>NC_088099.1:167662516-168312516 GCF_036370855.1 Dromaius novaehollandiae | reverse complement strand
ACGTGGCATCTCCATACCAGGAGCGTTTCGGTAGGATCTCCAGTAGTGAACAAATAAGAGATGACGGTTGCCGTAGCCAGATGCCTGTATCGTGCCGTCTACGGAGACAAGACACGGATGGATGGGTAGAGGAGAGCGGAGGAGTCTGGAGAGACCAAAGATGGGTGGATTGATCAGAAAGACAGATAGGTGGATCTGAGCTGAATTAAATCTGTGTTCCTGGCTTTCTCTGCACGAATATGCATGTGGTCGCTCTCACTGGGTAACTTTAGTTGGTGAAGGATGGTTACGGGGAGGTGCTGGCGAGAGGAATGGTTTCGTTGGGGACAGCTTTGTGATCTTTGCCACTCGTCTATTCCGGGTTGCAGGCTTGACCGTGAATTTGTTGAGGCTGTCCCTGGATCCAGCTGTTCGCAGATGTGTAAGACAGTGGCAAGGTGCATGAGGCATAGTTATATTTTATATATCATGTTGCTGAAGTTTCCTGTTAAACAGCAGTGAACTTGGAAAAATCCAGCCCTCGGTCCATCCAGCACCTCCCTGCAGAGCAGCCTGTTGCCCTTCTGAGCTTCTTCACTGTACAGGTTGGAAACCCAGTCAACGGGAAATGCACGGTGGTTTCTTCTCCCCTGTTTTTTGTGTGTGGGAGGTATTTCAATGCCATTCTCTAGCACAGAGGTGAAAAAGGGTCCGCAGCAGTAGCAACTTCGTGTGATGAGTAGTTCTTCAGTTTTTGAACTTGTTCTTGTGCAACGCAGCAACAAACTACAAGGGGGTGCAGGTCTTTGGGCCTTTCTGGAAGCGGCCAGGTGTTCCTGGGTCTTTTGTAGTAGCGTTTTCCAGGGAGTTTCTTGGAGCTTTCTGATTTTTTTTGGCTGCTGCTTCTCATCCTGCTGCCCTTCCCTTTCCTCCTTTCACGCTTGCAGGTGATGTTTCCTAGCTGATAGTACTCTCCTTGCCGTTTCCTCGCCCTGCTTCCTCGGATGCTCTCCTCGCTTTTCTTCCCTATGTCCTTCTTCTCAGGAGTTAAAGGATCATTTGGCTCCCATGCACCTGGGCTGAGGCCCAGGAGCATGTTCTTGCAGGACAACACTACCTGGACTTGCTTGATGGCCAGACTGGTGTTGAACAGAGAATTGGGAGATTTTTGAGAATCATAATGGTTTTGAACTGGATCCCGAGGTACTCGATGAAAGGGGAGCTGTGTCTCACCAGGGATGATTAGACTCCATCTGACATCTGGAAAATACCCTACAGTCAAGTGTAATTCCAGTTCCCATCCTGTAAAGATTTTACTCCGTTGCGGGTTAGGGCCATACTCCAAGTCAGACTGTTGCCAAAAAGCCTAAATGAAAAGCTCCTGATTGAAGCTGGTTTTGGAAGTGTTATTGCTCAGTCTGTGCCCTGCAGCTTGGAAAATGGGATTGTTCTCCACTTCGTTTAAACTTGGTAATGAATACCTTTAAGTAGCGCACCCTTTCTCGGGAGGATGGACCTCATTGCAACCAGACCTGAGGAGGAAAAAGCAGGCAATCTTATGAAGAGGGAGAATAAATCTATCCTCAAATGAAAGCAGGCTTTTTATACAAGCTTGGTAAGTGTTGTTCTTTTTGTTTGCTGTCTCCAAAGCAAGAGAATGTGGCTTGGTGGCCTGAGACCCTGAGCTTGGGCATGGTGAAACCGCAGGAGCTGAGCTCTGCGTCCCCATTGGGTCTAAGGCAAGCTGGGTCTTAACTTAGTATTACTAAGTTTTCCTTTAAAAAAAACCTCTGGAAGACAAACTTGTGGCCTTTCAGGCTCTGACTTTTCTTAGATATCCTTCTGAGACCTTTTCATTCCCCTCTCTGGTGTAGTGAAACGTTGTATGAAGGAGTTTCCCTCAGACTCCAGTCTTCTCAGGAGCTGCTGAACTCTGCCTTGGGGAGTTTTTGAGAGCTTCATTGCCCAGCTTAATGGGAAAATCCTTTCCCCGCTGTTTCCCTGTTTCCACGAACCAGAAGTCTCGTTGGTTTTGCTTAAAGCCGGTTGCAAAACTGAAATATTTGGTGTGCACATGCAGTCCATTTTAATACTATAGGTGGATTTTTTTTTAATGCCTTCCCTGCTAAAATGAGTGTCTCCGCAGAGTTGATCTCCAGCAAGTGCCATCTCGCCAACGTGTTGTCACTGCTGAGTTCCCCAGCTTCATCCTTGCCTGCGCTCCATTCAACTAAGGAATTAGTGAAGCAGATTTGGTATTAATTCCCCAAATGTCTCCAGCTGAAGGCGATGGCTGTGCTGGGCAAATACTGGGATGCACTCGAAGCCCCCCAAAACACTGCGGTTGCAAAGCCGGTGCCGCCGTTGTCCCCGGCGGACGGTGCCGTCTGAGCGGCAGCCGTGCTCGGGGTCGCAGGTAAAAGCGCTTTTGATCAATTGGGTTTATTTCCTATCAAGCAGCAGTTCGTGATCATAAACCATCGTTTACATTCTGGCGTAAATAGCCGTCGCTCTTGGAAGAGCTCACAACCGAATGAGTGTGGAAATTAAATTCCCCCTCCGCAGCCGAAGGCTGGTCCTTTCGGAAGCAGATTCCAGGAGCAATATAATTAACCTCTTGCTGTGCCATTCTGCGCGAACATATTGAACATGCTCTGTGATAATCACCCCCTAATACCGGTGTCTGCTTTCACACTGGATTCGTAACAGTATTACAGTAATCCCGGAGCCTTTTGTTAACTCCGGGGACTCAGCGGAGTGGTACCCGGGAAAAAAGCCGTCCGTGCCATGCAGCTCGGCGCTGGCGGTTTGCAGAAGTGTCCGGTGTGACATGCGGCACCGAAATGAGTGGCAGTCAGGGCAGGGGTGTCCGAGCGGTGATGAAACTTTATCCAGATTAACCCCCAGATCTGGCCATGTTGTTCAGACAGAGGGATTTTAAATGATAAACCAGCTTGGGAAGATGTTTGGGATTATTATTTTTCCCTTTTAAAAATATCGTAATTCTTAACGTGCTTAAATGACGCAATGCTTTACAATTTACGGCATTTTTGGAAAAAGAAAAAATTACGTACGTGGCATGTTGCATCTTCTAAGCGCCTTGCAAAGCTTTGTAACAGACCCTACGGCAAAGTGAGGTTTTGGTATGTCATTTTCTTGCGTTTTCCTTTAAAGAAATGTAGCTTAAAGCATGCCTCGGCCAAGCCACCCATTTCACAGGTGGGAAAACCAAGATAGGAGAAGGGATGGGATTTCGGGGTGTGACTTCCTGGATTTCTAGGTTCCCCTCCCGTTCTGATGCCGTGACGTCCCGTCTCTTTAGAGATGAAATTCGGGTCACCGGCGTTTCCCCCAGCGAAGCATCTCTGGGAAGGTGCAGGAGAAGAGGTCCTCAGCTGTAGGAGAAGAGGTAGCACGAGGCAGAACGTGCCTAACTGAGCGCGCGTGCTGCAAGAGGGCGATTTTTGCGAGCCAGAAACAGGGGTTGGACCGGGAGGAGAGCTGTAGGGGTAAGAGATTTGCTGTGTGTAAAAGCAGATCGTTCCCTGCATCCGATTTCGGCTTGGCGTAGGGAGGCGTGCACGGTTTTGGGCAAAAATTAAAACCTTTTATCAGCTTTCATGCAGGTAACGCTGATTTTTCCCACTTTGTATTTAGAAAAAAACGGGGGGAAGCTCAGGCTACTGCTTTTGGCTGCTGAAACTCCATTAATTTGGGGGAGACGGAGAATGGAAGCGCGAGACGGCTCGGCGCGGATGGAGAAGGTGCAAGCTCGGCGCACGGCGTCCCGACGTGATTCAAGGGCGCTGGCAAAGCGAGGGCTCGGGATCGCGCGCCGATGGACCGTGGCTGTCGCTCCGGTTTGCTCTCCCCGCGCACAGGGACTGTTTCTAGGTCGGCGGTGGGAGAATGGAGGGTTTTTGCAGGTTTTCATCTCTGGCCCCTCGCTGCGGGTGCCGACGGCCCGGAGCAAAGCACCAGCTCAGCAGCGCGGGTGCCCGCCCCGGCTGATAAATGGGGCTCATATCCCATTCAAACACGATGCAAGCAGGGTGGTTTTTTGTGTGTGTGGTTTTTTTTTTCTTGCAGTTTGTCTTCCCGTGCGGCCGTAAAGTTTTTAATTAGGAAAGCTAATGAGATCGATTAGTCATTAGAAGTGACCTCTGGATCCGCGCGCGGCGCGGGCGGGTGTGCGCCGGGCTGATAACGGGGGACGCCGGGGTATTGTTTGCAATAAAAGCGGAAAGTGCTTGATTTGAGTGAAACGTGCCACGGGGAATACATCATGCGGAGAGCGAAAAAATTACAGCCCTGGGAGCCTGTAATGAAGGGAATTAAACCAACAGCCTATCTAAATAACATGATTATCTACACAAAACCCCTCCGCTTGCAAGGAATAATAGGAAAGCGAGCTCTTCGGAGAGGCGCTTTCAGGACGCCGTTCGCGCCGGCGCCTGGATTTGGCACCCAATTACTGCCGGGGGACCAGGCGAGAGCCCCGGTGCCACGGTAATTCGGCACATGGATTTGTGACCCCAGGGCTTGCAAAGGGGCGAAAAAAAGTGTCGGTGGGGCATTCTGCAAATTCCCAGCTTGATAATTTTGTCATTTCCAGCAAAGCCTGGGTGCTCCCGGGAGTCTTGTTCACAAACCGCCAGTGCTGCGAGGATGTAGCTGCTTTTGGGATGTGCTCGGCCCCGCAGAGACTTGCACGTCCCCCCTTTTGTGGTTCCCGTTTTGCGAACCTGAATACAGTTCTCTGAAGCAAAACCGACTTTGCCGTTGAATGGGAAGTAATTATGATTTTAATTAGAGCGCGCTCTAAATTTGCAAAAGGGCTTTGCAAATCCATGCGTCGACGCTGTCGCTGCCCCGACAAATTTAGTCTAACGCAAAAGTTCCTGGGCAGGGAAACAGAATGATTTTTAAAAAAAAAAAACTAGTTTGCTTTGTGTCCTTTTTTCCTCCTCTTTTCTTCCTCACTTTTAAGGCTGTAGATGTTTGCAGTTTCTCGGGCCGATGTCTCTCGGGCTGCAGTTGCTGCATCCGCAGTGCTGCGTTTCTGCATCGTTTCCCGCGGTTCTGAGCGCGGGAAACTTGGGAGGGAGCGCGGGAAACTTGGGAGGGAGCCCGGGTTTCCTCCCCGTTGCTTAACGCCTGCAGTCGCTTACTGGTTTTATGCCTTCCTAATTGCCGTGTTTGAAAGCGTTTTTCAAATCCCAGCTCTTTGGAGGCTGCGTTAATCCGGGGAGGCTGAATATCTGGGTAGCGAGGCGCTTTTAGTGCAAAAAGAAACAAGCCGGTTTCTCTTATCCTCCTTCCTTCGTTGCGGGGAGTATTTGATTAATAAATTTTGTTTTTTGTGCCTCTTCGTTAGGATGAACTCTGGTGATTTACCCATCGGCAGAGAGCCTGCTCTGCTCCTGCACCACCTCGGAGGTTTTAACTCCTTGGCGGAGCTTGGGAGTGCGAATCCAGGCTGCAGACGGACGTTTTATCCCTCCGGAGCCCAACGTGAGGCACTGGCTTGTTTGCAAACAGACATGAAGGAAAGAAATTCTCTATATTTAACTGCTAACTGTTATCACCACTGCGAGGAGGGGAAAGCTGCTCCGTCTGTTCTTAGGGGACAAAATCAGCTCGAAAACGTCATTGCTGATTTTTTGCCTTTAGACGCAGCGACAGCATCTTATTACCAGTTTACCTGGGAAACTCCCCAGTTCTCCCTTCTCCCGCAACATGGGACGGGTGCGACATTTTCAGGGAAAATAATGATTCCGGTTTTCCCCTCTGAACCTTGCAATAATTTTAATTAGAGTATCTCCAAGAAAAACAGCCGGCCCTTTAAATCAGTTATAAAAGCAGAAGACTTAGTCTCAGCATGTAGTGTCAGCTTTAATTATCTGGGCAGTTATAGCTGTATGTTATAAAAGTCAGGCAATTAGATGCATTCCTTAAAGCCGCGGAAAAAAATTGCTAGCTATCAAGCGGAGGAAAACCAGAGTCAAACATATATCTGTTAATTGCATGAAGCATTCAGCAGAATAGACTGGTGTGCGGGTCGTATTGCAAAATATTCTGAAAACGGGCATGATTAAATGCATAAATCTGGTCTGAATGAAGAAGTTGGGGATCAAGGTATTGCCTGTGAATGTGCTCGGATGCCTCCAAGGGCTGCGGGCCGTCGGGAGGCTCAAACGTTGCTGCTCAGAGCTACGCGGCAGGGAAAGCGCCTGCTTTGGTTGGGAGCGTGCGGGAGGAGATGTTACCCAGGATTAAAAATATCTGGGGCCGGTTTGGCTGGCCAAACTGCTGCTTCGCCCTCGGAGAGATTCGCCCGACTCTCTCCCTTGGTTTCCTGCGTACTCGGGGCTCTGCTCGCCGTCGTTGCTGAAACTTTTGAGCCGCTCGGTTGAGCTGCGGGAGGCTTGATGCTCTGAGCCTGCAAATACTCATTTGCAGCAGCTGATGGTCTCCCCGATGCAGCTCTGATGAAGTCAAACACCCCGAAACCCCTCTGAGCATTTCTGCTGTTGCCATGCTTGACATTGCTGTGTTGCCTCCTAAGCCCTTGGGGGTCCTTTTGCTGTCTGAAGCTGGACCAGGTGGGCTCTCCCTAGGACATAGGTCGTGTAGGTCTCTTGTCCCATCCACAGCTTCTCCTCCTCAGCGTGCACCTCAATTTCAGGCCTGTTTTTCCTGTTTGCTGTCTTGCAGGTGCCAATCTGCACTTTGTACGGAGCCCCCCGGGCAGCAAGGTGATAAAGACTCGCTACAGGATAGTGAAGAAGAACGTGGTTTCTTCCATGGGTTCCTTATCGTCCTTCAACAGCCCTGTTCCCACCTGGAAGACGAGGCGCCTTGCAACATCCAGGTAACTCTCCTAACAGTCCCGCCAATGCAGCTGGTGGGGACCTAGGACCCGTTAGCTTTAAGGGCTGAACCACACTGCTTTGTTATATTCCTGTTGTATAGCAGTCACAAGAATTACTTAATTTCTCTATTTGTTTAGCTGCTTCTGTGCAGAATTTGTTGACTTAAAGTGTAAAATCTTGTTAGTAATCATGTTAGCCTGAGTCGAGCTGGTGGCAAAAGCTTATCACAGTCTGTTACTTCGTATTTATTCCGCATTTGAATTAATTGTTTCCATGAACCAGTTAAATAAGCTATAAGGAAGCTGAGTAAATGCGTATGGCTCTTTACAGCCAACTTAAGGAAACTTGCTGCGTGTTTTGGAGGTAGACGGGTCCTGTCAATAAAGCATGGGTCAAGCCTGCTACCGAGATGAGGCTTGCCCTCCTCTCCATAACGTTATCACCAGTGTTGGTGCTAAGAAGGAGCTTATGGAAAGCGGGTTAGAGGCAGAGGGCAGAGGACCACTCAGGCGGTCAGCGCAGGCACAGACTTGCTTCTTCACGTGTTATCTGGATGGATGGAGCATGCTCAGGAAGGGCGTCACGGCTGCTTTAGCAAGGGACGGTGGTGGACTTCTTGTTCTGCCCTCTGAGTCTTCTTGAGTTGAGTGTGCAGACTTCTGTATTTCAGCTACAAGTGAACTGCGGTCACATTTGTGTCGACTGGAGACTCTGCCAGTTGGTGAGCTCAGCGTGCCTAAAATCCCTCTCTGCCAGACAGCAGGGCTAGGGGAGGCCTCCGAGGAGAGCCGTGGTGGCCCAAGTCCCCCTTGGGTCCAGCTGGTGCATTGGTGTCATCCCTCCTTGCAGCCTCTTGGTTTGAGACGTGTGCTGGGGACACCACTGCTCTACTTTCAGGCACTTCAGCAAACCTCCAGGTCATGGGACTAGACCCGTAATTATCTAATGGAGCATGTTACCAAAGAACGTTTCAGAGACCAAGGCAAAATCTAGAAATTGTGTGTGAACAAGGGGTGTCGCGATAACCGATGCTGTTAAAAATGAGGCTATCAGAACCCATGGTTTTGGCCATAATTCAGATCCTGCTATTCCTGAGATAAGGCTGAGAGTGGCTTATTCCACATCTGCACATTACTTCTTCCTCCTCCTCCTGAAATGCTGATTTGTCAGAGGTAGTGTGCTGGGTAAGGACAATTTGGCTCTGCTCCAGTATGACCTTGCCTATTTTTCTTCTTTTGAGTGTAGCAAACCCGTAGAGCTGGAGGACGCTGGGGATTGTCCCCTACCATCGGCTCCTCTGATGGAGCAGCTACTACCGTTAACAACATCAACGCTCTGCTCAGGATGGTTTCTTCCAAGGGTTATTTCCTTCCTGTCTTCACACAGTGCTCCAAGGATTGACTGCTTTCGTGATGTGTGCTGGCTTTTACGGAGAGGCAGAGATCGCCGTGATTGTTTTTAGAGCCAAACTTTGCTCATTTTTTTTCCCTACACTAAGTGAAGTTGGCTCAGAGTTTCACAAAGGTTCATATTTGAGTGGAGGATTGTTTTTGGGACAACTTGAGGGCAATGAGGCAAAGTACTAGGAAAACAGATTTAAAAAAAGAAAAGCAACTGTTTATTTTCAGAACAGTTGTTATTTCTTTTTAATTTAGAGTTAAGTCTGTTATTTCTTCCTGTTATGCCAAAAGATCTTAGTTTAGAAACTGCTAGTCTGGCTTTATTATACTGGTCTCAGTTTCAAAGTGCCTCTTCTCTCTCATATGGAAAATGTGGGATCCTTTTGGGAGGAATGGTTGATTTCTCTCCAGATGTTTAGAAGCTGAAGGCTTTATGAAAACTGTGACTCATGTCCCAGGGGCTGGAGAAATGGGAATGCAGAGAAGACGGGAATGTCGTGAGCTCCAGTCTGACCCCAGCTTAGTGTCTCCTGCTTGGTAGCACAGGGAGCTCTTGGACCTAAGGCTGCAGTCACTTGCCTGGGCTTCCTCCTACTCCTTCTTCACCTTTTACTTTCACTTTAATATCTTTCCACCTTTTTTCTAGTCCTGCGATCCCCACATCTCCTCTAACTCCTCTCAAAAAGCATCTGTTTTGCTTCCTTTGGTACGGCTGCTGCTCTACTTATAGGTGCCACCTCCGGCGTAAGGAAGAGTCCTCCATTCACATCCATTTCAGCTCCTTGGGGCCAACTTCCCTGCTTTTCCCTTTCAACAGACAAACCACAAATTCTTTCTCCTACTCCTTGATCTTGCATTTGTGTTGAACCGATGTACCATATGTTTGCATCTTATCAGCCAGATAGAGTCCTGGTTTGCCTGCTGCTGTCACGCAATGATAGAGAGCCAAACCATCCAACGTGTAATTGTTCTGTTTCTTCTTTGGCCCAAATAGAAGCTTTTTTTTGTTTGTTTGTGTTTTAAAGCATGGCTTTTGTATCATGAATTTACAAGTATATTATGGTAAAATCTTAAATTGTATTGCTTCTCGGAGGTTCATAATTTGCTGCTGGTAATTACAGTGCCTGGTATTTTGTGTGCAAATGAAGATTTGTTTCTCGCAGCTTGTAATCTCCTCCTGTTTTCTCCTGCAGCGTTGTTGTAATACTGGCTCTGTCTGCTTCTGGTCACTCCCACGGTGACAGTCCCTGGTGGTGGCAGATGCTTCGGGGGCCAGGGAGAAAAGTAGGAAATACCTTTGTAAATGTAGCAGGGGCGCTGGCTGAACAGCAGCCAAGCAAACGCTCACGGATAAATGATTTTCAGATCAGTTGCGGGGTTATATGTAAAGTCACTTCCGTAGTTAAGTCTCGATGTGCTTCAGTTATGAAGTTACCCTGATAATCACAGAAGGGTTGAGGTCGGCAGGGACCTCTGGAGATCACCTAGTCCAACCCCTCTGCTCAAGCAGGGTCACCCAGAGCACGTTGCCTAGGATTGTGTCCAGACAGGTTTTGACCATCTCCAAGGATGGAGACTCCACGACCTCTCTGGGCAACCTGCACCAGTGCTGTCACCCTCACAGTAAAGAAGTTTTTTCTCATGTTGAAGTAACGTCTGTATGGATGCGTTCCTCCTGGTGATGGGTTTGTAATGGGGTTGTCTGCGGCCCAGCCTTGCCTCTCCTTACCCTTGGCTGTCTGTCCGGTGCCTGAGGGCATCTCCAGGCCCTTTGTATGGCCGTGGCCCAGGAGCTGAGCACGGCAGATTGCCCCCAGTGGGTGCTCTCACCCCCGTGTTGGCCTTGAGCTCGTCCTTCCTGGCCTCTGGCTGGGAAGCGTCTCCCTTCTCTGGTCCTGAACCGGCAGGTCTGAGCAAATTTGCTCCTTTATTTAAATGCATTAAGGGGCCCTACGTGGAAACGGTTGGTCCTGGCTTTGTGGTTGTGATGCCCGTTCTCCCTCTGTTACTGCCTTCGCTGCAAACGCTGCCCTTTTGTCGAGAAGGCCGCGAGCAGATTGATTTTTCTCTCCGTTTTTTGTGAGCATGAAACGCTCTGCGAGGCATCTGGACAAAACTGCTGTTTCAGTGTCTCCGCATTTAATGTTTCCCTCTCCGGAGCCTTGAAAGAGGAAACGTGAGCCAGGCCAGGCTCGTCCTGCTCCATAACCATCCCAGTTTTATTCCTGGGAGGGGAATTTGCATCTCGGCCATACTCTTGGTTGAGTGGATGAGGTTCTGCAATCGCTTTCCCAGCCGGTGAAACACGACGGGAGGGGAAGGGGCTTCGGCAGCGATTGGGGCAGGAACTGCAGGGCCCAGCAAGCCGCCTCGCGCGGGCATTTCTCCAGAGCACGAATCTCACTGTCCTGCCGCCAGCGGCCGAGACGCTTGTCGAGTAATTTTATCCGTATTAATCTTTGACTTCATTAAATGACGCGGGTTTAGATCTTACGGCTGTTTCAGGCAAATCTTGATAAAATGCCATCAGCAAATTAAAACAATTATATTTTCAAGAAGTGATAAATCTCGTATTCGGTCTGCCTATTACCTTCGTTGTGTGTGATCAATCATCTGGACTGTCTGGCGAAAGCACATGGCAAATGCTTCTCCCGTGCTTTTTTACCTTTTTTTTTTCTCGCGCTCCACTGTTGATCTCATCCTCTTGGATGTGTAATGTGAAATGAAGCGTTGGGCTGGGAGCTGCTTTCCGAGGAAGGGAGGGGAAGTCCAGGCATTTGGATAGCTGGAACCTGCTCAGGATTAGGTGCTCCAGGAGGGATCTACCCGCCCTGTCCCAGCTGCGGCGTTGAAGTGGGATGGGGAGATTCCTCTTCTCCTTTCTGGTGGCTCAACAACGTTGTTTGAGACAAATTTGGATCTTGTTGCCTATTTGGAAAAAGAGCTTGTTTTGAAAAAGGTCTAATTTGGAGCTACAAAAAGCAGCCTGGTCCTGCTGTCTTCGCTTCTGATCTCCAAGGAGTGGCAGTCACAGCTCCGCGTCCTGTTTTTCTGCTTGTGATTTATTGACTTATCTTTGCTCCCAAATATTTGCAATTTTGTGTAAGTACAGAGCAATCATCCCCGCAGCGCTTCTATCCCGGCTGGGGCTGCCGGCTGCTGAGGCAGCACGTATGGACCACACGTGGGACCAGCAGAGCTCCGGGAGATGCTCTTGGGGACAGGAGTGCATCTGGCTTGACGGGTGTCTCCTGCCATCCCTGCGTAGCAGCCAGCGCTGGCTGTCAAAGCGGCGGGCAGCTTTTGGGGGTGAGGGTGGTGTGAAGCATCGTCTTCCCTCTGAGCTTGCGGCTTTTTCCCAGGAACCGTGCTGCCGTTTGCAGCAAGGAGCCTTGCTGGCCGCCGGTATGGCCAGCAAACTCAGTAGGCTGCGACGGCGATGGACGCGTCCCTGGGAAACGCGAGTGATGGGGTGAGTCGCTCCTGGTCCCGCAGGTCCCCCCGCTAATCCCTCGACGGCGAGCTGCTTTCCCCTTTACTGCTGGGTTGCATTAAACTTCGCCCCGCTGCTGACTTTTCTGGAGGCAATAGATGGGAGTATATTTTAAATTAATTTTACTACACTTTTTGTAATATTTTTGTTTTAAATGGATTTATAAGCAACTTGGGGGCTATTTCTCCAAATTTATGAAGATAATTTTCACTCTCTTGATAAGGTTAAATTTACACCTGCTATTTCCATATTAATTCACATTGCTAAGTGGATCTAATTTTCTTCCGTTCTTCTATCTAGTGAGTGTGGCCTTTCCTAATGCAATTTCCCCCTCACTAAATCACTGTGATCGGGAGTCATGATCGAGTTAAATTAACTTAAATTAATTTACTTAATAAGAGCTCCAGATCATTGTGAATGAGGTTAAGATTTATTGATTCTCCTTTTCACTCCTCCCCCTTATCTCGCTCTACTTTGCAGGAACGCAGCTCGGGAAGGCTGTGATTTGCTCGCCTTAAATTTCATTTTCTCCTATTGACATTGCGGTTGGTCATCACTTAGATTTCATGCAGGGATATTGTCTCCCCGCTCAAACCTCTCGCGGCCAGGAGAGGGCCGAAGGAGTTGACGTGAAGGAGTTGCGGTGGATGAAGTGGCGCACTAAGTTTCGACGGCGTTAGCAGGTACTGGTAGTTTTTTGCAGTCCTTCTGCTGTTGCTTCTGTTGAGAAGACCCTGCTCACAGTCTTCTGCAGTTAAAGTGGTGCGAATGGATGTGGCCAGGCTGTGACCAGTTTGCCCAGTAAACAAGATAGGATGTCCAGGTTTGGTATACCTTGCTGAGAGGCAGCAAGTTTTGGGGTTGAGGGTGCTGTAGGCTTGTAGAAAGTCTTACGGGAGAGCTAGGACTTTTTTTGTTAGGGATATCGTGGTCGGGTTCCTGCACCCTGTCTTCGTTGGAGTTGGTAGATGAGGCTGATGGTTGGAGGATGCTCTCTGCCGTTGCACATGCTCTTCCTTGCAAAACTGGTTGCTCCACTGAAGGGAGAATATTTTGCAGATGGAGCAGGGCAAATAGGACAAACGCAAATGCCGTTGAGCATGGGCCACAAGGCAGAGATATGAAACGCCCGTGTTCGCCTAAGTGGGATGTGACGGCTCAGCCAGAGCAGCGTGCCTGACCTGGAGCCTCCTCAAGACACGTGAGGACTTGCCTCAGCATCAGCAGAGGAATTAACAGCACAGCCCAGGGTGTTGAGTGGATGCTGGGTGCACAAAACTGCTGGTGGGGACCACGATTCACCTTCTCGTGGAGAGACAGTCATTTTATAACAAGTCTTTCTACAAGGCTGATGCGTAGCAGCTGATTTTGCGTTTTTACGCCCTTGTGCAGGAGTTGAGCACTGACCCACTTTGAGCGGTTTTCTTGTAAAATAATGATGCGAGTGTTTAAAAGAAAAGTAACCTGTCTGCAAATGGAGTCTGGCACTGATGGAGAAACTCGGATATTTCCTTCAGAAAACTTTGCAGCTCCTCTTGAGGGACAGTCCTACCCCTCCAGCACTATGAATAAATAAAGAGTGAGATAATATAACAGTTGTTAGAGAAAGTTGTTAGAGAAAGTGCCAGCTCAGTGGAAGAGAAAGGACTTGTCAGCAGAGGATTAGTTTGTGTGTCTTAGTTTTGTTTTCTTCTTCCTTTTCTTGACATCCCTTGGCCTGGGGCAAGTCTGAGCAGACTAAGCCAGGAGCCGCGTGGGGTCGAGTCGGATCCCCGGCGTGTGTTCATGTGCGTAGACACCTGTGAGTTACTTTGCCTTTCAGTGCTAAATGGGTGATTCAGGCTGTGAAACTGGGTGATGCTGGAGCGTGGCAAGGGGTGGAAGTGCCACCTCCCCCAGCGTAAAGTGAAAATCGCTTTGTGCCATTGCTGTTTTGCTGTTGCCTTTTGATCCATTGGATGCTACCATCCTCCTGCTGCCTTCCATGGGAGAAGGAGAAGCCACCATCTCTCTCCTGGTCACTGCCCTTTCAGGAGGCTGGGACCCTGCGCTCCAGATCGCTTGGCCACGTTGACCTCCATGTCTTGTCCTCTTCCTTTCCTTCACAGTGGGTGACTTTTGATTTGGTTTCTGTTTTCTTTTGGCTCTCTTGCCCATGGTTTTTGGATATCCATCACTAGCTGTTCAATCTGACTCGTTGTCCGGTTGATAAGATGTTGCCTGTCCAGCTTCTGCTGACCAGCGAAGGTTTCTGGTTGGGATGTGTGTAGGCCACTGGTCTTGAGCGGTGTCCTTGTGCTGTGCTGGGTCTCCTCTCTCATGCAGCATCCTTAGCTTTTCTCCCATGCCCCATGTTCAGATGATGAGCCCCTAGTGTGGAGATACATCCCCTGTGCACAGTGCCTTGCTGAAGGACTTGTGACGAGGCCCTTACCAGCGTTGGCTGGATGGTCTCCCCAACGCAGCACCCGTGGTACAGTGGCACCCTCTTTATGCCATGTAACGAGCCAGGCAGCCTCAGCGGGCCGCACTGCTCTGGTGGCCCTGGAAGAGCAGTGCTGAGCCCGTTCCAGCTAACGTCACGCGCCCCGTGCCGTCCCCGGGAAGCAGGGCTGGAAGCTGATGTTTCCCAGCGCTGCCTTGGGCTCCTTCGGCTTTTGGCAGAGCAGTGTTTGCCTTTCTGATTTTCCTCGCTACTTGATCCCGTTCTGCTGACATTTCTCGAGTCCTGTTACATGCGTCCTCGCAGGAGCGAAATACTAGTTTTGCCTTCTTGGGATACCGTTACAGCGCGGTCTGGAAGAGCTCTCCGGTCCCTCCTTTGAGGTGGAGGGCAGCAGTTATGTTGCACTTTGGAGCATGGGGAGCAGAACCGTGGGGTGCTGGTCACAGAGTGCCAGCTGCATCCCCCATGCTGTTGGCCATGTGCATTACCTCTCTCTGTGTCACTTCTCACTAAACCCCTGGGGAAGCGAGTGTCGGATGAGCCGAATTCTTGGGTTCATCCCTGGGTAGCGTCACGTGTGTCACGATGGGTGCGTGCCAGCACGGCTTTCCCATACTCGTTGCTGTCTCTAATTCTTGCAGAATGCAGAACCTCACGGTTGTCTTGCCATGAATACTGGTTGCACGGCAGAAGCATTAAAACTCGATATATCCGCTTTTGGGGGCAGCATATCCTTGTGACTTTTGGTGAAGCTGTGCCTGGCCGGGCCCCACTGTCACCTTCTTGGCGAGCGTCTTGCCTGGCGTCGCCAAACGTTTGCCTTTGCAGTCAGAATTGGGTTTAACCATGATCTGAGCTGATGGGCAGTAATTTGTTAAGCCACATCAATTCGATCACTTCCAGTTTTTGGGCTGCTCCCTAAGGCTTATCACTCCTTGCCGTGTCCGTTGGCTCTGGAAACAGGGCTTGCTCACCCAGCTCTTATGGCAGCTCCAAAAAGTATTGAGAAGTATTTGAGTTATGGTGCTTTTTGCTCAAGTAATTTGTCTGAAAACCCCACGATTGATTAACTTTGCTTGAGCTTACAATTACAGCGGCAGAGTGGCTCCCACGGGCCAATTCATTAGGATCTGAGTGGACATGGTTTGGGTCTTGTCTTGCCCGTTGGCACTAAGGTAGAGCCCTCTCCACTGGGTTGGCGTTGGCGGCGTTGAGTTACGCTCTGATCGCCAGGATAGCTTGGAATTTACTGGCGGATTATTTCCAGGCTTTTGGGAAGGTGCTATGGTATGGGGTGAAACATCACGGGCTGTGTTCCCAGAGACTCAAATGACCAAGATAACGAGAAGAAAAAAGAAGTTTTATCTTGGTAGGAAATGAAGATATCCTTTCAAAATTAACTACTGACCAAGAATCGCTTGAGAGCGGGGGAAAACGGCAGCATCGGTCACTGCGTTTTCTGTGCTTTGGAGGTTGTTGGGAGGATTAGCTGTGAATGAGCTCTGCGCCTACTGCTTCTTCTGACCTGGGGCTGGGGAGGGCAGCAGCCAGAAGGTAGGATGTGTGGGGCTGCTTACAAACTGGGAAAGAAGAACCGGTTACTGTCCTAAAAGCCTAATTCCTGTAACAAAACCAGGAAATGGTTGGGATGACAACTCCAAAAATTTTCAAGGAAATCTGAAAACTCCAAGGTTTCCTGAGCGAGGACCACCGCGGTAGGTCACCACCACAAGGTCTTTAGATTGCAAGGTTTTGTGGGGCGAGGTAGAAAGCTCCGAGGGCAGAGTATACCTGTAATTATGTTAACTTTGTGCGTTGGGAAGAGAGGTCTCCCACGGCTGCGTCACTTGGGACCTTGCTGGGGATTCGCACCTCTTCCTCGAGAACATCTGCAGCTGGTGGCTGTGGAAATCAGATTAGTCTTTGAGCCGTTAGCTGGATCTAATGAGAACTTTTTTTTCTTTCCCCTAATATAGTTGTGAAAATACAGATTAAGAGTGATGCCATGACTGTGGTATTATGGGATGGAGACGTGCTGGTTTAGGGGGAAGAGCCGCTTGCGAGTGCAGGCTGTGTCCTTTCAGCTGGCCTGGTGGGAAGGGGGATCTGCAGCTGGCGACGGCGTTTGGGCTTTGCAGGGCTTTTCCCTCTAAAGCTCGCAAAATAATATTTGTGGTGCAAATGTGAATGGCTGGAGCGGTGCCAGAAGGACTTGTGTCCGCGATTCTGGGCTGTAACGCGTCCGGAGAGAGGGAATCCATATTTCTCCGGGGTGGAGGCATCACATGCCATCTCAAAAGTTGCCAAGAAAATGCAGAAAAATGTGAACGTAGGTTGCCGCCGTCGATAACCGCTGAGTGCTCTGATGGCGGAGAAGCTTTAATTGAAGTTATCGTATATTGTGAGGAGACGGATTTTTTTCCCCTTTTTTTGATCTTGGAGGCTGTCTTTTCTCCTCAATCCATTTATTTTTTTTCTCAAGGAGCAGCACCCACCCTGGCATCCCTAAATCGCTCTGGCACAGGGGTCCCCTCCCCGCGGGACCCTGCCCGGTGGCTCGCTCGGAGGCGGTGGCAGGAGTCACGGCGCGGGTTAATTCCCTTTTATCGAGATGCGCGGACGCGCTGCCGTCCTCATCCCCGGGCCGCGGCGCCTTAATCTGGAATGTGACTAATGGCCTTAAAGTCCCTGTCACTTTTTTTCTCCCCAAATGCGTTTGACATGAAAGTGAGGAGTAAACAGAAAGGCTGCGTCGAAGCAGATAACTTGGAAAGCCTTTTCCGTCGCATTTAAAAACGGCCGTGTCATGGATTCTGCGAATTGCCGGGCCCTATTTTGTTTTACCGTGTTTTAGTTTTTCTGTCGGGGTGGTGAATTTTCTTTTAATAATCTCCGCGTGGTTTTTACGAGGTTCGGGGATCAGGTTTTTATTTTTTTTTCTGAAGGGATGTTAAACCATTCTCAAAAATGACATCTCATTAAGGCGGAATTCGTCTGCTGGGATCGGAGACGTTGCAGGCGGGGGGAAACGGCGGCTCCTGTTCTAAAACATGTTTTTTTTCCCTTTTTCTTCTATAGGGAGCACTTTTAATCTTTTTAATGAGGATGGCAGGAGATACACAACCCCGTATTGTTTCGGAGAAGTCCTGACATCCAGCCTAACATAATCCGTGTTCTGTTAGTGCCTAGTTAGAGGCTTTAAAAAACAATGTTGCCTCTTTTGGGCAAAGCCGTGGATTAATCTTTCCTACGCTCGATGCTCCCCCTCCTTGTAGAAAGCGAGACATTTTTATAATGTTCAATCTTTCTCTTTTTCCTTTCTTTTTCTTTCCCCCTAAACGGAGCTGACACCAGGCGCTCAACTTTGCCAAACGAAACACTGAGTCTTGGCTTTTTCCGCCCTTTTTTTAGGGTCGGGAAGAATCGCAACAGGAGCGACGGAGCTTTTCCTCTTCCCGGGGATCCGGATTTCCTGGGTGCCTCCTTGCACTTGCCGGAATTTGAGGTTTTTTCTCCCCCTCCCGACGATTTGGGCTGTCGTTCAGCCCGGGGCCGCGCAGTAATCGAGCTCTACTTCGGAGGAACTAATGAAACCAAAATAAAAGCGGCACTCGGAGGTTAACTACGAGCTTTAAATGCATATGAAAATACTTAAGAATAATGGGATTTTCCTTTTGTAATTTTGGTTAATGGAGCTAGCAGATTTTTGAATCGATTCTATTAAAAATAGAAGCGTCGCTCTCCGACCTGGGAGGCAATTACGGGTTATCCGCTCGGCAGGGCACGGTGCTGCTCTGGGATCGCTCCCTCTGGCGCAGACCTTCTCCCGAGCTTCTCCTGTCCGCGAGGCAGTGGTGCGGCTGGCGTGCTGCCGGAGCGCGTCCTTCCTTGCAAAGCCCAAGTTTTCCTAAATCCCAAATCTATTCCTGCTGGGAGATCCCGCAGGTTCCTGAAAATAACCCTTTTTCATAAAAGCCCAAAAGTCCCGTGTGCTTAAAGCACCTCTGAATAATCCGACTTCTTCCTTGGCTGCTTAAATGCGGCTTCAGCCTTGTAACCAACCTCCCGGCCCCTGGATTTGGAGCGCGGCCCCAAAACGCATGTCCAGAACGGGGCGGAAAGCTGCCTTTTGGCTGCCGGGGACTTGTACGCTTGTGCAAACCGCGAGCAGCGTTCAGAGCGAAAGCAGTGCCTTCTCGTTTAGCATCGTTTGGGCATAGTTTTGCTTTTGTAATGCTTAAACCCGGCAAAACACAGATGTCTCCTGTAAATTAAAGATCCGTTGGAGGCAGTTTCTACCACCAGGCTCTTCCCCAATTGCTTGCATGTCCGCTGAGAGCGATCCTCCCCGTAAGCTCCCGGCCGCGGGACATGCTGAACTCGGTGCGCCCTCTCAGCCGTAGATTCCTGCGGCGGGTGGGAATGAGCTGGATGAACCAAGCAGTCCGTAACCTGGATGACATATAAACGGCAGGTCTCCCTTCTTTCTCAGTTTCTTGTCTGGAAAGCAAAATTTGATGCTGCAAAGCCCTAGAGAAAAGCACGGCACTGTACTTCGGGTATTTTAAGTTGGGTCAAGACAGCATTTTGGGGCGAATCTCTGGAGCATGCCCTGGTTCCTGGGCTTTGCTTCACCCAACGGTCTTGGAGGGCTCAAACTTGACCCCTCTCATATGCAACCAAGCCTGAAGATGTTCTCCAGCTGCTAGTGGGCATTTGGTCCACGGGACCAGGCAAGAGCTAAACCAAGCTAAACCCTCCAAAATGTTTGTGGCGTGAATGGATGTTGGGTCCTCAGCAACAGCTTTTTCCTACAGATGTGCTCCAAAGGGTCCACACTCCTTGCTGGCTCAGAAAGAGCAAACAGGTGAGCAAACAGGCCACCAGCCCAGGACCAGGTTTTAGATCTGTGCCTCATTCTGCTAAGTCCTTTTTGATGCAGCCTGCAGCATCTCCCCTCTTTTCCCCTTTGCAGCTTGTCACCTTTTCTCGGTCTCCCTATGGTAACTCCTTTAGGCTGTGCCCTGAGGGCCGCTGCGAGGTGGGAAGGCAGCTGCAGGGGTGTCTGATGCCGGAGGAATCAGAGCTTTCTTGCATCTCACTGCTTTAGGGGCATGTAAACAGGATAAGTAGTTTGTCAGCTGAGATTTTCTGTTTTACGGAAGGGTGACCATCCGCAACGCTGAGCACGACATAAATTTTGTCAGGATTTACTTGGGCGTGCAACTCTGCCATTGGCCGGTATAAATTATCCCTACTGAAAATAAGATGTAGTTTGGTTATTAAGACTTTCTGCCCTGCTTTGGGGTGAAGAAGAAAGCAATCTTTCATCTAATAGGTATCTAAACTGCTTGGAGCGCGGCGCTTTACAGGGATGCTGTGGCTCCTTTGACCCAGCAGTCCTACGGAGGAAGATAAAATGGAACGATGACCAAGCTTGAAGAAGAGCAGAAATCCTCGGCAGTTCAGTAAGACTCCAAGCTGCGCTCGTGTTGGGGGGGTTCAGGGGAATAACCAGAGGTTTAGGGCTCCTCAAAGCAAGGGTACCGTCTTGCGGGGCAGTGCCGCTTGCTCTGTTTCGTGACGTGGAGGGACTCAAAACACCACACAGCGCATCTCCTACATTGTACAACAGCACAGACATGTTCACAAGAGCTTGCGTTACTTCTTTCTGATGGGTCACCACTCCTGAGCGAAGCCTTGCTGGCGGGATGCTCCCAGCCCTTTGCATATTAAGCTAATAAGTTTTACTTACTGTTTATAATGGACAGCACACGCACGCGCATTTGGTTGCTAGAGGATTTGCTGATGAGTGGGAATTCATTAGCCAGGAATTCCCCCCCCTCTTTTTTTTTGTGATTGCCTCTCCTTGCTTAAAGGCAGCTTTTGGAGAACAGTAGCTGTCAAATAAAGCAGAACCTCCTTAACAAGGAGGTTTACACGGATTAAAAGTTGAGCGTTTTGAGCTAAGGATCAGCGCTTTTGAGTCGTGGCTGCAGAGCCTGGTGCAGGGACTCAGGTGGGGAAAGGGGAAAGTTTGCGCCAAGGCACCTGGAGGCATCTCCTCTTTGGGGAGGAGACCCAACACGCTCCTTCGGCAGGGGCAACCTCCGGTTGGCTGTGTGCCCCTCCGCAAGGCAGGGCACGTGTATCGGATCCTGGGGTGGAGGTGGGATGGCAGGGCTGCGTGCGTGGTGCCAGCAGTGGTTGCCCCCTTCCTCGAGGACACCTCTGAGATGTCCTAAAAGCAGTGGCACGTTTGCGAGTCAATAGGTTGGCGCTTGCCCTTGCTCTTCGCTGACTTGGAGTCCACGGTTGGGGAGGTCTTTCAATGCAGCGTGGAGGCTAAAAAAAAGCATTAACTCCTAATTTCTTTTTTTAGCAGAAAGCAGAGGTTTCCATACGCTGTATCGTACTGCACTCCTCTCTCCCCGGTGATGCCGTGCAGTCCCCTGCGACCGTAGGTGCCGCGCTGCTTATTTTTTATTTCTACCCTTAATAACGGGATCATCCGCTCGGCTGCTGCTGCAGTCGTGCGAGTGCCCGACACGCAGCGAGTCGCCAGAACCGTTTCAGTGGAGGGGAAAGAAAAGTAATTGATGGAGGTTATAATAAATGTTATTTATGGGTTGGCATGCAGGTTCCCAGGACGGAGCGCGGGGAACCGTTCGGGCCTGGGGGGATGCGACGTCTTGCTCAAAGGCAAGCGAGGAGCGAGCGTGGTGACGGCAGGACCTGAAGTCCTCTCTGCTCCTCGCTCAGCCCGGGGGCATCTGTTTCTTCCTGCTCAGGCGCCGCGGGATAAAATGCCTCGTGGGGCCGCGGGGTTTTGGATACCGCTGTGCCTTTCTGTCCATCCAAATTCCCCAGATGCCAGCTGTATTTTTAAGAAATATAAATCTCCTGTTATAGGAGTATTCACCCTTTCTAACGCAGGCATCACGCAGCAGTCTTGAGAGATGAAATCTGCTTGGCGATACAGTTTTCAAAATTGCACAGACTCTGTATTTTAAACTCGTGTTAGAGCAGTTTTTAATTCTCGGAATGTTTTTTTTTCTAAAAGTATAATAACGCCTAACAGCGTCGCATTTTGAGAATATTTCTTTCTGGCACTGGGTATTTACAGTCGCTGCTTTTTTCACCTGACAGTGACAGCTGCACGAGGGAATGAGGTATTTAATTTCCAAATTTCTACCCTAATAGATTAGCAATGACAAGGCTTTTTTTTCTTCTTTTTTTCCCTCTACTGGGTTTTGCTACAAGAGGTAGTCACTTATCTGGCTTCTCGGATCAGTCCGAGAAGTTTTGCTGTGCCAATTGCTGGCGTGAAAATTAGTATTAAATAAAAAAAAGAGGGAGGGTTGGAGAGTCCTATTGCTCCGGAGTCGGAGCCGAGTGGCAGCTCTGTGCTCTCCAGAAATGCCCCAATCGTTTCTGATGAGTGAGCGGTGGTGGTTAAATGGGGCTCCCCCCGGATGCCCTGTGCCGCCGGCCTGGGTGGCCCAGTGCCGGGGGAAATCCCTGGAAGAGCTCCCCACTTTCCAGGGGCAGCGAGGTCTCTTCGCTTGACACGTCCTCCAGCTTCGTTTGCCACCGCTTCGTTCTTTCCGGGTTGAGCAAACGGGTGTCGTTCTCTTGCGGGCTGGAAGATGCCTCCGTCTGTTTCTTTGTGGTGTGAGAAAAAGGGGCTCTGGGAAAACTGTGGGATTAGGGAACGCAGAGGGGCCCGCTGGCGAAGTCGAGCTGTGCCCTTATCCCATCAGGACTCGGGTGGGCTGCAGGATGCAGACCGCGCTGGTTGAACCCTCCTTTCACACCGGGGTTTTAGCTGCGGCTGTTTGGGTGCAAGGACTTGTACAAGGGTTATGAAGATGGAGACGCTGGAGGGTTTGCAAGGTGGGCTCCGGGCCCCTTCCTTTGCTGCAAGCTGGGGTGATCCATGCGAAGCTCCTAGGCAGAAGGAATTTCAACAGAAATGGGGTGCGTTGAACTTCTGGTTTGACCATGAAGTAGCTTGAGGTTGTGCAGAAGGTGCTAAGGGGCTCCGCGTGGCCATGCATGGTGTTGCCCTCTGGTAGGTCTCACATCGCGGGTTGAATGACGTGTGCAGTTGCGGTGCAGAGGAGAAGACATGGGTGTCGCTCACCAGCAGGACTGGCACCCTCAGAAACACCCCACAAGTGCCAGTTAGCTCGTGCCACTGGAGCTGTGCCTGATGCAAGCTCCTCTTGTCTGGAGAAGAGGTAGGCCATCATGCCCACAGAGGCACACGTGGTGGTGCGAAGGATGCTTGTCCCATGAAGAGCAGTCCTCCAGCTTCTACCATGGGTGTTGGGATGAGCAACAGAGGAGATGGGCCTGGAGGCAGGTGGTGAACTTTGCAGAGCAGGAGCAGCCTTTCTGCGGTGGCTGGAAAGTGCTTCAGATGCCCTGGGGGTGAGGGAATGTGCGAAGGAGATGTTGCACCTTGCAGGTGACCTCCAAGGCAGCAGACTGCACATTGCTCTCTAGCTGGGTGGGTTTTGCCCTTGGACTCAGATGATGAATAGTTTAAATCAGGTTTGGGCATATGTTAGGCTTGACGTGTAGACGAATACCCAAAGTAGGGTGTTACGTTCATATGGTATTACACACGCAGGACAGACGTTAGCTTTAATGTGACGTGGCTGGGGAGCAGGCCAGATTCCTCATCTTTTTGTTGAGGCACGTTTGCCTCTTAAGACCCCTCTCTTTTAGCCCAAGGTTTCCTGAGACTCCATGGAAGGTGGCACCACTTGGTGCCCACCGCGTGGCTGGTCTTGAGCTCTGTGGCAGAGCCCGAAGCCCCGGCTGAGCCTCCTCTCCCCGTCTTCCTGCCTGGCTGCGCGAGAACTATGCAATCAGCTTTCTCAATCACCGTGGATTTATGAACTTCAGCCGCTTCCGAAATGATCAGAATTAACTTGTTTAGTGCTGAGTAAGTACCACCTGGAGGTATCGTAAAGATGACGGGCGCAGTCGTTTCGGGAGGTGCCTGCGCCCGCTCCTTCTGGCTGCGCTCAGCTGTGATTTTTCTAATCTCTCCCGAGCAGAGTACTGCGTTTTAGGCTTTCTAGCCTCAAATTCTCTGTCTGATGGAGGAAGCGCCTTCGAAGCAAGGCAGAAGAGCTTTCTGCAGGCTGCGGCGCTTCCTCCAAACCTCCTTTTTCACGAGAGGAAGGGTTTGTGGTTTTCACGTGGGATTATCATGAGTGGGAAGAACTAACGGAAGGATTTAAGAGGTGTTTTGGATGTCTCCAACCGCAACTACCAACAACTTCTAAGTGATCGTCCCTGAATGTCATAGCAGCGAAGCGTCCTGTCTGCTGCCAGGCGCTGGTGGCATCTCCTCGGCTGTCCCAGCGTCTCCGGGCAGAGCATCTCCAGGCTTCGAGGCCAGGCTGGTCATCCGTATGGTACCCGCGTTTGCTCACGAATTGCAGACCCGCGCCTGGACTTGCCAGGCTCTCCCGTTCGGGCCGCGCCATTACCCCGGGACCGCCGAGGGCTGCGGGAACATCTGCGGCCGCCGTCGTCCCGGCTCCCCGGGCCGCTCCGCGGGCTGGCGGCGGGGCCGGCCGCAGATGTTCCCGCGCTCCCGGGGTCCCCGTGCCGGCCATCGGCCTCGGCTGCCAGGCGGAGCGGCAGCAGGACGCGGGCGGGTCGGGAGGGTCACAGCTGCTAAAGCTGGGAAAATGGGAAAAAAAGGGCAGCGGGGTTCCCGCGCTTGGCACAAGTCCCGGCGCCACCTGCCCGAAGGCAGCCGCGGTTTTGCAGGGCGAAGCGTGTTTTGATTGCAAATCGTTTCCTGTGCTTTTAATCCTCCCGAACGAATCTGGATTTAATAATTGTTGCTGGAATTAGTTTTAGCGGCTGCGCGGCTGCGAGCGGCTCCGGACCGCATGCATCTCCCCCGCGGATGGAAACAACGGCGCTGGAGGAGGCTGCGGGGGACGAGGCTCGACGGAAACGCCGGAGTCGCTCCTTCTTGTTAAATGGTACATGGAAAAACGCTTTATGGCTTGGGAAGCCTGAACGGGACATCACGAGACATAGCACAGCCTCTCTGCTCGTAGCGTAGCGATCTTAAACGCTCCTTTAAAGTGCTTTTTAAACGAAGGAATGAGAGGGGGTGAAGGGGAAGCAGTATTTTTGGTGCTGCAATGGCTTTTTGGTGAGAGGCGCGTTCAGAAACACATTTTCCTCTTTGCTCCAGCCCAACAAATTCCCAGGGCTCTTCTGCACAGCAAATAACCAGATATAATACTAAAAGAACCGGGGGGCTCAGCCCCAAGGCCCAATCGTGCCGGCTGCGCCAGCTCTTGCAAACATCTCTCTGCGAAACTCCCGGCTCCGGCTTTGCTTTTTCCGGTGGCGCTGCCGAAGCGGAGGCTTCCGCCGGCAGGTTTTTTAAAATTTTATTTTATGAGAAGAGTCGGTTACGACTCCCCAAGTGCCGTAAAAGTTAATGCGATAGTCTCTCTGCGCCTGTGCTCATTTTTATAATTTTTTATTTTATGAAACAGGACAGGGAGCTTAGTGACTTATTACTATTCATTTCGTTTCAATGCAGTAAATATTGATTCAGTTGGGGGTTTTCAATTTAAACCACTCGGCGATTATATAAAATATTACTAGCCTCTGAAATTATGCTTACCGATCCCTTCGGCTGCTCATTAACGGAGGAGTGCAATTTTTAGATCCCTTTGCTTTCATCGCTCTAACAAATGGGCCGCGCCGCCTCTTTGCACGGAAGGTGCTGCAGATGCGGCTCACGGGGGCTCGCCGGCCTCCACGCAGCTCTTAATTTGGAGCCGCTTTCCAAGGGGTTTGTAGGTGGGTTTTGGTTTTTTTCCTTTCATTTTGAAGCCTGCAGGTCTCTCCTGTTGGCTCTTTGGCTGTGGCAGCCGGGATGATTCGTGCTGGCTGGCCCCGGGGCGGCTGTCGGCGATGCAACCCTGGCACTCCCTGAAACCCTACGTGGCACGTGTCCTGCTAGGATGCAGCCGAAGAAGCGTTGGGAGTATTTTTTAGATGCTGGATCCGGTTGCGTGGTGGTGGTGGTGACTAGCCCATGGGGTGGTGATGTTTCGCCTTGCGGAGCTCAGCCCCGCTTTGGCGTGGTGCGAGATTTGCTACTGGCACTGTTTGGTTGGACGTCCACCTGGGGTCTTGCTAGGACCACGGAAGGTCCCCATACGACGGCCTTTGGTTTGAGCAGCTTGGCGGTGAGGA
The DNA here is from genome assembly GCF_036370855.1 of Dromaius novaehollandiae. NCBI lineage: Eukaryota > Metazoa > Chordata > Aves > Casuariiformes > Dromaiidae > Dromaius > Dromaius novaehollandiae. The sequence goes on along the minus strand of NC_088099.1, from coordinate 168,287,070 downwards.
TGATTTGCTTTCATCACCGCGGAAGAAAGCGGCTGTTTGGTGCAAAATGCCGGGAAGACTAGGAAAGGGAGAAGTGCAAACCGGGCTCAATCCTCCGCTCCTTTTAGACGCAGCCAGGAGTTCCTGGTGGCCAGGAGGAGACTTGGAAATGAGCCGTTGGGTTTAGCCAGAGCTGCATGAGTTGGACCAAGCTTAGCGTGTGATTTAAAATAGGTGGTCAGTGGAATTGTGTATTTAGCTAAGAATTGAGTGCGACGCGTGAATTATTTGCGGACTCTTGGGGCAGATGTATTTTTGGCTTTAGGTCTTGCACGGCGCTTAGTCCTCGGTAATTTAACCAAAAATAAGTAACGACGTAGGGAAAAGGGACCTAGATGAGCCTTCAAACTGGAAGGGGGAAGAAAAAAAAGAAAAAGGAGCTAAAACTTCATAGCTGTGCACACTGCCGTGTCGTCAACTTACATAATTAAACACTGTTTTAAATATCACTTTTACGCCGGTTATAAGAGTAGTAGTAAACTGCCTTTAAAATAATCAATAGGATTTTAGCCTACGTGCATATTTCAAGCCCGCCGACCTGATCTTCTCCGAGCGTTTAATAGCTGATCTCACCAGTTGGTTGCCGCGCGGTTGAGACCGCTGCAGCGGAGGTGACCGCGCGTTGCTTTGCAGAACCTCTCTCTGCTAGTGGATTTTTTTTCATCTGCTAAATTCAGTTTACCGTGTATTTTTTTTGTTTTGGGGTTTTTTTTTTGTTTTTTTTTTTTTAATGTACATCCCTTAAACAGGATTTTGCCCCTCAGGCTGCTGGGTACCTATTGCTGAAGTTTAATGATTACTATTAAAAGAAAAATGATTGATGATCAGTTTGAGGAGCATCTGAAGTCCCGCTTAAGCATTTGTTGCCGATATTTGAGGAGTTTCGTTAGGTTTGAACGTGAGTGAACAAAGTGGTGCCGGTGGGCAATGAACGGCCCGATGGGACCCGGCATCGCAGGGCAACGGCGTGGGCTGGCACGAGCTTTCCCGGTGCTGGAGTCCAAGAGGAACCCAACGGGATGGAGATCCGACTCGTTGGCCGCCTTGGAGAAGATCGGGGAGGACCAAGGACCAACTCAGCCCTGATCCAAGAGGGAGGAGAGAAAGCTGCTCCGGGTGCCCCAAAGCAAGGTGGCGAACGGGCGCTTGTCCCCAAGCCGGCCGTTGGTGACCCCCGGGAACACCGCGGTAAGGGGACAAGCTGCCCGTCCTCGGTGACGGAGCATCTCCAGTGGGCGCCCCGGGTGGCGTTTCCCGCGGCGTGGCTTTCGCCAGCTGGTCCAGCCTTGCTCCAGGGTGCTTTTGGGGCTGTCGGGACGCGCGTTGGCATCTCACCTGCTTATTTGGGTCGTTTGCTCATTTATTTATTTATTTCCCCCCCCCTTTTTGGGGGGTGGGTGTTTTGTTTGCTCTTTCCCCAGCTCAGCGAGGCTCGGTGCTCCGGCCCCACGCGCCGCAGAGCCTACGAAATGCCCCGTTTAATTTGCGGTTAGATATCTGTTAAGATTGCATCCACTTCCCCAGTCAGCACTTAATTGGCAAGTCGCTTGATTTAACAGCGTGGGAGCCGGCACCGGAAAAATGGCCGGAATAAATCACTGCCTGACGCCAGAAAATAGATATAATCTCAACATTAACTACATTAATAGTAGCAGGAGCCGAATTAAGAAAGCCATAAAGTATAGGCAGGAGAGGATAAATTATAGCCATCTCGGCGTCTCGTCTTCGGGCGCTGCCACGCTGCCCGGTCCCTGCTGCCCCATGCCCGGCTCTGCCGGTGCCGATGCCGGGCTGAGCAGCGGTGCCCGGTCGCTCCCGTCGCAGGAGTTTTTAACGTGATGAAAGGCAGGAAAGGAAAGTCTTCGCTGGCCTCCCGGCGTTGTGCCACCACCGTGCTGAAACGTCCCCTCCTGAAGAAGCACGGGCCTTCTCGACAGATTGAACTTCGACAGATGCCGGAGATTGGGAAAGTAAAAGAAATGTTTTTGATTGCGCCGTAGCAGAACTGGATTAATTTGTGCGTTGGGCTGGCGGCACAACTCTGGCGCGCGTCTCCTTTGGGGTGGGAGCAGGGATGAATTTGAAGCAAATCCCAGAGGAACTGGGCAGCAGCAGGCAAACGTTCATGTGTTGGTTCCTTAAAAAGGCTAGGATTGCGTGTTGGGTAGGGGGTTGCGCAGGGCTAAAGTCCTGATTATAAAACCCGCTTTCCCTAAATCTCTCTAGGAATGAAAAGGTGGATTTTGGAATGTGCTTCCAGCTTGTGGTCTAGGTCAGCTGGGGATCGCTTGCTCATCAGCCACCTGCGTCCTGGGGAACCCCAGGCAGATACCTCCACCCCTCTGCCTGCGAGCGCTTGGCCTGTAACCTGGGCACGTCTCGCTTTCTGGTGTAAAGACAGGAATCGTGGAAGTTGGCAGCGGGCCCAGGAATGAGCGGCACATGGAAAAAAAAATCTAAAAAGGAACGGCAAAAATCAGAGAGGTTAAAAGTTGTAGAGGTGTGAGAAGGCAGCAGGTCCTGGGGCTCTTCAGGGAGGATGCGGTCAAGTGAAGAGGGGCCTGGGCAGAGATGGTCCCCTTGAGGCCAAAGTGTGGTTATTCCTTGGACGTTTTGGGGAGACCTTGGCACCTTCATTTCCACGTGTAAAATGAGGGAGAGCAGCTGGGGTAAGTGCGGTGAGGACTCGTTTTCTGCAGCGACGTCGGTGCTTCTTGGCGTTGGACAAGACGGTGGCCCTGCCGACCTCTCCCAGCTCTCCGGGAAAGCGTTGCGAGACCCAAGAAAGGCTCCTCTCCATCTTCTGCACATTCCCCCTGTCTCAAGGTGAGTCTTAAATAACGTCCCACCTTTCGGCAGCGGCTTTGGAGTTGGGGGACCCACAGAAATCACGGGCACGGGCCAGCTCCGCTGCAGCCTGGGCGTACGCGGGAGAGGAGGACGAGGAGGCTGCGCCTGCCTCCCTGCACGAGAAAATAATCCGTGCTTTTTCTATCCCCTTCCAGCTTTTTTCTGTAGTGCCCGTTAATATGGTATTTAAATGACTCTCAGCAGTAAATGTTTAATGATCATTGAGTTATCGCTCGTAGATGCTAGCGCTTTATGAAGTTTGAAGTGCGGCCGCCTTCGCTCTTTCTTTCGCCTTTAAATAAGGCTGTCTGGTCCGGAGGAGAGTTCAGGTCCGTCCTCGACTCGAGCGAAGCCACTTTTGGATTTGGCTGCTCCGAGGTTTTGGGAGTCCTGGCGTGCAGGTTGGTGGCCGAGCATCCTTCCTGGGAGCGGGAGCGGACCGGGGCACCCTGCTCCAGCGAAGGGAGGTCGGGCTGCCGGCTTGTCCCTCGGTGATAAATGAAATGAAGATCCCTCTTCTCCCGCTTTTGCACGGCGCAGCGGATGGTGGTTTCGCGAGGGGTTTGCTTCTGCGAGCCGTTCGGCGCGGGATGCCAGCAGAGGGAGACAGCTCTGTGCGAGTCCCGCGCGGCCGAGGCTGAAGGGCTCGTTTAGCTTTAACGAGCGAGCAACGGTGCGTTCGGTTGGTTTCTGGATACGCGTTGCAATACGCGGGCATGTCTCTCAGCACGCTGAAATTGGGGACCGAGGGATTTTGCATCTCAAAAGGCATAAAAATGCTATACGGTTGGGTGGTCTTAGCAGAGCCGTGACCATCTACTGCACCAGGAGCTCAGGCAGGGTCTGGGCTTTACAGCCTGTATTTCCCATCGAAGGTCACTAACATTTTGCAATCGCTGGAGTTACTTGTGGCCCCCCCTTTTCCTAAAATCACCGATTACGTCCCCAGTTAGGTGCGTCTCTGCTGCGCGGGTGATGCTACTCTGGCTTATCTAAAGCTGTGCACAAGTGACGGCTTCAGCAGAAAATCAGCCAGACACCTTGGAAAGGCATTAAGCACCCATCGTGCCCGGCCTGTGTGGCCCAAACTCCTGCTTTTTTTCTAGATACCTGAGAACAAGGGCCACGAGGGGCAGGAAAACGGCTGACGGAGACGTCTCGGGTGCCTGCGACACCGTCACTGCGCTGAGCTTTCCTGTGCTGACGGCGCTGGGTGGAAAGGTGCCCCGTCAGCCCGGTTAAACATCCAACTCGGATAACATGTGCCAAGCTCTCCTTTCTCTCCCATAGGCATTTTCTTTCTTTCTTTTTTTTCTTTTTTTTAAGTTTTTTTTAAGTTCTAATCAGCGATGGTTTCTCCGAGCCGGAGATGATGCTCAGAAGCCGGAGTGGCTCCTCGCAGGGCACCGGGGAGGTTGGCTTGGGCCGACCTGCAGCAGCAAGACAAAGCAACGCATTGCGCTCCGTGCAAAGCCAAGATAAGGTTTTTTTTCGGAAATAGTGTCGTCTCGTGCTGCGATTCCCGCATTGATTTTCCGGTCGGCTCTCCGGTGCGTCGGTGCTGTGGCAGCGGGTGTTAATGCGAATCCCTCCCGCTGCCTCCCGGGTGCACCCGAGCCCGGGAGGTTGCGTGTGCTCTGCAAGCCGGTGCCTCCCTGCTGCGCATTTTCCGGCAAAGCTGCTTGGAAAATCCCTGTTACGGTGAGCTGCCGACTGCACTGATAGGCAAATAGTAGATATTTAGATTTATAGCTCATTTCCGATCACGGGAAAATCATTGGGAACCTCTGAGAGGTTTCTTCTCCCACCCTTTTCTTTTCTCTCCCTTTATTTTAATAATAATAATAACCTATCCCGTCTTTCCTCTGTTATCCGAGTTCAGAGTTTTGTCCCCAAACTTGGGGAAAAGGCTAGCGCAGCTTTTGAAAAGGGCACCGCGCCGTTACCTGCTGAACTTTTTAACTTTAAGCCAAGAGGAATACCTCTGGGTTTGTTTGCAGCCTGCTTTGCAAAGTACCGATAGCCGCGGTCGAAATGGATTTTTAAAAGCGTCATTTTATGGAGAATTTTACTTTCCATCTTGTTGTTTATTAGGCTCTTAAAGGGAAAGCTTGTAATGCAGCCATTGATCGAAATACCAATTGAATAGATGGGAGCCCATAAACCAGTCCCGACCCTTTAATAATGGAGCAATATCATTTGTAAGGTAGGCAATGCAATTAGTATTGCTAACCAATACACTGCCCCGTGATGGGTGCCTCTGAATCATTTTTATACATTACAGTATATACAGAGTCCAAGCAGCCCGGCTGCCTTTAAGTGTCTGCCCAAAGAGTAGCTTATGTACTAAAACTCTCCAAAGTATTGGATTATTATCTTCCTCTCTTTCGCTTTGAAGTGGATCTAAATTTCTTTTTTACGGCTGCCTTATATATTTATAAAATATGCATTTTATTAAAAAAAAAACCTATGTACACATGCACAGACATGCACAAAACGTTTATTGATATATTTAGTGCCTGGGTGGTTTGATTACAGGAAAAGCCATAGCCCGTGTTAAGGAATCGGCACGCGAGACAGCTCCTGAGCCCGGTTTTGTTGGTCGTTTTGTAATAGGTGCCCAAAAGCCACAGACACACTGGATATATGGATATATAACAGCTGACTTGTAAATTCAAAGAAATAAGCCTGGAACAGAAACGTGAGCTTAGTGTTTGTTCCGTAGGACGTAGAAGAGGCAGCGATCCCAGCTCTCGCGGGAAAAATATATATAGGATTTTGCACGTGCTTAGGGGGTTAATGAACTTTCATTTAAAATGCTTCATTATCCCAGGCACCCAGGCTGTATTTTTGTGTTTAGCTCTCTAGCCGCGGGCACGCAGCTCTCCCGACCCGGCCGGCGATTGCTGGTGCCTCGGTGCATAATTCCCTTTAATTCAGCCCTGCTAAACCTGTTTAACCTCTTCCGTGCTGAGCCTGACGTACCATTTGCTGTTGAGCCCCGCTGCCTTATTAAGATTTAGTTTTCTTTTAATTAAAATATATCCGCCGCTGTTACTGTCGTTAGCATTATTATTATTTACTGCCTGCGAAAAAGCATTTAGAAAGAAGCTGCCTCTGGAAAAAGCAATTATGCTGGAGCGTTTTGGAAAGCAGGCGGGAGGGGAAAGCTTGGTTGGGGGTTGACTATATTTTGGGGGATATTTTGCTTATTTTGGAGAATGTTTGAAGCTGAGGCTGTCCCAGTCCTGAAGGTGATGCAGATGGCTCTGTTGGGCTGAGATTTTGGGGGCGATGCCACAAAACAGCTGGGAGATTGCACTGCTGATACGGCCACGGTAGCAAATCGTGTGTGTTCCCCAGCAGTTTGCTTTGGGGACCGAGCTGGCTGTTTTAGATTGCAAAAGCTTGTGTTTTGCACAGCATGGGTATAACTTGATCGTGAATTTACTCAATAATGCAAAATTTGGAAAACATTTACTTATGTAGCAACGTGGCGCTGAGCTTGTTTCGATCCATGGGCCATCGAGGCTGTGACAATCCTTAGCGTTTACAGAACCTAGCAGCTTTTACAGATTTGTGCTTTAGGAAGAAAGCAGGACGGTGCGATATTGTACTTGGAGCACGTCCGGAGACCTGAAATACAGTTTCCTAGGCTCTGTGCGAGTCGGAGAGTTAACAGTGTTTGCACGTCGTTACGGGAGATCTGCTACGATCCGCTCTCGGAGGAAAACGGGCAGGATCCGGAAGGATGGAGGTGGTTATATGTCGTATTCCAGGTGGACGTGGGACTGGACGCTGCCCGGAGAGCGCGATTCCTGGATGCCCAAGCGGAGCAGCACACGACGTAGGCGCTAAAGCCGCTAACACCTGCCTGTCTGGCGTGCTGCAGGAGATCCCTTTCAGCTCAGCAGAATTAAACTGTAATGAACTTTGTCCAATAGTCAGAGCTAATGGGGTGAAAGGAATCTAATTAATGGGTACAATGGTCCCCCGGTCTTGCTGGCATAATTGCTGAGCTGCTGCGGCATTAGAAAGCGCGTCGGAAAGCTGTGCATTAGGGGTTGTCAGCACTTCCTTTCTCAATCTTAGCTTAAGCGGTTTAACGGGACGCTGTCAGGGGCTTTAGGCTGGAAGTTGACCTACCTTGAAAATGGTTTCATCTACACAATCGCATCTTCCGGAAGGATTCATTCTTTTTTAGCTCTTCTCCAAGCGACTGTTGCAATGGAGAAGTTTTTACAGTGTTAGGACTTTGCTGGGAAACTCAAGTCACTGTTGAGGCATTCAGGAGATACTTTGGTGGCTCTGAGCAGATGGCACCAGATCGCTCGGTGGAGGGAGGACCATGTGCTGAAATCAGGCAGGGTGCTTTTGAATTGCTGCCTCAGCTGAGCAGGGAGCAAGTGGAGCCTTTTCAGGCTGGGGATGGTCAGATGCTGGACTTTTGCAAGACGTGGAGGAGGACTCTCAATGTCTGGGAGCTTTGGAGAAGAGCTTTGCGAGAGCCAAAAGCCTGAGGAATTGAACCAGGCAGGGAGATAGCAGTATGAAGTGAGCATTGAGGCTACGGTTTATCTAGAGAACATTTCAGAAACTATGGAAAAAATGGGGAGGAAGTGATTAAACATGGAAAGTAGCCAGTAGAGCAGTAGACCTTGGCGAAGAAGCTGCTGTAGTCACTACCTGAACTGAAGAGTCCAGACTCTGGGTCACTGGGGTAAACGCTGTGATGGTCTTGGCGAGAAGCACTGTGAAATGCCCATGAAACTAAAATCCTGGCATATAGTCTGAATGTATTGGCTGAGACACTGGTCATAAGGTGGTGGAAGAAACCGTGCTGTCGTAGACGTCGGGAAAAGCTTGCGGATGAAGACAGAAAATAGGAGGCCCACGCAACGCGAGCTTCCCTTTAGGAAAGCAAGCCCGCCGCAAGAAGATGAGTGATTGAGACTGCAGCAGCTGTTTGCTTTCCAGAACGATGATGAAACATTAATTACAGGCAGAAGCGGCATCCTGCAGAGAGTGATATTGTCCTACTGGCAGCTCTGCAGAGACGCATCTAAGCGGCTGAGCTGGGCACCTTCACAGGACGAAGATGATGTGATGGAAAGGGTGGAAGAAAAAGCCGTGCTGAAGCATCGCCATGTGCCTAGAAGAACTGTTCACACAATCTCCCATGGCCCTCATGGACTACATATAAATACGAAGGGATTACCAGCACGTTGGGCTGCTTTGGGTGACTTCTGGAGCTTCGGAGGCCTTGCGAGACCCTAAGAGCTGTAAGAGGGGTCAGAGCTGATTTAAAGGACTACTTAATTCACACATAGGTCTGCCGTTCCTCAAATGTTGGCAAATCTTGCAACGAGCAGGAGAAGCCCCTGCCTTGGGGCGATGTGCTTAGCGGCATGCACCCTTCAGCAGCGCTAGCCAAAAAAGTCTCGAGGAGCTTGGCTGCCTCCGTGGGAAGGTCTCTGTCCCTTCTTCCTGTCCTTGCTCGCAAGTGGGGAAGGAAGAGCCGTAGCGCTCGGGAAATCTGCTGATGCAGCGGCACACGTTGAGGAGAAAATGATGCTAGACCGGAGACACTTGTATTTGCGCAATACGGATGCAATTCGCCCGTGCGCTAAAGCCAGAACGACCCCTGCGCATCCGTGAAATCTTATTTAGTCTTGTTTTAGGGACAGAGGTTTTGATGCATCTGGTGACAAGTGTGATCTTAAACTAGTTCAGTTACTTTAACAAGTGATGGTTTTTCGCTTGTCCCTCTGTCACTGATGCCTAGTTACTCAATGCCAGTTATATTCAAAAAGGAGAGGCCAATTAAACTTGTGGCATTAGCAACGCTTTCGAATTAACAGGAAAATTCTCTTGTTATCCCCAAATAATTAAACCTTCAGTCAATAACCTTCTAAAATAATCCTCCCCGGCTGTAACAGGAGGGCTCTGCAAGCGAGAAGGCTGCGGAGAGCAGCCATTGCTCCAGTGGGATTAATTCCCTGGTGCTCGGTGTGCAGCACCCCGGGGTGCAGTCCTGCAGTGGGCATGGCACTGCCAGGGGCCCCTGTGTCGCGCGTGTCTGGGGCTCTGCGCTCGCTCAGGTGCTGGTAGCTCACCCTCATTTAATATCCCCCATCCATGGTTCTCCTAACGTGGCCGAGGACGGAGGGCAGCTGGCACGCTGCGACCACCTTCTGTCATTGACCCCACTGGCATCGTAGTGTTTTCTTGCAGTCTCTTGTCTTGTTGTCTCATCCGATGCTTTGGTTGTGAGCACTTCTGGGGAGGACTGTGTCTCTCCTACTAGCTCACAGAAGAAAAGAAGAAGTGACACCACTGGTGACGTAGGAGCAAAGCTGAGAGCATGGAGACGAGTGATAGAAGCAGATACGGCACCCTGGGCATTTATATAGCATTATGTCCATGCTTTGCATGGGGGAAACATAAAAAAAAAAATGGTATTAAGTAACTAACCTAGGTTCCCTTCCAGTCTGTAGACCTCTCCACTGGCCTGCTGGCGTTGGGGAGAGGCGTGGTGTTGGGTGAAAGTACCTTCCAAGATGTTGTAAATTTAAGGGACCCTTCTCAATGGCAATTTGTAACATTACCATAAATTGCCTAAATATACAGTTCAGCCTGTACACGGCACTGCCAGGGGCAGGAAGAACGGCTTGAAGATTGTGTATACCATAGAAGGCCTGTTGACATAGTGCTGTCTTGCATAATCATTGAAAATAAAGGGGCTGGAGAGGCAATGTAGTAGTCAGGAGGCTGAACATGTCATGGGACATTAAAGGTTATTTGCTCCTTTCAATTTGTTTTTGCTGCTGAAGCCATTAACCTCCCATATGCTCTTTGGCTGTTATTGACCACCAAGTGACACCGTGAGCAGATACAGAGCCTCCGGTGAAATGTCGGCGCTGAGCACACCAGCTCATTTTCTTCCTCCTTTTGTAGGAAAAGGGGACGTAGCATTGGGGGATGCTTTGCGTGATGCCAGATACGGCCTGCTCTGCCAAATTGCCTGTTTAAGGTTGGGCTAGGTGTGTGGTTGGGCCAATTTGACCAAAGCCAGGGTCTTTATACCTATTCAGCTGGTGCGAGTGTGTCTGTAACGATGGTGCGCCCTGGTATCTGAGTTGGTTCATGCTGTTGGCGTGTGGTGCTGTAGGGGCAGCCTGTTGCCTCATCATCTGGGAAAGGTTCCTGGCGCTTCGGTTTTGGGAGTCTAAAAGGGCTTTGCAGTCCACAGGTTCAACAGTCACCTGGTAAACGCATTGCCCTCCAAGACGTGAGGGTTGAACCTCAGAGAGCCCAAATCCAGCTGACTTGGGTTGTGTCGTGGTCTTGCCATCTGCCTTTTGGATTTTCTTGCTGGTCTCAAAGCAATCCAGGGTTGATGGTAGGGGTATGGGATGCTCGTTTGGTTTGGTAGCAAACATTCGTCCTATGCTTACCTAAAATCCCTTTACCTTACTCTGTGTTTTATCTTCAATATAGATAATTTCTGAGCTTGCTCTTACAGGAAGCTACCAGCACAGTGGTTGAAGTCAACTGGTTTGTTTTTGTAGAAGGTGGTGGCAATGCGTGTGACGCGTTCCCGTCTCGGGTGCAGGGCTCTCATTTTCTGACTGCTCGCTGTTGCATGGCTCGTACCTCCTGTGAAGCTACGAGAGCAAACTCTCACGAGGACCTTTGCTGCCCTGCTCGGTGGGGTGACCCGCACTCAGTGTTAGACGCGCCCTCTTTCGCCCTCCTCCGAATGCTGGAGGATCCCAGAGGGATCTTTCTTTTAGCTGGGCGGAGGAGCGTGCTGGAAGCCCCTAAAGAGGGGACGTGGAGTGCAGTTTCTGCAAGCGCGTCTCACCTTGAGCGAGTTGCTTCTCCTCTCTGAGATAGTTTTTGTCCAGCTGTTGAAAAAAAAAAAAAAAAAAGCATAAAATGGAAGCAACCAGCCTTCTGGCAGAGATGTGATTTGGTTACTTTGTAAGGGGCCCTTTGAGAAGGCGCCGTGAGAAGAATGCAAGATTATTCCCTTTTCTACCTCGTTCCAAGTGTAATTATTTGAGAAGGGAACTTCTTCAGCTTGAGCGAGGACTGCAAGGAAGTGTCATACTTCTGGGATGTGGAAGATGTGAAAACCACAAAAAAAAAAAAAAAAAAGAAAGCCCTGCATTGCAGGTATAATCAAATGTTTGTTATATAACATGCAGCCATAAAAATGACTGCGATAGTTTTGATTGCGGGATTAAGTAATGGGTTGAACTGTGAAGAAGAAATCCATTTAGATGGCTTGGATAATAGTACTGCCAAGGAGCATGTGGGGGAAAAGCTGAAAGCTGCTAAATATGTGGAGAAAATATTGCCTGTTTCGAAGGCAATTTGTATTGTTTGCAAATGAGCCTGGTGGCTTTGCAGCGACGTGTGTTAAAGCCTGGCTTGCGCGTGGCTGAGATTTGGCGATGGGAGGCTGCTGGGGGCAAGAGGAGGAGAGGGGCTCATGTCTGCCATGCTGAAAATAGCCCAAACCAGCTCTGGGAACACAGGAGAGCAAAACTAATAATAATAAAAAGTCATCAGTCCAATAGCTAGTGGGGGAAGCCTTTCTGCTGAAACGCTGGGCTGGCGTGAAGCCTCGAGTCCCAGTGTTTCAGGGGCTGGAGATGCTCCTTCCCAAGCCTAAGAGGAGGACAGGAGTCCTCCTCTCCTTTTCTCAAGCTCCCCCAGTGCATCCTTCATCAGCCTTCATATTTTTCTCTCCTGCTTGCCCTGGAAACCACATTTTGGGACCATAGAGCTGCTGCTGCTTTGCATGTCGTCATCCCCTTGGAGGTGGCTGGAGATGTTGGAGGTCCTACCTTTGCTGGGGCTGTTGAGGGAGCTTGATGGCCCTGTTGCAGGCGGTGCTGATTTACGTTGCTGAGGTTAATCATGATTTAAATCTGCAAGATGGAAACTCTTGATTTAAATCATCTGGTTTCGTCTTGTTCCACACCTTTGTTCACCAGCTGGTTTTCGAGTGAAGTCTTTATTCTCGTTGGTTGATAACCGTTGTAATACACTGGCAACTATTTTTCTTTTGCGAGTCAGGAGAATTTATCATATAGGTACGTCTTCATGTAGGCAATTATGTAGCTTAATATGCGCTCATTGAGGTTCATAATTTTTCTGAGGTTTAGAAAATGGTAAATGAGATCTGTACTTGATTTTTTTCCTCGAGATTAGCATCAAGCTGCATTTGAATGGAAACGCAGATTCAATTGAACAGCACTGAGATAGCTTTTCAAAGTGTTTATTGAATTATTTTCAATGTGCTGGAAACCCAGGAGTCCAGACTGAGCTTCTGAACACAGATTTCATAATTCGAACTGTTAAAAATGGAGAATTGTTTATAGATCAGTTAACGTTATTGCTGGTCACTGTTTTTAAGGCCAGTGGATCCCGTTTGTTGGCGTTATTTGTATATTGGAAGAGGAAACACAGGTTTGCTACTTTTCAACTCCCAGTCACTTTTTTGATTTTGAAATATCATAGTCCCTGAACTGAACAATTTGAATAAACATTGAATAATTATTGAACAAGTAGTTTGCAATGAAGGAAGCCCTCTTTGGGTGCCTGCTGGAGACAAACTTTAATAGCAAGCCTTTTGGTACCTCCTGTTTTCTCACTTTAAGAAAAAGCAAACTTTTATTGCTTTAACTTCTGCAAGTTTTGCAATTGCATTAAATACATTAGGTCTTAAAGCTGGAAGTATTCACTTGATATCCAATGCTTTTATTTTCAAGAAAGCAATACTGAGAATATAAATTTGCTAAATAAGATACTTCAGAGGAATGGTTTCCATCCCCATGGAGATGGGCGTGTGCATGGCTGTTTGAGGAGTTGCTGGTGGGGAAGGGAGAGGTTGCAGGAGACGGAGGGCTGCTGGCAGGGTTGAGGAGCACTTTTGAGCCCAAATCCTGCTGCCTGCCCTGAGGGCCTCGGCTATTCTGCTTTTTTTTCCTTTTTTTCCCCACCTCAGCTCTTTCTCCCAGGCTGTGTTGTGCCTGAGCATGGTGCAGCCACGCTACCCAGGCCCGTCGTGGAGGGGACGTGCCGGGCTCCCTCATTGCCTCGGTCGTGTCCAGGGGGCTCACCCTGCTCACAATCCGCTCTTCCTGTCGGCATGCAAATGCGATTTCTTAAAACCTAAGGATTATTTAAAAAAAAAACACATAAACTCAGCTTAAAGGACGTGTCCAGCAGTAAAAGCAAACTATCCTTTAACAGCCGCTGGTACCGCCTGTAGCTCAAGAAATCCTCTCTGTGTCAGCCAGCTAAGAAGCGGGTAGGAGGTTTCTACTCTGCTCTCCTGATTTCCTATTTAATATATATACATCAGGCTCTCTGATACTCAGAATATAGGTGTATTTATGTGTGTGCATGTGTTTTCTTTGGACCAGATGCTCTCATACCTGCATGCGAGGCCACCCGTGTGTGTGTAGCATGCGGCTACTAAATCTGAACCTCGAATACGGACTTCCTTTCCGCTAACCCTCATTTTCTTGAGCTGTTGGCTTGGAAATTCCCCTTTTGGGGGGACTTTACAGCTGTTTACTCAAGAGGGAGGCTACTGAGGCAGCGGCGCTGGCTGGCTCCCAGCCACCCTTCGGGGGTTTCCATTCCGTTCGGAGCCCCCGGAGCATCGCGAAGGGGCGAAGCGACCCAGCACCGTCGCGCCGCTGGAGATCCTTTTCTCCCCCATCCAGACCCATGCGAGGCGGTGATGGAAATCCCAGGATTTTGGCAAAGCTGACGCCGTTTCACGAGGTGGAAGAGCCCAGGTATTGAGGCACCCCGAGGGTGGTGGCGCGGGACCGGTTTCGGTGCCGGCGCCGAGACGTTGCCACCCGCCTCGGCGCAGCACCACGGACAGCGGCCGCGCCGGGTCCCACCACTTCCCTCTGCCCCGTGGTCGCCACGACCGCGTCCTCCCCTGCCCACCCGCCGCTGGGGGGGACGACAGCCCTCACCCTCGCGTCCTCAAGGTTATGGCGATAAATCCTGGCGCATTGTCACCGCTATTCGGAGTAAATTGGCTGGCCGCTCTCGGGCTGAAGGGGAGATAATTTGCTGTAGTATTTCAAATGGATTAGAAATGGATTTGAAGGGAAAGTTCATGCCTCCCATTACAAAGGCGAGAAAGAAGACTATCTTAAGGCACTGTTCACACTCCGGCCTTCATTATCCACGCTTAATACCTTTCCTATTTTCCGGCGTTAATGAAATTTCCTGCCGGAGCGGGCCTTCTGGCCGGCCGGCAGCGCTCTTCAGACGCGCGGGGCTCGTGTCGTCGAAAAGGAATTACAAGGGCCTCGTGTTGAGGGCCAGCGTATTCTTTGGGTCCGAGGCCCGGCTCTTATCTCATTAATTTTATCCTTGCGTCTTGCCGCGGCTGGTTTTCCATGGCCGGCCGGTCCCCGAGGGAGCCGCGCGGTGGCTTTTGAGGTCCCCTGCCTGCTCGCAGCCTCCCAGGGGATGCTGGCAGGACGAGGCTGCTGGGGCTTGCGGAAAGCCACAATTTAAGTGTTTGGGCCGGTTTCCAAAAGTGGTATTTTTCTGCAGGCATAATTTGGATGGTTTGGTTGCCCAGGCAGTGCCCGCTCTTCTGCATGGGCTTTGGTTGGACTGGCGTTATTCCGTACAGAGCAGATTTATCTTTCACCTTCAATTTTAGATCCCTTATGGCTCCTGGAAGTAAACGCCGGATGTGGCCAGGCGTTCAGCAACTGAAATGGCTCCGTCGCGCTCTGCCATCGCACCCAGCCGGTGCAGCTCCACTTCCTTACGTCTCCTGCAACCGCTCTGAAGAGCGCAGCCGCCGCGGTAGACACTGGGTGTCCGCAGGTTTTGGGCGGCAGTGGCTGCAAAGGGCTGCCCCGCGTCTTCTGCGCGTCGGGTGCGGGCGGATCATAAAGGCTATTGGAGCAGATTACAGCTCCTTTCGAGAGTTTTTTTTTTCTTTTCTTTTCCCTCCATTAACTTTGACTTTTCCAGAAATAAATATTTTCAGGTGGGAGCCCGAGGCGCGCGGGCGTTAGGCAGCGTGCAGGGATTTCCTTGCTGGGGCATCGGGGCGGTTGTCGTTACCTCTCCAAAAAAGCAATAGCTGCAAACTGGTTATAAAGATTGTGGTTGGTCCTGCTGCATCTCAAGGTCTGCAATTTTGGGAGGAAAACAAAAATTTTCATAGAAGTCCTTTAAAAGCCTCGAGGGCAGCATCGCAGCGGTGCCCATGGGTGGGAAGTCGACGGTCCATCCGTACGGGCTGTCGGGAAGGCGAGCGGGCTGTGCACGTCTCTGCTCCGCTTCGCTTGTGCTTTTTCTTTTTTAACACCAGTTTCTAAAAGTATAAAATATTTTATAACGTGCCGCTCTTGCTGCTCGGTGTCTGCCAGCAGCTGCTACGCGCTCACCCTCTGCTCGCGTCCGTGGGGTCGGATGCCCTGGGGTAATAACTCTTGATAAGTGGTGGCTTTTTAGCAGGGCCCGCCGCAGCGTGCGACCACTTCCGCGCTTCATCCAAGAGCGGTAAAGTGAGAAAATAAGCGCGCGGAGGATTTGGGGGAAGAGCTCGAATCCAGCCTGACTCAAGCGCCAAGCTGCTGCTTAAGCCGGCGGCTTAGGTCGGCGTGAGCAGCCCCCGGCACCGCGCGCAGCTCCCGTTTTGTCAGACCGTATCGATATTGCAGCCCTGGGAGTTTGTTCCCACCTTTTTTAGTTTGCAACTCCCTGATGTTTTTGCAGCGGGGATGCACAGAGCCAACCGAAGTGAGGGTGTTTCCGTAAGCTGGTTTTTACAGACCCCGAGGCTTGTGGGCTTCGGAGAGAGGCGTCGAGGGAGCGTCGGGGATTTGTGCCTGCGGGTTGCGGATGCAGCCCCATCTCTCTGAGCAGGCAACGCTCCGTTCTTGACCCGGTCAAGGTTTGCAACGTGCAAAATAAGTCACGGCGGTGCTTTCTAGGCAGGGAATTTCCCTGAAAAGGTTATTAGTGGTTGTGGTTGGTTTTGCAATTAAGAGCAGGGGGAAGCAGGCGAATGCTTTCAGGCTGGATCGGACCTTGCCCGGGGTTTTCGCTTAAGCCCAGGTGGCGGTTTCCCCTGATGCGGCTAAAACGCTGTTTTGTCCATGCTGCTTAGTTTTAATCGCCTGTTTAGTGTATCAGGTTATGGCAGATGGATCTTCCCGGAAAACTTTGCAACGTTTACCTTTTAGCATGCTTTAAATAAGGAAAAGCAACTGTACCAACACCCCGGGTAGGTGGCTTTATGGAGGCTTTTCTCCTGCAGTGTTTTCTAGAGGAGGCCGCCGAAAGGCCCTGTGTTTTGAACGTCGCGGAGGCCCGGTCCCGGGGGGCTGGTTTGCTCCCAGCGCCCTGCAGCCCGGGAGGCTGTTTCTGATTTCCATCCTTTTACGGGTGGAGGAGTTCGTGGAAGAGCATTCGATGCCCTTGAATGCGGTGCGTTTATCCTCCCGCTAGATTTGCACGCTCCCCGGGCAAGGCAAAGCTGTCCTTGGCCCTGGAGAAGGCGACGGGGCAGCAAAGCTGCTTGCAACCTGCCCAGGCGCTGGTGCCGGCACGCGGGCATCCCTCCTTTGCTGGCGCCCCGGGAGCCTCCAACGCTTCCCCGTGGAGCGGCCGTGCTCGCCGTGGAGACGCGCGGCATTTCTGCGAGGGTCGGTAGCCAGTGGCAACCGCCCCGCTAAATGAATAGCCTGTCACGCTAAGCGCGAAGAAATGTAACTATCGCGTTTTACAATTCTCTTTGGCTTTGCGGCACATGTTCATTTAAAGGTAATGCTCTCCGGGGCTTGCATCCTGCTGATAGGATAGCAGGCCTTAATTTACAGATATTCTTCAGTAATGCACGCTTTATGTACGTACGTTCAGCTAATAGCATTATGAGCATAGTTTGTACTAATACAAAATTAGAGCTCTGATTTGCATAAACAAATTACTGTTTGGATTAGTGCTAAACGGCTAAGACGACTGATATTTGAGTAGATTTGCTTTGGCTGGAAGGGCGCTGTTTGCATAGCAGCATGCGTACAGAAAGGAGCCGGCTGCGAGGGTGGAAGGAGGGTCGTATCCCCGTTCTCGACCCTCTCCCTCACTGCAAAATTTGCAAATTCCCTTTGGAGAAAGGGCCCCAAAGCTGCCTGCTCAACCCAGCTTGGGTCACAGGCTCCGTTCTAGGTGTTGGGCCTCCAGTGATAGACGGGGGACGACAGCCATCTCGGGCCACTGCAGCAAAACCTTTGCGAGAGCTGGGGTTGGAGGTAGCTCCCAAAATCCCAAAGCTGGTGGAGTGCCGTTAAGCTCGGTTCAGTTCAGGGGAGGTCCCATGTTCCTGCTCGCTCCTCCAGTCTGTGGTGTTACCAATGCACATTTCTTCATTGCTGATGGGCCTGGAGCTGCAAGCTGAGGGGTTGTGGGTTGATGGGACTCCCTGGACCATCTGTGGAGATCTGGGGCATCAGCTCTGGCTGTGAGAGCTGGAAGAAGCAGGGAATCAGAGCTTTCCCTCTGTCCAGAGCAAGAGCATCCCTTTTTTCTCTATGTAATGCCAGATAGCTCTTCCTCCGCCATCCAGCGCCACGTCCTGTACCAGACTGCGAGCAGGGAGAGTCTCCATCTGGGTGTTTCTCGCATTCTTGAGTTTGTCCGTCAAGCAGCAGCTTGTCGCGATACCTTCCCGGGTTCAGCGCTTACCTCCTCTCCGTCTCTCGTTTCCTTGCAGATCCCCGGGATTAAACCAAATGCGCCCGTCGCCGCCGAGCAGCAAGTCGCAGCAGATGCAGCAGCGGTGGCGGAGCAAAGGCTTGCGCTGCATCGGCGGCGTCATGTACAGGGTGTCGGCGAACAAACTCTCCAAGACCTCCAGCACTCCCGGCCGGGGCAGAGACCAGAGCACCAAAAGCCCCGGCAGAGCAGGTGAGCCCTGAACATTTGTCCTGGTCTGCGTTAAGAAGCCGACGATTTGGCTTAAAAAAATTCAGTTTTTCTTAACTCAGAGCGTAGCAGCTTTGGTTCAAGCCTGTAGAGAAACCCTGTTAATTTTGCCCCCTCTCCTCTTTTTTTTTTTTAACCTTAACTAAGTCTTAGGCAGTTAGAAACAGCCTCACAAGGTTAAATGTCTTCGTTAGCGCTCATCAAATTACATTTCCTATTGACCTGCGGGTGCCTGGCGGCTCATTCTGCAGGTGACTGTGAAACGTTGTCATTTCGATGCGGTGACTGGTTTTACATTTATCTTCAAGTAAATCCGAGTCTTGCCTGTTGACTCTGGTGGGAGGCAGAGAGGCGCGTTGTCTGCTCCTGCTGCACCTGACGCCGGTTTTAACAGTGCCTGAAGCGTTTTTTTTGAGTTTCTGCCTGGGCCTCGAATACATTTTGCTCCGTATCTGCTTTATTGATGAGCTTTGGGGACAATTACGCTGGGAAAGACAAAGCAAGCGGCTATGTGCTGTTGTTTGGGTTTTTTTTTTTGCTGGAAAGTTGGCATAGAAGGATATATTAGTGAGTGATGATACAAATGAGGCAATTTAACGCCAGAGTCATTTCACATGCAGTGGAAAAGCATGGATGAAGAGAGGAAAGAAGCAGCTCGGTGCCTCTGAGAGGGGCAGCCCCCGAAACTGTGTCCACCTCCATTTGTGTGAGTGCCGTGGGGTGTCCTGGGCAGAAAACGTGAGCGAGCGATGGCTTGTTTCCCTCCTTTTGCCCCTTTTCCTTGCAGGCAACCGTGGTGGGAGCCGTCGGCTAAGGCGACTGGGCTGGTTCCCTTAAACAACCCCCCAGAGAGCCAGATTAGAGAGCGTGGGAGGGAGGGAAGGAGCTTTGGGCGGGCACAAAAACCCCGACAGCGAGAGGACAGAGCGGCTTTGGGGAGTTTGGGAAACACGAGGAGGATTAGGAGCAAGCAGCAATGTCGCCACGAGGAGTAACCAAGTCCCCGCTACCGCGTGCATGCGGCCGGTGAGCGGCACGAGAGGGAGATGCAGGGCAGGCAAGTAGGGACATGCGTGTGCGTGGTCCGTACGGCTCGCGCGGAAGTCCGCGATCCCGCCTGTAAGCTGCTAATCCTTGGCTTTGCTGTTGCATTTGGAGGAGGGTGGGGAGGAATCAGCATTCGGAGGCTTGGGAAACAAGTCTGTAAAGCTAGCTCAGGACTCGGTAGACCAAGCAAAGCTCAGCGTCAGCGATGTTGGATTTCCGAGAGCTTTGCTACCAGCAGTGGGATTTTCCGGAGTGTCTGAACCTCTTAACTCCTCATGCTTGTCCATGGGATGAGGCACTAAATTCTAAGTAGCTGTAGAGACTCTCCGGTAGAGCTGCCGCTTGCTGTTAGGAGACATGTTAATTCAAAGCAATTGTAAGAAATAGGATAAATAGCCTGAAAAAATGGGATGCCCTTTAATGGAGATGAGTCCAACGTACCACCCTTGGGGCAAAGGCAATCAATCAGCTACACCAAAACAAGGAGAACATCCAGGTCGGGGCAGTCCTCCTGTTAAGAGGAGGAGACAGCCTCCATATTCATAAACGGCTGAGCAAAGGAGGGGAATGATGTCTTCTCCACGGCCAGGTGGATCAGCCAGGAAGTAAGGGGCTTGAAACTGCAGGTTTGATGCTTGGAGGAGAGGTTTTGAAGACTGAGCATTAGGAAGGGCTGGAGGAAGTTGGCTGACTTGACTGTGATGTCCCCGTTATTGGGTTTTTTAAAGAACAGGTTACATGATCTTCTGCTTGAGGAGGACATAGGTAAAGGTGGTCCTGCCTTACAGTGAGGAGATGGACTTGATGACTCCAGCCGCTGCCTAATTTTCAGTAGATTCATTAGTGGGTTTAATTTAGGTGCTAGGAGACCAGGCAGAGAAATGCCAGCCCGAACGCAGTGTCTGGGAGGGGGGTTGAGCCGTAGATATGACAGGAAGATTTTTGCAAATTGAGGCAGCAGCACAGCTCTCGGCGTTTTGCTGGGCGGATTTTAGGTGGTCTCCTAAGTGTGAGCAAGGAGACATGATGGCCACTGTTTGCTTCACGGGTTCCTCAGTGCCATGTCACCAGCACCAGTGCAGTGACAGTGCTTCTGTTAGCCTGGGACATGAGTGCTGCTCTGCTTTGTCCATGTGGTGGGTGAAGTGGGTGACAACCAAAGTTCATCCATGGTTTTGTGGAGCCTTACAGCAACAGGGGACTGAGAGCTTCGGTCTCCCCACTTGCCCATCAGACCCTTTCACCGGCATGAAAGGAGACTGTGAGTGGTGAGTCCTGAGGGCTTGTGCTGAGCTTTGCGCAGGGCAGGGGTGAACACCCCGACTTATCAGTTGCCGTGACTTCCTCCGCCTCTAGAAGTGATTACTGTGGCTGTAAGAGGATTGCGTCTGTAAAATCGAGCGTGCAGGCGGGACTTTTTGAGTGTCGCTCTCTGTAACAACGCTTGCTTACGGCTTATCGAACACTCGGCCCCGCTTTTGTAGGGAAGCGTTGAAAGGAAAGAGGCATCCGACATAACCTTTTAGCTGTGGGATTTGTCTCTGATTAAAGATGCGAGGCAGTGCCTCCTCCTAATTCCCCGCGTATCTCACCAGTGTCGGCACGTAGCAAGCAACTGGCAGAAGAGTTGAGCCTTGCAAGGGGAGAGCAGTGATTTTCGAGGGTTTTAGTTTGCCTGGGTGGCCTAAAGCTGCTTTAAGAAGAAAAGGTTCACTAAAAGGCAAGGGGCAGGACTGCACCGGGAAGTTTGGGACCTTCTGCAAGTATGTTTTCCCCTTTTTGTTCTCGGGAAGATGTGAACCTAGATCCCAAGCGAAAGCCAGACTAAGCAGCTTTCCATCAGCCTTGGCCAAGTCGCTAAGGGCTTGCACCGTCCTGGCACGGTAAACCCTGGCGAGAGCCGGTAGGACCAGATCCTCCGGGTGATGCTGGGAAGGGAGATGCTCCCAGTGTGGCCTGTATCAGAGGAGACTCGATCCCACCATCTGTCCTTCCATCCCTTTCCACCGTGTCCATGTTCTTCCTCCAGGGCTGTGTCATTTGGGGAAGCAGGTTTAATGAGTCCTGCTTTGGGACAGAAGGTCCCTTCTGGGTTTGCTTACTATAGAATAGAAATCTCTGTGTATTTTAGATGTTTGTGATTTTGCAGCAGTTCCCTTACCCCTGCTACTTGGCGCTCTCGGTTTATAACCCTAAATCTCCCTTTCCTGGTGCGCGTCAGTGTTGCCGTGTCGTCTTTGGGCTGTAGCCGTAATCCATCCTCCTTTGCAAGGGTGGATTCAACATACACCCATTTATCTTGCTTTAGGACAACTGCGGCTGGCGGGGCGTAGGACTCGCGCGTCCTTGCCGTGTGCAAGTCTTCGCGTGTTTGCTGAACGGTCTGTGTTTAAACGCTTCACCAAGTGCATTTAAAAGCGGAAAAAACAGCTTTTCTGCTCTGCGCCGGTGCCAGACGCTACGTCTTGGGGACAGCAGAGAGATGGGAAACACTCTGGACACTTAATAGCTTCGAATTGATTTACGCTGGGTTATGATTTTGCCTGGCAGTTCTGCCGTTCATCCGAATTTGTTGTGGCCTCCTTGGGGGTTTCCTTCCCTCCCCGAAAGCCCCCGCCGCGGTGGGTGAGGCTTTGCCTCCCCAAGTCTTCACCGTCGGTCACCTCGAGCAGATCTGCTCCGTGGGTGGTGGCAAATCTCTGCAGCTCACTCTGGCCAAAGGTCCCACACAGTCTGGTTTCTGCCCCAATCGGAGTGGGAATGCTGTCCACAGCCTGCTCTTCTTAAAATATTTCCTAAATATACTCCTTTTTTTTTCCTGGCTGTTTCCTTTGGAAAGGATCGTGACCGGAACCCCGGGATGCTGGGGTTGCCGGGGCCCCTCTCCGCCCCGGGGAGCCCCTGTGAGGCTCTGCAATGGCGAGGTGCTGCTAGAAGAGCCGTGAAGCTGCGGGGTGCTGCAAGCTGGGCAGAAAAATCTGCCGGAGAATCATCCCGAACTTGCAATTTTCCGGGAAAAAGCGCAGCGGGACGCTGGCTCGGCTCCGGGGTACTCCGTTGCGGCCTCACGTGTGGTCCACACCGTGGGAAAGTCCGCGAGCAGAAAATACCGCGTTTTTAGCACTGGTGGAGAAATCCTGGACGGTTTTGATCGCGCTTTCTAGCGCGGCTCTGTTGATTCTGCAGAGCTAATCAGAGTAAAAAAATAGTCCCAGGTCTTTTCTGACATTTGTGTTGGAAGAGTCCTTGGTCAAAGACGCAAGACCAGCCCAAGCTGGAGCTTGTGCCGGTGCCGGCCGCGTGCCTGGTCCTGCCGGAGCCGGGGCAGGGAAGCGCAAAGAGCCGCCTTTATTTCGCGGCAGCTCATCCCTTGTCGTGTTGTTACCTTATGCTGGAGCGAGGGGTTTCGCTGCCCGGCGGGTGAAATAAATCACCCCCGGCAGCTGCTAGTGCTGAGCATCCGAAACGGCGGAGCCCGCTTAAACGCCTAATAATTAAAGGAATAAATTTCCCGAGCGCCAGCCTCGAAACTTGGTGTTCAGCAAGAAAGCGGCTGAGCTGGGGGCGATGCGTTGGCTGCCATGGCGGGGACGGGGGGAAACGGGGCGGTGGGGTTAGGTGCTGCCAGCAGAGCCCTTTTCCCCTGGATAAGCAGGAAAAAATAACGGGAAGCTTGGAAAAGCCACCGCGGGCAGCCCAGACTCGCTCCGTCCCCCGCCTGCCTCCGTTGGCCGCTCCATGCGGGCTCGCCGGCCTTTCAGGCTCTGCTTATTAAAGTCTTTGCAAATAATCTCCATTTGCATCCTTGCTGTGATATAAAGCAAAAGTCGGGAGCAGGATGGGCCGATGCATGCTGCAAAAAACGCGCCGGATACGGCCCACCGCGACCAGGCCACCGCGCTGTTCGGCTGCGGATCCCTCCGGAGGAGCGGGCAGGAGGGGGGGGAAAAAAAAAAAGGAGTTAGGCTGCAGGCCCCGCTATTAATCATAGCTGTAATCATGCATTTAATGAACATGACAGCTCGCGGTCCCCGCGGAGCGACGCGCCGCGTCTCGCGGCTGGGCTAGGTCCAACGATCGCTTTGCAGCGCTGCCGCTTGCTGACGCCGAGAGCCGCCAGCGTCGGGGCCGGGTGATGCACGGCGAGCGATGGCCCCGTGTGCACGGGCTGCGTGTTTCCTTACAGATGATGCACCTCAAAGCGACTAAATCATTTAGAAAAAAAAAAAAAGGAGAGAGAGAAAAACACCTGTCCCCTGTGCCAGATATAAAATATCAAGCCTGCCGCTGCTGCGCTGCGTGCAATCACTTAAAAAGCCCTTAATGTGCAGTTCCTTGATGCTCTCCCCAGCAGCCTTTTTTTTTCTCTCGTTTTTTTTTCTTTTGTTCCCGCTGCCTCCCGAGTGCCCGCGCCGGAGGAAGCACTTGCAACGCCGCATCTCCAGGTCCCTGCGGCGGGAGGCTTTTGCAGGGAAGCGCGACGCGGGACGCAGGACGCAAGAGCCCACGCGAGCGTCCCAGAGTTCGGATTCAAGTCCGAGATACCTCATTCCAGTGTTTCGCGTTGCAGCTCCTGTTTTTAAATATAACCCTCAGCCCAACGGAAGCACTTCTAGGAATAGGATCATGCCAGAGCCTCTTTTTTCCCCGCGTAAATCCCAGCGGATGCAAAAGAGAAATGAGGCTTTGCCCCTTCCCAGGTTGCTGAATGGCGAAAGGCTAAATGCAGAATTACGGACGTGGGGCTGATGGTCACATTTGCTTCATGATGCGCCGGATCCTGGCATTTCTAAACAGCTTTTGCCCCAAAATTGCATTGAATGGGGACGGAGCCTGGCCGGGGTGGGTTGGCGGAGGGCAGGTTTGGTTGCGCACGGGCTTTTCTTCATTCCCCAAGACGTGAAAGTTCTGCAAAATGCGAAAAATCCACCTGCGCTTGGGGTTCAGTAGAGTTTTGTTTGAACTTTTTAGCATCTTTCTGCTCTGGCGTGTTGTGGTTTTAGTGCCTCTTTCCAAGCAAGAGAGATATGCTCGTCCCTCAGATACCAAGGACCACGTGAATTCCCCTAAAAATGCACAGTTGTGAACGTGTCTGATTTTTCTCCTCCGTTTCTTCCAGCGAGGTTGACCTCTACGCCCAGCAGTCCCGGCTACTCGCCGTCCAGCTGCCTCAACAGATCAGCCACGAGCCGCTACATCGCCAGGTCTGTGCGCCCCGGGACAACGGCCCGCTCGCCCACCGGCCGCGGTGCCTGCTCGCGACGGCGTAGGAAGCTTCGTACGCAGCCGTTTACCTGGCTGACGGGGCTCTGGCTGAAGGGCCCCTGGTTTTCTCCCACCCTCTGCTATGAAGTGGTCCAAAGCTAAGCAGAAAGACCCGGGTTCAGTTTTGAAGGGCCCTCGTGAAAGGTCAGTGAAGGACATCAACACCTTCCTCTGGGCAAAGAAGCCCAAGTCCTGCTCCAGCTCTTTCTGCAAATCCCTCTCCCAAAAGCTGAGGTTTTCGTTCTCAAGGGCAGCATCGCTGGCTTCTCTATTCCAGTACTTTACTGGGGGTAGTGGGCTTGGATTTTTTTTTCCTCCCTCCCTCAAAGATGCCTATCGTGATTGATCCCAGAAAATCTGCGCGGGCTTGTCCCAGCTATGTCTATATGCATATATAATGCCAGCTCCTAGCTATATTTTATCACAGCCTGTCCTGACGAAGAGCACCCCACTAATAATTTCCAGCACTGCTGCCTAGTCCATCATGCGTCCCTGCCTTGGTGTACATACTTCATATAAAATGTGGTCATCCTTTGTGATAGTTAAAGAATAACTTCTCTGTTTGCCAAAAGCAAAGCCAAAATGATTAATAATATCCTTCCCTGTCCTTACTTCCTCTTTCTAAATATCCAGGCAGAGCTTGCTCGGCTATCTGGAAAGCCAGCCTGACGTTTTTGTGTGTCGCTAGTAACAATTATTGTAAAATTTGCCATCAGGATTAATTGCCATAGAGCCCTCTTTTAACATCATAATTTAGACCAAGAAACCTTCTTCTCCTAAATCCCTGTAATGCTGTATAATGGTTCATCTTGTATTAGCCTCAGAAACGCTGTGGGTACCAACAGGTAATTTATGGCATGGCTTGCTGTCCCCACTCTGTAGTCACCAAATGGTTGAAGAAAAGCCATTTCTAATGAAAGAGTCGATGGCACTTGTGATGCTCAAGCAGGGAGCAAGCTGAGGAGGGCCTTGCACATTTAATATTTTGGCTATATAAAATTGCCTTTTTCTCATCACATTTTAGCTTGAGAGCTGCAGACAACCAATAATTTTAGAGTTAAAAGTCTGTTCTCCCCCGCCCCGATAGTTTCCTTGAGCTGGCATTTATCACAGGTAATGCTGTTGTGACCCATGGGCCTGTGGTTCTGGCACCAGTAGGACTAAGACAGACAGTGGAAATACATGTATACATATACATGTGTATGCATATATATTTATCCCTGGTCTCTGAGGAAGCAATGCTTGCAAAAATCCAGAGAATCTAAGGCCATGGTTTGGTGTGCCCCCATGCAGAGCACAGTGTCCTCAGCGAATGTGAGTTGACCCTACTGCACCGTCTAATTATCTGCACATTGAGAGATCAAACGCGTGCCCTCGGCCCAGCTCTCACCGTTTCCCCTCTTCCTCCTGATCACATACAGCTCTATAGCTGCTGGGTAATTACCTCTTCAGCTGGAAGCTTATGAAAAATGCGTGCTAAGCGACTTCTGATATCCTTAAGTAACTTCAAGCGGTACCAGGCGATTAGTGTTGAGCTCGTCTGATGTTTGGTGTTACCTTGTGTTCCCACGGAGGTCGACAAGCAGGTGCCCACTTGGAAGCTCGTGAATAGCCCCGGGGAGCCCAATGGGCCAGCTGGCAGCGGCAGGCGCTGAAGTGCCCTCTGAATTGTTTGGTGTCATCCTGTGCTTGTGATCCCGGCGGAGGAAAGGATGTTTTCAGCTTCGCTGCATTCCTGAAAACTGCAGGAAGCTCTCTCTGTGCCCGTAAAATCACAGGAAAGAGTCCCAGTTGTGGAGGTGGGAAGGGATCTCCGGCGGTCTCTATCCAGCGTCCTGTGCCAAGGAAGGCCCCTTAGAGCGAGCTGCTCGGGGTCATGTTCGGTCAAGTCTGCACATCTCCATGGATGGAGATCCCGCAGCCTCTCTGGGCAAGCTGCTGCAGTGTCTGGCCACCCTCGTGGGAAAGACTTTTTCCTTGTATCTCATTGGGATTGCCAGTGCTCCAGCTTGTCCCTGTTGCTCTTGCCCTTCCACTGTGTCTCTCTGAGAAGAAGCTGGCTGCACCCTCTCTACACTGTCCCATTCGGTACTTGCAGAGGGTAATAAGATCCCCCTTCACGTTCTCTTTTCCTGGCTGAACAAACCACCTCTGGGCCTCTCCTCCTGCATCCTGTGCCTCAGCCCCAATCCATCTCGGTGGCTTCCACAGGAGTTGCTCCTGCCTGTCGCTGTCTGTATTGTACTGGGAGCCCCAGACTGGACCCACTGTCCAGTTGTGGTCTCACAAGTGCCAAAACGAGGGGAAGGATCCCCTCCCTCATCTTCCTGGCCACATTCTTGCTAAATCAGCCGAAGATGTCGTTGGTGTCTTTGCTGCAAGGTCACCTGGCTGACTCCTGCGTACCTTGTTGTCCCCTGGGGTCCCCAGGTCTTTGGCTGCAGAGGTGCTTCCCAGCCAGCTGGCCACAGCTTGTCCTGCTGCATAGGGTTATTCTGTCCCAAATGCGGATGTATCCTGGGAGATTGGCGACATGTTGTAGATTTTTAGGATTCAGAGTAAAGTTGTCCAAAAATCAAAATGATTTTTAAGAGCTTAAGAGCTTATGGCCTGGTGAGAATTTCCTGAATATCTCACTCTCTTGAAAGTGGAACTTGGGCTCCTTGGTGATTTTAGGTGCTGTTGCCCTGTTTTTTCTACGTCATTCTGTAAGTTAGGTTGCTGTATTGATGTTGGAGATGTTACCTGACCTGTCTGTCTCCCTCCGTTTAGCCGTGCTGTTCAGCGGAGTTTGGCCATCATTCGTCAAGCCAAACAGAAGAAAGAGAAGAAGAAGGAATATTGTATGTACTACAACCGCTTTGGCAAGTGTAATCGTGGAGAGAGCTGCCCCTACATCCATGATCCAGAGAAGGTGGCCGTCTGCACCAGGTATGGATGGACACAGTAAGCGCCTGCTTTGGCCCGTCATAGCAGACCAGGCTGTGAATATCGGTTGGCTTTGGTGCTTGCTCATGTGATATTCCCCAGGGAAACATCCAAATAATGGAGATAAAAGAACACAAGAACTGCTGTCCTGGGCCAGGCTGAGGGTCTGTCTAACCCTGTTGGGTTGGAGGGCACTGACAGGAGCAGACCAAGAACTGAGGCTCTCAGAGAAGGCTCTTTCTCTTGGCTGGGACCTCTCAGCTTCTGGCAGTCTAGCCCTGCTGCTTGGTAGGGTTTTCAACTGTTAGAAATTGCAGCCAAACCGTCATGTAGCCCTTTCTTTAACCTACCATGTTTATGGCAACAGGTTGCCCAATCCCATATGCACTGCATGTAAAGTGCTTCTTCCACCTGCTGCTTGACCCCTGCACTGGTGCATCCTCATTCGTGTTTTTTGAGAAGTGTGGAATAATCATTCCCCAACTGCCTTCTTGGCACCCTTTATAACTCTGCATGGTCCCCCCCCCTTCTCTGTCCAAACTTGCCAGACTGGAGAATCATGATCTGTGTAATCCCTTCTAATAATGTTACTCTGGATTTACACAGCATTTTACATCTACAAAGTGCTGTTCATGCCAATTAAGCACTGCACGACCAGACTCCAAGTTAAATATACACATTTGGTTGTTTTGTGCAGCCTGTAAGGATTACAGAAATATTTAATTCACGTGGTGGACCTGGATGCCATCACCAATACAGTTGCATCTGATAAGTAAGCTTCCATGTCATAGTACAGATGCTCTAAAACCAAGAATGAAAGTAGTATGTATTGTCACGTGTTTAAGAGTTAGTAATAATATCAAAACAACAGCTCTTAAATGTGGTCAGAATAATAATTATTAGTCATTTATGTATTGCTGTCAGGTGGGAAAATGCTGTCACAGTTTTCCAGGTGAAGAAACTGAGGCCAAAATATTTAGCCAGGCCCCAAAGTGTCCGTCTGACTAGAAGAAACTCCTTTGTTGGTCCTGGTTAATACACGTGTGGGTGAACGGGGCAGATGATGCAGCTGTCAGAGCAGCGTGGGTTTTAGCTGAGTGACTTGAGAGCCTTCCCTGTGACATGGCTGCGTCCCAACTTTTCTTCTTTTGCGGACCGCTGAGTTTTCCAGGGGAGGTACAGACTCCTCTAGGCATTTCACATCTACAACCTGCCATATTGTATATGGGAATTTGCTTTCCTTGGTCACCTTTGAAAACCTCCCCTAGAAGTAGTCATGGACCCGCAGGAAATTGTGGGTGCTGGTTGAAAACTGCTGGTTTTAACCTGAAAATCGGGGGTCACCAGTAGGAAGTGAAGAGCACAGGCTTGGCATCTCTGGATGTGTGTCCACAATCTGGAGGAGAAGGTCTGCCTGCCTGAAGTGCAGCAGCAGATAGGATGGCCTCTGCTCTTGGGCAAGTCTTTCCCTCCGCAGAGCACAGAACAAGGTGTTGGAGTTGATCACACTTTCATTTCCACAGCCTTTGACCTACCCATCCCTAATTTTAGCTCTGTGGATATTTTGGGACTGAGTTGTGGGGTACGTGTTGATACTTCCAACCTTGTTGACTATCCTTTGCTGGGTAGATGCTCCCTAGGTGCTGCTGGATAAAGCTAGCCACCTTCCCTTTTTCCAAATTTTGGCCTCACCTTGTTGCATGGGACTGTCCAGGCCTGGTTGCTCCGGATCATCTGCTCGGGAGCCTGTCTTCGTATAAAACCACGCATAAATCGATCATCTTTACTTGCTTGATGCTCTCCTGGGAGTACGTTTCCATTCGCAATGGGACTGAGAGTGATGGCAGCAGCCGCCGCATGAGACGGCTCTCGAATCGCTGGATCAAAGTGTGCTGGGGCTCAGGTGGGCAGTAGATGTGGATCTTCCTAGCGATGCACCTGGGCGATTTCTGTCTAGCAGCATTTCTCAGAGATAGGTCATGTGGTTGGGAGCTGGAGCGTGCGTAGACCCTCTCAGATCCATGCAACGGTTTCCAATCCTTCAGCGCGTGACACCACACAGCTAAGAGACTTTGGTAATTTATTACAGAAAACCTGATTAATGTTGCCCGCTCATTATACCTGCCCAACATTTGATTAAACTATATTATTAGTTGCTTAAAAAGTGTAGCAAAGCCAGCCCCACTGATGAACTCCTTGAATAATTTTTCCTTAAAATTGCTGCTGTACTCGAAATCATTTGTGCGTTGCACAAAGCTTGTTCTGAGATGATATCGGAGAAGGTGTTTTTTTATTTTTATTTTTATTTTTGAACTTGATTTCCTTTGCCTGCACTCATTCTCTCATACTACGTACTCGCAAGCACCAAGGCATATGTGTCCAAGTTGTCCGGCTGGGATTACTCCTGATGACCCAGAGGACAAGGGATGCTGGCTGCTGGGTCCTCATTTTGGATCCTCAGTTATTCTTATGTTGGTGACCCTTGTCTGGTTTTTGGCTACAATTTTGTGCCCTTTAGGAATTAATAGCATGTGTGATCTTGTGAGTCTCCATCCTGTCCCTCTTCTGTGAATCACTAGACAATGTTGGTGACTTACTCCCTGTCTTTTGTCACCTTACTTGGTGCCTTATGGCTTCAGTCCCTTTCTTTATCTCTCTGCCATCATCTCTTAATTGCTTCAGTGCCTTTTGTTTTAAGCTGTCCCTTTTTGTCCAGATCTGGGTGTCTTGACAGGTTGTGTCTGGCTCTGCTGCCAGATCTCAATGATGTGCTAACCTAGCTGCCGTCCACCTGTGCCACTCGCGTTTTTCTTCCCCTGTTCCTTCTGCTGCTTTCCACATCTCTATAATCCCACGTATAGTTTGTTGGTACCAGTCTGCACATCTGCTGCCACGGTGGTAGCTCCTGCGAGAGCTTTGAGTCGAAATGCCTTTGCCCGCCCCGGGACCTTGGTGTCCATGCGTGCCCGTCCCTGGTCCTCCTCTTCGGCACTCGCGCCTGAGCATCCCTGAGCACAGACCTGGTCTCCCTGAGCCTTATTCAGCATCCCGCATAATCCGGCCTTTAGGAAGGACCTTACTCCTCCCGCCAGCCTCCTCTCTGAACATCACGGTTCAGGCCTTTCTCCGCTTACTTATAAGCAGTGAAATACAGCGGAGAAAGAGCAGGATCCTTCAGGAGACCCCAGCTGCTCTTCTGAGGGGAAAGACACATACTGATTTGCTTCATGAGATGGGCCGTTGCGGTGGACTACGGCGCAGGCACGTGTGTTCGCACAAATTGTGCCACGCGTGGACGATGAGGGGTCACCTTGGGCCTTCCAGCAACTCGCTTCCCCTCTAAACCCTCTCCCCTCCCGTGTTTTTGCAGGTTCCTCCGCGGCACGTGCAAGAAGACGGACGGGACGTGCTCCTTCTCCCACAAAGTTTCGAAAGACAAGGTCGGTATGGCTTCCCAACGAGCCCCTTGCAGCTTCACGGCGGAGCTGAGCCGAGGAGGCGGCGCTTGCGGCGGCTGTCGGGACCTCGGCGCCGCGGAGCGTTTCAAATCGAGCTTGTTTGTCGCTCGCTTGCCAAGCTGTTCGGGCTCATTACGGGGTCAGAGCTTATAACGAGAGCAGAGTGCGCCTCTTCAACCAAAGCGGCGAATCCGGAGATTAGTGTGTTAAGCAGCGGATTTGGAACCGCAGCACCTGGGGCTGTTTGCAGTATCAATAACGTGCGCTGGGTTAAGGAGCGCTTAAACTCCAGCGAGCAAGAGCACAAGGGGAGCGTTTGCTGCGCCTGATCCTTAGTTACCTCCGTAAGACCACGCGTCGCTCTGAATCACCCCATGACGGTGGTCAGGGGAAGGGGACATTATACCGTACTGCAGCTTTGGGAGATAAATTAAGCTTTTTAAAAAGCCAGGAAGCCGTCTGGCAGAAGGGCTTTTGATTTCACCGTTGTTTTCGCTGTGCTTAGTGTATTTGGGGCTCTTGGGTTTTATGATGCAGGGGAGGGTTGAAAAATAATTAGGTTTTTAGTGATTCTCAGTTGACCGTTTAGCGGGTTAACCTGCTTTTGGGGACTGGGATTTCCAGCTGGACGTAGCGTTGGGGACCTAAGCGTTGAAGCCCAAGTGAGGTTGGTCAAGCGTGGTTGCAGGTTCTTCACCGGGATGCGTTGCGTTTAAGCTTTGGGTGGCCTTGCGGGGACATTTCTCAGCCGCAAAGGACCACACAGACAACAGCAGCCCATGTACAAGGCAGTAGGTTTTAACCCCTGGGTGTGTTAAACCCGCAGCCGGAGCAGCCTCACCGTGCCGGGAGCAGTTTGTGGTCTGCTCTAAGGATGCAGATGCCGAAGTGTGGCTGGGATGAGAACCGGTCTTCCCGGGGGAGGCCGTAAGAGTGTCCTTTGTTGTGTTACTAGATGGATACGCAGCTGCCGTCGTGCGTATTTCTGGCTCGAAAGCAGCTTTCAGCAGTCCGGTGCCTGCGGCAGGTGCCCAGGGCGGTGCTGATGGTCCCCAAGTTTATTCTCGACTGCGCTTTGTGTTCCCAAGCAGGATGCAGAAGTGCAAGGTCCCGTCGGAGGAGCTTTGGATTACTGTCCCCGTGTGTCCCATCCCAGGCAGAAATGGCTGGGAGCGGAGGGACCAGAGCGCCGGGCTTGAGCTCCTGCTCACCTTGAGGGGGTCCTGTGCCTCAGTTTCCCCACTGTGAAGTGGGGACAGTCCCTCAGCTTTGCACGGGAAGGCTGTGTGGACGCATCCATCCCAGCCGGGACTCAGTGGAGAGCTTTTCCCTCTCCCAAACACCCCAATCCTTTCCTTCCCTAGCTGGTGCTCCAGGAAGCGGCTCCAGGGGTTCGCGGGTGGCCGGGGCTCGGGCAGCCGCCCGCTGCTATTCCGGCAGCTTTTCCCCTTGAGCAAGTCGGAGCGCATCAGCATTTCTCCCTAATAGAGCTTCGAAACTCCGCCGTGAGCAATCTGGAGGTTCCCGTCGAGCTCGCGGGTTCATTAGGCGCTGCCTCCGGAGCACCCGTGCTCGGAGCTGTCGAGCGGGGCCGCGGCGCGCCAGCGCCGGGAATTAATGTTATTGTTATTTGCGTGGACGTAGTGGGGTGCAAACAAGGTTAATTGAAATGAGAGTGCTGCTTCCTCTTGATAATGGCTCAGGCTTGACAGCGAGGAGGAGTTTATTTTTGTACAAGAGCTGCCTTTATTATCCCTTTTTATTAGAGCTAATTTGGGCGCTAGATCAAAAACCGCATTAAGGGAATCATTTGCGGTCACACCACCCCCAGCAAAAAAATAGCCCTGGAGCCCTGTCCTTTATGGTAATGCCTGCGGTTAAAAGACAATTAAAAAAAACCCTCTTCTCTTTTAAAGCACCCTTTGTTTTCTTTCCTCCCGGCTTCCCCCTCCCCTCTGGATTTCACTTTCCCTCTTTTCCTGGAGCGAGGCAATTTAGTTAAAACCCTAACGTGCCCTTCAGGGAGAGGGACTTTCCCGTGGCGGCCGGGGTTATTGCAGGTTTGTAGATGTTGGCTTGGGGACGCCCGTGGCGGCGGTGGGACCGCGTCGGCGCTGCGCCGGGCAGTAAGTAAATTTTGCATTTAGGCACGGGGGGGGGGACCGAGGAGGGGGATCCCGGTGCCGTGCCGGCAGCTTGGGAACGGGAACGTTCCCCTCTGCCGGGCGGCGATCGGCACGGAGCGAGGGAGCGCTTCCTCCTCCGCTCCGTCCTCGCCGGGTCAGGAAGCTGCAGGCGGGAGCTGTGAGCTGAGGATGCTGAGATATCGCAGCGGGCTGGCGATTTGTTTTTAATTATAGCAGCTGGGCAGGAGGGAAAGTTTGCGGGGAAGGACGGCGAGGAGCCTGGCTAGCGCTCTCGCCTTCTCCCCCCGCGAAAGCGCTGTCGGGGCGAGCGCTCGGGTCCGTGTCTTTAGCAAGCAGAGGAGCGTGGAGGGCAGCCGCCTGCTTTTCTCTCCTCTTCAAGGTTAGTCGGGTGCCTTGGCAGCCCCCCCAGTGACGGCTGAGTTTATTACGGTTCCCCTCTCCCTTCTCCGCGCTGTGTAAAGAGGCAGTTTTCTCCGCGGTGGCAGTTTTCGCTCTTCCCACCCGCTCTCCGGCAGCCCGAAGGATGCTACGGCAGCGGTTTGCCCCGGCGCGTCGATGCAGCGGGACCGTGCAATGTCAGGGAGCTGCATTGCAAGAGCCCAACAGAAGAGCTAAAAATACCTCTGGGATCAGTGGCTGGCAAAAAGCATATATTTATTTTATGCATGTCATGGTTTTATTTCAGTTCTGGGTGTTGGAACAGCTCCTAATCTGCGTGAGTTGGGGCGGGGAGCGCTAATGGTTTTATCATCCTCTGCCCTTGCAGATGCCAGTGTGCTCTTACTTCTTGAAGGGGATCTGCAGCAACAGCAACTGCCCCTACAGCCATGTCTACGTGTCCCGCAAAGCCGAAGTGTGCCAGGATTTCCTCAAAGGCTACTGCCCCATGGGAGAAAAGGTAAGAGAGGGGCCCGGTGTCTTTCCCCCCAGCGCGGCCGGCTGCGGCGATGGATGCACTGTGGCTGAAGTGCCGGCGGGAGGGAGCCGCGCCACTTGTTAAGCGTGTTGGTAATCCACAAGCTGTTTTTCACGCGGGCTATTGCACCGAAGGGAGCCGTTGAGCTGGAAGCTGCTGAACACCTGGACGTGATGAACAGCAGTCCTGCGCCTTTCCAAAGGTTTATGGGCAAAACGGCTTTGTTTCCTTACAGGCAGGTGGAAAGGAAACAAATGAAAGATGCTGCGGCCCCGGGGCCTCCGTAACGCTTCCCGCTGCTCAGTGTTTGCTGGTGGGGCCTGGCGGACGGCTTCCTCCTCCGCACGACCGTTGCGTTGACCTAAAGGAGATGGTAGCCCATGCTGCCGTTCCTCTGGGGCTCGAGGACACGGGGCCCAGCGTGCCCTGCTATTTTGTTACTGCGCCGTAGTCGTTCTGTTCGTTCTGCTGCTTTGCTTAAAAGCCAAAGTCTGTTTTTCAATGAGTTCCTTGCCGTTACCAGGGTTATTTAAACATATGCTTGCCTTTTTTAAGGGCTTCTTGTCCCAGTGATGAACTGGCGAAGAGCAGCAGGGTGCTGCCAGGGACGGACCTTCCCTGCAAATAAACTTGCAGCTGCCAAATTGCAGTAGCCGGCTCTGTGCAGAGATGGATTTCTGTCCACCTCTACAGGCAGGAGTTTGTAAAGACGAATGTCAGTGTGACATGAAGTCTTTCATGTGTGTTAAGCATGGATCTGTGACCTCCTGCTCTATCATGTTATCTACCTGGATCGGTCCTAGGCTTTCTCCAGGCCGTTACTCCGAACATGTAGCGTCATCTCTTGGGCCAAGAATTTCCTCCTTGGATTTTATTTTTGATGTGTCTCTATGACAGTGCTATCGCAGCACAGAGATCTGAAGGACAGACGTAAGTGAGGTTGGATGCTTCTGAGCCGCCTTAGCCACATGCCGACATGGGAGTGAAAATCCCTGAATTCCTTGGGAATTCTCTGCTTAGGAATTGCACCTACATCTTCGTTTGTCTTGGAGTGCCAGTGACATGGAGGCACTCAGAAAGGCCAACTTGGGCCTTTGAGGGGAGCCCAGTCTTCTGAGATTCCTTTGGGGTGGCTTTGCCGCAGCGTGGCCGCTTCCCTGAAGCGAAAACCTGTCTGAAAGAGTCTTTTAACAGGCAGAAACCTGGCTGGGAAACATCTTGATTCCTTTTTCAAATGCTGGGTCAGTG
Source organism: Dromaius novaehollandiae (assembly GCF_036370855.1). Taxonomy (NCBI): domain Eukaryota; kingdom Metazoa; phylum Chordata; class Aves; order Casuariiformes; family Dromaiidae; genus Dromaius; species Dromaius novaehollandiae. The sequence continues at coordinate 168,252,178 of NC_088099.1, read as the reverse complement.
CTCTTGAAACAGGAACCTTTGGAGACGAGCGATGTTCTCCCAGGCCCAACTCCTTGTACCACAGGAAGCCCCGTGTGGTTGTAGGTCTGTGGTGCTCCTCCTGGGTGATGTAAGTTGGGATGTTCTGCTTGTTGTGCCGGGGTGCAAGGGAGATCAGTGAGGACAAGTAGGATGAGATGTAACTTGTGACAGTGCTGCTTTGGCTCCCGTACTAGCATGATTAGCCTCCCGCAGAGGATGGCTTCCAGTGCTAGAGAGGAGAAGGTTCCCAGGTACCTTCTGCACGTTCCTGACCTTCCTGTGTGGCTTGTCTTTCCTGGTTTCTGTTAATTTAATAGGCATTTGTTTGCCTCTTGGTGTGGACCACTCTCTTCGTTTTGCTAGCCAAGCAGGTGTGTTTCTTTTGGGTCCTGGGAGCACCAGTACAGATTGCCTTCACTTTGTTTCCCCAACTGCCATCTCAAACTTGTAAGAGACCAAAGATACCATCTTGTTAGAGGGGAATCGTAATTCAGAAAGGGTAGCCAGTAAATTTGCCAAAAGGATGAATAAACAGACAAAGGCAGACTCTGAGACTTGTGGAGGTTATGTGTTTCTGGTGTAGTCGAGAGCTGGTGGCCTGTTCTGTTCTGCCATGAGTTATGTGGTGGCTTTTTGGTCCAGCGTTCAACCACGTTCTGTGCAATGCTGTACCATCCCTGGGAACCCCATGCTGATTTAGCTAGAGGATGGGACCCACCCATGGTTGGGTTCAGGCACTGCCGTGCGCCGACGGCGAGTGAGCAGAAAAGACGCCAGCTTTTGCGGAAGCCTTGGCTCCGAGGTTGAGACCGTGGTGTGGGTACCACATTGAAAACGTGATAGCGACCCTGCAAACACAGCTTTAAACAGGCTCTTCTGCTGAAAAACGAGCCACTAATGAAACAATCATTTTGTTTATGTAAAGTCTGCCAGATCGCAGGGCACCGTCCCAAATATGCCCCGGCAGGCCTGTAGAATGATATTATTTTATTGCATTTAATAGAGACACGTGTCTGCCTAGGCATGGTTTGGCAGACTTGCTGCTCCTGAACGTTTTTTCTCCTCCTCCTCATGACTGAGGCTGCTTTTCACCAGGGGATTTGCCTGTATGAACTGCTGGATGCTCAGAGCTACGTGTTTCTCCAAACTGGAGCCCGGAGAGGCTCGTTTCCTCTCTTCCTCCGTTCCAGTAGCTCTTGTTGACAAAGGTCAATAAAAAGCGAATAAATAGGTCAATAAAGCGAAGTGCTGGGATGCTGTTAGACCCGTCCTGATGCACAGGTGGGAGATGCAGAGCCAAGGGGACAAGGACGCTTGGTGGCAGGAACAGTCCCAAAATGCAGCCGGTGGGAGGGAAGGAGAAGCCAAGACGTGCTGGGGTGGATGGGAAGGGCTGAAGCCATCGGCGCTCGGGTAGCGCCTGGCACGGCGGCGTTGCCAAACGGAGCTCGCTGGGCTCGTGTCCATAAGGAGAGCGGGATGTCAGCAGGAGGGGATGAACATGCTCATAAATTAGCCTTTGCCTAATTACTTTTTGCAGCAGCGCCCGGACAGGCCAGCGGGCAGGATAAACATCACCTCCTAAGGCAAATAGAGCCATCCCGCCATCTCCCTCCAGCGCAGCCCTGGCCACGCCGGCTGTGTCCCTACAATTATTTCAAAATATTCCAATTTAAATGAAAATATAAAAGAGATATTTAGAATATTTATTCTATTAGTAAAAGTGCTTACCGTGTCACTTTTAGAGTGTCAGAAAAGCATTCTCCTACAGATGATGGATAGCAGCCTGTAATTATATATGGGGAGAAATTGCTGAGCGGGCCATATTTAACTGGGGAGGAGACATACCAGCTTGGGCCATTAAGGGTTAATTTTATTCTCTAAATAATATAAAAAGTGCTGAGTCCGTTCCTTTGCTCAAAGTAGAAAGTCCTCAAATGGACCCCGGAGAGTTTATAATATTCTCCTGAATCAAGTAAAAATGTTAACCTTGCTTCATAAAACGATGGCTTGTTAAAGATGCGCAGTCCCTTTTCTTTTGAATAATTTAGGACGGGAGTAAATCTTGCCTTGTTCTGTGTTTCTGTGTCCGAGAAGCGGCGGAGCCCATCTGCCTGCAGGATGAGCCGTGGCAGGTGAGGAAGGCGAAGGGGCTCGGTGGTGCCAGGACCTTCTCGAAGCATAAACTCAAACGAGGATGCCCCGTAATTAGAAATTCAGGTCCTTTGGCGCTGGGGTTTGGCATGGCTTCGTGCCCGGCTCTCCCTCCCGCCGCCTTTTCCTCTTTGCTTTCTGCTTTTCATCGGACCTTCGTAAAAAATGCCCATTATTATCCATAATTTATTGCATGTCGTTGCCTTAAGTACTTTCTGGACTTGCTTCCAGGACACGCGGGTGGAGAGGATCAGCCTTTGCTCATCTCATGGGCCGTAACTCTGACCTACTCGCCATGTACTCATCCTGCACGCACTCCCAGTGAAAACGATGCCAGCCCTTGTGCAGGGCCGGCCTGCTCTGGCTGCAGCAGCAGCGGAGAATAAGCGAGAAAGCTTTAATTTTGCATCCCTAAATTCTCTTTAGAGGACCATAGGTGGAAAAGGGTGTAGGTCCTCCACCCTTTTGGAGAGGAGACAGCTCCTGTATGAGTCTGTGCCCTCATCCTTCGTTACGGGGGTGTTATGTGCAATATCAATCGTTTCTAGGAGGGAGCTGTTAGCAAGGTGAGAACCTGGATTTCCAGCATCCTCACCCGTTCCTCTGTCCGGGGCTGGGAAATGCTGCCCCAGACCTTGGGCATCAGCGGTTTTTGGGCCATCATCGTCCCAGGGCGGGATCGTCACCTCCCCGAGGGAAGTTTCTCCAATCTGTGTGTGTTTGTGTAGCTGTACAACTTTCTAGGGAGAGCAGAGGAACCTGCAGTCACAGGTTGGGGAAGCCGTTGGTGAAATACAGCTCCCAAAGCGCTCTCCTCTGCAGCTCTTCCCTCTGATCGCCGAGTCGGCTCTAAACGCGGTGCCATATGCGTCTTAACTAAAAGCTCTGTGCTCTCTGTCTCCGGGGACGAGTCGCTCCTGGGTCTGGCCCAGCTGCGTAGTGTTTTGGGGCTCGCTCTGGAGGCCTCCAGGGCTTTCTAGCCACAGCCTCATGTCTCCTTTTGTCCGGAGTGCTTTTCACTGGAAAAGGCGACGGATCCGGCTGAGCGGATCCCTCAGTGAATTTGTGCCGATTTCAGCAAATTGCTCCAGCTTGAAAAAAAGAAAAGAAAACCCAATGTGTGCGAGTATTACGTGAAATACAAGGCTGAGGCTGTGTGGTTGATGTTTCCATCTTGGCCGCTCTTCTCCTGGGCAGCCGGCTGACACGGGGCCGCCTGGCAGTAGATGCCACCAGGAAGAAAGCTGTGCCCGAATCCCAGCTATGGACAACGCGCCTCCCTCCCGGGACCAGGTGGGCACGAGTGACCTTTGGTGGCTTTGCCCCAAGTGATGCCAACGGTGGGAATCTCCCTGCAGCTCTGGGGCCTTCTCCGGCCCCAGGAAACGACGGCACTGGGGAGAAGCCGGCCGGGCTGGTCTCGTTGTCCACCTCCACCCCGTGCACCGGAGCGTTTTAACAGGTTGTCCTAAGGTGAAAGCTGCTGCTTATGGTTCCCATCACCCTTCCCATGTGGGTCCCCTGGCCTGGACAGCAGTCTGCAGCATAGGTTTCCTGGCCGCAGGCTCAGCAGATGGAGACGGCTTCCCTCAATTAATCTTCCACGGAGAGTTTTGCTGCGGTTGCCGAAGGGATCCGGCGCCGAGGAGCGGGCACCTCGCAACGCCGTTTACAGCTGCGAAATGTGGGTGACGGGTGGAAGAAGAGTGGCCGGGGCTGGTCACGGTGCCGTTGCTTGCAGGCAGCGTTCGACCCTCGCAGCCCATCGGAGCAACGGCGAGGAAGTCTGCCCGGCCGCCTCCGACTGCGGCATCTGGAAAATTGGTCGGTATTAAACAAGCCTTTCCCCCACGGTGTCTATTAGCAAGCGCGGGGCCGTAAATACCTATCTTCATATTGGTGCCATCAGCTGCTTTGAAGCCTGTGGGTAAATTGTTCCCCCTGGGGAACCGTTAAGCAGTGAGACACGCTGAGATTAAACAATGAGGCTACTGTGCAGCCGCACGGGGAAATGGGCTGGAATAAATCACCGGGAAGCGGGTTCGGCGCACGGTAAGTCAAGGCACAGACAGAGCCAGCAGGAGCTTTATACTTTTGGGTGCTTTCAGGTCGTGTTCCTAAATGAGTCTGAATTCAGGATTTCCAGTACGGTCCTGGCTGGCCGCGTTCTGGATCTGCCTCTTTGCAAAAACCTGCGTTAAGGTCGAAACCAGAGGTAATTAAAGCTTTTGCTATTGCGCTAGGAATGTGTAAGGAATCACTCAAATGACTCAAAATACCTGGAACTCTGACCCGGTTTGTAATTTATTCACCTAAAATATCAGTAACTCTCATGTTCACTTGGCCAGTTCTGGTAAACAAGAGCTACTCAGGGAAGTGCCACTTCCTTGGGAAAAATCATTGCTTTTTGCCCCCGTGTGCAGTATGTTTTTTTCTCACAGTGCCAGCTGCTTGATTTCCTGCAGAAAATTGAAACGCGGGGACTTTCTCTTAGCTCGCGTCTTGTTCTCTTTTGTATTTCTCTAAGTCTGACGATGTCTGAGGTTGTTTTGGATTTTCTCGTTTTCTGGTGGAAGTTTTAACAGGTTCCCACAGTAAAGTTTTTCATGTCAGGTGTCTAATATATTAAACTTAACACATTCCTAATCTTTAGGAAAAGCCACATTAACCCTTTTAGTGGCAGCTACTGGTTGTGTGTCTTCGTGTGGTTTTCTCTTATTATCTCGTGCTTGTTTTGACATGAAGAGCAGCAGCCTGGCATCCTTGGTCTCCCTTAGCACACTCATGTGAAGACTGGAGCTGCTCATATTACATATTCTCAGCTTTTTCTTCTTGTCTTTTAGGCAAAACAGCATTTTTCTTTTTTTTGCTGCAATAGCCATCAGATGTTGGTCTTTCTTGATCTTTCTTCCCCCTTGTTTGGTGCCAAGCCGGGTCCCAGCCTGCTGCCGCGCTCTCTGCTGCCGTGCAGCTCGTCCTTTCATCAAGATGTGAAGCGTGTGCAGTTGTTGAGGAACCCTTGTCCTCCCCCCAACGTAGCTGCTGGCTGATTTCTAGCTCTGGAATTGCACTCCACCTCCTGGGTTTCATCTTGGGTTATGTCCCAAATGGTTGTGGTTGTCACTGGCCACCATGGTGCATCCGTTACCTACCAGTGCAGAGGTGACAGGTGCCAGCTCGCCAATCCCAGCAGTATTGAGGGACTTGTTGTCACCAAAACGCTGCAAGGTGCTTCGTGACGGCAGCTCCCTGCATCCAGCTGTGCCCTGAGTTGTGTCTCTGCAGTCGAAGTTGCCATGAGTAGGACAACTGGCTGATGACAACCTGGTACCATGCGGCCCTTACCAAGAGTTTGTGAAGATGAGCAGCCCCTTCGTTGAGCTGCCATGGGAGGTCTGAGGCTTGCGTTCCCCCATCGTTGGGAATTAGCTGATGGATAGCACTGCCTTTGATAGCTCTTTTATAGTCCAGTGCAGCTGTATGAAAATCAGCTACAAAGGCAACTTCGTTTTGTTTATCTTTAATTTTGGCTTGGGTTAACAGATGTTTTCTGGGTGCTGCAGTCGCCTGCTTAATTTGTTTTTCCTATAATGTGTAGCAGAAATCTTCAGTCAACAAACTGATCAGTAAGTAAATTCTTTATTAAAAAAAAAAAGAAGAAGTGGGTAGGCTTGTTAACGATCACAAAAGTGTCAGCTTTTCAGATCACAAATGGCAGTCGGCTGCCTTGGAGCTCATCTCTGGAAATATAGGGTGAAAACGTGGTTTGGGACTCAGCAAACACCCAAATCCACTAGTGCACTGGTACCTGGAGCCTAGCCATGTCAGCAGGAGCAAGGAACCGATTATACTTCGCTGTTGAAATGGATTTAAAAGCCTGGGCTCTCCATGTGTCTGGAAGAGCTGGGGAGTCGCGACCACAATGTTTTGCAGTTTGAACCATACCATCTCTCCCGTAGACGCTGCACAGCGCTTTGGAGAAGGGTTTAGTGCTGGGAGCAGAGATGCACTAGGCGACCTGTCCTGGGAAGGAGGCAGAGGAGTTTTCCCTGGCTCTGCACCGGGATACGGCGGTTTGCAGGAGAGGGTTGACTTGCGCAGCTGCAGCCCGCTGAACTTTGGCAAGGTGTCAGTCGCTTCATTCTGCACCCCAGAGTGATTCTCAGCTGAAATTAAAACAGCAGCGAAAGTTTTGTTCCTGACAGTGAGCAATAAATCCCCGTGTTGGGGATGGGCGCTTTCCACTTAAAATGCTTTGTAAACTGCAAAAGAGGTTTAAAACTAATCAGGTTTCTTCTTTGCCCAATCCTCTCCACTTATCTCCACAGAAATCTTTGTGGGTTTCCAGTTGCATCTTATTTACCGTACGCTGTAATGGCATAATGAGGGTTCTTATTGCTACTTTAATTTAACGGTAGTATCTTCAACAACATTCAGATGCTTACATTAAAGATATTGCTTATCAGGGCAAACTTGAACTACTTAATAGCTTGGGCTAGTTGATAATAGTGCTTAGATAAATACTAGTCTGTGATTTTCTCTCTTACACTTTAATATCTTTGGAGGGGAAGGTGCATCACAAAAGATGAAAATTAAGAAGTTCAGAGTAAAAGTAGTCTCTGAATCATGGCTAATAACTGGGAATATACTGATGAGGCAGAGAGTCCTTGATTGCAGCTCTAACTTCTGTAGAGACAGCCACAAATAAGACCAGATTACATCTTTGCTTCCCACTCTGGAATTTACCTCCTTTCTCATTTGTTCTCCGTTGGCTGATGAGCTCTCTCTGCGCTCTGGAGGACACAGGCTACACACTGTCGTCCCAGTCTCCAGCATCCTGCAAGCACAGGGCAGCACTTCCCCAGGCCACCTGGAATAGCGTATTTGACTGACCGCCTCGTCTTCTCTGATGAAGACGAGCCTGTAGGCAATACACCATGGATGTCCAGCTTGCTTGCCTGGCTCCATCCCAGGTGGTCATGGTTTGTGGTTGGTGATTACCATCAGTGGGTTCCTCTTGGGAAACTGGCTCTGTCATGTGTTTGCGGTGAGATGGATGAGACTGTGAGATTGCTCTGATGGAAATGGTCTTCCTGAGTAGATGCTTCAAAGTAGTGCAGGAGATGGTTAAATGCTGTAGACATTCCTGATGCCAGTCCTTGGTGTTTGCTCTTCAGCTGGTGATTCACCTCCCTCCTTAAGTCCTTAGCTCTGCTCTCACAGGGTCTCGAATGGCCGGGGTGCTTTGGGGCTTGCTGCTGATGGCTGGCTCTTCTCTGCCCAGTTTGTTTCTCTTATTTCGTGTTTTGGTGCCTAGTGTCAGGGAGTCTTGTCAAAGCTGCGTGGCTGCCCTCCAGCTTGGTACAGGGCACGAATGGAAACCAGGCCTGAAAAGGGCCAAACTCTGGTCGCTGCGACTGCAAGCAGAGCTCCTGCAAGTCTGCAGAGAACTGGGAGAGAGCAGTGGAAGAGTCAGGAGGCAATTTCCAAACCAGAAGATGTAATTAAACAAAACAATCATTGGGAATGTTCAAATGTGGTGCTTTGGCTCCTGCTTTTGATGAGGTCTGGAGGTGTCATGTTCGCCCGCATTATGGAAGCAAAATGTGTAATGCTCTCTGATGTCATTTTGCTGTGTGGAAAATTCCAGTTATAGAGGAATTTATTAAGGGCCGTAGTACAAAGTCTGCTGCTCCAGGCTGCAGTAGTTCTAACTGGGCAGTTTATCAAGTGCTATCACCACCCTGCCAGTGGTGTTACTGAACCCCTGTGTCACCGAGAGGCTAGTTTTCAGTTTTATGCAGATTTCGAGCTTTTCCTTTCCTCTTTCCAAAAAAAGACATTGTCTTTGAAACGGAGAGCTCAAGTGTCCACTGCTTTCTAACAGATACTGTGTTGTTTTGCCTCAGTGATCGCCACTCTTCCTGCCAGCCCATTTAGTGTTTCCGTATCTATTGCCTGACGTTAATGAGAACCATAATGCTGCCGTTGGCCACTGCAAGAAGAGAATTTCACAGCTGTTGAAGTTCCCTGTACAAGTTACTCTTTTCCTCTTTTATGGGTGCTCTCCTTCATTGCATTTCATGTTTGGGCCTTGGTGGAATGAAGGATCTGGCCGGTAATAGGACCTGTCTTCCGAGAATGTCTTGGCGACAGGCAAGGCTGCAGGAGTTGCAGAGCAGAAGAGCAGGAGAAGCCATGGGCGATCGATGGCAGCAACCCGATGCCTCGTGCTGAGCGGTACGGGGTGTTCTGTGGACGGGAGATGCTGTAGGACGCTGTGCCCTGCAGATGCTCCATTAGCACAAATACTGCATGCGAGAGTCAGCGAAATGGCAGTTCTGAACCAGGGAGGAGCAAGATGAGAGGAAATGGTCAAAAGCGATGTTGCGGGAGCCATCAGGAGGTTGCAAAGAAGGCAGGCAACAGAAAGCCCCATCCCTTAGAGCATTTATGTTTGGGCTGGACCAAAGCAGGCAGGTCTACCCTGCAGATAAAAAGGCTTGGTCCCTTCACAGGGGGTGTCCTTCAGTCCCTCCCAGCTGTACTGGTGCTTCTTAATTCAGGTATTTTAACAACGCTGTCCAATTCTTATTCCAACTCCGAGGTATTGATTGATTGTGCTGTTTTATCTTCTGCAAACACCAATGGAGAGCTCAGCAGCTTGGCATTGGGTTGTGTTTGCTTTTGTGAAGCTCTCCATGTCCTGCCTGTCCTGATGTTAGTGATGTGGATCTATAGTGACGTTTGTATTGTGGCAGCGCTGAGATGCTTCAGCCAAGCTCTGAGACCGGCTGCATCACTGGGTGCTCCCAAACCCCCCAAATCCTAGACAGCGTTGGGATGAGGCCATCAAGAAGGATGGGGAGAAAGGATGTAGCTTGGGCTGCTTTGCCTGGCTCTACTCTCCATGTCCTTTATGGTGACACAAGTTTTTCCTCCTGAAATCACCGTGGACAGGTGGTTCCCTGTCTCTTCTGCTCCTTGGAGTCAGCCACTGTCGACCTCCTTCTGCAGGAATTTGTTGCTTCTCTGCAAGTGCTCTGCTAGGGCGCGTGGACTCTGCTTTGGAGCAGAAACCTGTTTTGGAGATAAATTCTTAGCAGGGAATCTGGAAATGTCATGTGGAATCTGCAGGTTTTGGTATTAGCATCTGGCGTAGTTGTTCGGGAGCTGATGTTTTCAGCCCAAGCAAGGGGCTTCTTCACTTTTCACCACCTGGTTTGCTGCTGGGAGTAATGTGGATGGGCGATGTTGGGTTTGGATTTCCGTCACGGGCCGATGTTCACGAGCCTGACAACAAGCACCTTCTGGTTGTCACTTATTTTTATTGCAGCAACGCCCTTAGCTCAGGCATGGAGTTAAGGGTGCTGTTGTGTCTGTGCCAAGAGAAAAAAGGCAAGCCGAAGGGGCAGATGCTGCCGGTAGGGATCTCGCAGAAGATGCTGTCCCTTGCTTCCAGCTAGAGCGGTCCTCTGTCCTCTGAGCATCTCTGTCTTCCAGGTTTTAATGATGAGGAGCTGGAGCTTTTAAGGCTGCTTCCATCTGCACCCAATTTAAAAAAAAAAAAAGCTATCAAAAAAAGCTATTTACTAGCTGTCAGTTGCGAGGAGGAGACCCCGGTGGGAGCCCGCGCGGCAGAGTCGAGCTTGGCCGGCTTCTCGTTCCCCGTTACTTCTCTTGAAGGCTAAACCAGGACGTGCCGATGGGTGGAAATGTCCCAATTTCAGGCCACGCTCAGTCGCGGCAGGTCGTTTTGGTGCCAGTCCCGTCCCCTGGCTGGAGGAACGTCCTTTCCTCCCCGCCGTCCCCAGGGAGGGCCACGGCATCTCCTGGCAGCTTGGTGCCCGGCACGCCAAGCCGCGGGCTTTCCGACGCCTCGTGTAAGGTCAGTCGGCGGCTCCGGCCGTCCCAGTAACCCGGCTCCTCATGCCAAGGGCGTTCATGGAAGATGGTTGTGAAATCGGTCCCCAAGCCGAGCCCGGAGGAGCCGAGCTGGCACCTTGCAGCGACCCGGCCAGCTGTTGCCCGCCCCGTGCCAAGGGAGGCCGGACGGCGCAAATCCCCGCGTCCCCGACCCACCCCTGCCCCGGTTGGCGCCGACGCGGGCTCCCCGGCGCGGGGCAGTTAGCAGCACCTTAAATTGCACCCGGCGAGGTGCCCAGGGGCTCAGGGCGAGCTGAGCTTGCTGCTTCCCCCATCCAGGGAAAACGCTGCCTCCGACGGGAGGATCCCGCTCCCGAGGTGGCCTCGTCCTTGCTGGCAGCGCCCGTATTGGAGCAGGGTCTCCTCTCCCCGCCGGTGGCTTGTTTGGAGGGGGGACACTCCGTTTTTTCCGGCCTCTCCCCCGTCCCACTGCTGGCCAGATGCTTTTTCTCTTTTTATGGTGCAACCTGCCAGCCGGCGGGGGGTAAAATTAGCCGTGCCGACAGGTGGAAGGGATCGGATGGCCCCGGGAAGGAGGTGGCTGCCCTGCGCCCCGCGAGCCAGCCCGCTCCTTCACCTCGCCTGACATGCGCCGGGCACCCGGCGGGTTTACAGTAACCGAATCCCCGCGTCTGAGCTGGCATCCATCCGGGGGGACGCGAGCGGCGCGGAGCTGCCCCCTCCGCCCCGTAAATAAATACCAGCGGCTTTTCCACCCTCCGCGCCGCCACGGCTGGCGGCAGGCCCCGGAGCGGGAGCCGATCCCGGCCCCGGCAGCCGCTGGACGGGACGGCTGAACGCTGTGGGAGGGTGGCCAAGCGTGCTGTCAGTGCCTGGCCCGGCTGCCCAAAAACCATCCTCGGAAAAGTCATTAGAAACCTGAAGCCAAGGCCTGGGAATTAGTTCCGCACATTTTTTTTTTTCTTTTCCCCCCCTTTTTCGCCCTGGAAGTCGCTGCGCAGGAGGGGATCTCCTGTGGCTCGGCTTCAAAGAGCAGCAGCAGCGTCGGCCGCGGTTGCAGACGATGGGGGAGACCGGCGCGGCGCTGGAGGAAGCAGAAGAAAAGAAGCAAAAGGCGCAAGCTTTTCCCAAGCCTCTGCGCGATTTCGACTTCGGTTTCCTAGTTCAGACCGTTTGCAAGGCGACGGCTGCTGAGATGGGGCGAGGAAGCTTTGTGCGCTGGAGGAGACGGGGGTTTTTTACGTATCCGCTCCAGGATGACATCCCAAAAATAAGAATTAACATTTGTAGCAGCTTGCGAGTGGTACGAGTGTTTGCCGCCAGCGCTGACACCAGTCCGAAAGCGGATTATGGCTGGGGATGCTTTTCCGGCGCCGGTCCGTGGATGCAGTAGAGCAAGCTTTGGATTTTGGAGCCACGCTGGATTTGGGCGCTGTTTAGAGGTGTTTGAGGTCCCTTTGGGGTTTTTCCCTGGGTTATAGATTTACTTGCTGCAGAACCTCTTTGAGATAGAGAGGGGAAACCATGGGAGCTGAGTTTTGTGGGTTTTTTGGTTTTTTGGTTTTTTTTCCCCCAGTGTCTGGCCTTGTAAAGCAGTCCTGTCGTTCCCGCCGGGTTTTCCTCCTGGTTCTCACGTTTTCCATTTCTGGCCGTCTCCCCTGCAGAGCGTCTCCGTTTGCACGCTGGACCCCCGGCCCTCCCGCTGCTTAACGACGGCCTCGGCCTGACGAGCTCGCGGGCCCCGGCGGGCGGCAGAGCCCCTCTGCCCTTTCGCAGGAAGCCCCGTCGTGCGATCCCAAAGGTCAGCGCCGCTCTGTGCCCCCCGAGCTGAGCCGGAGCGAAAGGGCAGGCGCTCGCCTCCGTCCCACCTTGCACTCGTGGCTGGGAAGTCGGATATTTATAGGCGCATTAAGGACAGTTGTGCAGTGCGTTTCTCTCCCGGGAATCCCTTGGAGCACGGCAGGACCTGCTTGGAGGGGGAGCGGGCTTGCAGCTCTCTTCGTGGAGGCGATGCAAGGGCCCACGCGATGCCATGGGGAAGCGTTTCCCCGTGCCGTGGATGCCGTGCCGTGGCGGTGGTGTTGCAGCAGCGGCTGGGTGCCCGAGGGTGGGCTTCCACGGCGCGTGAGTTTGCAATAAATAACGTTATCGATATGCGTGCTGATGACGGAATCCTTGGTTGCGTGCATGCCGTGAAGAGCCTGCCATCTCACCAGCATGGGATCCGCGACGGTCACCTGTCTTTGGGACGTCTCGGGCTGCTTTGATGCCTCTGTTGTCATCAGGGTGTGGACGTGTGCCCGGACGGACCAAGCACAGGCTGAGTTCGTTCATTGGCACCGTCCCCAAGCAGAGCAGGCTCGCCCCCAGCCCTTGGCCGCGGTGGCCTTTGGCAGAAGGTGGTGCCAGCAGCAGTCCCAAATTAGGTTCATTTTGCAGCGAAGAAATGTGCTTTTTCCCTGCTCCTCCCCAAGCCCCAAGAGCGTTTGATGCAGGGAGAGGTCAGAGGCCCAGTCTGGACAGTGTTGTCCTGTGTCCGTCCTGACACCAGCTTCTCCATTCCGGTTAACCTCCTTGGGACCTTCTGCCACTGCCACCTCTGGGCAGATCGTTACTGTTAAGATATTTGTCATTTTGGGTCTCTAAAGTTGAGCACTTGGAAAGGAGATGAGTGTTTAGCCTCCCTCAGAAGAGAGGGAGGGTGATGGTGTGATGGGGAGGAGGACGGGGCGAGAAGGAAGCACCAGCACGTCCTTCTGCCCTTAGCGACGTGTCGGTGCCACCCAAAGGCACCCGTCTCGGGGTGTTTCGGGAGGCGCGGACGGGTGCGCGGCCGCCTTTCACCTTGCTCCCGTCTCCCTTGCAGTGCAAGAAGAAGCACACGCTGGTTTGCCCGGACTTCGCCAAGAAGGGCGTCTGCCCCAAGGGCGCCCAGTGCAAGCTGCAGCACCCGCAGAAGAAGCGCCGCCCACGGCAGCCCGGCGCTGCCGGCGACGCCGACCGCGGCCACCCACCCTCCAAGTGGCGACGGCTCTGTGGAGAAACGAGCAGGTAGGAATGACTACGAGGAACATGGTGTGCCCTTCTCCTTAAAGAGCCTCCTTCCCAGCCCACTCCGGGTGTTTCCAGGGAGCTCGGGAACATCTATTTGTATCCAGCCGCATCAGGTATGCTCCTTTTCCTGGGTTTATTTAGGCCGGTTTAAGGTGTAGCTGCTTTGGGGCACTGCTTTGCCTTCCTGACCCATCTCCTAAGGGAAACGGGCTCCGACCGGCTCGGGGCTCGAGGGCGACGTCTCCAAACGGAGCTGCCGGGGAGCCAAGCTTTGCAGACAGCATCCTCTCGGAGGAGCCTTGCCCAGGTGCCGGGGCTCCATGCTGGTCCCCATGCCACCTCTCCGAGGCCCTGACGCCCCTGAGGAGGGCTCAGTAGGATGGTGCCAACGACGTTTCAAGCGAGGTGTTTTATTCCCTCCCTTTGCCCTCTCCCGTGCTGCTCTGGCCTCGCGTCTCGCCGCCCTATGAGCTGGTGAGGCCGTTGGGTATCTTTGCCCTTAGAAACGTGGCCCTGGGGACTCAAGTGCCTCCGGGCATCTCTGAGGCTTTGGTAGACCTTCCTCCTGGGAGGTGAAGGAGCAGAATGGCCTGGATGGAGAGGCCGTCGCAGAAAGCGGGAACAGCTCAGCCAGGCCTCTGCGGGAAGCTGGGAACCCTCCTCCCGCTCCGGTGCTTCCTCACCCTCCACTGCAGAGAGTGGGCAAGGCTGGAGCCAGTTCCCCGCTTGCATTTGTGGGGACCCAGAGCCCCTCGGCACAGGACGGTGGCAGCGAGGGGGAGCTCGTTGGCAGAGTTTCATCACTACCTGCCTTCTGGTGTGCATGGGAGTCTTCTAGGAGGCAAGATGAGGACAGATGTGGAAATACAGCTGGTGGTGTAAAGCCTTGGACATCAGGCTGGGCACTTGGTTAAGCATGTCAGCAACTGTCCCATGTCACTGATGCCAAGCCAGGATGGGGGAACTTGACGCTTTCCTGCTCAGGGTATGGGGCAGTAGTGGATGGAGCAGGAACCATCCCAGACACAAGGTTTGCCTTGGTTTGGCCCTGATCCAACTGCTGTTACTTGGTGGTAGTGTCTTCTCACGCAGAATCAGAGAATGGCTGAGGTTGGCAGGGACCTCTGGAGATCATCTAATCCAACCCCCCTGCTCAAGCAGGGTCACCTAGAGCATGTTGCCCAGGACCCTGTCCAGACAGCTTTTGACCATCTCCAAGGATGGAGACTCCACCACCTCTCTGGGCAACCTGTTCCAGTGCTGTCACCCTCACAGCAAGGAGGGTAGTTCCCATACTAAATGCTTCCCTCTGCAAGGCACTAGCTGGAGCATCTGTTGGCCAAGAATAAAGCTCTTGGGTGCTGAGGACGGAGCCCTGCTGGCCAACACAGATGTTGGCCTTCGTCATCCCTGTAGGGAGCAGGACCGACGCGTGCCTGGAGGTGTGTCCACGGCCACTAGAGCTGTCATGGGGGTTATTTTTGCTGGTGGGACAACCTGGGGAATGACCAAAAGGGAAAGGGAAATGCCGGAGCAAGCGTGTGTGTTTTATCCTTGGGGATGCGTTGCGGCGGGGAGCCAGATTTGCAGCCCCAAAGCGAAGCGATGAAGGCTCCCTCCGTCCTCGCCACCAAGCCCTGCCACTCAGGGCGTTTTCGGGGCCGAACAAATCCACCCCCAGCACGAGCAGGTGAGGGGCCAGGCCGGGGTGGTGCTAACTCCTCTGCAGCCCTTCGGCAGGTCTCACCTTATCCATCACTGTCACCGCCTGTCGCCTGGGCTTGGCGGGGCAAAGAGGCTGAATCCGATCTGGTTCCCTGGAAATCGGAGATAAGGGGCAGCCCAGGATGGAGAGCGGAGAGCTTCCTCGTGCAACTCTGGCCATTCGCCCTGGCCTCTTCTGATACCATGCTCAGCTTCTCAAGAGGGATAATGGGTTTTTTTATTATTATTATTATTTTTTTTTGCATGTGTCTCCTCCAGGAACGATGCCGCGCAGCTCCACGATGACGGGGTGACGCCGGGGCCCTCCGGCGCGGAGCGAGAGGCGACGTTTTGGAGCGACGCGGATCCCTCGCGGAGCAGCGGGCTCCAGAAGCTGCCGTCCTTCATCTCGCTGCAGTCGCCTGCCTCCCCTGGGAGCGGGGCGCGCGAAGCCGAGCCGGGTGAGGACGAACCCGCGGAGGAGCCAGGTAGGAAGCGGTCGCTCCGGTTTTGTTCCCGCACCCACCGGGCTGTCCCGCTTCACCGCCTGTCTCTGGATCACCCATTGCATGTGTTTCCCAGTGTGAAACAGCTCGGAAACTTGGGGATAAAACCATCTCTGGTGGGATGCAAGTTCGAGGGAAGAACCCATATTAGCCTCGGATAATCGGCTTTGCTGCTTCATTAACAGGCAGGGGAAGAGACTCTGGAAATCGGTGCAATTTTTGAAAGGTGCAACTTTAGGATGAGCCAGACTTTCTCGCGAAGTCTGGCAGAATTGAGCAAACAGCTTCCACCCTGCTGTTTTTTAATTTTTGGAAGAGTTTGAGCAAATTTGTCAGTTGAAGTGACTGTAAAAAGGGGGAGGAAAGTGTTGAAACAGCTGAAAAGAAATTATTTTTCTCGCCATTTCCCTGCAAAGCGTCTTCCGTGATCCCAACAAACGTGAGCTGTAGTTCTGTTTCCCCAGCGTCTTTCTTGGTTCTCCCTCCCCTAATTCAGCCCCTAACCGGTGAAATCCCGTGATCGCCGGCTCCGATGGAAGTGAAGGGGCTTTGGGGGGGCTCGGAGGACATTGGATGCATTTGCAGGCGCGGAGGGGACGGAGCAGTGGTGCAGGGGAAGCCGAGGGTGAATGTCCTCGTGGGGTGCCTTGAAGCCACTCCTTTAAAATGTGCGTGGTCCTTTCCAGTGCGGCGTAGGATGGTTCGGCTGGAGCCGAGCAGCCAAATCCCCGGGATTTTGCCAGTGTCATTGCTTTCCGTTTTCCTTTTTGTCTCTGGTCCTTCGTCAGAGGGGTTTGTAGCAGTCGCATCTCCCAAGCGCCGTCGCAGATAGCAGAAGGGGGACAGCATTTGGCTCGAAAGCTAAAATCAACGCGTTTTGTGGCCGTAAGTGGCCATTTCAGTTTGAACCGAGGGCAGAGGTGATCCAATGGGAAAACAGAACAGCTGCAATAGTGATTTATGATTTTTTCCCCCACCTTGGATGAACCAGGTGAGTCCTGCTGAACTGCCTGGGCAGTTTGGCAGTGCAGCAGTGACTCTGCAGCGAAGAGCCCTGTCTCCTGCCCCAGCGCCAGCCGAAGGTAACAGAGAGGAAGGATGAAATTAGTGCTCCTGAAGCTGCTGCTAGCTCGGATGGCACAAGACGCAGGTCGGCGTGAAGGAAAGAGCTGGAGAAACCAGCCGCGCTTCCCTCCCCGTCTTCGTTCTTGTGCCTCCTGCAGCCTAGCACGCGACAAGCGCAGGGTCCCGTTGGGAGAAGGGATGAATTTGGTGCTGGAAGCAGGGCTGGGGGTTGGCATGGTCCTCCTCGGCCGGAGGCTGAGCAGCTCCAGAGCTGTGCCTGGCTTGACAGCCAAGCGTTAACCCCGCTTCAAGACAGGGAGGGCTGAGGTGCCTTGATGCTGTCAGGAAGAAAATTCCCAGGATTAGTAACATATTCCTGAAGTCACAGGTGAGCGTGCGGTTGAGAGGTGGCCGCTGAGCTGTGCGCTTTTGCAACGCAAAGCAATGGGAATGCGTCCTTTCAGCAGGGATCGCTGCTGCTGGAAGGCTCTTCTCCGCAGCGTGGAGCGAAGTGCTGGGCTTCCCTTCGGAGTCGCGGTGCCTTCTCCCCCGCTGCACCTCCCTCCTTCCTTTCTGCTGGCCCCGTTTCAACGTGCTTTTGATCTCGGTGGCAGGGCCGCTGCTGCCGTTGCGGGCAAGTGCTCTTGAACCAGCGGGTTAAGCTGCCTTTTTGATCTCCGCGATGAAGATGGAGCAATTAATTCACCGAAAGAAAGCTGTTGAAATGCCCTCAGTTGCACTTGGTAGTCTGCAGTAACTCAGTGAAGAGCACGTGGGTCGGGTGGGGGATAGCGATGCTCCGGCGGGACGGGCATCCGGGAGGCAGGCTTTTCTCCAGCTTGTGTTTGTGCGTCATGGGGGGGATAATTTCCAGTTGCTTTGCATGGAGAAGATGAGAAAAAAGTGTCTGGTACAGTGCAGGGACATTAGTAGGGAAGTTAGGGGTTCCTCAGGGCTGGCAGGGAAAAGATTTGAGGTGAGCAGCAGCGTGCAGGTCCTTGCCTCCCCGCGGGGCATGCGTCCTGCCGTGCTGGTTGAGCTGGGCAAGTGCTGGTGAGCAGGGAGAGCACGAGATACCAGCAGGGCTGGAGACCCTGGGAAGGGAAATGAGGGAAGGAATTGCAAATGTCTGTAAAATAATTTGATGACGAGGCTGCTTCCCTGCCAGAGCGATGCATCGATCGCCCGCTGTTAGTCCGAGGATGAGCGCGAGGACGCTGTTTGCTCCGTGCGTGGTGGTGACGTCTGGTGGGTTGTGTGATTAAACGCTCGTCTCCGCTCACACCAAGGAGCCCAGAGGCATGACGGTGGCTGGGGGAACCCCTATGCCTAATCAGAGAAAACGTGCCCCTGTCCCAGCTCATCCCAGGAGAGCCATCGGCCCCGTGTGCCAGCAGTGGCACCCGTCCCCAGGAGTCAACGGAGAGGCTTCCCCTGGAGCACCTTGCAGCCCAAGGGGTTTCTCGGTGCTGGAGGGACCAGGAGGTCCAGCCATCTCCTGAGAGACTAGTTTGCCTGTGGGAGTGTCTAAGGCCAGTTATGGGAAGGATCTGTATTGCATATATATATGCATATATATTTTCCACTAATGGACTTTCATCCTGATCAGCCAGAAGGAGAACAGACGCTAGGTGAGCAGGGGTTTGGTGGTGAGACCGCTCTGTTAGCACTGCTGCCCTTCCTGCCACGTGGGAGGGTTGATGGCACTGGTCCGGGTAGCAAGAGGAGCCTTTTAATTCGGGGCTGGAAGAGCATCAGCTTTCAGCTCGCTGGTGCTTTCTGGGCATCCTCTGAAAGGCCGGGCTGTGTGGCCAAGAGAGAGCAGAATGTGTCCAGCCAAGCGTCCTGGAGCTCTGTGCAAATTCAAATCCACGTGTGAACGCGTCTGTCCCTGATGATGTGACTGCTGTCCCCTTCTTGCAGCCGGGCCTTCAGACTGGAAGGACTTGCCTAGTGCTAGGACCAGGCTGAGGCTCCAGGGTTGCCATTTCTATGAGGGATGTGAACGTGGGTGTGGATTATCCAAAAGATCTGTTGTGGCTCCAGAGCTACAATTGCATAGGGACTAGCTGTGTCCTCCTGCGTGGCACCTCTGCAGGGACATGAGCTGGGTGCGTCCCCTCTCTACGTTAGGTTTTCCCACGCTTGCTGCACCCTCATGACATCTCTGTCCCCACCAGGCCAGGCTTAGTTGCTGCCAGGGCTGTATCCCTGGGCTGTTTTAAAGACTCAGCCCCGTGGTTTTAAGGCCCATCCCGTTCCTGCTCTGGGTGCATCGTCCGCAGTAGCTGCCGAGCTCCAGGACGGACAGCCCTGGGTGCCAGGAGTCCATGTCCTCCTACCCTGCTTGCAGTGAGTTCGGTGCCCCTGAGCCCCTTCTCCCTGCAGCCTTTTGGGGCTGGACTGTTTGCTCCAGCGCCGAAATGGTCCCCGGTGAGCGTTGCCTCCACCTTACGCACTTCCCACCACCACGGACAAGTCGGCTAATCCGAATTAACCTGCGCTCCGGTCCTTAGCACACAGTTACATCCTCTTGAGCAGCAGGTGAACATTGCAAGGGGCTTCCCAGCAGCTCTGTGCCACCGGGCAAGACTGGAAACCTCATGCTGCTGCTTGGCAGCGTTGCAGCCTTCGCCTCATTTTGCTCTGCAAGCGCCCGGCGGTGCCGCGGGAGGGCAGAGCCGGGGGGAGCGCGTGGCCCCCCTGCCCCTCCGGTAAGCGTTTCCAGGTAATGTGCTTTTCCATATTTCACCTTCCAGTTAAATAGCCTGCGCCGGAGCCTAACTGGCCTCCCTGCGCTAATTGTAAGCAAGCGCACCAATGCAAACCATTCCAATCGAGTGCTAATTTAATTAGAAAGCACCCATTTTAGTTAATTTGTTCGAGAAGATCACTGAAAACTCCTGGAGAGAACAGATGTTCCCCTCTCCCCCGATGAACATTCAGGGGTTTGTAAATGGCTCCACTCAGCCTTGTTTAGGAGAGAAAAGAGGATTTTATAGCTGCAAACGACCCTTTCTGTAAACATTTTACAGCTCTCTGCACGTTTGAGTGACGATAAACCCCTAGCAACTCGGCGGGCTGCAAATTTGCGACCATACGGCTATCATTTTATTGTCATATTTCACGGTCGTAACGTTAATGGAAGATGCTCGCTACAGTCTTTTTTAACGGCTCCGCTGAGCACGCTCAAACGCTTTTGCTTTGGAGGAATTCATCGAGGTGCAGTGCTTCTATTTTTGTTTACAGCTTTCACTTCTGGAGGAATAACTTTGAGAGCGCAAATCCCCCTTGCCCGCCCTTCCTGCCCGGACCCCGGTTTGGCTCGCCTGCTCTCGCCGTCGAGGGTTAAATCGTTCCCGCGCCGCGTTACGCAGCTCAGAGCTGCTCCCTGGCTGCCAGCGCAGTGGCGAGAACCGCTGCCGGGTGATGCAGGAGATGCGATCGCTCCTCAGCAACGTCCTAGACCTGCTGGAAGGACGTGCGGGGACGCGTGCTCATCTCCTGGTCTCTCACCCAACGTCTCTAGCTCCAGCATCGGAGCATGTTTGAGATGGTAGTGTCTCCCTGGTAAGCCCCAGCTATTGCTTTAGGTTGATGTTTTCCCTGCGTTTTCTCCTTCTTTCTTCCTCAGCTGCCAAATTCGGAGAGCAGATGTCATTTATTTAGCACAAAGCCAGTACTCCAAGCCCTACGCATGTCTGCAGCTGGTCCCCCCCGAGCGAATCCCCTCGGCTGGCTGCAGTGCAGAAGGTCCCACAGGGCCTCCGCCGCCTCCAGTGTCCCATTTAACACTTCTCGTACCGCTGGCTCTTCTCTCTAAAACGATCTCGGCAACCGGGGGAGACAGATAAAAATTAACCCTGTTGACATCCCTTGAGTTGGTTTAAGCCATGGCAGGAGATGCCCTGAAGCCCTACAGAGGGCATCTGCATGGGTGGGTGATCAAGGGTCAGACCTGCTTGGGTTGTCCTGGGATAATGGTGGTTGGCATGTGCTGGACGACAGGAACGGGCTGCGTGTCGGTCCTTAGCTAACGGCAAAAAAGAGCTACAGTAATGCTTTTGCTGGGCAAGGCTTTCTAGCCGTGCTGCGCTGCAGTCCGAGAGCGCTCACACGGACAGTTACTGCAGCTCGGCTGATGGATGGTAACCTTGTTGAGCAGGAGCAACGCAATAACGTGTTTGAGCATCAGCGCCGGTGTGACTGAGTTATTACAGTTTTCTTCTGTCAGTAGGGCCTGGGAGGAAGCATTATCTGAAGGCTAAAACATGGTTTCCCACATGTGGAAATGGGAATCTCCTTGTATGTCCTGTGCTTCAGCCCTAACGTCTTGGTGGCCTCCGCTGGATTTGCTCCAGTATGTGTATGTCTTTCTTGTACTGGGCAGCCCCAGACGGGACGCAGAACTCCAGGTGTGGTCTCACAAGTGTTACATAGAGGGAAAAATACTTGTACAGTATTAACAAATTAGCCCAATCCTGAAAAGTGCTTCTAATGAAGCATTTAGTGCAGACTTTAGTACTGATCTCTAGGACTTCTTCATGATAAAACAGAAGTCTTTTATTTATCCATGGGAACAGCTCTTTATACAGTTTCTAATATTGATCTATTAGTTCTTGTGCGCTTCCATGGGTGAGGGCATCTTCAACTGCCCTTTAAGTAGATGAAGACAGCACTGAGCTGAAGGCAGTGGAAGACAGGTAGGTGAGGACAGCAGTCCTCCATTAGTCCCCTCCTCTTCTTCAGATAGAAAAGAAGCAGGTCTAGCTCCTCCATCCCAGCTACTCTCTGGAGGTACCTGAGCCACCTTGGACTTTCTTGAGAATCTGGGCCATGGCTAATGGGGAGCAGAGGTCTTAGTCCTCCTGGTGGGAGGCTGCTGCCTCTTTTTGGAAAAGATCCTGACCAAGATAAAGTCATGAGGCAGTGGCTGCACCTGTGGCTGGTCCGCCTCCATCACCTCTGTTTCGGATGTGTCCACTTCCATTGCCTGTTCTTTGGATGGGTTGACCTACATGGGCTCTGGGTCTCCTGCAACCTGGCTGAGGGAAACCCTTTTCGCCCATGCAGACTTCCTG
Organism: Dromaius novaehollandiae; assembly: GCF_036370855.1. Lineage (NCBI taxonomy): Eukaryota > Metazoa > Chordata > Aves > Casuariiformes > Dromaiidae > Dromaius > Dromaius novaehollandiae. The sequence continues at coordinate 168,230,706 of NC_088099.1, read as the reverse complement.
CTTCTCCTCTATATGTCCTTCCTCCAGACTCCTTCCATCTGGTTCATCATTGCCAGCACCCCCTTTCTGAGCAGGAATGGGTGCCTACTCCTGCAACCTGCGTGGTCTCTCCCACTGGTGGTGGGAGTGTTATGGCCAACTCTTGTCAGGCCTCTGTTGGAGAGTTTGTTGCTGGAGTGGACCTGTCTTCCACAAAGTCTGGTCCAGGTGTTGGAGAAGCTTTCTTAGGCATTGCAACTTCTGAGGAACCTGTCTGAAGTCGTTGGTGCATCACCCAAAGGGTGACAATAGCTCGCTCTTTCCTGTACCCCTGCCTGCTCCAAGTGCCCTGGTCACTCTCAGGGGCAAGAAACTCGGTGAGTTGTGGGGCCGGTCCAGGGGGGTTGTCTAACAAGGGCTGTGGGAAAATGAGCGGTGAGGTGGCTTGTGACACCTCTGGGCCACTGCAATGTGCCCAGCTTGGTCACCCACTTAATTGGGAAGAGTGGGGGGTGATGGGCCAAGGCTGCTTTCCTTGGATCATCTCCACTTTTGCTTGCTAGAGAGCAAGACTGCTGCTGGTCCTCAGAGGTTTTCTCAGCCTCCCCTCACAGGTCTGCGTAGCACATCAACGTGCAGACGTGCAGATTATCTGAGATCTTTGATCACAGCAGTTTTAGCCTCTGCAGGTGACAGCAGCAGCTGAAGCATTTGTGCAGACGCAGGGTTTTAACAGGGTAGTAGTGTTTGACTTCTGCGTGCCTCGGTTTCCCCATTTGTCATACTTTCCCAATCAGCGGGAGCTTTGGAGCTTAATTGCTGGTGGGCCTGTGGCTCGGGGAACTGTGGAATGAAGAGCAGAGGGGAGAGCCGGGGGATGGCTTTTGGCCATGAGAGGAGTTGGTAAATGTCTGATCTTCATGTTTCGGGGAAATAGCAGCTCTCATTTGGGCAGGGAGTGGCTGTTTGACAGTGACTCCAGGTAGCGGCCCAGATCTGCGGCTACTTTGGCGTTACCTCCCCAGGATCTGGGGCAGCTGGGTGGTCTCTGCGGGAAAACGAGGTGGCAGGAGCACGCTGGTGCTCTGGGGACAACGGGGGACAGCGAGGTCTGCCGCTGGGCAGGCTGCCAGGGCGCTGCACTCGTTTCCCTGCGCTGACACTGTTGCATGCCTCGTGCCATCTGCTCGCCGGAGCGACGGAGGTGTTGCAGCGGAGCAAGCTGCTGCCCCGTGGGCCCTCGTGATGGAGATCTGCTGGAGCAGATGCTGCGAAGGCTCATAAAAGGAGAAGGGAGAAAGGAAGGGATAAACAGTGATGGGATTTTTGTCACTGACTTCGATGTGATAAGGATCCAATCCATTGCAAGGAATTGTGCCTGTTCTTCCCTGTAGGCACCTCTTGATCACACAGTGTCCAAACAGCTTCTGCTTCATTTCCAGCGTTGCACTGGAGCTGGTGTGGCTCTTGCTGCTCTTCAGCCCTGGGGAGACATTGCCATAAGCAGTGGCAGATGCAGCCTCCTCCATTGAGCCCAGCTGGGCTGCTTCTCCATCTCTGCCACCCGTGGAGGCAGCAGGCTTTCTCTGCAGGTCCTGCCTTCTCCTCGGGTGGCTGACTGACTCCCAAACCGTGCGTCAGGACCTTTCCCTCACTAACAGGCTCCAAGCTGTGGGTCACCAGGGGCCGGATCAGGCTCAGTCCCTGCAGAGATGCCAGCTGTCTATAAGGGATGATGGGGAGAAAGAAGCATAAGGGTCCAACTTGCTGCAGAGCCTCTGAGATAAAGGGGTTTTCCTGCCTTGTGACCCTACTCTGTTGTAACCTGGCTCTTCTGAGCTTTCAGTGTGCTCTGAGCAGTGGACTTAGCTACGAGAGGGGTCAGGAGCCTGCTGGATGAGTGGGTTCAGGGTTTGGGGTGCAGAGCCAGGCCATGAGGCCACCAAGACCCCCACCCTAAATGCCTTAGCCCAAGTTCAGCCCTTGTCCATAGGATCATAGGGTAATTCAGGGTGGAAGGGATCTGTGGAGGTTGTTGAGTCCAACCTCCTACTTAAACTTGTCCAGCCTTAACGATGAGGTCTGATTTGCCACATCACTGGCCAGTGATGGCTGGGAGGTCAAGGACATGCGGCTGGGGATGTGTCCAGTGGTGGAACCCCTTAGGAAGCGGTAGGAGAGTTGCAGGAGGAGTTGGAGGCATCTGGGCGATCATGTTGAGAGCTTGTGTGAGTTATGGGAGCTCACAGATCCTCCAGGGATGATGCCAAGCAGGCAAGTCCAAGCTGAGGAGAGGAAGGGTAGTGGGAGACTGAGCCCTGAAGTCTTCGTGTGCTTCCAACACAGCAAGGAAACGGGGAAAAGCCCAGATGTGGCCTGGCTTTGTGAAGCAAAGATCTGTAAGGCCTGCTAGGCTTGTCCTCTCAGTGCAGACAGCAAGCATGGGGCTGCAGGGAAAGGGGGCCTGGGGCAGGGCCGTGTTGCAGGGGATGGCCCAGGAGATCTCCTCCAGTCTTGTCAGTGTAGGGGAAAGCGATGTTTGGTGGTATAATGGCTTCATCAGCCATGAAGGCTCTGGGGGCGGCACAGATCTTGGTTGAACCTTAACAGCTCTTTTTCGTGCAGCAGTTGCTGCGAAGGGCTCAGCTGGGTCTCTCCTCGTTCACACAACCCGGCGTGTAGCAGATGTTTCTTGTAATTGAAGAAGTTGATCCACGTAACTACAGGGTGGTGGGAGGATGTTCCTGTGCTGGCCCTGCCCTCCTCCCCATCGTTGCTGTCCCATTCTCCTCCAGGGCACAACCCTCCCCTGCTGTCCCCTCCGGCCCTCGCAAGTCTCAGGCTGATACATGCTACATCAGGCATGCAGAGAGAGTTTAATTAGAGACCATCAAAACTCTTTTTCATAACTGAATTAACAGACCTCTAATATAATTGCTTTTTCTAATGCAAAATCTATTGAGTTGCAGGTAGCGGGTGACACCCGTTCCTCGAGCGAGCAATGTGTATCAGACTAATTGCTTTCCCGTTAACATGCTGGATTTGTTCATCATCAGTGATTGCATCTTCTCCTCCTGAGTCAGCAGATGTGTGCAGATTTTGGGGGTGTTCGATAGTGGTCCCCACAGTGGGGGAGGCTTTGATTGATCCTATTTTATCTGGATACTGGTTTTGGCTGTCTTTTGGTCATGGGCACATCTTTCAGTGCCCAAAAGGCAGCCATGAGGTGGCTTGGCATGCCACCAGGATGGTAGGCTTTAGGGCAGTGTGGATGTTCAGAGTATCATGGAGGGTTGGAGTTGGAGATGCTGGATCTTGTAGTGTCTTTGTGGCTCTCAGGAATTCCCAAGGTAAGAGACTTCATTCTTAATTTCTGCATGGCAAAGCGGCCAATTTAGTTGAAACTTCCCGTAAACGTGATGAGCGTCCTGACTTTTCCTAATTGAGCTCTCGATCTGAATCAGAATCGTTATTTCTTATCCCATGAGCGGCATTTGAAAATATTCTTTCTGATTTACTTTCTGCGTGGATCTAACTGCCTGCCTGTTTCCAATCCTCTTTCCGTATCGATTTTGCAGGCAAGTTTCAGACCTGCCAAGTTGCACTCATTTGCCAGGACTGAAACTCACTTCTCTTATATTAATCTTTTGCCCATCTTTAAGGGCCTCATCCTCTCGTGATGGATGGTCTGGAGATCAAGCCTTTCGGACTTCCCTCAGGGTTTCTGAAGATCTGACAGCCCTGTCGTCTCCCCACCGGTGTTATTTAGTGCCCTGCCAGTTGGAGATGGAAGAGTCCTCTTAGATGATCCAACCCAGACTCCTTCAGGATGAACTTCAGCTCGTTGTTGGATGGCAGATCTGGGACTCACCGTATCTGATAGTTCACGTGATCTTGCCAAGTTGCTGGGGACGAAATCTCCGTTCCTGGTATCGAATGAGCCGTCAGCACGAGCAGGGTAAAGCAGGAGGGGGGCAGCCTGCTCGCGCTGCGTGCCCGCATCGTGCAGCATCTGGCCCACACGGGGGTCCTCCTTGGAGAGAGGATTTGGGAGTTCAAGGCTTGGCACCTGTGACCGGCCGCATCCAGCCACATGAACGGGGTTGACTTCTCCGGGTATCACAGAATGACTGAGGTTGGAAGGGACCTCTGGTCCAACCTCCCTGCTCAAGCAGGGTCATCTAGACCACGTTGCCAGGCTGCTTTTGACTGTCTCCAAGGATGGAGACTGCACAGCCTCTTGGGGCAACCTCCTCCAGCTCTCTGTTACCCTCACAGTAAAGAAATTTTTATTTCTAGGTGGCAGCAGCATAGCGGGTTGGATTTGGTTGCTTCTCTCACGGCTGATTGTTTCTTTCCTCCTAAAAGAGGTAATTAAGAAGAAAAGTCATGGGAACCTGGCAGCTCTCCCGGGGCACATGTCCCCAAGCAGCGGCAAGAAATCTCCCGAGTCACATCCCGATTTTAAACATCCTGGTTAGCAGGATGGTTTTCCTTCTGCACGAAGCTTGTCCTACCAACCCAGCTCTGAAGTTTCCCCGTCACTGGCAGTAGCAGGTTTCGGTGGAAGAGCCACACACTGACTTTTCGGTTATTTTGCATCACTGCTGTAATTCAGGGACAGCTGGAGGGGTTTAACGCAGGTCTTTAACTCCGGGGTAAGTGTGGGGTGGTGGATGGGGTGCAGTTTCCACCACTGAAGCAGCGTGCCCAGCTATGGAGCTCAGGCAAGGAGGGGGATTTGACGGCGGAGTCGTTCCCCTTGAGCGCAGCGGCTGCAGCGCGTGTGTTTATTATCTCCGTGTGCGGGTATCCGAAGCGTTCCCGGCGGAGCGCAGTGATTGATTCTCTTCTGCGTGCCGCCGCCGCGTACAACGGCCTGGAAATCGCTCCGTGCCTCTCGGGCGGGCTGCACGGCCGCCCTGGCGTCGTCGCTCAGGATGAAACCTCCTTGGTACCGCGTGGCGGGTGAGCCTCCCCCCGGCCAACACACGCTTTCTAGGAGGAAAAATGCCAAAGGAGAAGATGAGAGGGAGTGGATAAAATTGGAAAACTCAGCGAACGCCCCCTCCTCTCCTATGCAACAGTCAGCTGGGATAAAAAAAAGCCCTAAAGAGGATTTCTTTTTTTATTCGAAGGAGCCACGTGGGCATTTGCAGCGGGGCTGGCTTTGGTGGAGGACTCAGGGCACGAGAGCGATGGAGACGCAACCGTCTCACCCGTTGGCTTGAGGTTGGCTGGGAAAGCAGGAAGGGAAGGCATCAATATGCCGGCTGGCTTTCCCTCTGGAAAGGTATTTTCGAGTCCACGGAAGAGTTTGCAAATCTGCAAGCACATGGCGCTTTTTGGATGCAACCCGTCATCCTCAGCATCCCGTCGCTTCAGGGCTCGGGTGTCTTCCATGGGCGGCCGAGAGCATCCCGCCGTCCCTTCCCGGGGCTGGCTCCGTGCCCTCGGCAGCTCCCTGGGCACCGGGCGGCCCTGCCAGACCCGTGCGTCGCAGCAGCAAGAGAAAAGCTTTTTTGGACCCTTGAGGGCTTGGGGATGGGGACCAGAGCCGCTTCCTTTCCTCCACCTTTCCCCACTGGCCGTTCGCCTTTAAACCCCCCTTCGCCTCTCCCCCCGCCGCTCGGCATCTGGTCGAGGCGGATTTTGTTTAACTTTCCCGTTGGGTGCAGATGGAGACGCTCGGAGAGGATGCGTCTGGGGGAAGGCCTCTTTTTATTGAAAAACATAATGGTGCCACCTGACGTGTGATTTACTGCAGTGTCCACTCCTCAGACTGGATAATATATTTCTATTAGATTTCTCCCTTTCACTCCCTTCTCCCCGCGCAGAGTGGCAAGTTTCTCGGGCTGCCTGACACCTTCTCAGGCTTAGGCAAAATAAATGTTGATTTTCATCAGAAGGAAGAGCGCTGGAAGTCCTCATTCTCCGGCGAGGCTGACAAGCTCAGCAAAAGCGGCTCGGCTCGGCGCCGAGGGCTTGCGAGGCGGCCCCGCTCCTCTCTTTGGAAGCAGTTCAATCATCGTAATGAAAAAGGGGCTTCGTCGCCCGGCTTTCGCTAACTAGAAATTATATACCTGGTTCCTGGAAGATGGATTGCGGCGCTCCCGAAAGGCAGGGGGTGGGAGAGGGGAGCGAGGCAGCGCTAGACGCGGCCCGAGATTGATCGCACAATTTGCAGAATCTCCCATGCACAAAAGCAGAAAATATATTTTTGTTTGCCGGGGCGGGTGGACGCCCCGTCCGGCTGAGGGATTTTGGGGGGGAAACCTCCACTTGGATGTTCACCGGGTGCTCTCGTGGGAAGATTGAGCGATTTTGGGGATAATCTGTCCGCGCCTGGTTTCTCGAGCCGAGGGCAACGCTGCGAGGCCGAAGGCTGGGTAGGCGTCCGCCGGGTCCAGCAAAAAAACCAGCCCGGGTCTGCAAAACCCCGCGCGGCAGTCGGGAAGCTAATTGCAGGCAATTAAAAAGTAGCGGCTTTTTTCCCCCCGCCCCCGCAAAGAAATCTATATTTCTGCTTCTCTAATAATATTTGCTTTGGACGGTGACGTGGGCAGTTTTCCCAACGCTGCACTGCTACCAGCCGGCGGAGTTTCCCGGCTGCTCCGAGGGGATTGAGCCGTCGCTCCCGTCCACTCTGGTTCCCGGTCTGCGAGAGCCCCGGCACGAGCGGAAGGTGGATGATTTTGCAGCAAAACTGGGGAAATTTCGCAGCGTCTCATAAAAATAACTGCATGACTCTTCCCTTCCCCAGACCCTGGAGCAGGGTGGTGGAAACATGGATTTTTCCACCTGCGTGTTGCCCTCCTGGGTGCTCATCCATGGGATTTGGGCTCTCTGGAGACCTGACGTTGGGTCTTTGGTGGCTTCTTTGGGAGAGTTGGAGCTGGCTTTAAGGGCGCTGCAACGAACACCAAGGTATCCTGGAAAAGTGGTTGGGCAAATCATCCGGCGAAACAGACCTTGGAGTCTCGCCTCGCCGCCGGGACGCGACCCGGACTCCCGTCTTGCCAGCGTCTCTCCGGCGCACCGTTCCCGTTGCCCGCGTCGGAAGCCGCATTAGCCGGCGTCACAGGTGACTAATAGCCGAGGCGGTCGGGGCTGCCGTGCAGCCCTCTGATGTATGGGTGTTATATTAAGGGTGGAAAGGTGCTAAATGAGCCCTCTTTATTTTACATAAATTAGCTCAAAAGCGATGTATCACTGCCATGGCTGCTCGGGTGCCGAGCAAGTTTGTTTACCCAAGTTTGGAAGGAAAGGAAAACTCGCCGACGTGACCTGCTGCTTCGCCGGCTCCTGGTGTCCGTGGTGGCTCCCCGTCGGTGGGAATCGCGTGGGCTGCTCGCCTGGCCCGGCCCCACCGCTGCTTGGTGGGTCGTCCAGCGCGTCACACCGCAAAGGATGATACGATGGGGAAAACCGGTTTGGAAGAAGGGATTTTGAAACGGAGATGCCTTGGATGGTGAAGGGTTGGGCAAAACGGGAAGCGTGTGCAGGTCCTACGCTGCTTTGCGCGTCTCCGACCAGACTCTGGGTGGACCTTGGCGTTTGGGCTGGACTCTATCTTCCATAATGTTTTTCTTCTGTTGTAATCCTAAATGAGAGAAGACTTCTCCAAATAGTCCTCGCTGCTAAATAATGTAGCTTTTTCTGGAAGATCTCCCCCTTCTGCACTGGCCTCGGGGTCTTCTCCTGGACCAGGTGACCATCATGCTCCCACCTGCCCATTGGGGAATTTTGTCTGGTCGCCAGCGTGTAAAACCCTCCAACCGCCCCGTGTGCCCCATATAGATGTAAAAAAGGAGAAAATTGGCAAAAACGGACGCTCTGGCTTGAAACGGAGCGGGACTTCGTGTCATCTGCCGGGGTCGATGAAGAGCATGTGGACTGGGTCCTGCAAAGGGGTCCTGGCACCCTGGGCAGGAGGTCTCAGCTTGACACCAGGGTCGGGGTCCTTGGGAGATGGAGGAGATGAGGCACGCGAGGTCACTGGATCGATGCTGTGATCCCCCCTCGAAGCCCCACGTCAGGTTTGGGAAAGCCGAGTGAGCGCGGGCAGGGACGAGGCCGGGGACTCCCGGACGGAGGAACAGAGGACAGCTGGAAACCAAGACCGGAAAGTCCCCGACGACGGCGGAGCCGGGACCTTCGGCGGCGTGAATCCCCCGAGGAAGTGGTGGGTGCTCCGTCTCTCCGAAAACACCCTCGAGCAGATATAGGCCGTTGCACCGGGTGCTGGGACGGGGCTCTCGGGGCCCTAAAAATCTCTGCATCCTCTTGCCGGGCCGGGAAGCGTTTCCCGGGCCGTGGCTGGTGCCTGCTAGATGGCAGCAGCACTCTCCGCCTGCCGGGAAGTGCCGACCGAGTCCCCGCCGCCGCCGCTGCCGCTTTACGGGCATCGGTGATTTATCAGCAAGTTGTCATCGCCGCGCAACCCGTCCGCTCTGCCAGCCCCAAATCTCCCCTCTCTCCCCACCCCGGGGGTGGTTTCGTTGATGGTTTTCCCTTTGCTGCCGGTATCCCGCTTAGCCGGCACGGCCGGAGCGTTAACCCCTCGCTCGCCGCTCTCCGCTCTTTGCCGCTCCGAAAGCTCCTCCGCCAAAGCCGGCCCTGCTGCAAGCGGCCTCGTGGCCCGAGGCGTCTCCCGTGGGTTTTGGTACCTGCTGGGTGATGCCCCTGGCTCGGGCATCTTTGCCGGCAGCGATTCGGGGATGCTGCTGCTCCTTCTCCGCGCGGGCACCGGGCAGCAGCGGTGCAGAGCTCCGCCGGAGCCGGCATCCATCGAACCCCCCCCAAGCACCTTCCCGGCAGCGGAGATCACCGGGTGGGATTAGGGTAGCGGGAAGCGACCGGGAGCTTTGCTCCGGAATCGCTGTCGGAAGCAGGACGAGTCCGAACGTGTCCCGTGCGGGGGTTTTATCTGCTCCCTGCTCATTTTCCCTAATGGTCCCCGGGGTCTGATGCTGCAACGGGGATGAAGTCGGGGATTGAGGCAAATGATGATTTTCCCCTTTTCTCCCTCTTTGCCCCCAGGTGCCACCAAGTGGAAAAGGGCTTTCGCGTCCCCAAGGCGCTCGGAAAATGCGGCTCTCGACGAGGGACGAGGTGAGGCTGGCGGAGCGGGCGCCCGCGGACCCCGTGCGTCCCGTCCCCGGGTGACTCGTGCCGGCCGGCAGCTGCTCCTGCGGCCCCGGGGGACGATGCCGCCACGGCGCTGGCTTCTCCCCGGTGTGCGGCGAGGGCCGGGCCGGCGTCCTCGGGGAGGCCAGCGAGGCTCTCGCCAGCTGCCCGCGCGCCCCGGGGGAGCCGCGGCGGTTCGCCGTGCATCCCTGCCCCGCTCACCCTTTTCCCCTCTCCTTGCAGGGAAGCGGCTGCAGATCAAGCCCAGGCTGTGAGCGGGACCTGCCCGGCGCTGGCACCTTCCCCGGACCCGCGCGGCGGCCCAAGAGCTCAGGAAACGCAGCGCCGGGCCCGGCCCGGCACCTACCTCAGGACACTGCGCCGGGCCGCCGGTGTCTCTTCCCTCCGGCTTTTAACTTTCCAATAAATTATCATTTAAGCCGGACCTCTGGTTCGGGTTTAGCATTCGGCGGATGCTTGGGTCCCCGTCAGTCTGCTCAAACCGCGGCTCGGCCGCGAGGCTTGGGGCCCCGCGGGCTCTTGCTCACGATAACAAGGTATAAAACGAGCCGTACGGAGGCGAAAGGACCCGAGAAGGTTAATTCCCGGGTTCGGTCTCCTCCGCGGCAGCAGCTGGTGTCCCCCGGGGCTGGGCCGTGGGTCCCGCTCGTGGCGATAGCCGTCGCCATGAGCCCACCCGGGTCCGTCCTCCTCCCCCCGCAGCCCCCCTCGACCCCGGTGGGTGATGCTCCGTGTCTTTTATTACCCCGTGCGTTTTGATATTTAAATAAAAAGAGTCCCTGCCTGAAAAAGCCCCCAAATTTGCTCTTCTTTCGGCCCTTTTCCATGGGGGGGGGGGGGGGGGGAGCAGGGGGGGGTCCTGTCTGTCCGTCCAGCCCCAATAGCCCCGCCAAGCTTTTGTGGCTGAAATGGGTGATTCGAGCCCCATCTCCCCAAATCTCCCCGGCTTTGTGTTTTAAACGACTCCTGCAAACACCTATTGGGGGGGGGGGTGAGGAAGGAGGCTTTTTCACATCTTTTCCCCCCTGTGCATCCTGCAAAACCCCCCAAAATCCTTTAAAAAGGGGCTGCGAAAGCGCTGAGCGCCGCGGGGCTCGGTTGCCGTGCTGGCACCCGCTCGCCGGGTTTCCCTCTGGGGTGACGGGGGTGTTTGGGGTCTGGGCAAGGTGCCTGGACCGTCATCACGGTGGTTGCCCACCCCGCAGCCTTCATCCCTTCCTCTCTCTTCCTCCTCCTCGGCAGTGGGACCTGGGGTGCCCAAGCGGCGGCAGGGCCCAGGTGTCCGGTGCCTCCAAGGGTTAATGGGCTCTGAAAGCACCAAGTGACGCCAGGCCGCTGCCGTCCTGCTCTCGTGTTATGTCACTCGAGCGCCCGCGAGTCAACTCAGATGACCGCCGCCCTCCGCCACTGTACCCGCGGCTAAAAATATGCGGGGGGCCGGGCCCGGCCACCATCGTTCCCCTGCACACAGCAGGGGGGGGAGATTCGGGGGCTTCGGGGTGTCCCAAGGCTGCGGCTCGGCCCCGGGGTGGGGGGAAGTTTCGGAGGAGGCCGGCGGGATGGGAGCCCATCACCGTGGCCTCAGGCCTCCCCGAGATGGGAGCTGCCTGGAGAGGCCGGGGTTGGGGGGGGGGGGGTTTCTTCCCCGACCCCAGAGCCAACAGCTTGAAGGAGCATTAAAAAAAGAAAAAACTATATATAAGGAACATATATATATAAGGAAATATATATATATATAAGGAAATCAGGCCGGCAGCGGCGCCCGGCGGCTTTGTCCTCTGCTGAGGCAGCAGCAGCGGCGCTGAGCCTGTCTGAGCCGCCCGCCTTCCCCTCCGCGGCCGGGGGCAAAGCCGCAGCGGGGCCTGGGTGTGGGGGGGGTCACCTCGTCTTTTGGGTGCTGCCCATCCTAGTTTTGATGCCGTTTTGGGGCAAAACTTGGCAGCTTCCACCTGCGAGCGCGTTGCAGAAGGCGCCGGGTCGCACATTTCGCAGCTGGGGAAAGTGAGGCCGGGAGCGGGGCGCTGCAGAGGGGCGGCTTCGAGGCCGTCTCCCGTGGGGCGCGGGTGGATGGTTGGGCCCGGCCGGCCCCACTGCAGCCTGGCCCCACCGCGGGACCCCCATCACGGCTTGGGGTGCACCCATGGACCCCCCCCCCCGGGGCAGCTCAGCCCCTCGCATGCACCCGCAGGCCCGTGGCCTTGGCGAGGCTCCACCGTGGCCCGGGCACAGGGGCCACGCGCGTGGGGGCCCCCTAAATTGGGGAGGGCCCAGGCGTCCGGGTCCTCCCCCCCCAATTCCCCCCCCCTCAAATTCCCCCCTCCCCGGGGAGGATGCGCCCTCCGCCCGCCCGGCTGCTCCCGCCGCAGATTGACAGCTGCCCCCGGGGCGTTGCCATGGGGATATGCAAATCGCGGCGGGCGGCCGCGGCGCCCATAGGCGGCCGGGCGGGAGGCCCCGCCCCGGGGGGCGTGTCCGGGCGGCGCTCCCCATATAAAGGGCGGCGGGGCCGCACGGAACGGCCCGGGAGCGGCGCGGGGCGGCGGCGTGCAGCGCCGAGCACCGGCGGCAGCGGGCAGGGGGGTGCCGGGCCCCCGCCCCCAGGGCAGCGGGGCCGGGAGGAGGCGCGGAGGGGCAGGGACAGGCTCGCGGCCCCCCGGGGGAGGTGGGGCCGGGGCAGGTGCCAGGGGAGGCAGGAAGGGGCGGGCGGGCCGGAGGCAGCGGCGGAGGCAGAGCCGTGCTGGAGAGCGCCCGGCGCCGCCAAGTCCGGCCGCGTCCCGGAGCAGCGTCCCGGAGCGGAGCCCCGGCGCCCGGCCGCGTCCCGCAGCAGAAGCCCCGGCGCAAAGTCCCGGGCGCCCCTCGGAGCGGAGCCCCGGCGCCCGGCCGCCTCCCGCAGCGGAAGCCCCGGCGCAAAGTCCCGGGCGCCCCTCGGAGCGGAGCCCCGGCGCCCCGTCGCGGCGGCCGCGTCCCGCGGCGGAGGCAGGTCCCGGCGGCGGCGGCCGGAGGCTGGCGGTGAGCTGCGGGGCCCGGCGGCCCCTCCATGGACTGAGATGGCCTCGGAGCTGGCCATGAGCGCCGAGCTGCCCACCAGCCCGCTGGCCATCGAGTACGTGAACGACTTCGACCTCATGAAGTTCGAGGTGAAGAAGGAGCCGGCCGAGGCGGAGCGGCTCTGCCACCGCCTGCCCGCCGGCTCGCTCTCCTCCACGCCGCTCAGCACCCCCTGCTCCTCGGTGCCTTCCTCGCCCAGCTTCTGCGCGCCCAGCCCCGGCGGGCAGCCCGCCGGCGGCCCCGGCGCCGCGCCGCTCGGCTCCAAGCCGCAGCTGGAGGAGCTCTACTGGATGTCGGGCTACCAGCACCACCTCAACCCCGAGGCGCTCAACCTGACGCCGGAGGACGCCGTGGAGGCGCTCATCGGCGCCCCGCACCACCACCACCACCACCACCACCAGGGCTACGAGTCGTTCCGGCCTCAGCCCTTCGGCGGCGAGGAGCTGCCGCCCGCCGCCGGCCACCACCACGCCGCCCACCACCACCACCACCACCTGCGCCTGGAGGACCGCTTCTCCGACGACCAGCTGGTGAGTATGTCGGTGCGGGAGCTCAACCGGCAGCTGCGGGGCTTCAGCAAGGAGGAGGTGATCCGCCTCAAGCAGAAGAGGAGGACCTTGAAGAACCGCGGCTACGCGCAGTCCTGCCGCTACAAGCGCGTCCAGCAGCGGCACATCCTGGAGAACGAGAAGTGCCAGCTCCAGGGCCAGGTGGAGCAGCTCAAACAGGAGGTCTCCCGGCTGGCCAAGGAGCGGGATCTGTACAAAGAGAAGTACGAGAAGCTGGCGGCGGCCCGCGCCTTCCCGCGGCCGCCCTCGCCGCCCGCCGCCCCCAAGGCGCCCGCCGACTTCTTCCTCTGAGCCGGCCCCGCTCGCCCGCAGCAGCACCGGGAGGATTACCCACTCTTACTACTATTATTATTAATTTTTTCCCCCCCAAAAAAAGAGATTTGGAGCGGGCCGCTGGAGGAGGCGGCTCCCCCGCGGGCCGCGGACTGGAGCGTGGGAGCCGCCGGGGCCGGGGCCAGCCTGCATGCGGGACGTGTACGGCGCCGCGGGGGCCGGCGGCTCGGCTTTCCCCTCCTCCCTCTCCCTTTTTCCCCTTTATTTCCCCTTTTTCCCCTTGTTTCCCCCCTTGTTTTCCCCTTTTCCCCCCTTCTCCCCCTTCCCGGGTGTGTTTCGCGGCGGGAGCGCGGCTCCGCCGTCCTTCCCCCCGCTCCCTCCATCCCCCTCTCCTCCCCCTTTCATTTTATTTTATTTTTTCTCACTTCATTGTGTCGTTTTTCCTCCTCCGGGGCTCCCGGCGCCCAGGCCGGGCAGGGGCGGCCGGGGGGGCGGCGGCAGCGCTGCTCCCTGCCCGCCCGCAGCCCCGGGGCGGCGAACCTGAGCCACACTTTAACTTATTCACCCCTGTACATAGGTAGCATTTAGTTAGTTTTCTGCCTTTTTTTTTTTTTTTCCTGAGCCTATATTTTGCTTGGTGATTTACGGAGAAAAAAAAAAAAAAACAAAAACCCTTTAAAAAAAAAAAAACACGAGTCTTAAAGTTTGTATGTAATAGCATGCAAATAATATCCGAGTTAATTTAACGATGTTGGGAAGAAGCCGAATGCACTATATACAGGAATCAATTGGGTTAAATACTACTGTTGTTTTATAGAGATTTAAAATTATCTATGCTCTTAAAAATAGTGGGGGGGGGGGGGGAGAGGTAACAATTCTAGGGCGACCTGAAAGGCAATATAGTAATATATGGACTGCAAAAACGGTTGGCTGCTATCTCACTATGCACCAGATTTATTTATTAACCCTCGGGAAACGAAATATTATTTTAACCTCGATGTCGAAGGAAGGAGAGGAAAGAAAATGCACATTACTTCTTGCGCAAAAAAAAAGCAATTCGTGCAATCGTGCGTGGAGCGAAAGTGGGGCCGATCCTGTGCAGAGGAGCGGGGTTTTTTTAAACAAGTTGTTTCTTTAAAAAAAAAAAGGAAAAAAACTATCTTGGGGAAAACACAAGGGTCTTGCGAACAAAGCGAGCTCGGGAGCCTGGTGCATTTTAGGTACTGATCGTGCAAAGCGTTTTTAACGACCTGTTGTTTCGATTTGTGACGGTTTTAACAATGTTGCATCAAGATAAAAACTTATATTCAACTAGAGCCTGGGTCGGGTTTTCTCTGAACCGGGGGGCTCCGCAGCCTCCCCTTTCGTTTGTGGGTTTTTGGGTTGTTTTTTCTTTTTTCTTTTCTTTTCTTTTTTTTTTTCTTTCTGTGTTGGTGAAAACCCTCCTGGCCTCCCTCTGGGCGAGGGGACGCGGCGAGACGGGACCGGGGGGCTCGTACATTTGGGCTCGCGAGGGAAAATCCCATTTTAACCCTTGGCATCGCCTCTAAGGGGGGCCCGAGCCCCCAGCTTTGCCCTGCCGAGCTCCGGCTTCTCACTTCTCCTGCCTCTCTTTTCCAGCCGGGCAGCGCGCTTCCCAGGCCGGAGGCTCCCAGGCGCCCCGGAGACCTTCGTCCCCCGCGGCTGCCGAAAAACCACCTTCGCCCCAGCCCCGGGGGGACCCTGGACCCCGTTTGGCCCCAGCCTGACACCGCCCCGGTGAGCCAGTGGCTTTATTTTACAGCGGACTAAACTGCTCCATTTCCCCGTTTCAGCTGCTCCCTTTGGAGTTTTAATCAAGACAGAAAGAGGGAAAAATAAAAAAGCCCACCTCCCTTAAAGGCAAGCTTTAGGGTCGGTATTTTTGCCTGTGTTTCGGGGTTTTCCCGGGCATTGCTGAGGCTGTTTGCAGGGATGCGCATCCCCGATGGCACCGGCATCGCGGCTCGTCCCGGCCGCTGGGGCAGTTTGCAGCAGAGCTCGCCTGTGCCCGTGGTCCGAGGGGTTTCCAGGCTGTATATTTATAGCCACATATATATATATATATATATTTTTTTTTTTTCCTATGTTTTTGCACAGGGCTGCACAGTCTCGGCCGGGTGACTGTCTCCCAGCCGGCCGCTGCCCCCGGCGCTGTCCGTAAATCACCTTCCTGGGGTAGCGGGTCTCTCCGGCCCCGGGCAGCGGTCTGACTCCTCTGAGGGTTACGGGGCGGCCGGAGCCCAGTTCGGCCCCTCCAGGTGTGAGTGCTGAGCTGTGATTTTTTTTTTTATTAGGTTTTTTTGGGGGGTGCAGCTGGGCCACATGCGGGACCCACATGTGATGCGCCATGGCTGTGCAGAAAGCCCTGGATGGGGTTCAGCGGCGATGTCCCGTCCCCCCCTGCTCTGTTAATACTGATTTTTTTTATTATTTATTTATTTATTTTATTTCCCTTGCTCTTAGGGCTGACTTTATTGGGAGACTTTGGGCGGCGGGGGCCACGCTGCACCAGCCCTGTGGCCGCGGGTCTCTCCGCAGCCCGTGCTATTTTTCCCCCCTATTTTTTCCTTGGCCTTTTTCAGGCCACCGCTTTTCCCCCCCCTTTATTTTTGGGGTGAACTTCAGCTTTCCACCGGGTTGCAGCCGGGCACTGGGCGCTGCAGCCTGTTACTCCGCTGCCCCAGCTCTCCCTCCTGTGGGATTTTTCCAGCTTTTATTTTATTTTTTTATATATTTTTTATTTTTTTTATTTTTTTTTCTCTCCCCCCTCTGCATTTTCGGAGGGCGCTTGCAGCCCGGCCCGCCGGCTCCCTGCCTAAATAAGGAGCGCCGGCGCCTTGGGGGAGAGGCAGGGGGTCCGGGGCCGGAGCCTGCCGCAATCACAGCGGCTCTCCGGCTCTGCCCCATCCCCGCGGAGCAGATCCTGCCCCTTGGGGGGGTCACTTTTCCCCCCGCCGCGCGTGGGAAAGCCGGAGCCGGCCGCGGCGGAGTCCGGCGCTTCCTCCGGCCCTGGGTCCCGCTGGCGTCGCAGCTCCTGAGGGATGTTCATCCCGGCGTCCCGTCTGCGGCCGGAGCAGAGCCGGAGGCGCTGAGCTGCGGCAGCAGATTTGGGCCGCCGGTGCCCGGGTTTTTTTCCGCTCGCCTTTGCGTCTAGCGCAACTCGGCTGTTCCCCTCTGCTCCCTCCATCCCCCTCCTCAAAGATTATATTTCTTTTTTCTTTTTTTTTTTTTTCCTGAGCTGGGGAAGATGCTGGCAAAAGCCAGGCCAAACTGGCAGGGGCGATGCCATGGGTTGGCAGCGTGGCCGGGCGCCCTGACCCCCTCCTCTGTAGTGGCACCCGCTGCCCCTCGGGGTCTGGGTGCCCCATGGGAGCCGGGACCCGCCGCGGCTCGCTCGGGGGCTGCTCCAGCTCCCGTGTCCCCGATCCGGCGGGATGCATGGCCCCGCGTCTCTTGGCGAACTGGTAATAAAAGTTGAAGCAATTCATGCCCCGAAGGGCTGCGTTTATGACTTTGTCTCCTCTTTGCAACGGGGCCGGGGGGCTGCGTGCGGGTCTCAGGGGTCTGGGCAAGCCCCATGCAGCCCCCGCTTGCTTTCCACCTGTCCGGGGTGCCATGGGATGTGGGTGCAGCCTGCCAGGCCGTGTTGTACGGCTTTGCCTGGCCAGGCCGAGCCTTTGCAGCGGCTGGACAGGGTGCACGGCTGCGGCGTGTTGCAGCACGGTGTTTGCTGCGTGTTGCAGGGCTGTGCGTGCGTGTGTGTGTGTGTTGCACAACCATATGTGCATTTGCAGTGTGCTGGTGTGTGTTGCGTGGCTGTGCGTGTGTCTGCCGTGTGTTGCAGGGCTGCGTGTGCATTTGCAGCGTGTCGGTGTGTGTTGCAGGACAGCGTGTGCTGCCGGACCGGGCGCGTGTGTCGCAGCGTGTCGCAGGGCTCCTCATGGCTTTTTGGGTTGCACTCAGCCCTTTTTAAGGTTTTTGCCCTGTGTCCCCGCAGGGCAGAGCTGGCAGGGCCTAGCGTCCCCTTCTACCCCCCCAGCGTGGGGCTGAGCCCCCCGGCCAGGCCGAGAGCCCTGCTGCTGTTTAACCTTTCGGGCCCCGCGGGGCTTCGGGAAGCGGCAGCGCCGGGAGCCCCAGCTCCATCCTCCTCCCGGCTCCGTTAGCAGGTTTCGGGCCGCCAGGGTGATTTTGGGGGGCTGCACGCTCCCGAACGCAGCAGCACCCCGGGGGACCTGCCGCGGGAGCCCTGCGGAGCTGCCAGCCGGCTCGTCGCGGATAACCGGGTTTCTGCAAGCAGGCAGCAAACCGCGCCGGGCCGACGGACGCGGCAGCACCGAGCTCCCCCTCGCCCGCGACGCTCCTGCTCCTCCGCCACGGTTTGCACCGGGCTCTGCTCCTCGCCCCGGGCACCGGCAAAGCGAGCTGCCGGCGAGGCCTCGGGGTGCTGCTGCTTGCACCAGCCCCGGACACAGGCTGCAGCGGGAGGGGTTTTTTTTGGGGTGGGGGGGAGGCAGGAGCTGGACTTCATCTCCTGGCTTGGCTGAAGTTTGCTTTCCGCATTTTCCCAGGCCTGCCTGGCTTCTCGCTGCTCCCGAGTCCCTTCCCGGCGGGATCTGCGAGCCAAACTCTGCCCCACTTGCAAGATATATATATATATATATATATATTTATACACACACACACACACACATATATATAAAACTTTGGAAAAACCGAGATAATTTGCTTCTGGCAGCTCGTGGGCTCGCTTTCTTCGGCAGGTCGAGTCTCAGCTCAACGCCGCTCGCCGTGCTCCTGCCTTTCCCGGGGCCTCGGCGGGAGCCGGGTTTGCACAGCCCTGGGAAAGCTTCGGGGCTGCCCCCCTCCGCCCCGGAGCCGAGCGGTGCCTGTTGCTGGTCGCTCCCGTCGCGCTGTGCTGGCTGCCGGGGCTGTGCAAGCGAGGAGGGACGTGAACGGCCCAGGGGACGCTGCCACCAGGAAACCCCATGTTTTTCCCCTTAATTTTTGCCGGTTAGAAAGGTCCCGCAGCAGGGCATTCGCCCTCTTCCACCTGCGGAGCTGCTTTTGCTCACGTTTCTCCTCTGCGCGCGGTGCTGCCTGAGCCCGAAGGTGTTTGAGACATGCAATGAGAGCGTCGGGCCTCAGCTGGGCTGCACCGGCAGGGCAGCTCTCCCGGCCGTCACCGTCCCCGGCGTCCATATCCCTGGCCCCCAATCCCTGCCCCAGCTCCTGATGGCAAAATAAGCCATCAGCTCATCACCCACGCAGCGAAATCCAGAGGCTTCCCGGGTTTTTCTCCTGCTTCGCTTGGGCCGAGAGCGGTGGCGGAGCCGGGGGGGGGGGGGGGGGGGGGGGCAGGTAGAGCATCCCCCGCCCGACCCCGGGTTATTTATTCACGTAGCCGGCCGAGGCTGGCGCACGGCGCGGCTCAGCCCCGGCAGCTGCCGGCTCCCGGGGAGCGCGAGCTGCAATTTGCACAGGCAAAAAATAAACTAATTGTTATTCCCAATTTACAAACAGGGGCAGGCGGTGAGGTGGGGGAGGCGGCTGGGGTGGGGGGGAGCATCCTGCCTTTACCCTTTCCCGTGGGCCGGGGAGGGGGTCCTGTCCGTTCCCGCATCCCGATGCTGCCCGTGCAAATCCCATCCCGCAGCGGCTGCAGCTCCCGCGCCGCCGAACACTTCCCACCGGAGACCCCCCCCCCCCCGGCTGCATCCCGGGAGCCTTTTTTTTTTTTTTTTTTTTTGTCATAACGCTTCGAACGAGCCGTCGCGGGCGTTTAATCCAGATTTACGCCGACAGTGCCTGTCCGTTAATTAAATATCAATTGATTGTTCGGCGAACACTTCCTTGGGTTTATCGCGTTTCTGAGAGACAAATCAAATTGCCACGTCATTAACTTGCGGCTATACAATCCATACATAATTACTGTCTTATTAATACCGCCGCCGAGTTACGAGGAAGTTTTAGGCAATTAATATTTGCGGGATAGTTTGTATCAAGTTAATTCCGGCAGGGTTATGTTAATAATGCGGCCATCTAATAAGCTGGATAATTAACGTCTCTCTCGTTAGCGTCGTCTCAGATGCCGGTGAAATGTCAGGCCAGCCTCTGCAGCCGGGCTGCGTTTAATTAAACGTGTTATTACGGGGGGACGCGCGGCTGTTACATGTGAACAGAGCCGCGTGCTCGCTGCCGGAGCGGTGCCCGGCTCCGGCCCTGCACGTGCAAAATGCCTGGATTCGGGACCGGTTTGCAAGCGGGATTTAGGGACTGCAAAGGAAGGAGGTGCTGCAAGCAGGAGGTGTTTTTTTCCACCTTACGAGAGGGTCAGGATACCACCCTGACTGGTGTCGCTTCAGCGTTGCTTGAGCCACAGCAAGGTTTGGGTTTCAAGTCTGGGCTTCCAAAAAAGTGTCCAAAACAGCAGACTCCTTGGGATGCTCCCGGGGTGGGATTTCCCTTTCCGATGCTCCTGGGGACCACAGACACGGCGAACCACCCTGGGGACTGGCTCCGGCACGGGATGAGCACCGGCCGCCCGAGGCGTCGCGAGCAGAAGATCTTCCCCAGGAGACAACCGAGCCCTGGCTGGGCCCGGCTCGCTCCTGCGGGCAGCCCTCCCTTCCCCGGCACGCATAAATAAAAGATCGACCCTATCTACCTGGCCTGTTTGTCGTCGTGAAATATTCATCGGCTGCTGATTAAGTTTTAAGGAAGGGCCGCGTTGCCCAGGTGGGCTGGGAAGGGACTGGTCCGGGCTGGGAGGCCCTGGGGGTTGGGGGTCACCCCCTCCAGGTGCTCCAGGAGAGGGATGCGGATGGTTTTGCCCCTTCCCTCCTCCCACGTGGGCTCAAAGCAAGAAATCCTGGTGTCGGCGTTGTCGCCACTGCTGCATTTAATGCAAGAGAGCGAAACAGGTCTTGCTGCCGTGACCACAAGGGAAAAAGAGGCCTCAGATGACCTCCACGAGGGCCTCCATCCCTGAGGAGCACGGTGGCTGCTCCACCAGTAAAGCCACCCATGGTTGACATTTCCAAGGGGGAAAAAAGTGGGAATAAACCAATATTAAAAGAACCCCCCTTTGCCTCTGTGGTTATTCATCATCCCCAAAACAAGGGCTCTGCTGTGTATTTCTTCTCTCCTGTCTGGTCTTATTTTTAATTGCAATTAGGAGTTCTGCTAATGCTCTCCCCAAAACCGTTCTTGTTGGCATTGGCCTCCCCACGTAAGAGGAAGACCTCACTGCCGTGTCCTGTAGCGGGGCAGGCTCCGAACCACCCGGGATGGGAGGGAAGGATGCTGCACTGCCCAGCGAGGACCAGCACACGGCTCGGCTCCCTCCATCCTTCCCTTTCTCTCCTCATCCCTCCTTCCCTCCTTCCCTGCTGCCGGCACCGCACTGCCCGTGTGGCTGCCTCCTCGGCCGGGGGCTCCTGCCTTCCTGCTGCCCCATGAATATTTCAGGAGCCGACGTGGGGCTCCTGAGGGTCTCTGGGGATGGGGCATTAGCGCAGGCTGAAGGAGCGCTGGACAGACAGTGGAGGAGGAGCGACGCGAGCTGCAACGAAAAACAAGCAAAAGGCTGCCAAAACCACGAGGGCAGGCGTGAAATATTGATGGGGCCATGCCGCGCTGGAAGGGAGGTGTGGGGGCCTTGGTGAGGCTGTGCCCCCCCCAGACCTGCACTCCCTCCTCGCCCGTCACAAATGCACATCCAGCAAAGTTTGGGCAGTGGTTAAAGATGTATGAACCTACTTTTGCAGCAAGCGGATGCATCTGTCACCTTGTCTCCCTGGCGTTCCTCTCTTGTGCTCCGTAAAAGCCAGGTGGAGGGTCTGCGAGAGGAGACGTGGTGACCTTGGTGTGAGTGACGCTGTGCGGGTCAGTCCCTGTGGGAAGCACCAGGTACTGGTTCTGGTGGTGTGGCTGGGTGGGAAGGATGGGTGAAGGGGTGGAGGTGGTTGTGGTGGGAAGGATGGGCAATAGGGTGGAGGTGGCTGGGTGGAGGGATGGAGCAATGGGATTGTGGGGTTGGGTGGAGGGATGGGGCCCTCAAATGAAGGCTTGTCCCCAAATGGTGTCCATATTCGCTTGGTGCCTGAGGCAAACACCAGCCCCAGATCGGTCCCTGCCAGCCCACTTGCAGGCTGTCCCCTGGGCTATGAGAAACCCCAAATGCTGGGGCTGCACCAACTGTGGATACTAAGAACAATGACGAACTCAACTCCTGGTTTCCAGGGGGGCTCTGACCACCTGCAAGCACAAGCAGGGCCGTACAAGGCAGGCAGACTCGCCTGCACGTGTTAAAGGCCTGGCCACCACGACGATGAAGTCTTTCCTCCAGTCTGCCTTGTTCCCGAGCCGTTGGCTGCCTCTTCGGCTTCGAGGGCTGGACTCGAGGAAGGAGGGTGTGGAGGAGGCAGAGGGCAGCGGCGAAGAAACCCGGCTGGTCGCCAGCGCGGGCAGGTCCAGGGGGAGGTGGCTGCCGGCTCGACTCTTCCTAGAAATAACACCCCATCAAGAGCCGCATTTTCTTACGCAAATGATTTCCTCTTGCCTTCGTGCAAGCTCATTAGCATTCCTAAATGTGACCGCGTGGATCAATATGGTGCCGGGCCAAAGGACGGCAGTCGATTGCTGTTTGCCAGGAGACTTCACCTCCCCGTCTAATCAGGCAGGACCCAGGCTGACGGAAACGTCTTCCCCTCCGGTTTTGCCCTCGTATTGGTCACCGCAGATTAATTTCCAATGGGTTAGTTCATCGGAGAAGGAGGCTCTCAGATTTAATTAGAAACGGGTGATATGAATGTATGTTATTATTTAGCTGTCCAGCGGTGGGTCATTGCAGAAGCACACTGCAAGTTTCAGCTTTTCTTAAAAAAAAAGACAAAAAAAACCCGAAAAGCAAAAAAAAGAGGGGGGAAAAAAAAGATCTCTGGTCTTTGTGCTTGCAAGGACAACTCCAGACTGGGAACTGAGTGTAAACGGCTCCACTGATGTCTTCCCGAGTTGTCCCGCCGTGAGATCCGTGGGTGCGTAAGACACCTCTCCGCACGCTCCCTCCGGCTGCCGGGCTCTGCCGGGCTCCCGGCGAGGCGGAGCGGCCGGGAGCTGCCGACTCAGCAGCCCTGCACATCTGCAGCGCGGGACCGGCGGGACGACGATATTAATCAGCGCTTCTCTCCCGGCCTTTGGCAGGCTCCCTGCGCTCGCAGCTGTGCCTGCACGCTGGGAAATAAAAGCCGGCAGTGCGGTCAGCAAGGCTCTCCCACCGCCGGCAAGCCGCCTGCCCCTGGGGGCACCGCGGGCACCCGGCTCCTCGGGCAAGGGGACAGATGTGTCCCCGCTTTGCTGCAATGTGGAGACTTTGTAGGTCCATCTGGCCGGGCTCTGCTTATCTCCCTGTCCCGGATGCCCCACAGGCATCTCCATGGGGTGGAGGAGGGAGGTGAAAAAAGCACTGATGTCCCCATGGGGATGCTCCCCTGACACCACTCCCTGGGTGCAAAGCAACTTAATCTGATCACTTCCCAGGGATGCATCCAATAATAATAAAAAACCAGTGCAGATGCAACTCCTGGAGCTGGACCCAGCTTGCTGGAAGCCCCCGGGAACATCCTGCAGAGACACCCCGGCTGAGAGCATCCTTTCCAGCACGTGCCGCCGGACCGAGCGGTTGTCAGAGCCCCAAACCCTCCCCGGGATGCTGCGGGGAGGAAGGATGCTACGCGGGGCCCGGGAAGCCGGTGGGAGCCGGGATGGCGGCGGATGCCCGCGGCCCTTGGTGCTGCTCGGCTGTGCTCTCACTCCGTCGTGCGGCCACGGCATCGTCTCGCCCTGCTGCCTTGGTGCCCTAATTAAGAGGGTCGCACGGGGCCTCCTTTGATGCCGAGCTGCCGCTGCTCCTCGGGGCGAGCATTGCCTTAGGCCGCGGCGAGAGCGGTAATTATCCGGGCGCTGGATGCGGCCGGCGCACGGCGGCAATAATTGGAATAACGTGTTGCACTAATGCAGCGCTTCCCCGCGGAGGCAGCGCTGAGCTCTTTACGGGCACTAATGAATTTAGCCTCCGTGGGAGGGAGGAAGGGGGATCTTCTCCCAGTGAGTAAGACCAACCCTGACCTTGGAGAGGAGCCGGTGCCTCAGTTTCCCCAGCTGTAATAAGGGTGAGGCTGAGTCTTGGTCTCTGGCTGGCTGAGGGTCAAAGTCAATCCCAGCTTGTCCGAAGGGTTTTGGGGGGCAGAGACCACCGCAAGCAGGTGTTTGAACCCATTATGTGGATTTCTGGACTTTTTTCCCATTCCTCCACCCTGGTGGTTACGGATAAGGGAAGAAGCGCTGCAGGGATGGTTGGGAAGCGGGATGCAGGGCGCCGAGGAGCTGCCACCCCGGCGTGGCGAGGGCTGGGCAGGTGGGCTCAGCCCTGGCCATTGCTCACCAGATTTTGTTTTTGCTCCGTGCTGCCGGTGGGCATTTGCTCTCCGTGGGGGTTGGAAGCAGGAGGGGGTGCGTGGAGGGGAGGGGGCTCGGTGCCGGCTGCCTCTCACTCGTGGCTCACGAGCGCTTTGTGTTGTGGTGTAATCAGCACTCACTTATTCTCTTTGATTTCTTTGCTCCTTTTTTGTTGTTGCTATTTTTCATGTTTCCACCGTGTCTGCAGTTTTCTCCCCCCCCCACCCCCCCCAAATCCGATCCCTCCCTTCCCCTGTGATACACCAGAAACCTGAGACCAGGAATCATCTGGGTTGCAAAGGACCCTTAGTGGGTCACCAGTCTCGGCGCGGCGGCATCCTCCGGAGGCCATTCCCAAGCCAGCAAGCATGAACTGCCCCCAGCGGAAAGGCCACAAGAGACCCATTTTGGGGACTTTGGGCTGGAGAAAATGGCTTTGCGGTGTTTGGGCGGTCGAGGTGGGGATGCTTTGCTGCGCGGCGGCCGGGGGATTTGGTGCACCGAGGCGTTTGGGATAACTGAGTGGGGCAGCACGGCAGGATCGGGGGTAGGATGGGGCATCTCAGGATCCTGGGGCAGATCTGTGGGCACCACGGCACTAGGGGAGATGCCAGGCTAACTGGGCAATGAGGTCTTCTGGGAAACTGGGATTTTAAGCACTAAGGTCCTCTGGGATTGTGGGGGGCACTGGGCATGGTGGGACTGGGTCATTGAGGCATGGTGGGCTGCATGGTGCGGTGAGCAGCAAATCTTCCTGGGATGCTGGTACAGACCGTGGGCACCGAAACATCTAGCGATTTTGGAGCAGGATTTGGGACAGAGGTGGTTTTGGACGCTGGGGTGGAGGTGTGAGCACCTGGGTACCGCTGTGGGCAGGGAAGCATTTGGGAATAGCAGGATTGGACCTGTTGGCCCACCGTGGGACGGTTGTAGGGTTTGGAGCACCAAGGCAATCTGGCATACAAAGGGAATGGGGGATTATGGGATATTGGAGGTGAAGGGATAGGAATAGCTTTTACAATATTTTCCTGTTGGATCAGGTGAAAATGGTCTATGAAATTTTAGGAAAAAGCAGGAATGAGGAAACACAAGTTGACAACGAGTCCTAGAAAAGGTTCATATTTGCCCTTTTGGTACAGGGGACTGAAAGCTGAGGGAAGCCAAGCCCTGCTTGGTATTTCCCACATGAAGGGACTGTGCCATCCCCAACGTGTGCACAGAGGTGACCTGGGCAGCGCTGCTGTCCCAGGCTTGGCACCTCGGTCTGCTCGGACTGTGGATGTCTCCTTCACCTGCAGAGCAAAGCTCCTTTGGTCAGTGCCACAACAAATATAGTCGATATGGGAGAGGTTGACTTGGAGGGGGAGCTGAGGAGAAATAGCATCGCTAGTATATGAAGGTGACTTTGCAAAGGTAAAGAAAAAAATGTCACGGGTGAAGGCAGGCTGACGTTCCTCCAGTATTCAAATGGTTTGGGGACGTGTTTCTTTCCTCTGCCTACTTGTTTTTTCACCCGAGGCTATCAGGAGCACTAAATCTCAACCTTTTTTGATCTTGCCCGAAAACTCATCCGAGGATGCAGAAAAGTGGATCAGCTCCTGAGCGCTGTAGCCGGAAAAGTTGCAGTTTAAACAGAAATCTTCTCTTCTGCCTGCGAGACAGGTGTTTGAGTTAAATGGGTGTTGACTAAAACCAACACGGAGCTGTTAGCGGTGCGCGCACAAATCACTGCCCCTCTCTCCGCGCTGCTTGACGCCGTCTTTCTAACGTCCTCCCCACGCACGGTCCCTGGTTAACCACCGATTCTTCCAGGAAATTAAAAAAAAAAAACCCAGATGTGCAGAACAAGGCAGAATTGCTGATGTGATAAACAAGTTTTAAAGATAAAACGATAGGAAAAGAATCCCAAAGCCTCTTTAGTCACAACAGCAAAGATACATAATTTTCAGGTTTCTCTGCCCTGAGTTGGGAAGCAACCGGAGGCACAGGTACAGTTTTCATTACTGATCATCGCTGATGGTTTTAAACACAGCCGCTGTTCAAGCAAAAGGCTGTTTTCCTCTTCACGATGACACATACATCGTGTGGCTAAAGAGTCCCTGTTCACCAGGGTTGTCAGTCAGGCATCTTCTAATGGTGCTAAATTCACTTAAAAAAAAAAAAAAAAAAACGCAAAGAAGAACTATTTAAGCAACCAAAACAAAACTTGGCCGGGATCCATAAAGCAAAGAGCTGAGCAAATTGGGGCAATTGTCAAGGGAGGTCAAATCTGTTGCCTGTCAAGCCTGGCAGTTTCCTCTAGAAAGGACGTGAAGTAAATCATCTCCGCGTAACACATGCAGTATCCAGGGGCGGCTCTGGCTTCCGAACGCACATCGTTTCTGTGGGGCATGTTTTGCATACGCAGCCGAGGCCAATTTTACATCACAGTGAACATTTAATACCGACTGGTGGCTGTTTCTCGCCTGGCTGTCTCTCGCAGTCTTGTTTCGCTTGCGCTGATTTTGCAATCGGGACAACCCTGCCCTAAGGACGGGCTGGTGGCATGGGAACAGGGGCCCACGGCATGGGAAATTGGGTCCAACCTGCTACTCTGCGCTGGACTGCCAGGGTGAGAGGCAGCGCAGTGCCTAAACCCCTCTCTTCCACAGAAAGGAGTCATGTAATTCCCATATATCCTATGTTTGCAGTGCGCTCAGCCTGAAAATAGAGGTGGCGGCGCGCCCTGACATCTCCCATAGCTTCCTCCTACTGCGGCGGGCCCATGGGTGGATGGGGTGGACTCTGCAGGCAGAGTCAGGGTGAGCCGAGATTTAACATGTGCTCATCAGCAGTGTCCATTTCCCTTTCTAGCCCCATTTCCAGTGCTGTTTGCACCTGCCCCAGCTCGTGGGCAAGCCCTGACTGGTGCCTTGGAGAGAGGCCAAGTCCATTGGCGCAGTAAGGAGGTCCGATCCTGTGTGCACCTAAGTGTCTTCATCTCGGGGTGTCTCTTGCACACCCACCTCCCTCGAGGGATCTTTAGCAGGGCTGAGCAGGATGGTGCTCAGCATCCTGGAGGAAGGGCCCCACTCTTGGGGCCTCTTGGCCTCCTGGTTTCTAGAACTGGTTTTTGGGACATGCTCCAGTCTCGTCCCCGCTGCAGTTTCGTTACCTTTGTGTCCACCACGTCTTTCCTTCCTCTTTCCCCCATGGAATAAATAACACTGTTCTTTATGCTGCTTCCAAGCTCCCTTCTTTCCCATGTCTCAGCCTCCCCCATCTTTGCCTAAGTGAAGTGCTGTCAGGGCTCTCAACAGCCGTTCAGAGCGAGGCATTTAGAAATGAAAGTGCCCGAGTCAGTGCGCTCTATTAAAATCCACTGGAAGCTGCGTATGGTAACAGGGATGCATCTTAATACAGGTGATTTCAGGAAGCCAGTGCAAGAGGCGGTGTCTCCCATAGAGCGTGAGCAAGACTTGAAAACAATCTGTCGGCATCAGCCTTCGCAAAAGTCTTCAGCATTTCTCTCTCGCCGCAGGGGACGCGTGCGCGGAGGCTGACATTGCAGCAACAAACAACCAAACAGAAATCAGCTCGAGGAGCCCACAGAGCCTGGATTTCTCCCTCTTCCAAGCCCACCTCACTCTCCTGGTGGGAGGATGAGTGTGGAGCCACCGGAGATGGATCAGACCTTTGCTTTGGTCCAAGTGCAACGTGTGCAAATCCCTGGCTGGGAGACGGCGGCGACGAGCGCACCTTTCCCTTCCTCCCCGTGTGTGCGGTTGTGTCCATAAGGCCACATCCTCCCCCTCATTCATTTGGGGCTGTCCCTGCCCATCCGGCACGTAAGGCTCGTTATTCCTGGGCAGGTCGGCAGTGACCAAGCTGTGTGCAGCCCCTGCCACAAGGGAGAAGCTGGTGACAGGTAGGAACATGTTTGTGTTGAGAAAGGCTGGTCCCTGGGGAGGTGTTTTTGTCTCTGCTCTTTTTGAGTTTAATTTCTCTCTCTCACGCTCTTTCCCCAGATACATTGTCCACCTGTCTGTCCCTAAAACATCCAAATAGGTTAAAAAAAAAAAAAAAAAAGACTATGTCATCAGTGGAGTAGGAAGGAACCTGTTTGAGGGGAAGGAAACAAGAGCCATTAAAAACAGGAAATAAAATCAAGTCTTAACCCAGATTTCCTCTTTTCTTTGGAGAGCTTTGGAGAGCTGCAGGAAACCAAGGCCTGCGAGGTGGCTGTGCTACACTTGGGCAACGCTGCCTGGTTTGCAGTCATGCAGTGCAGGTTTCATCTAATGAAACATGAATATACCCGCCCTGAGCCAGGCAGTCTTCATCACCACTGGAGAGGGTTGTTAGTCAGCTCAGTTCAGCATCCTATTCATCCAACCTACAGAAAATGCCTAAATTCGTTTCAATGCAAGCGCCGTAAAAATGCCTGCTTTTCTCTCTGGACTATGAATGAAGCAGATGTCTGAAGACATATAAAGTCAGGAGAGATGCTAATGCCTTTTGCTGAACCTTGGTTATTGGTCCTGTCCAGCTCTGGTGGACATAATGTGCTCTCAGTAGCCCACGTTTCATGACCTGCAGCCATTATATCTCCCAGGCCCCTCAGAGCTGAGGAGCAAGCACAGCTTTGCAGGGCAGGAGAATTGTTCCCTGCTCAGTTCAGCTTTTTGCATCTCATGTCCTTTAAGCATTGCTACCTCTTAAATAAGCCAAATTTTCCTCCATGTCACTCTTCCTCTGGGTTATGGTGGGCCTTGAGATGCTCCAGTACTGCAAGAAGGGGATCCATGAATACCTAAGACAGCCAATGCCTGGCTGCTCACTGCTGTGTAGGTGCAATAGGTGGGCTGTGACTTTTGAGTTGACCTTCAGGGCCCCAGAGGCTTGGTACTTCACCAAGGCTAGTGATGCTGGGGGTCTGCAGGAATATCGCCCTGTGACGGCTGCTGTGAGTACAGTGATGCTATGGAGATGTTGTGATCCCTAGCAGTAGGTTTGTCTGCCGGGCCATCAGCCACGTCATCCTTCAGAGTCCTTCTAGAGGATGCCACCACAGCAGCTAGTGCCTTTGAGGTCTGTGCTGGAGAAGACTGCGGCTGTGTGAGGCTATAAGGCAGGGAAGGCATGGGCATTCCCTGGAGCATCCCTCCAGCCGTGCCATGAGGTGTCCATGCTTGCTGCCTCTCCTTCCTGATTATTTCATAAGGCGAAGCAAACTACCAGGCATTTGAAATGCTCCGGTACAGTGGCTAAGGAGCTGTGAAGCATTAATACCGGTAGGAGCTTTGTCTTGATTAATTCTTTATTATTTTCTTTCCGTCCAGTGTTGGGTTCATTAAGACCACCAAGAGGGAGCTGAGGTGAATCTAGTGCCAATGAGACCAACCTGCTGGACAGTCCCTGGAGTCCTCGTGCCATTCACATGGAGGAAGCATCTCTGGCGGTTAGGACAGAGCACAGCTTGGTTTTTCCTTGGCTCTCGGCCTCTCTGCTGAGGTCGCCAGCAGGGCTCAGTGTTCATCACCTGTCCCACTTCCAGCATTTCATGGTGGCACGCCAGTGACTGTGGGGTTTCGTGCTCCAGCTAGGTCATGGTGATAGCATCTGAAAGCAGCAGTCTCACATCCCTTTTGCCCCAGCTACATATTCCTGCTCTGTCCCTTGGACCAGCACGGATCGTGCTCCAAGCCCATGGAGAGCTGGCCCAAGGATGCTCCCCAGCACAGAGCCTGTCACTTCTATTGTATGATGGTTTTCTGCCGGTTTAGCTCCTTGGAGCTGGAGGAGGTCTGGTGACAGGCGCACCTGGCTGGGTTTGGGTAGCGCAGAGAGGGACTGTCTGTGGGAATGGCAGCCGGCTGTTTGACCGGCTCATCTCCAGTGCAAAGCTGCCTTCAGGACCTGGGATGTTCTCAGCTTCTTCTCCGTCGTTGGTTCCCAGTGGGCTGGATTGCTCTGGAGGACACTGATACACCTTCCTAGGGCACCTATAGCTGGATGAATCTTGTTCCCAGGTGGAGAAGTTGGCTTAACATGTTTTGCCAGTGCCCCAGGGCCATGCTACGTCCTCGTGTTGATGCATTTGTCCATGGGACCTGCTCTGAGCCTGTCCCTGGCATGATTCCATGGCAAAAAATGTAACTTCTGAATTTTCTGGATGGTGGATGGGGTCTGCCCAGTCTCATTTTCAGAGTCCCTGGGTCTGGCTTAGGAAGCACCCTAAAATAAGCTCCAGTGCTTTTGGTAAGGCAGAGAGGTGAGCAAGCCCTGAGGGCAGCAAGGCATGACTGGACCAAGGGTGCTGATTCCAAACCGGCATCCTGGGTGCATGGGAGAGCGCGAAAGGACATGTCATACAAAAAGTCACCTTAGCTCCTACCTCATTGGGCACTGGTGTGGGATGGGAGGTCTGTTGCAGTGTTCCCAGCCTCTTCCCTCCTCCAGCCAGTCCTCAAAAACCTCTTTTCACCAGTTCTTTTCATGCTGTGGTTTGCTTGTTTTCTTTCTTTCTTTTTTTTAATATGCTCTTCTGTATTTCTGACCTCTTGCCTCTGACCTGTTGTCCAACTAATGAGCATATATTTAGCTCCTGCCCTTCAAGGCTTCACTTATGTCAAGGTCACGTGTTGAAAGGGCACCTAGGGAGGGTTTCTTTGAAGCTCGGCTCTGCAGCAATGGGTCTAAGATTTCCCTAGAGATGCTCTTAGTAGAGTAAAGGCCAGAGGCCAGATGGAGTTTGCCTGAGGGACTGGTTTAGGGGAATGTGAATTAGACTGCCGGACAAGGCCTCCTTCAAGGTGTAGATAAGGAAACTCTGTGAATCTGTGGAAGGGCAGCTGGGACTTAAACATTGAGCTCT
Source organism: Dromaius novaehollandiae (assembly GCF_036370855.1). Classification (NCBI taxonomy): domain Eukaryota; kingdom Metazoa; phylum Chordata; class Aves; order Casuariiformes; family Dromaiidae; genus Dromaius; species Dromaius novaehollandiae. The sequence continues at coordinate 168,200,355 of NC_088099.1, read as the reverse complement.
TTACTCCTTGCAGGATCCAAACCGCCCAGCTTTTCTCAGCAGGGGAGGTGCTGCTTGAAAGGGGCAAAGGAACTTGTCTGTATTGTTCTGGATGAAAGCTTCCTCTGCTTTCTTTCCCCTGGGTCATTTTAACCATCAGTACCCTGATGATGCTCACCACAAGCGCTTGCAGAAGGCTGGGAGTGATGGGAAGGTGTAGCCAGGGCTGGAGGGGTGGATTTCTTTCTAACAAGGATGGAAAGAAAAGAGCAGCTTTGGGTCAAAGTGCTTGCTGGACTCAGAGAGTCCATGTCCCTGATCAGGATGTCCCTTGATGCTCTTTGCTGTGCTCGCAGCCACTTGGAGGGCTGGTGTTTCAGGGAGCTTGTCTACATTTCTCAGCTATGTCAGCTGAGGTAAAAAAGCTACAGCCTTTCCTATGAAATATGGCAGTTCTCGTATCCTCAGACTGCAGTCCTTGCAATGTCATCAGCTAGAAAGACAACACCTTGTAATGCAAAAATAGCCACATTACACCTGGGCAAAGTGCATTTAGCCCGAGATCCTGCTGCATTTAGCCCGAGATCCTGCTTCCAACATTGGCCAGCGGTGGAGACTTAGGGACAGAGCAAGGCACGGGGAAAACAATCCTTCCTCGAACTACGCTCCCTTTGCAGACAGAAGGAAGCTAATCATGATATTGCGAAGTGAAGGGTAAAACCCAAGGACCCAGAACTGGAATAGCTGCTCCTTGATCATCCAGGGCTATGGAGAGCTGGGAGGGGATGTGGATTGTGGCTGAGGATGTGGGCAAATCCAAACCATGGGGCAAAGCCATGAGCGTTAGCCACGGTGCAGCCAGAGCTGGTTCCTCAGCTTGGCATGACAGAGGGTGCCCAGGACCTTGCTTCTTTCACACCAGGGCACCCTCTGCACCCTCCCCAGGCAGCTGCTGACTTTGCCAGCCCCTGGCTGTGGGCCTAAGTGGGGTAGTGACGTGGCCGAACTCCTCCTGCTCCTGGACTACCTTTCGTAGAGTCTTAGTGCCCGTGCAGCCAGGCTGAGGTGTGTGGGCAGCGGCAGTGAACAAAAGCTGACTCCGTTCGCAGTGGGGGACTGCGAACTTGCAGCAGTCTCTCCCTTGGTTTCGATGCACTCAGAGTCCTGGTATTTCTGAGCCCTGCAGAGCCATCCCTTCTACTCCAAAGATGCTGACAGACAGGGTTTGCAGTTTGGGAAGAATTTTTTCCCTGATTGCCTTGAATCAGGCTATATCCTGAGCCTAGAAACAGCCACAACCATGCAGGCTTGGGAAGCATTTAGTACAGTAACTGCTGGTGGCAGCAGGCAGCACAAAGGAAGTTGTAAGAAACTCCATGGGGCATTATGAAATAAGCTGAGCTTGGGGAAATTTCTCTGTCCCCCTCCTCACTTGAAGGCTGGATTTTGCTTGAAGCTGGAGAGCTTTGTATGTGTCTTGTCAGAAACATGCACTTGCAATTTGAGAGCTGGCTGTTTGGACAGGGTGGCTGTGCTGCACGCGTGAGCTTTGGGGCAGAGCACTCCACGGTGGGGTGCAGAAAATGTTTGCACTGCCCTGAAAGCAACAGCCCATCACTCAGGAGAAAGGGGCCCCTGCTGCTCCCAGCTCAGGATGGGATCCGTGGCCAGAGACCTGCCCCCGAACGCAGCCTCAGCTTCGAGGGGGAGAAGCTGAGAACTGAGAAGTGCTAAAGACCCAGCAGATCATCAGCTCCATCCTCAGGGGAGCCAGCAGGAGTGTTCCCTGGGGGTGGCTGAGATGGAAATGCCTGCTGTTGTTGCGTGGTTTCCACGGTGGCCTCTGGGAACAGCGGCAGAGCCCAGCGCATCTCCCTGCCAATGAATGAAACCGAGATTTCTTCCTTTTTGCTCCTCAGAGCAGCCCAAGCAGCCTCTTTTCCCTGAGGGATGTCTGTCCTCCAGGTACAGCAGACCAATCTTCGGTCTATCTACCTGTCTGTCTGCTGACATCCCTGGAGCATCAGTGCTTACCTGCAAGGGACATTGGTAGCCCTTTGAGTCCCACCAGCCTCCGGGGTAGGAAGGCAGGTGGGAATGGCAGCCAAGTTATTGGGTAGGATGCCTACAAAGAGAAGCGGTGTGCAAGGAGGATTGTCTAGGAAAGAAATTCCCCTGTCGAAACCCATCAGGCAATTTCATCTCTCCACACCTGGGAGTCTGTATCCTCACGAGGTTGGTACCAACTTTCCCAAGCTGAAAGGTACCTCCATCCCTCTACCCAGGAGGCAGTGGAAGCATTTATGTGTTTATTTCCAAATGGACAACCCGCACTGCTAAGGGATCAGGAAACAGAGCGTGTGTGCATGCAGGTCTGAGGGGCAGTGGGAACTGGAAGGACACCTGAGAAGAAGGACTGTCCAGGAAGCATGTGGCTCCCTTGACAACTCAGGACTGATTAGCTCTCTGCAACAGGGGAAAGAAAGAAACTCTGAGGCCCCAGGTGAGATCTTGTTGGCTCCGTGGTGGGAACTGTTTCTGCTGGAGGGCTGTGCAGAACCAAGGGAACACAGGTAGGATTGTCAGTGCAACACCTCTGTGCAGGGACTCACCATGCAATTGGTGATTTTGCCCTATATTGGAGTAATTCAGTAGCTAGCATATGTCTCCGGCTCTGCTCACTCTGGGAATGAATTTAGTGCCGGTTAGATCCAGAGCGCATCAGAGCTGGCAGGGATCTTTCCATCGATGGCTTTTGGATCTGGTGTGGGTGAACTGCCCCCATCACACCTCCTTCCAGTTTGACTCCCCTGAAAACCAGGCGAGTTTGTGCCAACCTGCTCTGGGCCGTGTGCAGGGCCAGATCACCCGTGTTTCACGTGGGATGAGAGCAGCCCTGAAATATTAGCCACCCCATCTGTTTGACCATGATGGGTAATGTTTGCACGAGCACTGCTTTGGTTATATGCAGAAACCACCCCCCAAGTGCAGCGACTCCTGTGCTGAACATAACCCACAGAACCAGTGAAAGCTTTGCTACAGGAGCACCAAGTCATTACAGCCTGGAAGAAAACACTCTCCAGAAATAACCGAGGTGTATTTAGACTGTGAACATGTACAATCCAATTTAAATTGTAAAATGGTTAGAAAGCAGGCTGCTGGGGACAAGGACTTGTTCTTTTCTGTCAATCTGCTGAACGGGGCATGGTGAAGGCCTGGACTCCAGGGGGATGGCCAAATGCTATCACACCCAGTGAGACAAGGACAGCAATAACAGACCAAAGCACTCGTGAACACCTTTGAAATTTAGTGTTGAGGGCTCCAGAACTTGCTCATGGCCAGGGAAAGATATGACTCCAGCATGGGGCAGCTAATGCATCACTCAGACCCATCAGGATTTATCGTTTGTAGGTATAGGCAAAATGGGGTAAAAATAGCTCCATTAATATCAGTGCAGTTTGCTGCAGCAGCAGCTGAAAACCCTCCTAGGATTGGGGTCCTCTGAGGGCAGGAAGGGCTCTCTAGCCCGCCCCAACACCCTCCCTCATGCTGGCTTGGCACCAGCCCTTGCTGGCTACATGGCTCAGCTCGCCAGAGCAGCCACGCTGGAGTGCCCTCTTGCTGCACCTTCAACCTCCCAAGCCTCAGGGGGAAGGAGGGAGGCTATAAACATCTGCAGTTGACCCAAAGCCCCAGAGCCTGTTTCCATCTGCCTGGTTTGGGTCCAGTTCCCATCACTGTCATTGCATTTGCCCTTCTCCATCACGTGGGTCGCCTGAGCTGGCAGTGCCAGTGCGTGCAACGAGATCTACCCCAGGGTTAGGCAAGGTCTGGACCTTGGGGTTACACTTGCTCAAGACTCCCCGTGTCTCAAAATCCCTTGAGCCCAAGAGTGGAAGGCGGTCTTGGGTGCTAGCCTTGCTTCGGTGTCCTGTTGCCAGTGGGGCAGTGACACGGGGCAGGCACGTGGGAGGGACAACCTGTGGCCTCCCACACCTACAGAGATATCCTTCTATTGAGCATCTTTTGGAGGCCAACGTTGCTTCCCAACCACCCATCTCCTTGGGGTGAGGTCCCCTCCTCTGCCATCCCGCCGCTGCATTTGCAGCCGCCCGCCTTTCAGCCCTCCGCGGTTAACCCGACGACATCCTCCTCCCTCCCCTCCTCTCCCCCTCTCCGCGCTCGCCTCTGCCGGCAGCCAGCGACTCTCTTTCAGGTTGCCTCTGAGCTTAATTGAAAGCAGCCGACGCTGCGCGCAGACGGCACACAAACACGCAGAGACCCGGGAGCCACTCTGAAGCCTGACTCAGGTTGGGGAACCTGCCGGCACGTTGCGGGGCCGACAGATAATTAAAGTGACAATCGATCACGCGGGAGCGGAGGGAGTTGGGGGCGGGGGCGGCGAGGATGGGGGGAAGGTGGCAGTGACGAAGGCGATGGTACCTCACCCGAGCAAGTCCTGGTGGCCTCGGCGAGCTGCGCCGTGCCGAGCGGGCATCCCGGCCAAGTCCCCGTCTGGACACCGCTGATGTGGCCTCGAGGGAGCCCTCACCCCTTCGCCACTCATTGCAAAGGGGTTTAAAGTCCCTGAGACACTACTGATGCCGCTACTAAAAGGCAGGGCTTGATAGATAAAGTATCGTGCCGTTTAAAAGCGTTGAGAAGGAGCGAGACTTGTGTGTGTGTGCGTGTGTGTGTGTGTGCATAAAGACAGATGGGCTAAAATTTCTGAATGCTCATGAAAGATTCAGGGGCGTCACTTGTTAAATTTAATTGGGAGAAACCCGACTCAGTGCCTGACTGCACGGTTTGCTGGCTTTTACTTAAGAAGTCAACTGACAAGCTTGTCGTATGTGTTTTTTCTCTCCCTCCCTCCCACCTCCTTTCCCGGCTCCCACCATGGGCTGCGTCGTGAATAATTCTGGGAGCATTATCTCCTGCCATCACCGGAAAGCGCCTCTCCTGGGATGGCTCCAGTCCTCTCTGGTTTGCTGTGATACGGTGCATGGGGAGGGGAAAGGTGGGGTTCAGGTGATGCCGTTGGGATCCAGGAGATAGGAGTTCAAGTCCTGCCTCTGCTGCAGGTTCCTTGTGTCACCTGGGGCCAGTGATTTTGGTCCAGATCCAGGAAGGGACCTAGGTGCTTCACTAAGTGCCATGTGCCAGCATATATCCAGGCCATAATCTCTCTGCCCTGGGGCTGGGACACTTCTCTTCCACAGCTGCATGCAGTGGGCCCCATGAGAGAAAGGAGGGGTTGCGAGGCCCCTTCCCTGGACAGGGTCCCTATCCTTCTCTAGAGTTGAGGTTTCCAGAAGGTGGAGAAAAAGCTATGTGCCAACAGGGCATATGAGAATGAAGTTTGATGGCTCCTGTCATGGGGAATTCTGAAAGTGATGGGTGTTTTCTGAGAAGTTCATGAGGTACTTGCTTTTTGTTAAAAAAAAAAGGAAAAAAAGAGATGCCAGGAGGGACTTCTCTCTCCAAATGCAGCTATCTACAGTCATTTTGACTGCCTCTGCTGCCAGGGAGAAAAATAGACCCTGCTGGAGGGGCAATTCATCTCATCTGAATTTTGATGTCTGCAAAAAGCCAAATGAATCACACCTGAAAAGTGTCTGTTTCTCTCTAATGACTCCAAGAGACACTGGCGTGACTCCCAAGGGTGCTCTCCTGCTCTGCAGGCATCCTCAAAGGAGTGACATGGGCTCTGCTCCCTCATTTCTAGGCGTGTGGGACCAGGTGCTCAGTTCAGACCCGCACCTGCACCTGCACCTAGATTTGCACAAGATCTCCGTTTCCCCTGGCATTTCTAGGCCAAGCTTGCATCCAGTCACAGTGTGGTGGGAGCAGAGGTCTGGAAATCACGCAGCTCCAAATGGTCCTTGGCTCACTGTGGGATGATGCTGGCAATTATCACCTAGCATTTAATACCCAGGTGTGCTCAAGCACAACCTTAACTCAGGCTCCAGGCTCGAGGCAATGGCAGTGTTCACTAGGCTCTATCTGGGAGACGTTTGCATCCTACCAGGTGCCCTAGTCATCAGTTCCCATGCGTGAAGGATGTGGAACATGTCTTCTTTCAATGGGATATGCATTGTCTGATGGGATCTATGAGTTTATGTAAGACTTTGCAAAAGATAAGATCCACCCATCTTTCCATCCACCCTTCTGCCTGTCCATTTGTCCATCCATCTATCCACCCTCTTCCAAGCCCTTCATTTAGGTATCTCAGTGTCAAATTCTTTTTTCCCTCCATGTCACATGCTGACTCTTCATGTGCAGGGGTTGGTGCAGGAATGAAGATCTCAGGCCCTTTGCACTGCAGGGCCATAACAAAACGCTTCATAAATATTTCCTAATCGCTCTTCCTGGCGAGTGTCAGAGAGAACAGCCAGGCAGACATGTCAGTGCCTTGTGAAAATCCAAAATGTGCCCAAATCTGCACAATGCTTGCCCCAAAGGCAAGAGCATGGCAGAGCTTGGAGACCCAGAAGTGTTTGCACCCTGTTGCCCCTGATGAGCTGGTTGAGTAGTGCTGACTGGTTCAGGCTTGCATTTCTGGACCCTTACTGGGGGCAGCCTAGAGGCAGCATGCAAAAATTCATCTCTGCTCTGTCTGAACTATCAGTCCCTGTTGGACCCAGCTGTCTCCGCGTGACACCTGGACATCCTGCCACAAAGTGGTATGGAGGAGATCACTGTTATCAAATGTCCTCTCCTCCTGCTTGAAGATTTCCTGCAGATAGAGTAGATTGATTGATTCCTTGGACTCCGTTTACGACTTGAATATGACCCTGCTGTTCTAGCTGGTAAATCACCTACAAATAGTCTGTGATTTTTGTTTTCTTTCATGTGTTTCTGTGTTGAGGACTAGTCCATGATCCTGGGGTTGAAGGGTGGCTTTTCATGAACATCAGGACACGCTGGAGCACTCTTGCACATGGGGGCAGCCCACAGTTTGGGACACAGAGCCCTGCAGGGTAGATCTCCACTGGGTTTTGGGTGCTAGACTCTCATGGGTTTCACTGGGAATGAGATGCTGTGATACTAATATCCACACAAGGTTGCCAGGACTTCTCACATCAGTCATTCCTGCATTAAGCCCAAAATCGTGGGCTCAGACACATGACAAAATTAAAACAGCTTAGTTGTTCCCATTCATCAGCTAAGCTGTGGTAACCCTCTGTCCTTGGGGTGCTCAGCTGACTTCATGTGAATGATGTTGATTAGGGTTTACCCAAAGTCAGGTGGTCCCACACTGGTGTTGGTGAAAAGTACACACAACTCAGCTGACAGTGGGAAACCTGCTAAGCTGCTGTAACTCAGTATTTTCATCATTTGACCTTACCACCAATTCTCCCTGAAACCATTAATGCAGGTTGGATGGGACCATCTCACGTGCAGTAGTATCCACAAGGGACGCAAGGACAACAACAAAGGTCAGTGTGCTGCTTCCTCCTTCCCATGGTTCATTACTCCCTGCATTAATAACTTGCTGTGCCTTTCCAGTTTGCACTGGTCAAGCTTTGCCTTTGCTTGGCAGCTCTTGCAGATTTTGTCTGCTCTAGAATAAATTAAAAAAAAGTTATAGCCAGGTTCCCACAGTTCCGTGATGACTCAGTTGTGGTATCACACTGACTTGGGTTCTGGCTTTGAATTTCTGAAGCTAGATATACACATTTTAAGAAAAAAGAGTGGAGTCTGCCAATCCCCAAAGCTACCCAGGGGAGAATTTATTGCCTGTAATTACAAAACTTCTATCAAATGGCTATCATACTAGCTGGTATCCAAGGGGCGTATGCCTTGGCTGAATTACTTAAAGAGACAGCAAGTGTAATGAGACACATGACTGGTGACAGAGCAGCAGGACAGTGAAACTCTGCAGGTCTGAAAGTCACTGGTGACTTCTGATGATTTCGATGTCAGAGCCTAAGACTGTGGTGCATGAGCTGAAAACCTCTCTGAAATGGTGGTGAGCTGTGCTGCCTTTGCCACAGTGCTCCTCTCTCCCGTGGGACCTCCAGGGAGACCTTTTCTAGAGCCATTTGAGGGATGAGGCGCCCAACCTGCAATTCAGAGAAGCAAAGATATTATTTTTCAAAAACAGAAAAAGGGCTAGTGCAGTCCAGAGTAGGTCAGCCAGCATGCTGCATTTGGAGACAGGCTCAGAAACAGCCAGGGAGGTTCCTGGTTTCTGGGTCTGCTGCAGAAAGGGAGCTATTTCTGTGCAAAATCTCAAAAGAAAAGGCAAGTACATGTCTTTCAATCACAGTGTCTGCTGGAGTTTGCCTTTATATTTGCCCCTTGGTTCTCTTTTCCTTCCTCCTTAAAAAAAGCAAAAACAATTTCCCTCCTTATTCGCCACTAGCAAAGGAGGAGGAAAGGGAGGAAAGAGTTATAAAAGGGGAAAAAATCTCTAAGAAGGAAAAGACCTCCCCATAACTTTTTGCATCAAAAATGAAATCTCCAAGAATCCCCTACTTTGCTTTGGTGCAGAATAAAAGAAGTCCGAATGATACAGACATTTTCATATTGTTCGGTACTCCATCTTTCATTAAAAAACCTTACATGACTGAACAGTCCTTTCATAACTATGTCTCAGACAGGGTCTATCAGTCTGACATTGGAGCCCATCTGGCCAGAAGTGGTCCTAGAGACATCACAGGAGGATGGTGACAGAGCCTTGCTGTCCGCATCTGCCTTGTATCAGTTTCCTACATCAGGAAGACCTGGTGCAGGAACGTGTCCTGCAGCTCTTTCACGTCAGCAATGTTGTAGGTCCAGGCTTTGGACTTTGGCATGGTGCAGAAGCTGCCAGGAAAGAGATGATGAATGAGCTCTGGAGGATGATGGAAATCCCCATGTGAGGTCCATAGCACCACTTGATAGAGCCCATGAGACCCTGCTGACATCCCCCATGTGATCTAGTACTGGTGGAAAGGAGTTGGCTGAGGTTGGCCTTACTCCTTCTTCTCTGTCAGCCCCAGGAGCGCACACATCTCTGAGCCAGGAGCATGCCCCTTGTAGCTCTACCGCCCTCAGGTCCTGTGTAAAAGAAAAATGTCATTCTTCTTAACCCTGACTGTCCTGTGCACAGTGCCTGGCGTTCTCTGATTTTTCTCCAGTTCATCTGTTGTGAATGTCATGCTGGTAACGTCCTGTAGACTTGTTGCACATGTCCCAGCACTGTCTTCCCGCTCCTCAGCACTACGTGTTCCCACTCAGGGTATAGATACCTGTGGTGGAAGCGATGGCCTCAGCACAGAGCTCAACCTCCAGCTGTGAAAAGGTCATTGTCTTAGGAGCTGCCTCCAGCGCAGATGGTACTGTTCAGAGTGAGGTTTTTCTCCCTGTCATTGCCTTTCTTCCAGAGCCAGCTGCATCCTTTAGCTCAAGGGGTATTAGGTAATTCAGCAGCACCAACCACCAGGGTGAGAAGGATGCTCCAGAGATCCCTCCAGGCCAAAGGGGAGTCCAAGTCCCCTTTCTGCACCAGTCTGTTTTTTCTGCGCATCTAAGAAATGAAGGCCTTGCTTGCTGAGCTCCAGTGAGTCCACTGAACCCTTTCCACGGGGCGTCCTGCCAGGCAGCATTACTTGATGGGTAAAACAGGCAGCAGTCCTGAGCCAGGGTATGGCTCAAGCATTAATATCATCCTCTGCTCAGCTGAAGCTCATGGCCCTGGTGACAGACAAGTGAGGGGGGGGACAGTTACCTGTGCAGTATTTGGGCCCCTGGGGACACACTCTGCATAAGGCAGGGTGTGCGGCATGATGCTGAGAAAAGGGAGCAGTGACATTTGTTAAATGGCTGAGAAGACTCACTCGTGTTACTTGCATCCATTTTGCGTCAAGACTACTTTGATGTGGGGGGGAACCAGCTCTGGGACAACCATCCTTTATCCCTGTGAGGAAACCTCAGGTGTGCTCAGCACTTAGAGCTGCTTCCAAGGTATCCTGGCCCACTTTGCTGATGGACAGTGTGCTGCATTGCCTCTGGCTGACTCGTTGGCAATTGAGTGGAATAGATGGATTTGGATCCACCCTGCTCCAAAGACAAATGGTTTTGTTCTGGATGTACTCAGGGAGAAAGAGCTCCTGGTTCCTGGGGTGCAGCATGGACTCGGAGTGGTCCATCCACTCCTGCCTCTCTCTCTGCTCCCTACCAGAGCTGGGCTGTGTTGGCAGAGGCAGGCCCCAGGACCGCAGTAAAGGTGTTTCTGGACCCATCTGAGCCATTCCCTGTAGTATACAACTGCCCTACTCTCCCAATACAGGCAGCAGCCATTTCCCATGGGAACCCCCCCATCAGCCAGCATAGGCTTTGCTCCCGTAAGGGTGTCATTGGTTTAGGCTGCCAGTGAGATTCCCTTGAAAGGATGGTGCTGTAGAAAATATTTCACAAAATTAAAACCCAGCAAATAAAAGACTCCTTTCTCTGCTTCCCCACCTTGAGCTTTCTAGATGCTTCTGTTACAAAACCCCCAATCCACAGCTATAACAACAAAACAAGCTCAGTGATGGGATGCTGGTGTCACTGTGGTTGGCCTCAGCGGGAGACTCAAGGCTTCTGGCACTGATCTGCCTGGGTGAAGCACTTTGCTTGCTCATGGCTGCCTGGCCATGGAGTAGGGCAGTAATAGTCCCTTCTCTGGTCCTGGGTCCTGTCTGCTTATGGAGAAAGTCTGGGGCCTCCCCAAAATCTAGGTGGAGTCTGGCCATGAAGGTCCTGTTGGGACCCGTTGTAACATGAACAATAAAGATCTTAGTTGTGCAGCTGCCCTCACACAGAAAAGACAGCTTGGCCAGAATAGTCTGGAAGTATTATGGATTTGGTGGAAATCCTGCATGTTTGCACCAGGAGGATGCCAAACCTCCAAGAAGAAAGCTGTGAGCTGCTTAGGTCTTTCTGGATAAGCGAAGTGCCCTTGCTAGCACTGTGGTAGATGCCTCTTTTCCTTGGCTGGACCAGGTAACCTGTCCTAAGCAACAGGCTGTTGCTACTATTTGCATTACGGCAGGGCTTGCAGAGTCCATGGATCCCAGCCTAGAGATTGTAGGGCCAGAGCTATGGAAAGCTGGCAGCTGCGTACGAAAGCTGGAGGGTGGAAGAGAGGACTTTGGCATAAACAACGTTACCAGGGCTGGGACTTGAACCCCTGTTCCCAGAGTTACAGATTAGCACCTCATCCAGTGAAAACTCTTAAAAGTTGGGAGAGGAAGCAGGCAAACAGCACGTGGGTAAGCCAGGGGTCTGGTGTTTAGTGTTATTGCTGCTTCAGGGCAGAAATAGCTGCTATTAGGTTGCATTTAGGGATTTGGAGCCAGAAGGTTCAGGTCATGGCCATCAGAGATCACAGAACGTGATTCCCAGACCTGGTGTTTTGTGTCCCCTGCGATTCCAAGATCTCTCCCCAAGAAAAGGCCTGGGAATCACGTTCTGTGATCTCTGAAATTGAGAACAAGGTGTAATTTCAGAAGCTGTAGGTGTGGGAGAAATGGGACAAGGAACAAATTAAGGTCTGAGCTACAAAATATGGGGTTTTGTTCAAAGCACCCCCATCTGCCCATATGTGTTTGCTGGCTGCTGGTTGCTCTCTGTAATGGAGATTAGGGTGCAGCCAGGTCCAGGATGATCCTCTGCTGAAGAGGGTGGGATAGCAGAGGCTGTGAGTCTGGGACTCTCAGACCTCTCTTTCTGGACTATTTTGGTGGGATTCAGCAGGAGCTAGACAGCCGGTGTGGGCCCTTCTGTCTGAGCTAGTCAGCCCTGGACCTCATTATGGGTAGATATTGGCTCCTTTTGGGTGTGAGTTGTGTGACCCACTTCCAAACCTTTAGGGTCTCTCTAATGGGACCACCCTAGATAGAGAGATCTACATTTACTGAGCGTTGGGTTGCTTCCCTCCTGCCTCAGTTTCTCCATCTCTAAACGGAGACAGGGAAGCACTGCCCAATCTTACGGGGGCTGGGGCATCCCAATGGGAGCTGGTGCTTTGAGAGTGATATCAGAGCTACTTCAGTAAATACCAGTGTTGAGCTGCCCTTTGAATCCACCCCTCGTGCTGCTGGGAAGGAGAATTCCCCTCTATGCTAGGATCTCAGCCGCATCTATGGAGAGGGGCCAGGTAACCCTGGAAAGTGGCAGGCTTAAAGGCCAGGGCTACGGGCTGGATCCAGAGTAATACTCCTTTTACTCCACCACCTGCTCATGCTAGAGGAACGTAAAGACATGAGAAAGTCAGCTCTCTGCCTCCCTGGGTCTTATCCAGCCTCAGACACAGCGCAAATGCGTGGCTGCTGCTTTCTCATCTGTGCAACGTGGCTATGCCGTGCCATGAGCAAAGATGGGCAAAGCTTTTCTCCCAAATATGCAGGCACAGGCACAGCTTTGGTCAAGGAAGGGTGCAAAGAGCCTCCGGAGGCATCAGCTTTCTCTGGTCCATCTCTCATCAGCAGATGTAGGGACCCAAAAGCAGTCAGATGGGATCCGACTCAGTGATCCCCCTGTCCTTCTCTGAGCAGTGACTAACATGGGGCACCTGCAGGGCACACATACACATTAGCTCAGAAATTAGGAACTTGACCCCGGGGTAAGTTCATTCCTGGTTTTGAGGCCGACTTGAGAAAAATCTGGGAAAAGCACAAATGTCTGAACAGATTTCAGAAGATAAAGAGGGAAAGCAGTGAAGAAGTGACTTGCTCTGAGCCAGGCTTTCGGCTTACCATAGCTCTTTGGAGATGGACTGGAGATCCTTCATTCAGACGGGCAAAGCCTGAGTTAACCGTAGTGCCTCGGGCTGTTTGGGATATAGGGAGCACCTGGCCAGGACTTTCTTAGATTGCAATAAAAACGACTGGAGCTGGAACAGATCATTTTCCCAGGAAAGGGAAGTCCTTGGTACTTCTTGATCAATTTTTCATGGAAACCTTTGAAACTGTCAAAATATCCCTTGTTCATACAAATTCTGCTTTCAGCCCTTTGTCTTCATCTCTGGGAAAGTGAATCTGCTGGCATTGACATAACTATGAAATAGAAAAAGTCAAAATTGAAATGCGTTTGTAAAAGGAGGAAAGAGAACATTTTGGTTTGGCCCCAAGTGAATTCTGCCTGAGGAGAGGAGGGGAATTTTCAGTTCCTTTCCAAATTTCCTTCTTGTTTTCTGAATGGAGGGAGAAGAAAAAAAAAAGAGTTAAAAAAACCTCAAAAAATTCCTGGAATAGGAAAATTGCCAGCTCCGGCATACATCCCTGCTGATCCCTGCATGCTTGCATTGCCCAGGAGCAGGACAGAGCTCGGAGCTGGGCTCCGGGACACCTGAGATCTGGCCAGCCCATGGAGGGGGATGCTGTGTCTGGGTGAGCAAGTCTCAGACTCCGTGCGGGACACCTGACGTGGGATGGCAGGTTGACACTGCAGCATGGTAAAACCCTTAGTCAGCCCCGAGCCCCCCCCCAGTCAGCTGTCTTTGCCCACCCTGCCCCACAGAAAACTGTTCTGGATGTGCTTATCCCACCTCCCCCGTCAGGAGCTATCACAGAAGGGTTGAGGTTGGAAGGGACCTCTGGAGATCACCTAGTCCAACCTCCATGCTCAAACAGAATCACCTAGAGCATGTTGCCCAGGATCGTGTCCAGACAGCTTTTGACTATTTCCAAGGGTGGAGACTCCACAACCTCTCTGGACAACCTATCTTTCAAGGATGCAAGAGAGTCTGAAGGCCCTCAGGCTTTGAGACTCCCCACAGCATGATTTCTGTTGTGCGGATGGAAGGGCCTTTGGCTGTCACAGGTCAACACAGCAACTGCGGATCTCTTCCTGACCCTGGTCTAGGCCCTGACATGTGAGGGCCAATGAGGATGTTTCTGTGCAGTCACAGCAATGCTCTCCTCACCCAGGCATGTGCCCTGGGATCACCCTTCCTCCTCCTCGCTGGTCCTGGAGTGCACCTGGCTTCAGGAGATTGCAGTGCTGCTGTCCATCTAGACAGATGTCCTCTCCTTGTTCCTCTTGCAAGAGGTGAAGGGTGGTGAGAGGGGCCAGGAGATGGCATTGGTGCAAATGTACAGCTCCATACCTGGCTTTCGGGGCAGGAAAGATGGGTTATTTCTCTGCTAGACATCCTATGGTGAGTATATGCCCTCCCTGGAGAGGTGACATCTCCCACACCTTTCTTGGCTCTCCAAACCCCCACTTCACGTGGGAAATTTGTAGTCTGCCTCTTCTGCAGGGATGGGGAAAGCCAGTAGCTCTGTTCCCTCCTTCAGCCAGCCCTGCTGGCTTGGGTCCCAGCTCCACTGCAGGGTTTGTCCCCTCTCCAGTGGTGGTGAGCTCCACGGGTGAACATGCCCGGGTGTCCGTGACACCCCCATGCTCTTGGCCCCAGCCGCGCTCTTCCCTCCTCACCTCCTGGCATCCTCCAGGCCCAGCCGCCGTCTCGGGGTGCGGCGTAGGCAATTGTTAGCATTAAACCAGCTACTTGAATTTCCCCGCTTCCCTCAAAGTAATTTTTTCTCACTTCCGCACAGCGTGTGGAGTGAATTTTAGCACCCGTAAACACTTTGCGCTGCTGGCTCCGGGCTAATTGACTCTGACAGTTAGTGTAGTCAGCAGCTGAATGGTGTCACTGGGAATTAGACTGCCGTGATAGACTGCCAGGAGCAAATTACTTTGTCACTTCTCAGCTGACTCTAAAATATGGGGCTTTTTTTTTTTTTTAATTCCTCTTTTTACTTTTGATTTTTTTTGGTTTTTGTTTTGTTTTTGGTATTTTCTCTGTGTGTGTGGGTGCATGTGTGTGTGAGCGCACACGGGTGTTTGAAGCCCTGATAAACCGAGCCTGATTTGTTTAAAGATCTTTTTCTGTCGAAGACAACCTGGCAAGTTGGGAACAAACTCCTCTATCCTCCCCTCGCCTCCCAATCCTCCCCCCACCCCCCGGTGATGTTTATGAAGCAGGTTCTGGAAACGCTCTTTTAAAGAGGACCCAAGGGGGCTGTAGGCAAGTGAATCGCACATGGGGAAAGAGATTACACACAGCTCCCGCTGCGTGCACATCCCTTTGCCTGTCTGCTGTGTCCCCTCACCCTGGTATCCATCACCCGTCTAGCAGTGCCGTGGATCTATCACTCATCTATCCACCTACACCAAGCATCTTCGATTTACTTGTTCATCTCCCTGACACATCTCTTTTGCTGTAGAGTATCTCAGGATTGCATTCATTTGCCAACTGTACCTCTCTAGCTATCCAGCTTCTGGCTCTGGGATCTCTCTGGTCCATCCTTCGAGCTGTCCCTGTCCCGAGCTCCCCTATTCCCTCCCAGCCGTGCTGGATCCCTCCGAGCTGGCAGGCAGTGCAGGGGTGGTTGCTGTCACTCTCTCCATCTTCAGAGCCCTTTCGAGGTCCAGCTTGCTACTGTGTGATGCCTGCTGGAAAGCCCACCTGAAAAGCTGCTTCTTGGACGTTCACCATGGACTGGTGCCGATGCCTGAACAGGTTATAAAGGAAGAGCAAATTGGGCCCCTGTGGAAAACAGGCAAGAATGGGGTTTTTAGCCAGGCAAAGGAAAGCGATTCGTGGAGCCATGGGGCCAAACCCTGCTTCAGTGTCGCACGGATGCAAATCCATCGTAGCTGTCCT
Source organism: Dromaius novaehollandiae (assembly GCF_036370855.1). NCBI lineage: Eukaryota > Metazoa > Chordata > Aves > Casuariiformes > Dromaiidae > Dromaius > Dromaius novaehollandiae. The sequence continues at coordinate 168,184,733 of NC_088099.1, read as the reverse complement.
TACCTGGGGAGACTTAGGCTGTCCCAAGCAACGTCATGCCTGACAACCACGTGCATCGGGGTGTGGAGAGGATTTTTTCCCTGACCACATCCCTCTGCCTCTGTGCAGCACCTTGAAATGTCACCCAGGTTGGCTCAAGGCCAGAGGAGAAAGACGCAGGGCAACTGCCCAGCTCGGAGCTCGGAGGTTTGGGACCACAGGAAGTGAAGAAGAGCCCCGAATCACTTCGATCCCACTGGGCCATTCATCTGGGGATGATCCAGGGCTTTGGTGCTATTAAATTAATCCCAGCTCTGTACTGGAAAGGCTTTTCATACACGTGGGAATGAGAGGGAAGGGCTGGTGTGCCTGAATGCTGTTCCCCCCCCCCCCCCCCCCCAAGTAATGTCAGTTGCTTTAATGAAAGACAATTCCACTCCCTGCTGTGTCTGTATCCTCAGACCAGCACCACTGGTGCAATGCTGCTACTAGCACACTTTGCATCTTTCCAAGTGTGATTCCACCCCATAAAAATAGTGACTTCAGGATTTACGCTGACAAAAAGGCACATTTTTTTACAAGCCACCACCAGTGTAACCTCTCCCCTCCACTCCCTTCCTATCACCCTGGTGCTGAGGAGCCAAGGGTAAGACCGGCCGAGGGGAAGTCCTTAGCCAGTCCCCAGGGCTGGACTCAGTTGATCTCCATGGCACAGGCCCTGGCATCCCAGCCAACCTGTTTTGGGGAGAGGAGAAGGTTGCCATCTCCTTTGGTCCAGGACCCACAAGGACCTCACAGTTTGGGCTCTAAAACCACATATGGGCCATCAGGCCCCAGTAGTGGAGGGGGTTATAGCATATATAGAGCAGCTTCTTGACTCTGTTGAAGGGTTTTGTACTTCTGCCTTGAGCCTGGAGTCCTGTGATTAAGGGGAGAGGATTATCTGAACATGAGGCCTCACAGTCAGATGTCCTCACTGCAGGAAAAAGAGATGAAGGAGCACAGGTGGCAGTCTGGAAACCGGAGGACAAATAAAAACCCCTCCAAACAGGCCTATGTTACTCTGGATTTATACTGGGGAGCACCTGGCTGACCCAGGTGTGTACTGGGACTCACTCGTTTGTAGTGCTAGAGACATTCATTCCTCGTTAAACTCCTCCATGAGGTGATCCCTGACAGGCAGTGAGGGGGCTGCCCTATGATTTCCGAGTGCCCAGTTTTGGCAAAGCTGCTAGCACTCCTCATTACATACCAGTGACTCCAGAGCTTAAGGCATTTAAGCACCAACTGAAGGCATTTGAGCACCAACTGTACCCATCAGAGAGGCGGCCAGGACCTGGTGGTCCAGGACAAGGTGGCCAGGGTAGGTGTCCTGCTGCAAGACCAGCAGCAATGGGGCAATCCCAGCTGGAAGAGACATCACCCAGCTGGGCTCACCCCCTGCTCCCAGGGCACGGACTAGAGATGCACCAGCATGGTAACCCCCACGAAAATACCAGCTTTGGCTCTGCTTCCCACCAATAAACCAGAGTGTGTTTAATCCTCAAAGTGCTTGGGCCTCACTCTTGCCAGCCTCTGGCTCTCACGCAAGATGTGCATCAGTGCTAAGTAGCTCTTCATCCGCCACGCAAACGAAGAGGTGCCGCAGGCAGGGGGAAGAGGCTGCGGTGGGGGAGATAGGTGCTGGGCTGGGGTCTCTCTGGAGGAGCAGGTGGGATTGGGACTGTCAGGATGGGTTTGTGCAGGCCCCCTCTCTCCTTGCAATTCTTCAGCCTGGTCCCTTCTCATGCTCCCAACTGGATGGCTCAGGCGCTTTCCACCTCGGGAAGAAGTGATGCTCTGTGCACAAGTTGCCTTGGTTGCTGAGGTCCTGCAGAAGCGCAGGGACCCTGCAGCATGGCTTTGGTGGCTCCGTGGACTTGCAGGCATGCACAGGCATGGCCTCTGGCAGCAGCAGAGCCTGCGGGAGAGGCCTTGCAGGGAAACCTGAGCTCAGGCTGAGGTGTGCCTTTTAAATGGGACTTGACTTACCAGGAGAATTAATCTCAGTGAATTTGGGTGAAACGCAGTGTGGGAGTGGCCACTCTAAACTGAGCTTTGTCTTCCCTTTCTGGTCTTTTCCTTGCTTCTGTTAGTGACCTGCATCACATGCAGTGAGGGATACTGCAGGAACCTGTGTGGTCTGTGTTCTGGTGATCTCAGATGAGCTTTTTTGCAAAAGTCTGGTTCCTTCCATTGGGGAAAAGAAACAATCCCATATGCACCAGGAGTCCAAATAAATCAGAGAGTGAACGGGGCCTTTCTGGGACAGAGCCATGCCAAAATCAACTGCAGATGAAGAATCCATCCCGGAAAGGAGCAGGACATTTTGGTGAGTGATTAGAGGAAAAAACAAAAAAGAACCAAAATCATCCCAAAGCAAGAGTGCAAAACACCCCTGCACCTTGCTGTTTCCTGGACTTTCCTAGCTGTGATCTCTGGGTGATGAATTTTGCACCTAACAATTTTGGGAGTGCGTATCCTTACGGACTGTGAACTGGCATGGATCAAGCACATTAATCTGCCCCCTCACCTTGCCCAAGTCCTGTGATGAGTGATTTTAATTTTACTGGGTTTCAGATTGCATTGAGCCACAGGGACTATTAAAAATATTCCTGGATTGGGGATTTTTTGACTTTCCCATTCTCAGATCTAAGCGCGATTAAAATCGCTGACGGCTGGATCCTGCTTCTTCACTATGTGGTCGTGATGACAGCACCACAGGGACCCCAGATCACCCCTGAGCACCAGCATTTTGCTGGGAGACAGCACAGCACCATTACACCCCAAACCCCTCCCTGACACATGCAGGGTTATGAACTGCAGCTGTCCTGTGCCGGAGTTGGACTGAGTTGGGAAACGGTGCTGTGCTGTGTCTAGGCTCTCCAACAGCTCCTCTCCTCTGTGTGTGATGCCAGTGGGTTATATTTAGAAATGGGATTGCAAAATGTCACACATTTTGCCCAGATAGCGAGGCCACCATGAGGACGTCCAAACAGCCAAACCCAAATTGTTAATGGCCTGAGCACTTGGAGATCTCTGCCCATACATTGGGTTTTCTCACCGTGTTTTGATGACTGGTGGGGTGAGGAAGGTGATGAACCAGCCTTGGGACATGGCTGGTCCCACGGTAAATGATCAGCAACTCAGTTTCCCTATCACCTTGTCATGGAGTGAGGCTTCCTTTGCTGGTGCTGGTGAAACATTTTGTGATTCTCAGTGTTCAGATTCTCAGTGTTCAGATTTGCAGACACGGCGATTCCTTTGCACGAGGACAAGCACACAGTGTAAGACGGGCTGGAAGATGCCTCCTTGCTTCTGTGTTTGCAGCTGGTTTCGGGCTGCTGTGTGCATGCATACTTGAGAGTGTGTGTGTGTATTCACAAAATGGGTGTGAGGCACGATTACAGGGCACCCGGAGCTGCCCCGGGAGGCTGCGTGTGCAGGTGGGCGTGTGTGGCACTGTGCAAGAGAAGCTGTGCATGCAAAGCTGTGCATTTCATCAGGGAGGCGTGAGGCACTGCTGGGAAGCAGTGTGAGCCTGCGCGTGGTGCAGTCACAGCATCCGACTTGCGGAAGAGCGTATTTGCTGCCTAAAAGGCTGCATGTTGCTGAACGCTGCCGTTTGCTGTCACTGACAGCTCCAAGTGCCCCGTGCAGGGTAGGGGAAGGGCCTTGGACACAGGCTCTGTGTGGGGGAGAGAAACAGAAGGAGAAATAGCATCCTCTAAAAGCACATCAGTCCCAGCAAACCTCATGCCAGGCCCCTCATCCTGCAGACACATGTTCGTGGGCTTTGCAATGCATCCTGTGCACACACACACACATGCACAGACACAGACACACTTGCACTACCCCATATGGAGACGGTCACATAAGCAAATGGAAAGCCTTGGGCCCTCTCTTCCCTCTGCTCACACACCTGCTCGTTCTCTTAAGAAAATCCCTCTCTTTGTGTTTCTTCGGCTCCGCAGCCTTTAGGGGTCACTCCTAGCAAGAGTTCCGCTGTCTCCCTGCAGCCTCGCAAGGTGGAAATGTCCTGTAAGAGCTGGCGATGCCGTCAGCAGCCGGACAGGCTGCCTGGTTTCCCAACACAGCGTCTTGTGCTGCTTCTCCCCACTTGCTAACAGGGGTGATGATGCCTGATGGGGACCTTTCCTGGGCATGGGGCTGTTGTGGCTTCGCTCCTGAAAGGGCTCTTTGCTGTATGGTGATGCAGCAGAGTTCAGCTTGGTCCTTCCCTGCATTTTGGCACTGGGCCTCTCCCCACTGCCATGGTGACCTGTTTTCGTGACGCTGGTGGGAACGCGGTATCAGCAGCTGCTGGGGAAGTGCTGGCAGACGGTGCAGCCGCAGGCACGCCACTGCTGTAAGGGAAGCTGTGGTGGTCACTCCTTCACCTGGCTCCAGGAGCTGGGGCTTAAAAGTGAACGTCCCAGGTCATGCAATGGATCTGTGTAGACTTCTGTGGTTTGGCCACACATCGGTGTGGACCGAGGACCACTTCCAGTGAGCAGCGTGGAGACAACCAGATTGTGCTGGAGGACAAGAGAGCTGCAGTGTGGCTGCAGGATGCTCCATGCCACCAGGTCTTGGGTGCTTTTAATTGAGCGGTGTGGATGTGTCCCTCATGCATGCACAGCGGTGCCCATATCTGCATTGCTGGGGCTGTGTTTGGCCTCCTCTCTAGCAGGTGTCAAAGTCCCTATATGCACAAGGTAATGAACGTTTCCAGGTGCTTGGGCTGGAAAGCCCCCAGGTCACCTCTGAAAGCAGGTGGGCAGGAGACCAGTGTGAAAACCAGGCTTTGCTACCCACAGGAGTGGAGCTGGCACCTCTGACTGGGCCCGTATCAGCAGGGTTCTGCACCTCCATGCAGCACCAGCATCCCCCTCCCTGCACTTCTCCTTTGCCCCCTGAATTTGGCAGCCCCTAGAGCCCCTCAGGGGCTGGGTTATTACCCTGAGGAGCAGCTGGAGCTGCCTTCCCACCCTGGGGGCAGACAAAGCAGCAGACTTTCCTGCCAGTGCCACAGCCCAAAGCTCAGCCATGGGTCAGGACCTATTTCCAGACCCCCCCTCCAGCTTATGTGTCCACACTGGCAAGGCCTTCCCGACAGCTGTGTCCATGGGGCAGCTGGGTGCAGGGGGCAGCAGGTCCCTTCGGTTAGAAGAAGAGGATGCAAAGCCAGCATTTGCCTCGGGAACCCTATTGATTGGATTTCCTGGACAAGCCAAAAAGCCCAATAAAGGGAATTGTTCAATAATGAAAAATAGACAATTGGACTCTATTAAGGGACTGAGCTTGCAGCAGCCAGGCTGAGTGCATTAAGGGCCCTGGCTCAGGGCCTCTGCATGCTTGCTGAGGAGAAGGGGCTGGTGAGCAGGGGATGGCAGGAGAGCTGCTGCTGGAGGATGGCAACAGTTTGCAGAGGACATTTTGGGCTACCCCATGCCTTGGGAACCAGGCAGTGGCTCCCAGCAAAGCTCCAGGGCTGGCACAGCAGCACTGGGGTGGGAAAGGTCAGGTGGGAGGGAAGAGCCTTGCAGGATGCCTCAGGGCAGAGCCCAAGGGTTGACTGTGCGTCCTTGATGTACTACGGGGTGGTGCAACCACAGAGTAGTGTGTGTAGGGACAGTGAGCCAGGGCATGAGGATAAACAAACTGAGAATGGGAGTACAAGGACAGATAGAGTGCAAAGGCAGACAGACAGACACAGAGGGGCAGAGGGGGAGGAAGGACAATCTGGTGATGGCTGGATTGCTTACTTGCACCCTGGATGTTATGGGCGGATTGGCCACCTTCTCTGAACGGCTGATTCCCCTGGGCCATGGCTGTGCTGTCTGTTGCTCCAGCCCTGCCTGCAGCGCTGCCCAGTCTAGCTGCAGGCCCTGGTCCACCTGTCCCTCCAGGCTGAAACCTTAGCCTGGCGCTGGGGCCCCTGGCTGCGCCATTTGGGAGTCTAATATACTTTGTCCCCTGAATGAAAAGGTACCTGCTGCTGGTGCCTCTCATGTCCTGCTGCCAGGTCCCCAGCCTGACAGTGTAAAAGGATCCCCGCAGCTCGTGGCTTGTTACGTTTCCCAGCACAGTCTGTGCCGGTTAGCATGCACCTCCAGGAATTTGGAGATGCTCCCTGCCACGGGGAGGCCCCTCGGCAGGGGAAGGATGGCATCTTCTTTCCATGACGTAAGTGCTCGCCGAGCCAAACAGCTCCATGCCAGGGCATTCTGCAAAAGGCGCGCACCAGCACGCATCCCTACTGTAAGAGTTGCTTGCACTGTGCAGCCAGCATCCTTCTTCCCTTTGGGATTTCCCAAGGATGCACCACTTAGTACTGGGAAGATGTGTGGGGCATGGCGGGGCTGACCGGAGCGCTGAGCACTTCGTGGCTGGGACGCTCTGCATCCTGCCCCCATTGTACGTCGAGTGGCTCCGGGCACCGGGCAGCCTCTTGCTGGAGGGTTGGTAGTGACCTTGGGGGAAGCCCGTGGGTGGGGGCTGAGATCAGTGTCCTCCCGGCGGGGGGTGGTGATGCATCGAGTGTCAGCCCTGGGTGCCAGCCAGGGTGTCTTCTAACAGCAACCCGTGACCTCAGGACATTTACTTTGGCACCGGCGAGGGTTGCCACCGGGCTGTGATTCCCTGGCGCGGCTCACGCAGGGAGGAAGCCAAGCAGTTCCCGCAGTCCCGTGGCAGGTGCCCTGCAGGGGAGGAGTCCGGGGGGCAGAGCGGGGGACCTCAGAGAGCCAGGCACTGCTTGCTCCCGGTTTCCTACACCCCAGAGGTGGAGGGATGCCCTGGGGAGGGAATACGTGGCCAAAAGGTAGCTGCCGACCCTGTCAGACAGGGAATACACAGGCCCTTCTCAGTCCTGGGAAATGGCTGAGAGTGCCTTTGCGGGGCTCAGATGCATGGCCTGGAGCTACTTTCCCCTCTCTGGGTTGGCCATGTGTTAGGGTTGACACCCAGGTGTCCCAGCAAACACCCCTTGCTGGATCCCATCTCTTCTCTTGAGCCCTATCCTTTCTTGGGGCCAGTCCTGCACCCTGAGATAGTCCTAACTCCGTGGTGTGCAGGGGGCACTGAACAGCTTCCTGAAGGAAAGCCGGCAGCCTGGAGGCAGACTGTCCTGCAGATCTTCCCAGAGGGACATCTGGGGGCATCTGAGTAGCTGGAGGTTGTGAAACTTTCCCTTAGTGGCGGGGAGATGAGTCCAGAGAACAGGGAGAGGCTGGGAAGTCACAGCTCAAAGAAGTGTGTAAGATCTTAATAGTCTTCTGTCCCCTGCCACATCTCGCGGAGGATGCGTTGGTCCCTCAAACAGCCTGGTGTCCTCAAAAGACCCCTGAGCACCCAGAAGCAAATGAGGTGATTTGTCTGCAAAAATCCCCTGGGAATTTCCCACAGAAGGAAGGAGTCTTGCGTGGACACAAGGCATGTGCGAGTGTGTGTGTGTCCTTGCATAGCAGGCAGCCGCATGTGCTTTGGGTCTGCCAGCCTTTTCCAGACAGCACCAGCTATCCCACAGCGTGTCTCCAGGCCGTGCTGCCCGGGCGTGCATCTGGCACATCCTTGCTGCCTTTGCTCGGCTTGCTCGCTTTTTCAGTTGTGCCTTTCCAGTGCCCGCACGGACACAATCCCAATCCAAACCATATCCTAAAATGGATGCACCATTAGATGCTTGTGCTTTGGGGGAATGGCTCAATTGTTTTGTCTATCTGGGTCCCATCAGGAACCTTGATGGCTTCTTTGTTTTAAAAAGTGGCCATTTGCCCCAATTTCAGCAATGTTCAAGCCAGTTCATTACAGTCAGGGTGCCTTAAAGCTATCTCTGTACTGGTAACAGGGCCACAGGTTTCCTCTTCTCACTCTTTCCTCCCCTCTCACCCAGCTTCTCTGCAGCATCTGTGGCTTCCCGGCATTCAACACGATCCAGCTGAGGCTGTGGCTGGCAAGACCTTCACAGCTTGGGATGCTGGTGCTTCTCTTAAAGATCTTTCTTGTCACTAAGAAAGTTTTTATTCTCATCCAAATCTATACATTGCTTTCCCTGTTTCCACTTCCCTTTCTGCCTTCCAGAAGAGGTCCCTCTTCAGTGAGGTAAGTCTAGGGTTTGGGCTAAACTGTTCTTTAAGGAACAACTCCTCATAAGACCTGCACATCAGCAACTATGGGTTAGCAAGCAGCCAACTTGGATATTAGAACCTCTCTCTAGGAAGCTTTTTGGTTTCTGGAGATACTTCCTGCAATATTTCTTTGCCCTGTTCCAGCAGATGAACCCCTTTCTGCACCTTTGTGGAGAAAGGTTGTTTTCTTAGTTATGCACAACCGGGGCCTGGCTCTGCCTTCCTTTTGGGGAGGTTGCAATTAGCAGCCCAGGGAGGTCTCCTGGGATTGGCTGTTAGTAGGATCCTGTCCGTACTTAGGTCTGTATAATGGTGAAATCACTGTTCTTGATAAAACCGCTTGGTGCCTTGGCTCTCTTGATGCCTGGTTAAACCAACATCTCATGGGTTGTCCAGACCTTCTCATTCAGTTTTGCCGCAGCTAAACTTGTCACTGAAGGAGTCTCTTTTGGCTCCGTCTATGGCCAAGGGAGAGAGTTGAGTGCCCCCGTGCCCCATCCTCAGACCTGAACTGCCCATCTGTGAGGGTCCTGTTTTGGACATGAGAATAGTTGGCCCATCCATTTAGGGGTGATGAACTCACAGTAGGCAGTTAGTTACAGCGGTGAGCAGAGCAGTCATTTCTCACCAGAGAAAGGAGTTTTGTAGTAACGGCCTGTCCCCTTGCAGGTCCTTTGTGTTCCCGCATAAGCCTCCCCCAAGCAGCAAGCAGATGTGTCTACATCCAGCACGTGGAGAAATCTAAAATCCAGATTTCCTAAAGTAAGTGTAATTGCAAGGGTCATTTTCAACTCTGCAGATGCTAAATCGTGCTCTGCTGACTGCTGGAAAACCTCTCCCTCTCCCTCCCAATCCATGCAGAAGTTTTGCAACAGCAGCAAATCCACTGATAACCCTGCTATGCTGGAAGCAAAGCCCTCCCCAACTCAGCACACCAAGAAGTGTGCTGGGGTACAGCCAGCTCTGCGTAACATCAGCTGCTGTGTTATCCCTGTTTTTCCTTCGCTAGCTGGGAGCTCAAGGCAAGTGCAACACTTCTGAGCCAGTCCCTTTCTTTGGGTCCTTGTTCAGGGCAGTATGCAAATGGATTAATCTCTGTTTGAAGGTTTTTTCATGCTCCAGGATAGTATCTAGGTATCAGAGGCAGGCTGAGGGGGAGAAGAGCCTTGCAGGGTCCCTTCCTGTAGCCATTCAAACCAGCAGCCTTAGAGAGCTTTCACGTGATTGTATCATTGAGACCAAGCTTGTGTCAGACCAGGTCTTCTGGGCTAGGTAGCCCCCAAGTCGCAGCCCAGGGCCAGCCCTGTACAGCTCAGGCAGGTCCTAGGAGTACCGAAATTTCCTTGCAGTGTCAGGGATAACACAGCCTAGTGATTTGAGCTAATGCTGGTGCTGTTCATTATGAACATTATGGTGCACAGAGGTGCCTGGAGCCCTGCAATTTATGAGGCTTTTCCTTGCATGAGGGCTGGCTTGGACCAGGCATGAGACATTTGGAGCCTCAAGGTTTCTGCCCATCCACTCTTTTGCACCCCATGGTTGTGCCTTTCTGTCTTTTACAGTTGCCGGGAGTCCTCAGCAAATGTGGGATGCACAGGTACAGGTGTGACTCCCAGTGTCCCTTCGTCTCCTCTCACCCTTCACTTTTGCTTGGCTGGACGATTTCTATCCTCTTGGCTGCTTTTCTCCTTCCAGCCCCCAGGGACTGTTCTCCAGTCCTGGAGACAAGCGCATAGTACAGGCCATTTCAGAACAGCTGAACTCCTCGTCTTGCCTCCTGAACCACAGTGGCCCCATCTACGCAGCCTCCTGGGACAGACCCATCCAAACTGCTTCCCGGGAGCAGCCCTGTCCACACTGCCCTCCAGGAACAGCCCTAGCCGGGGCTCTTCCCAGCCCTGTTTGGACAGGGCTGGCAGGCGCAGGGGAAAGCTGTGCCAGGCTGCGCTGATAATGAAAGAGGGCGGACAATAGTTGGAGGGTGCCTGTGCTCTGGCCCAGGTTGGTTCATTAGTAAGGATGTATCCTTGAGCTCCCTTCCAGCCCTCTGGTCTATTACTATTGTTGGCTCACCCTGTCCCTCAGCCCTACGGCTGATAGCTCAAGGTCCAGAGCTCCTGTCCCCGGCCTGACCCAGCTTTCCCAGCAGTTAGACCAGTGGGAATTTCTTGTCCCACTCTGACAGAGCTCTGCTTTACACCCCTTATTTCCTACCCCTTTATCCTGCCTGGGCTAGTTGCTCCTGGGTCTAGGGGAGCTGCTCCTTCCCCTCCAGGATCTGCTCTTTCAAACTGTATCTCTTCCCCCAGACCTCTTCCCAACTTTGGAGTTTCCCTAAACACTTGTGATGCTCTGCCATGGCCAGGTAGATAAAAGCTTGTTTTATATTTTTTTTACTGATTTTGTTCATAGTCCCAGCTTCCATGAGCATTGTCCCTGCTTTCCAAGACAAGATAATCACTTTTTCTAACAGTTGCTCCTGAGGCAGAGGGAGAGATCCATGTCTTGGGCAGGTTCCATGGTCTCCTGTTGTACCTTGGACCTCTCCACTGATTGTGACCAATATGTTTAAATCCAGCAGCACATCTGTAAACTTCTCTGTAGCTGTTTTGTCTAGCTGATGGTTTCTGATGCAGGTCAGATTGATGCTTGGCTCTAAACGCTGTATCAAAACCTTGTACTAGTTTAGGATAACAGATTACATTTCAAAGACAGGTTTTCAACCTGTGGCCACTGAGGTGACAGTGGGCAAGTCCACCTTTGTATCCTTCCATCTCAGTCTTCATCTGGGCTCTGATGTTTAGTGCAGACCTTGTCATGCAACAGAAAATAGTGCGGAGAGGCCAGATTGGGACCGTGAACAAGGCAGGAGCATCAGCCTGGGGCTGAGTCTGGGGAATAGGGGAGTGAGGCAGATGTGACACACGAGTCTGGGTACCACCTTGAGGGTACATTTGTGCTCCAATGGGCTGGGCAGATGGAGGAGGCTTCACATTTGCAACAACTTTCCTGCCAAAGCAAGTGGGATTTGCTTTCAGTAGGGATCTCTCCTCCTTGGGGTTCATTAGATAGCTATTGAGGTGGAAAACATTTGTAAATGTCTGCTCTTAATTGAGGAACCTGTCTGGCTCTGCTCCGTATCTTGCTTCCTGCTCTCGATTGACATCTGTCAGCCTGGGATTTCCCTCTCAGGGGATTTCTCATGGCCCTAAGATCATGTTGCAACTGGTGGCTCATGAGGCAAAGGGCAGCTGGGCTTGGTGGTCACCTCTTTGGTGACCTTGCAATTTTGCACCTGAAGCCTTAAGCTGGGCTCCTTGCTCTGGAGGAACAACTTCAGCAGCTGCTGTCTCGCTGGAGACTCCATCTCTCGGTGTGACAGGCCTTTGTCTGCTGCTGGGAACTCCAGGGCCTGCAAGTGTCTCCTGGAAATGCCCAACTCTTGTAGAGACTTCATGTCCCACTCTGTTATGTGGTCTGGCTCCCCCAGTCCTTGCAGAGATGGTCAAGACACCTGGCGGGTTTAGGACGTGATTTGTCTGACCAAAGGCAGGTGTCTGCTGCAGCGTGAGGTGACCAGCTCCCCAGGCACTGCTGGCTCTGCAGACTGGGTCCCCACGGCTGCAAAGGGACCCCAGGGCTCTGATGGAGACCTCATCACTGGGTCAGAGCAATCCCACTCCTAGGCCAGGGGCAGCACCACTAACGATGTGCTGAGGCACTCTGTGGTGGGTATCTGCCCTGCCTGTGCTCGTGTCTGTGCTTTCTTGTTATCTTCTCCCAGCTCCTCTGCTCCTTACACACTGCCCATAAGACCCCAAGAGCTCCTGATCCCAAGGAGTCCTCTCCCATGATTGCTGCAGCATTTCCCCAGGGAGGAACCCTGGGGCTGGGCTGTCCAGCTCCTCTTCTGGCCTTGCCACTTACAAATTTGGGTGGTGATCTTGTTGTGTCATCTGCCTAGCTCTGCAGGAGAGCTCAGGGATTTATTCCTGGTGGAAAGAAATCATTAAAACCCACCATCTTCACCAGGACCACCAACAACCCCTGCTAGATCCTCACATGTGCACAGGATTATCCTAAATTTGTACGTTCCCTGACTGCTGAGGGCTCAGCTGAAACCAGCTGAAAAATGCTGCCTCTGGCTAAAAGTGGCTTTATATCCTCAGCTCAAATCCCCATGGTCCTGCAAAATCAGGCTCCATCAGGGGAGCATCTTCCCCCTACACCCTGCCCAGGGGGAAAGGCCCCAGCAGCTTTTACCTGCTCATCTCTGAATAAATCACTCAGCACCCTGCCTCCTCCCCTGCAGCGTATCCCTTCCTCCGCTGCTTGTGCCCAGCTTGGGAGGCAAGCCGTGCTCTGCTCTCTGGCTCAGACACCGAAGCGAGTGCAGCCTAGGGTCAAGTGTAATCATTTTTATAGAGCTGGGGATCAATAGCCGTTTGAGATAAATGCTGTGTGTCAGAGTCCCCCTCAGATCCTGGAAAGCCAAAGCAACACGACACGAAAGAGCACTTACTATATTACTGCTGCAGGCGGATGGAGGGGCCAGAGCCCCGTGCCAGACACTTGGCAGAGTTTTGGGAGCAGCGGCAGGATTCATGTGAGGCCACTCCTGGGGTAGAGGGAGAGCATATCTGCTGCTGCATAGCCCTTCCCTCTGCCTCTCCTTCCCCAGCCTGCAGGTATGTCCTTGTTTTACAGACCACAAACCGCAGCTGCAGGGACACTGGTGGGTCAGGGACTTAATCCCAAGCCAGTGGGTGAGTCAGGCAGTCATCATCACTCCTGGGCAAGGAGAGCATTGTATAGATAAATATGGGAACACTAATGTCCTGCTCCCAAGCCTCCTTTTGGCTCGTCCTCTTACGATATATAGTCTTTACTGCCTGTTCAGCTTTGCTTGGTTGCTGTGGGCTGTTAGAAGAGCTACTGTTCACCTCCTGCCCTCTGAGTTAGCTGAGATTGCCAGGGTCTGATACCTACACCTGCAAAGTACTTGGGGACAAAGTGTTGGATAAATGTCAGCCTGAAAACGTTGGTAATACTGGTCAAGTTGGTGACTGCTTTTCCTTTGATGGAACTAAATTTACTTTGAGCAAATGTGGGGATGTGATGGAGGTGTCCCATCCCCTCCTGGTGCCGGAGGAATGAAATGGAGCAATTGGTCTTTATATCAGAGTCAGCTGGGCAGCAGACCTTGGCTGCAGATCATGGGTGCTGGGAGAGTGCATGAGCTGAGATCAGGGTATGCTAACTGTGCTCTGCACCTCCCCAGGCGTCTGCTGCTGGTCAATCTCGGGAATGGGTGCTAGGCTGGTTGGACAAATCTTCTGACCTGCTATGGCCACCCTTATGGCAATCTTTATTTTCTTGCATAGTGCTTGCTGTGGGGAAGAACGTTCTGTGGCTCATTATGACTGTGTAGCATTTGCCTGAGTGGACTAAGAGTTGTGTTAGCTTATCCTTTCTCGTTTCTCCCTTTTCCATCGCTGCTGCTGGCCCCTTCATAGCTTTTCATTGAAGTGTGCTCAGGAGCTCAGTGCAGGGGATTTCTAAGTGTTCAGAAGTATCTGTTCTGCATGGAGAGAAAAAGCTCCTATCACCCTCCTCACCATGCTCACTTATGTCCCGTCCAGATCATAGTGAGAAAGAGTTCAGCCTTAGCCCTCTATAGTCTCGCCCAGCTTGGCTTAGAAACTGCGAATTACTGCTTGACCTGGTAAGACATAGCACCATAACGCTGGCCTGGGAGTCCGTGAGTCCAAGGAATGGAAAAGCAGCAGATCCTGTGACTGCAACTCATCCTTGGGTAGATGTTCCCCGTTAGAATTGGGGTCTGCAAGAGCTGCTTTTTATAGTAGCATGCCAGTACAGAGTGCACTCTCAGCAAGTTTGCTGACGATACAAAGCTGGGAGGAGTGGCTGATACACCAGAAGACTGTGCTGCCATTCAGAGAGACCTGGACAGGCTGGAGAGCTGGGCGGAGAGGAACGTCCTGAAGTTTAACAAAGGGGAAGTGCAGAGTCCTAGGGAGGAATAACCTCATGAACCAGGACAGTTTGGGGGTTGACCTGCTGGAAAGCAGCTCTGCAGAGAAGGACCTGGGGGTCCTGGTAGACTGCAGGCTGACCATGAGCCAGCAATGTGCCCTTGTGGCCAAGAAGACCCATGGTACCCTGGGGTGCATTAGGAAGAGCACTGCCAGCAGGTCGAGGGAGGTGATCCTCCCCCTCTCCTCAGCTCTGGTGAGGCCACGTCTGGAGTGCTGTGTCCAGTTCTGGGCTCTGCAGCACAAGAGAGACGTGGAACTGCTGGAGAGAGTCCAGCGTAGGGCTGTGAAGATGATTAGGGGACTGGAGCATCTCTCCTATGAGGAAAGGCTGAGAGAGCTGGGACTGTTTAGCCTGGAGAAGAGAAGACAGAGAGGGGATCTTATCAATGCATAAAAATATCTAAAGGGAGGGTGTCAAGAGGATGGGGCCAGACTATTTTCAGTGGTGCCCAGCGACAGGACAAGAGGCAATGGGCACAAACTGAAACACAGCAAGTTCCATCTGAATGTGAGGAAAAACTGCTTTACTGTGAGGGTGACAGAGCACTGGAGCAGGTTGCCCAGGGAGGTTGTGGAGTCTCCTTCTTTGGAGATATTCAAAACCCACCTGGATGCGATCCTGTGCAATGTGCTCTGGGTGACCCTGCTTGAGCAGGGGTGTTGGACTAGATGATCTCTAGAGGTCCCTTCCAAACTCAACCATTCTGTGGTTCTGTGATGCTGCTGAAAGACAAATTGTCCTCCACTGTAAGAGAGGTCACTGCTCTGTGGGTCTTTGCTCTGGACAGTACAAGGGAGCTTGGGGTATATTTGCTCCCCACCAGAAATCACTGCTGGGATGGCGATGTGGGGGAGCAAGGTTTGGTGCATGTAACAAAGCAATGAAAATCGGTGAGTGTGATATGGGTGGCTTAAACCTGCTCAGCAACTGCATATGCAGCCTCCTTTCAAAGCAGAAAAGCTAGGCAGCCTAAGTATTTTAGATCTATATAATTTAAAACTAAAATACATTGACAATAGTCAGGATGCATAGGGAATCTATCCATCTGCACCTCCATCCATTTCTAATCTGTCTGTACATCCACCCATACATCAATCCATTTCTAATCTATATTCCCAGTGCTGCAGAGAAAGGTTTGACAGGTGGAGAGGGAAAACCCCAGGTCATCACTTCTATTATTATTGCTAATGAATTTTATATATCTGTATGTATATATTTATAAATATGTATGAACTACTGCTGCTATGTACTAAAGAAAGACATTTCAATCCATAGGAGGTATCATGGTGGCCAAGATCTTATCAAACATAAAAACCAAGGAACATATAGAACAGAGCAGTACTTTCAGCTCAGAATCCCATTTGCTGTCTACTGCCGCCGTCACCATCATCAAAAGTTTAGTGACTTTTGAGTCATTTCTAAACTGCAGATTCCTCGAGGTAGAGGCCAAACCTTATCGTTTAAAAGCATGCACCACGCACACTTAAGAACATTCACCTTTTGCCCTCCTTGCTGCAACAGGGCTCTAGTAAGACACCTGAACCATGCACCTATTCTGCCCAAAGCTGCTGGCTCTGTATCTCCTGGGCTGTTGGAGATGCTGCTTTCGGTGAGCTGAGCTAGCCTGGTGCCAGCCCTGCGTGGTACCAACACCAGAGGCAGATGCAGCCCTTCCTGACGGAGAAGCAGCTGCTTGTGTGAATAGAGCACAGCAGCAGTGCAGATCTGGCCCAAGGGACTGCTGAGCCCTGAAAAGTCCCCAGACTTCCAACTCTACCAGCACTGCCCCATCTCCCACCTTTCAGCACCTGGAGAAATGTTACCTTCTCACCTGCCGAGCCCACTGCTGTGCCCCTGACAGAACTCTGCTCGCACTCTTCTCCTCTCCTGGATTTGGTCCCAGGGGATTTCTGCCAGGGGAATGCTCTCTTGCCATTTCTTCCCCTTCTGCCGGGCGGTGCAAGGCTGAGCTGGGTCTACTTCTCTATGTGTCTCCGTAAGGTCCTTCTGTCACCTCCGATCGTTTGTTCTCTGAGTCTGGGTTCGTCTCCTAAGCTTGCTTGGTGTTTCCCCTCATGGCTGCTGATTTGTTCCTGTCTCCTCCCTGTCTCTCTTCTGAACCCAGCTCTACACGCAGGACACAAGCAGCTGGTTCGTAAAGGATTAGTTTTGCAGAGGGGCTGCTCCCTCTTGCTTTGGCTAAATTGCTTTGTTGTGCTTCAGTTTCCTGCTCTGGGTGATGGGTAATATTCCTGCCCCTGTAAGTATCACAGAATTTGGTCTCTGCATGACCTTTGATGACTAAATGAGATTGAATACACTTAATATTTCCCCCTCTGCTTCTCCTTGCTGGTACACAGCAGAAGGAAGACTTTTGCTCAGCCTCAGCCCAGATGGGTGCTGCTTGCCGCTGCATTGCAGATGAAGCCCTGGAGACCAGGCTGCATCCGTACCGTGATGTGCAAAACAGGCTCTACAGTGGGAGAAACAGCAAACGCTGCTGTCCCAGGGTGTCCCATCCACACCGCTGACCCCTCGTTGGGGGCCCTGGTGCTTTTTCACAGTTCCTCAGTGCTAAACCACAGTGGCATTGAATGTCTTGCAGCGTCCAGCTAAACTCCCTCACGATCCCGAGGTGGGGCATCCCATCCACACCATCTGTGGGTGCAGCCCTAGCTGTACCCCTGCCCCAGGCATTGCAGTGATAACTGACCCAGGCTAAAACCATGCCAAGGACCCTTCTAACAAAGCAGTTGTGTGGACGACATTCCTAAACGCTCTTTAAATTGAGGATGACAGGCATAACTGCTCTGTCCTGTTACAGGGGTGTAGTGCAATGGACTACATGATGTGCACACGTGTGGTACCCAGAGGGCTCCCAGGGCTGAGAAGCATCAAGTATTGCAAAGGAGGAAGATGACCAAGGGGTGCTCTTTCTTGGTCAGGCTCGACGTTAGATGGATCTGGTCAAAGCTCAGGCCAGCCAGCTGCGAGTGGGTGCCTCCACGCCAACGCTAATGGTTGGCTCCGTGGCTGGTGCGGGAGATCTAGACAGGCTGGAAAGCCCAAGCTGGGACAGACTTGTGCAAACAGGCAGCCAGTCTGGTCAGTGGCCATTTGAAGCACGAGGAAGCTGAGCACGGCCTCTCCCCCTCCAGCAGCTTGCAGTTTAAATATCGACAAGGGAGGGCTGTTTTTAAGGGATGGCTAATTTTATGAGCAATCATCAAGGAATGCGGGGATGCCACTATCTCCTCCAATATCCTGTCTCTGAGAGCATCCCCTCCCATCTGCTTTAGAGGAAGGAGTCAGACCCCGTAATGGACACTTATCCAATAATATGCCAATGGGGGCAGTTTCTTGCTAACCTCAAGTGGTTAGTGTTTGGCCTGTGTCCTGAAACACAACACTGACATCCCTCATAAATATTTATCCCAGCTGCTGGGGCCGCGTAGGAGATGTTTGACTATCTAGAGCCTGTGTGGGAGTTTTTGAAGTGCTTGTTTCAAACGGGGAAACAAAGAGCAAGTGCCCTGGTGCTCTGTGGGCTGCTCAGGGCAAAGCACATCTCATGAGTCAGCTTGAAGCTGCTGCCGTGGTAGTCTCCAAGGGAGGAAATGCACCAGGAACGCACTGGGGTGCAGTCACCGATGTCTGGATTTGCACGCTAACCAGGACCGCAGTGCAGGCCTTCAGCCACCTACTCTAATTTTTAGCACATGCCTTGACACCATTTTTCACTGGGGCTAGCTACCATGGTCCCAAGTAGCGTCTGGGCACAGTGCAGGGCTAGCACAAGCCAGGATGATTTCCCAGCAGGCAGGGTGGATGAGGCCACTGTGCTGTCCTGTTGGCAGAGAGACAGTCAAATGTCATGCTCCGGGGCTCAGCCTACTTGTCTCCAGGGGCAGGAAGGGATTGCCCACCCGGAGAAGCAGGGCAGGAAGCAGAGATGAGGTTGGGGCTCCAGAGGCTTGGTTTCTACCTGTGCTGAGGGCTTTTTTGGTATGGCATATGAACACTCTGGGCTCTACAGTGATGCTCTGGATTGATTGTGCTGCCTGGTCTCATGGGCTCATGCCTTGCTCTGTTTTGCAGTCCCCAGGCTGCATATTGCAATGTACAGGGACACAAGGCAATCCTCCCACTCCCCTCCGTTGACACTTTGGGAGAGCAGAGCTTTGATTCCTGCTCATGGACAGACTCTCTGCTCCCTATTTCTTTTCTCTGGGGTTTCTCCAGGGTATTCTGATCTCCCCCTGAAGGACACACAGTGGGGAGTCACAGCAGAGCTGGATGGGACCCCGAGCAGCCACCAGACCTGCCTGTGCCCGAAGGCTGGGCCATCTCCCCTCCTCTTGGAGACCTGCAGGCTTATTCACGGCATGGCGGTGGAAGGGTTAAGCCACCCCAGATGCCTTTGTCCTCTTGGAGTAAAGAATGAGTCTCATCACTCAGTCCAGGTCATCCACCCCCAGAAGCAGTGCCCGACACAACCCTCCTCCTCCAGCTCCTGGGGGCAGCCAAGCCTGAAGCCCCTCTCACTTCCCACCAGCATGAACAATGTTATTGTGCACAGAGGCAATTACCTCCATCTAATTAAAACCAAGGCGCGTGCCATCCCTCAATGACATGGGGGTGGAGGTGACGGGGAGCAGGGAAAGGTTTCTGCTGCTTGCCTTGTCCCTCCCCTTTCCAGTCCTCCTCCACCTTTCTCTCTGGGCCTCCAGCTTCCCTGCAGGACTTTGCTATGGGGCTGCTTCCCTGAAAGCTGCAGGCTCATTAAGGAGGGCAGGGAGGAGGGGGAATGAGATGAGGGCAGGGAATACATTGATGATAATGATGTTGCAGAAGTGCCTCTGTGTGTGTGTCTATCAGCTATGGGGGTCTTTGTCCCATCCGTTCCCCCTGCCCCTCCCCAACAGCCCTTTAACAGCCACTCAGCTCCAGAAGCTCCTCATTGACTTTAAACGTAATTAAATTGTAAGCATGCCGAGTGGCATAATTCAGAGAGGTTTCATTGCCCATCAGAGAGTGTGAGGGAGTGGAGACAGAGGGGTGTTAATAACATGCATTTTATTGGTGTGCATTTGGAAGAGGTTCAGGGGATTTGTGGGGAAGAAGATGCTTGGGGAAGGGCTTTGGGCCAGGTTGGGGGCTGGGGTCGGGAAAAATGAGTCTGGGTTCCTCAGCCTCAACCCCAAAGGCCCTGGGGGGGATGGGGAGCCCAGGAGGACCAGATACGTCAGATAAGTCAGGTGGGGTGTCCCTGAGGTGCTATCCCATGGGAACGCAGCATCCTGGGGGAAGGCGAGGATGCAGATTGCCCTGGTGCTGCGCACAGGATCATCCAGGCCAGGTGTCCTTTGTGGCCTGTCACGTTGTTACCTGTCTTTGGATATTCTTAAATGCTTCAAAGCTGTGCATGGCTGCAATACAACAGGTCTCGTGTGGGGCAGAGGCCTTGGCCTCTCATCCTTGCTTTGCTCTGCCTTGGGCCATCCCTCTCATCTCATGCCCTCTGTGCATCGCGATGGTCTGAGCCTCATGGGAACACAGGAGCTGCTTGTGCTTTTTCAGTAGCGCTCTCCCACCATGTCTAAGGACATACAGGCACCATGAGGAACAGGGAGAAGCAAAGAACCAGGTTCCAGTGTCTGGGTTTGGTGTTTCAATAACGACGTTTCATCTGAGCACAGGAGGACGCTCACCTCGCACAGGCAGCATCCCTGGCTCGCCTCTGCCCACCTCACCTTGAACTTAGGACAGGGGCTTCTGAGGGGCACATCAGCTTATTATGCCTCCTCTTTGTCTCCCAATGCTTGGGGTGACAGCTCTGATTTAGGTCCCTCAACATGTCCTGTTAGGAGACCCCATTTTCCTGAACACAGCCCAAAACTGAATCAGCTGGGCTGGTGTTTCCTAAGCTGAATGCCAGTTTCAAGCAGATGCTGATATTTGTCAGTTGTCTGTTTTGTTGGGTTCTATCAAAAAGCACTTCTGCTGTCTTCTCTAGAGGAAGAAGTGCACAAATATGTCCCTGTTGGGGGGGATTCTTGCACTAGTTTTGTTAAGGAGTGCTCCTACGCTTCATAGCAGAGCTGGCATGTGGTTGCTGTGTCCCATGATGGGGACCAATCTGCTGTGACCTGGTACTGGGGAGGAAACTACCCATTTTTGGCCACATCACCTCCCTCTGCCAAGCAGAGATGTGCACAAAACCCACAGCCTGTCTGAACCCCATGCAGTGCAGGGATGTGTGAGCCTTCTTCCTGCGGGACCACCCCCACTCTGCCTTCCTGGGTTGGTGCAGGCATCACTCCTGCTGACTCAGAGATCTTGGTGCCTTATGCTGGCTCAGTTTCTCCTGTGCTGGTGTCCAGCCCCTTTCTCCTGATATATCTGCAAAGCCCAGGGCAGTTCTGGAGCAATTGTGGCCACTGAACCCCTGGAAGTGCAGCAAGGTGGTGTTTGGGGAATGGTGATCAGGGTAGAAAAGCATGTCAGGAACCTCTGATCCAGAGACATCCTGAAACATCTCATCACATGTCCTCAGCACTTCTTGCAAGGGACAGAACACATTGGGAAAGGCGACCTGAAACTTCTTGGATAAAGTCCCTAGGTTGAAGGCATGATCCAGTCTACAGTACTAGCAAGTGCTAACAGAAGTTCAGGGACAACTTCTCTCACTGTGCTGTGCATTTCTTGTTTGTTTTTTCTATGAAGCTTCTTTAGTCATTGATATGATCTTTTGCTGAGACATTAGGGTTTGCAATGCTTCGGGGGTTAGGTGGGATGATCCATACAGTTTAGATATTGTTTTAACACTGGACTAGCCTTTAGGCTGCCTCTAAGCCCAGGCCTGACAATCCTCTCTGTCCACTGCCTTTTCTGCAGCTGATGTTTTTACCTCTGCTTGTCACAGAGAAGTATTCAGCAGCGTGATGATACTCTCCTGTCCCTTGCCTGCTGTACACAAGCCCATCTAAGTTTTACTGAGCTGTACCTAAGACTGAATTTGGTGGCATCACAAGCAGATAAAACCTGAGGGAAAGAAGTGCTGGTCCACATCAGAGTGTGCAGGCATATCCGGTTGCATGTTCGGTGGCATGCACAGTCTGTGGAAAGGATAAGGCATAAACACTGGCTATACAGGCAGATATCTGTGTAAGGTCTACAGCAGACTTTGGAAGTGATGCCTGTTAACTGAAAGTTACATGTGGGCATTCTCTTGAAGGTTCAGTGCCAGGATGCCTGGGCTCTTTCTTGTGTTAAATTTCTGCACAAGTTTCAGCTCCCTCACGAATCAGTTGTGTGAGTTACGAGTCAGAGCCTTCCCTTTCACCTCAGTTTTTTTGTCTGTCACATTGGTCAGTGGTGTCTCAGTTCTTACAGCGCTTTGATATTCACAGATGAAAATGTGGGAGGGGGGCTGAGGATCCATGTTGCCTCTGGAATGAAGGCATGGCAGAAAGGTTTGGGAATGCAGAAGGTCTGGCTTTCAGAATGGAGGCATCTCAAGTGGCGTTTTTGTGTCTGGCATGCCCCAAACTCTCAAGTGGAAAGACTGTAGAGTATTTGGCACTTTGTGCTGCTTTTGGATGCACCTTTCTGGCTGGATATGTGCTTGGAGCTTGTGAACAGTTGCCTGCACAAAAGCTCGTTTGTCACGGAGGTCTGGTTTGCTCTCTGTGGCTGATCCAGGCTGGATGTGGTGGAAGCTGGTTTAGGGACTGCGTTTCCAGAGCAAGGAACACGTCTTGCTGCTTGTTGCCTCTGCTCTGACAGATGGATGTCACCCAGGAGGGGAGCTCTGAACCCTCTGCAGAATTACAGCCATCTTGCGAAGGACAGCCATGGAGCAATGAGACATGAACACCAAATCTTCTGTCACATGCTGCTGTCACCTCTTCCTAAATTCCCAGGTTTAGAAGTCCGTCTGGGCCAATGTCTGTCCCTGTGGCCCCTTGCATTGTGTTTTGCTGATTGCTGCAGAAAAGCCTCCGCTCTGCCTACTTGTTTCCTGACTTGGGAGGAGATCCTTAGAATGACTCAGGTCACGTACCAAAGCATTGTCAGCTCAAGCCCCTTGAGATGCATTTACCCTTGATGCTCTTGGTGTTTTGTTCTCGTGACCACCCAGGAGCCAGGGATCAGATGGACCCACCAAAAGCCCAGTTCAGCTCACAGAGCAGAGGGCACAGAGCTACAACTGAGAAGCCATCTCTGCCAGCTCCCGAAGAGCCAGTCAGCGGGACTGGGGAAAGCGGTGCCTGGTATGGAGTGGGTCTCCACGCCTGGTAAGGCCAGGCAGAGCCCGCTGGAGCAGCTGATGGGGCGGGGGTTGGGGAGCGGATTAAAATTCTCGTTTCTTCACGCTGGGTGAGAATGATACAGTGGATTAGGCTGGGAGCTGCTCCTGGCTGTGGTGCTCTGCTGAATTAGCAACATGTTTGAATGAGATAAAAGGGGCAGCTTACCCCATCGCCCTCGTTCCACTAATCCCACTACAGCTGTGAAATGAATAGCAGCAGATCCGCTTTACTCCCTTCACTGACTATTTTTTACACTTGAGACCGATGCAGCTCCGTGCCGCTTTACCAAACCTGGCCCCGCAGGCATATTCCTGCTCTGGCCAAATGCTCACTCTTCTGTGAAGGCTTCCCGTCCCAGGCCTGCTCGGGAAAGGGGACTCCTGGCAGAGAGCCGAGGACTAGAGAGCAGGGCTGGCTACCCTGGGAAGAACCCATCTATCTCTCCATGGCCTTACAAAGGTGCCCATCACCCTGGTGTCTGGCTGCCGATGTGCTAGAGCAGGAAAAGGCAGTCCTGTTATAGTAGGTTACCTCGGCAGCATGTAAGTGGTGGGTGTTTCTACTGTTCTCACTGGGAGTGTGTTAGGCAACTGCGTTAAGGATGCTCCCTAGTCCAGTAGCTGGAGCTGCCTTTTTTTTTTCTTTCTGATGCTTATTTCTCTTAGTGTCTGCCGAATGGAAATCTGAAGCCTTCTGGGGAGAGGCCACCACCTGTGAGCCTGGGCAGGAGGGCCCACAAGGAGTATCTCCATTATAAACCAGTCCTGGGAGTGCCAGACCTTGCACACTGCCCGTGGGTCTCAGGTGGGTTCCTGAAGGATGGGCTCTGGGAAGCTGAGAGCTGCCCTGGTCTGAAGACCAGGGTCTGAGACCTGCCCTTGTCTCCCTTAGATATGTTCCCTCAAAATGGGAGGCTTAGATGAGGTCAGTGCCATCAGAGGTGGCACTGGGCATGCAGACAGAATCCGTGCTAGCTAGGGAAGCTCTGTGCCATAAGCTGGAGGCCGGGCAGTGTGAGCATGCCATGGGGGCCTCTCCTGAGGTTGCAGTTTTTGCTAATAAAGGTCAGATCCCTGATTCGTGCAAAGACCCTGGCTGGCTCTTCTCCCCCTCCCAGCCCACTTCCCTCTTACTGCCATCACTTTACTTTGTATTAGCTTCTCCGACTTTTTGGGATCATCCCAGTCTGGGGCTGATTATAGACTTAGAGATTTGGGTAACATCTCGCAGCGCTGGATGTGGTCCCACAGCTCCCTAGCAGGCCTACCATGGGACATACGGCAGCTCATGCTATACCTCAAAGGGGCAAGGGCATCCTAGTTCACTTCCCTCTCTTTAAAGTGAGTCTCAGTATGGTTCAGGCCTCCCTCTCACACGAGGATGCACATATGATAATGCACCCTGCGTGACAAATTAGGACCACAATGCCCTGTCTCCCTTCATGCCTAGAAAGAAGCATTTTTGAAGGAAGGTGAGAAAAGGAATCTGCAAAAACGCAGGTAAAGGTGATGTGTGCTAGAGCAGGGAGCAAGGGTTTGCAGCCTGTCTCTGGGTCTGTTGATCTGCTTCTGTCCCTGAAATATGTGATCACACTGTTAACACACTGACACTGGGATTCACAACATCTGTATGTTACCTGCTGGAGCTGGGGAGCTCATGGGTGTCCTTTGCCCAGTCACTAAAGGGGTAGGATTCATCCCTTCTATTTCAAGGGTCTTCATGTAGGTGGCTCTGGCTCAGGAGGGTGTCCAGGCTCCTGTTACAGCCAGAGGGTTTGGTCTGTGCCATCCACGAAGCTGAGGGAGTAAACTGTCTGCTCAAACGTAGTTTTCTACCTGAGGATGAGCAAAAATGTTCCCTCAGCTCCACCGACCGCATTGAGTCATTCTCCATCAATAGGAGAGCAGGCCTGTGATGGAGGTAACTCCAAAGTAGACACCCTGTCCAGCCAGACAAATCCCATCAAAATGTCTTCTATTTAAGTCTTCATGATACAAACGTCTTTCGTTCACACTGCAGTCAATGAACTAGGCATCTAGCCACCTCTAAATACTCGGAGTTCAGCTCTTTCATTTCTCATCTATGTTCTTCTTGATGTTTCTATAAAGGGCTGATTTTGGGGCTCTTCAAGGGGTCATTTGTTTGGATGTGTAAAACCCACCTTCTGTAGGACTGGACCCATGTGGTCACATGAGAGCTTTTCCAGGCAGTGCTGGATTTGGCAGCAGAAAGGCTGCAGAAAGTGCTTGGTGTTTCCCCCCTACAATGCTGTGCAGGCAGATTCAGAAATGAGAACTGGGAGAGGATTATAGAAGACGACTCTGTTATAAGAGAATCTCTTATAGGACTCAACAACCCATAATTGGAATCATCGATTTCAAAGGAAGGTTCAAGAGAACCCACAAGGATGGTGCATCCGTGGAGTTTCATCCTTGGTTCTGCCAGGGAGATGGTTTTACAGAAGTGGGATTTTTTTGTTTGTTTGTTTTAAACTCGGAGCCCTTAAGATATTCTAGTGGAGTTGCAGACCGCTGGAGTGCTAAATGTAAACTGCCAGATAAAACAACCTTAGCTACCCTTTGAAGATAGCTCAGAACTAACCTTTGGTTATTTTTAGGATAGTAAATTAACCAGTATTAATTAGCAGAACTTAAATGGCTTTGGAAACTCTATTGCCCCCATTGTTTAGCTTAGTTCTGTAGCAGAGATTTGGCCTGGATGCATGTGCTTTGTCCCAGGCACAGTTCAGTTTTCAGCCCGAGACCAGTCCCAGTATGTGATTTGGATGTGGCCACCTGGTTAGGGAGATTGAAAGATTTTGTACCAGTTAGCCTCCCCGCTAGAAATTAGTTCTGGACCCATTTCATTTCCAAGGAAAGACATAGCATAAGTGGCCTGAGCCCCAGGTGGAAAAACATTGTTTTATATGTGAAGCAGGAGATTTGATCTTTCTTGCAGCATTTCTCTGCAGCAATAACTATTCTAAATCCAGGTATTCTTGCTGTGTGTCCCATCCTCTATTCCCCTCTGCTCTGGAAGGACCCTGCTCTCCTTTCCTTCACTGCTGTGTGTTGTATATTCACAAGGTTTGAAGGTCTGAAGAGACAGTTGTGACCTTAACACTGCGCCTTACATTCACCCAGCCTTGCTTTAATCCTTGGGCCTTCCCAGAGAGAGAATTGGACTGCGTCTTGCAGAGAATTGATTCTACAGGCATCCAGGTCTTGATCTGAGCATCCAGGATGCACCTTGGTGACCCAGTGGTCAGCTCAGCCCTATGTCAAAGGGGCCAAATCTCTTGTCCTTGTCTCCTTGTCTCTCTCTCTCTCTGCAAAGCACCTCACGCAGCCATGGACATGGGGTATGCATTGTGGCAGCACAATATCCCCCAACCCTCTGTCTCCAAAGCATCAGTTCCCAGCTGTGAAGGTGGCAGTCAAGATTTCTAGAGATGTTTGGCACTCAGAGCCCCCAGTGCACAAAACCATCAGCTTTGCTGATCCGGAGCACCAATTAGTTGATGCACTCCTGCAGCTGTGGACTAATTTCAGCATCATAGGTGCAATTGCGTCCTCATGATGAGTGGCTTTGACTCCTTCCCACCCAGGTGGGGGCTGATCTCTGATGCAATTGTTGGAGGAAAGTGCTCCTGACGGTGAGATTAGGCTCATGATCTGATCCTGCCCTGGGTTTGCACGTTGGGTTCGATTCTGCTCCCTCCAAAGTTTGTTAGCACTGACTTTAAAGCACTGCCTGCAGCAAGGCAGTGCTGGATCCCTACAGGCGTGTAAAGAAGGGACCGCGGTGTTAGAGTCCTGAAGAGAGATCACACCTTGCCCAAGAAACCCACTCTTTTCTCATGCATTGGTCCATTGGACAGACAGGTGAATGAGCATGTGCATTCACTCCCCCATTCCCAGAAGGGTTTGTCCTGTTTGTGCGCCTTCACCCACAGTTCCCCTACTCATCCCACTGGTCATTGTCCCCAGTGAGGTGGCATCCTTCACATTATCAATTTCAAAGACGTCTCTATTAACAGGACAATGGAAGAATAAGCACTTTCCTTTATTCATTTACCCGCTGTCTGATAATATCATATTGATGATAATTTTCCTTTAATGGACCATTTGCAGTAATTATGATGCAGCGGGTGAGTAATTGTATCTGACGCCCGATGCCTCCTACGTAACTCTGCAAACTTAATTCACTTGATTGTCTGAGAGGGAGGGAGGGAGAGAAGGAGTGAGAAGGAGTGAGACAGAAAGAGGACTGTCTCTCTGGTCTCTCTCCCCTCCCAAACGTTCAGTAGAGCAAATTATTATCGCTTGTGTCTCTGCAGCCCACAGACCTCTGAAGAATTTGATTCAGTGTCTCTTGTTCAGTAAGGCAATCTCTTCTTTTTCTGTTTCTTCCCTTTTCTACCAGTTCCTGCATGTGCCTTCCCTGTTGTATCATCTTTCTTGTACAGACATGTGTCCCCCGTTTTCCCCCTCTAGCATGAGTTTCTGCCTTTCCTGTTGAATGCCCTTTTCTGTCGCCCTCCACCGAACTCTCCATTTGGATGAAGCAGATGGTGACGGCCACCTCTCCTACAAATGCCATTTGCCACCTTGAAGAGAGGCCCTTTCATGCTTTGAGCAGTGCAAAGCCACAACAAAAGTGAATTTCCTGCCCAAACTGCTCATCTTCCCGACTATGGCAGAGTGGGGTGTCCATCATCAGTTACTGCCATGCTGGATTCACTCCAGTCAAGTCTTGTCTTTGTGTCTTCCATTAAAAAGTGCCTATTAGCCTTGCCAGACCTGAGCTAGGCCCATGAAGACTCTCTGCACTGTTTCCTCCTCCTCTGGATGTCTTGCTGGCATGGATGCACTCTGAGGGAAGTGCAAAGCAGACCTCCAAAGCGTGTCTACATGAGCTGAATCAAGTTAGACTGGAACAGAAAGTCCTCAGGGATGTGAGCTGAGGCTGTGCATCCCCAGGGATGTCTCTGAATAGTCCAGCTACCAGGATTTATCCCAGCCCCTCAGCTCATGGAAAGGTGAGGTGTGCATGGCTACAGGAGTGTGAAATTCTCCCCCCAAAAAGAAAGATTGTGACCCAACAGGTGTGCAACCTTCTCTAGCTGACAACAAGGGCCATTGCTCGATGCCAGCTGTTTGTGCATGGTGGGAGCTGCTCTCTTGGTACCTCTGCTTGCTTCAGAGGATTCTGGGGGCCTGGGCAACCTAGCAAAGACCACGTGGTGCTGTGAGAAGGGCTGAGCTCCGTTCCAATCTGCACTTTGTCATCAGAATCAGTCCCAGGAGTAGCTGGCAGTGGCATCTCTGTGATGGTTTCTGTATCAGCGTGTGGATATACTCAGCTGTTAACACCTTTGGGTGCAGAGTGTGCAACTGCACGGTAGTAGGAGAGGCAAATGAACATGGGTCAGTTACATCTGTCAAGAGCAGGGCCCTGGATGGAGCAGGGAGGCATGGACAGAGATCAAAGATTTCAGTCTGTATTCATGAGGATGGTGAGAATGTGAACCAGAACCTGGTGTTACCTTGCTGCTGTGCTGCCTTCTCCTGCTCATGGCTGGTCCGGATGCAGTGCTGCTTCAGGTGCTGCTTCGACCTGCCTTGAGTAGGGCAGGGGGGTAGGTTTCCATGGGACTGCTGCTCAAAGCCATTTTGGTGCTGGATAGAGATGGCTGGGGAGAAAACTCCAGTTCCTGTCCTTCCCCTGTCCATACCTCTCCATGCAAACCAGACAGCAGGTAAAGCTTGAGTGTGTTGCAACATGCGCATGACACTGGCAGCATCCAGGCTTGGTCAGAGGATAGTCCTAACTTCTGGGTCCTTCTCCACAAACAGGAGGGACCTCAGGGAATGAGTTTCTGAAAGGCTCCATATTCAGAGCACCTCTATGAAAAGGCACATTTCCCTGCTGTGGTCTAATCCTGAAGTTCACAGGAAAGCTCTGGCTGTGGTTGCACTCAATGCCGCAACCATGAGCTGAGCTCGAGGGAAATATCAGCCCTGACATGATCTGATGATCTGAGAGTAGGGTGAAGCCAGGAATACATCCTTGTTTGGGAGAAGGGAACTGGGAAACGATGCATTCCAGATTTCAAGCTGTTGGTCCAAGTTTCATTGCAAGTCATGGCAAAGCCAACACCACGTGGAGTTAGCTGAAGACCTCTCATTGGGTAGGAGTTGACTGGCTGAAGTTAGGGATGGGCAACATGGATGCTGGTGCATGGTGGTCCAGATAGTGATACAACCAACCCGCTGAAGCCGGCAGGTGCATCCAGTGGGAGAGGTGGCTGCAGGGAAGGAAGCTGAAGGGCAGACAGACTAGTTATGTTCTTAACGAAAGGCAGATATAAAAACATCAGGTTCATCAATATTCTTGAAATTAAAAAAAAAATCTAACATAATTAACATTTCTTTATGTACTCCGGCCGACTGACTATTTGGAAAAATAGACTTTGGCCCATTAAGATGCTCAGTTGTGAGAGTGTTGCAATATTTCATTTCAATGTGGAATACTCCAAGTTGGCTGCAAATTTTGCTTTTTTTTTTTCAAGATGAATTTGAAAAGTTGTTCCCAGATGCAAAATAAAAATGTCTCTTTTAATGTATTTCATTGTATTTTTAATTTATTGGAATTAGGAAGGGAACTTAATCACCAAAATTTCAATGAAATCGGAATGTATCTGTGAAATGTTTGGTTATCATTAGAACTCCATTTTTTTGAGCTATAAGACATTTTTTATAGAAAATGTGTCCCCCAGCCCTGCATTCCAGGAGATTACTGAGTGATAAACTCTACAGCTACATGTTAGCAACTGATGTCATTGTACTGTTTGCGGCAGAGGTAGGAGGAGAAAAGCAACCCTCCTTCTATCTCCCAGTTTGTACCTGGTCCTCTCTTAAGGATTGTCCCTGACTTCAGCATTTTCTCCTGGGCTTCATTTCTGCAAAGTAACTGGTGAGAAAAATGAAGGTCTGAGATTTTTTTCATGTGCGTATCTCTTTCTGCCCATCCATCTCCCTCCCATCTCATGGAGCTACAGATTGCTGCCTGTTCCAGCTCTCCTTACCTGTGGGAAATAGCTGTGCTTTTGAGTGGGGCATGAGGTGTGTCTGCTCGTGGGCCCCCATGGCTGGGTTTTGCCTCTGCTTCCTGGCTGATGGAGAAGAGCTGCAATGAAGAAGGGGTCCTAGGAGATCTCTGTGGCTCAGACAGCCCCTGGAGGTGTAGAGTGCAGATTATGCCCAAGCAAACAGCCTCTCTGCCTGGGATGAGTGTTTGCAATGCTGTTTCTGCCTGGCCAAGTGGGTGCCCAGCCTCACCCCTCCATGGTGAGCTGCGACAGGTAGAGCCATCATGTGAATCCTGGTTGTGATGCTACATGACAGCTGCTCATGGGTCAAACACAGAATTACTGAATCACAGAATGGTTGAGGTTGGAAGGGACCTCTGGAGATCATCTAGTCCAACCCCCCTGCTCAAGCAGGGTCACCTAGAGCACGTTACCCAGGACCATCTCCAGACAGCTTTTGACTGTCTCTAAGGATGGAGACTCCATAACCTCTCTGGGCAACTTGTAAACACAGAAGAGCCCAGGCTGCTGACTGCACTCCTGTCTCAAGTGTTTGCTTTCCTCATGTCTGAGACCATGCTGTCGTACGTCGTGTTACAAGGGTTAGAGCTGGAGAGCAGCTTATGCAAAGTTACATCTGGGGAAGGGAATGGGATTTCTAGTAGGCTTCTTTCCACTGGACGTACCAAGAGAAGCATGAGGGATTCTGTCCTGCTCCATGACTTCCCGCACTTCCATTTGGCAGAAGGCAGGCCATGTCCTGATGCAGCTGGATGCTATCTATGCCACACCTGGATGTTGTGCTGCACCTGGATGCAGTGCTACACATCTGCCTGCATGGGACCCTGGTGTGGGAAGCCCAGTCTGTGCATCTGAGGTGCCAGCCCTGGGGCCAGGCTGTGTCTCATACCCTGAGGAAGCATCCCTGGTTGGAGACTGAGAGCTGGGCGAATGTAAAGGCCCAGCTTCGTAAAGGCCCAGCTTGTAAATGTGCAGCCGATGCAAGAAGGGCAGTGTGTGCACATGCACCTCACAGGAGAGACAGCAGCTGACGTTTGCTTTAGGAACAGAGGTTTTGCTTCCTTACTCCGGGGGCAGAATACAACTCGTCCTTCCCAATTCACAGTCCTTGCTCTGACGGAACCAACAATGTTTTATGAGAATTAACAGGAAACCTGTTCATTAGCCTAGGAATGTAATAGTAATTTGCACTGGGGTTGGGTGCCAAATTTTTTTCTTTGCCCTTTATGATCTTGACAGCAGAATACCATAGACCTGGACCCCATGCATTGCTGAAACTCTGATCAGGATTGGGCATGGATTGCATTTGAATAGATATCCTTTAGGATTAATGGTTATTCCTCCTCTTCTCCATTACTCTTTATAACTGAGAGATTCTCCTTCAGTGGAGGCTGAAGGATACAGCCATTTACTGGGAAGAGGACCTTATGCTTTCAAAAATGCCAGTCCCCATATTGTTTCTGATGGAACTGTAGCCAGCACTACCTTTAGTCTGGAGCCGTTTTGAGAAAATTATGGGTGTCCTTTATTTTTCTGAATGGGACTGTTTTCCAGTCATTCACAACATAAGGGATCACCGTCTTCCCTCACGGGACTGTGGCATCAGTCCTAAAATGCAGTTAAAGTTGGCAGTGCGTATCAGTAATTATGGCAAAATAAATTACAGAGATGTAATAATTATCCTGGAGCCAAGGGCAATAAACCCAGACATGCAGAGTTAATGTTAAACTTAAAAGAAATCCAACGTGTTAAGGTGTGGAATTTCCTGGTTATGATATCCAAGGAGCCTTAACTCTGCCCTTGGACAGCCTCTCCAAATTTCCCATCATATTTCAAGTCATTGGAAGCTGGTATGGAGTCTACATTTGCATTTTGAGGAAGAATATGTATTTTCCCTCTATATTCTTTCACATAAGAAAACCTTTTAAGGATAACTGGATTTTTTTTTTTGAGGTTCCTGATGAGGGGAGAGGTATATTTCTACAGGACAGGAAAATGTTTATGGCATATAACAACAAAAAAATGACCCAGAAGATGAAAATAATAATACCTCCTCCCTCGTCAAACAAAATTTCATTGAAACATTTTAAACTTTCTCACTATTTAGGAGGAAGAACTTGAGACCTAGTGGAGAGTGTACAGTACAGCAGGCACAGTTTTGGGAAAATCTCCTCCAATGTTGCCAATTCATTACTCTGCAGAAATCCTCCACCTTGCAGGCACCTTGTTAGCGCTTGGCAGCTAAAGACTCCTATTGCACCAGGATGGTCCCTGGATCCTTCCTGGCTACTGGAGGCTGTGATGCTCGTGATCCCAGAGCGAGGGCTAGGTCTACCCTGACATTGGCATATTCAGATGTTTGGCACCACAGTGAGAATATGCGACCTGGTTATAGAAGGGGCAAGACCCATTCAGGGGGGTGGCAGGGGAAGGGAGGCATAAGGAGAAGACCGGGAGGCTAAAACAAAGGGGAAACTCAGTCCCGTGTGGTGTTTTGTCCATGTTTGGGAACTATTGCATGCTGGGGAGCAGGGAGGTAGATCAACCAGGCAAGTGGGTGACCTAGTAAGACAAAGAAGTTTGGATGCAGAATAGCTCTGGGGGACCCTGGGAAGGAAATGGGAGTAGGAAGGAAAAGACTAGGAGCTGCCAGGGACAGCCTGACACCATGACAAGATGTTCAGGTGACGCCTAAGATGGATTGTGTCTGCAACGGTGAAGAAAACAGGGCTGAGCCCCTCTTCAGACCTGAGGGCAGACAGTGTTGAGCAACTTATCTGTGTGGCTGAACTCGCTCCCTCCCAGAGCAGGATGATCCCATCTATACTGCCATGAAACTGGTATTTTGGTGCCTCTTCTTGATTTGGGAAGGCGCTCCTATGAAATGAATCCCCTGCCTGCAGAAGAGTGGATTTAAACATGGGTTTCCCTTTGATGAAAGCTCTAATTTTTGAACTACTGGGCAAAATGGGACCTGCTGTAGACTAACTTGTGACTTTTCTCTTCAGCCTCCACAGAATTATCAAAATAGTTTATCTTCTCTGATATTTTCCCTTTAGTTTTTAGTGAAACCACTGTTGAGTTTGACCTCCTTTCACTTTTGCTGATGGCAACTGAATTTTTGGCAAATGAAGAATTGCCAAAAAAGTATTTAAAAACTTGCCAGGTTAAAGCGACTTCTCTGGGTTCAGAAGATTTGGTTATTTCTGCTCACACCTAACCTGAGCTTTACTGTGTGAGGATACAGATAAAACCCTCTGAAGAGAATGAATTTCCTAGCAGGTCATAAATGAAATCTTCCATGGTCTTAAAGCTACAGGAGCATCAGTGTAATCTCTGGGACTCTCATGCACAGCTGGCAATTAAAAACAGGGGACAAAAGCCCTTTTACCAGTGAAAAGTTTAAATTGCTTTTGAGCATGACTGCAGAGCTTTCAGGAAGATGTAGGAGCTCCACAAATGTAGGTTCTTTCCATCTTCTTGGCCACCACAGCCAAGTTGTGACAGAAATGTCAAGAGCTGGATCAGATTCACCAAAGAATTTCTCCCTTTCCCATCCCCTCACTGGGGAACCATCTTTCTCTCTCTCTCTCTCTCTCTCTCTTTTTTTTTTATAGGGGTTGTCCCTTAGCAAGTTGATTAAGGTGCATATTATCATGTAGTTTAGATGTGTTCCAGCTCTCCCTGTTTTGACCATTTCACTGATTTCTTTTTGCAGAAGACTCTTGAATCAAAAAACTAACTACAGGCCAACACTGGGGTAGCAGATACATCCTCTGAATTCAAAGAAAAGGGCCTTGATACCTTTATTTCTTGATCCTGAAGAAGAGAGAGGATTAGAAGCCACCTCCCATCTCTGATACCTCGGTGCATTTGTTCCATTTCCAAGGGGCTGCCCAAGGTGCTCTTGCCCCTTGGCTGGATCTCCAGGGATCCTCACAGCTCTCTACCTCAATAAAACTGCCTTCTGCATCTCCATGCCACCCAGGTCACAGGAAACATCTCAGGGATCCCCAGAAGGAATGTCCTGCTGGTGGTGAAGCATTCAGCCTTTGGGGATGTTGGCAGCTCACAAATTCTGCACAACATCTTGATGGCAGCATCAGCCTATCTTCTGGGCTCATCCTCAGCTGATTGATTGAGGAAGAATAACCACAGATGGCTGCAGACTTGGTTTGATCCTCCCTTACTGGCTTAGGCAGAATGACATGAGTTGGAGACTGCCTTAGATTCCTCCTGGGAGATGACCCAAAAGCTGGCTGAAAGGGCTACGTTCATGCTTACAAGTCTGACTACTAAGTCAGGAACTATCCTTCAGGACCCACAAAGCCCAGTCGGCTGGAGCTCAGATGGCCACATTATCTTCACTGTTATTAAACTTGCAATGAGGAGAGCTCATTCCTACTCCTCACTGAATTGTCTGTAGTCACTCTTATAGCAACAGGCAGTCTCAAAAAAGGTGGAATAATAGTTTTGCTGCTCAGCCAAGCTGGAGAGAAAAGGGGATGATTTAGAGGCAGCACACAAGGGATCTGAATCTCCCATGACTTTCCATTCACATTGTCCTTCCAGAACTCCTGAATTCCTCAGGACAGGCTGCCTATCAATCCCATCTGCCCTT
The DNA here is from genome assembly GCF_036370855.1 of Dromaius novaehollandiae. NCBI lineage: Eukaryota > Metazoa > Chordata > Aves > Casuariiformes > Dromaiidae > Dromaius > Dromaius novaehollandiae. The sequence goes on along the minus strand of NC_088099.1, from coordinate 168,150,476 downwards.
GCAGCAAAAGACTTTTGTATGTCAGCTACCATCTTCTTGCATGGGATGCTCTCAGGGTGGGTGGGATTGATGGAGGCTCGCAGGACATGCCGAGAGCAGGGCCCTGTCTCCTTGAAGGTCCCTGCATTCAGGGATCAAGAGCGCTGGGGCACTCACTCTAGCAGGAGAGCAGGGTGGATGGGCAGCAGAGGTGGGCTGGAATTGCTCCAACACAGCGATGCAGATGCAGCCTGGCTGGGTCAGTGGTCAGCCCCACTGTATCACACATGTACCCCTGGGAGGATGACAGGTCGGTGCCAGCTATCCAGAAAGAGCCATGGATATTTTTGTGGGGAAGTGGCTGTTGTTTTTCCTGAGGGATATTTGTATATGAGCAAGCCCTGTTCCACTGCTCTCTGGGAACAGCACAGTCTCTGGGCTTCCCCATTATATTTATGCTACTTTTGGCAAAGAACAGAGACATGATTAAGAGAAAGACAAAGCCAAACCAAACCCACCTTCCTGCATCTTATTTGAACCCCCCTTGTAGCTTGGCTGCCTCTCCCTTCTCACTCTGCCAATATCTTTCCATTTATGCAGTGGCTCTTAATGAGAATGAAGCGACTAATTTGACCATCCTCGATGTCTTTATAACCCAAGCCCACAGCTACGACAAGCCAATAGCACTGAGCTAGTTCTACTGATTATTTTAATCTCATCATATGTCTTTTCTGGTCAATAAACTCCCTCTCAAATCAAATTGTTACTGAACATAACCTGACGCTAATGTCCATTGGACTCTGGGCTATAGCGGATAATGTAGTTTGTCATAATTAAGTGTACTGCCTAATTAATTGAGTGGTCAGGATGCTAATTAGCCAGGTTTATTGAGACTGGAGGAGTATGAAGGGCAATACTGCAGCTCATCAAAAGCACTGGGATTAGAAATAAAGTACATCTCCCTTCCTGCTCCCCTGACAGGCAGACAAATCTGTGGATATGTAGATTTATGGACTCTGAACAACTCCCAGAGCTCAGGAGGAACAGGGTCATGCTGGGCTTGCTCTGACTTCTTTTCAGTGATCCTAAGGTTTCTCAGCCTTTGCTCCCATTTATTGTCCATTTCTCCAGATTGTCCATCACTGCAGCCTAACTGGGCTGCCTCCTTGGTCCTTGTCTGGGATTTCTGGAGCAGCCCAATCAGAGCCACTGTTCTGGAGGATGTATCTGTGAACACCTGAGCAGAAGCTAGACTTGTTGAAGGGAATGACAGGTATCAGAGCTGGAAAATGCCTCACGAGGTCAGTTTGTCAACTCTGCCTGCCCAGCCTGTTTTTTCAGGCCTCCAGTGACCGTGTGCCTAACATGCTCCATCTCTCTTTCCTAGACAGCGTTTGCCAGACCTGAATCTTCCTGCTGCAGTTCAAACCAAGGACTTCTTGAACTATCCTCATGACCCATGGAGAAGAGTTTCTTCCCTTTCTGTTCTCAGGAGCCTTTCATAGGGAACCAAGCTAAAATAAGGATTTTGTAGCTGCAGCAATGGCTAGCTAAGAGAACTGGCCTCTAGTCTTGGCTCTACCACTGACCCCCTGAATGGCCTTAGAGAAATTGGTTAATAGTGTTGTATCTCAGTTCCTTGACTGACTAATGTCCTGTATAAGATAAGATCCTGCAGTATCTTTCAGAGTGCTTATTTGCATTATATAGTGGCAGGATGGGGAAGAGAGGGGGCTGCACTTGGGAAAAAAAGAATATTTAATATAGATTTGTAATTTCATTTTTGCAACATCAGCATGTAAGCATGCCCAGGGGGATTCAAGTAGTGGAGAAACCCAAGCAGACCCAGACCAAGGCCAGTACTTGAGTGGGGAGAGATGAGTCTTTATTTCCTCTGTTTCTGTTTGGAGGCCTTGGAGACCTGAACCTTGCCCACGCAGCTGGAATTGGTGCAGAGCAAATGTGGGCTGTCTGAGTTCAAAGTGTTAATTTAGAAATAATCCTGGAGCCCAAGTTGTTGAGGATGCAAGCGTGCCTTTGGATAGGAGCCTCTGATGTGATGGAGGTGGATTTCTACACTCTCCTGGGAAGACTGCTCAGATGGTTCACCAAATTGCCAGGCTCAAGAGCATGAGAGATGTGGCATAAAAAGACCCTCATACCCTACCTCTTGTCTTGTGCCTTGTATGCCTACAAACGCTGAACATGCACAATCCAGAAAACATCTGATATCACATTTCTACTCAAGGTGATGAGACTCTCCTTGTTTCTGCTAGAGTTAAGGGTGTTGCCATGAAAGATGCATCCTTTCTACCAGCTACAAGCAGCACCTTGATTTTGTGGGCAATATCCACCAACTCTGCCCTCTGATATTTATTTTAGTGCTTGAGTTTAATAAATGCTATAGTAGATTCCCTTCTCTCTTAAATCCACTGCAGGCAGCAAAAACTTTTGACCTTGTAACTGCCTATTGCTTTCAATGGTCTGTGGCCGGATAGCTTGTTTTTCTTTCGATTGCTTTTGGTGTCAAACAAATAACGTTGCTGTGGGTAAAGCTCAGCCCACATTCCAATATCTTACCACATAATTGCACTTTATTTGACCACAGGCTAATAAGTAAAACTGCTCTGCAGTCAGGTACTCAAATTCTGCTCTCAGTTACATCTGTGAAATGACCTCATGATTAGTTGTATTTTGTAGCCCTAGCAAACAGGTCCTCCTGTGCCAGGCTCTTTAAACTCCCAAGAGACATTGTGCCTGCTCTAATACAGTTCGCCTGATGTGTGGGGAACGAAGGTAGTGACAAAAATCCTGCAAACAAACTGCTTTGCCTGCATGCACACCTCATTTTTAGCTGTTTCCCTTTGTGATCCTGTAGATGAATTTCTAGGCAGAGATGCCTGTGCAAGACTGCCTCTCAAGCTATTATTATCCCTATTTCACCAAATGTTCCTTGAAAAATAATAATCGACTTCCTAATAGTCAATGTTCTCACTTTTCAGTAATGCCGGAGAAACTTGACTTGATGGTAACACTGACAGGTATGAAAACTGAGGGATCAGAGCAACTCATGAATCTGGAGGTCTGTAACCCACTCATTGCTGGGATCTGGGGTGATCTGTCCAGAGAACGGTTGTTCTATGCTTGTTTCTTGTATTCTTTCCCAAACAGTCCAGGACAAGCATTTCTGGGGAGGAGATATAGGATCAGATGCGCATATTCTGCCTGCCTTCTTATATGACCTTGCTGTCTAATCAAAAACAGCAAAAAGCCCACTCCTAACAATTTCTTCACAACAGAGAATTTGATGAAGGGTTACAGGAGAGAAAATATATTAAGGTAAACTGCAATCTTTACTGGGACAACTGGCAGACCAAAAAAACTGAGGAAGAGTTAATTATGTAAACTAGGAGTTAGGAGGTTTTTCTGCTAATGTAACCTTCTTGCTAATTGCTTAGGTAAAGTGAGGACATAAATCCTGCTCTTGGGCACGTTCATTTGTTGTGTGGGTCTAACAGATAGCAGAATCTGGCCAACTGAGGCTGAGACAGGTTTGTGGGGGAAATGGTTCTGCTGGATAACCGATTGGGCATGCATCGTCTGCTTCTGGCTTTGCTTTGTGAAAAACCTCAAACAACTGAAAGAATTATCAACTTTCTGTATCATTTAGTTAAGTGAACTGAGCTTGTTGAACGTGTTCTTATGGGCGATTTCTGTTGGGAAAGGCTGACCCAACAGAAAATGGAAGAAAACAATTTTTGCAAGGACTTACAGATTTCATCTCAATATTTGTAAGGAATTATGATAACTATTCAATCAAGTCAGAAAGGTTCATTTTGATTTTATGATTTCCAAAAAAATTTATCATGCAGAAAAGTCAAAGCATGGATGTCTTAGGAAATGTTTTTAAGATTGTCCCTCTCACAAAAATTCTGATTTTATTTATGTATATAGATGTCTGTATGCGTGTCATATATATATAGATCTTGATTTGGGATGAAGCTGGATAGAAAATTCAAAACTGTGACCCATTCTAATGCTGGCAGTATCACTGAGTTGATATATTTTCCGTCATAGATTTAGTAAAACAGCTTATTCCCTGTCAATTTCCTGATGCGGTAAATTTTTGGATTTTCTTATATTTGCTGTGCACAGGGGACTAACATTCATCTACTGACAAATAGGTTATACCTGTATGCAGAGGGCTATGAGAAGTGCATTTTTAATGCTGCCTAAAAAAATACATATCTTGTTCCTGCAATCCTATAGCCTATTTTAATTGTTAAAAATCAGATTTCAGCTTTATATGCACATGGTTATATATGCCCTAAGGCAAAATTTCTTGCTAGCTTTGTGCCCCTTTGGGGAATAAGAAACTAAACGGGATCTAGCAGGGCATTTCTAATGTCCTTCAGCTCCCACACCAGCTGGTGGGACGAGGTCCCTGGCCCCACGGCCCAGGCAGCGGGGAATGCCCTGGTCCATTCGGGAGATAACTTTGCCAGCTGATAGATGCTTTTTCACCAGGCCAAGCAGATGATCAACAGCTGATGGGAATGCCTCTCCCCGCTGTGGGCATCTCCTCTGGATGGCTTGGTTTAAAAATAACCCCTGGGATGGCAGGGGGATCCCAGGGCAGAGGGTGGGTGGTATGAAGTCCTCAAGAGATGTGTTAAGGAGGAATGTCTGCTCCCCCTTCGGCGAAGGGGCTCGTTATCCAGCTTGTTTGCACTGGCCAGGGTCGCAGGCGTCTTCTCATGGGCATTGCTCACGTTCCCTGCGTGCACGGGGTGGCCAGGGGCCGGGAAGGAATGTCCTGGGAAAATCCCCTCCATCTGTGCAAGAACCCCTCTGCCAAGAGGGACTGCTTGGGCCAAGGGCCGGGATCCTCACCCTATGCGGGGGGTGTTTTTCAGAGGGCACAATTTCCCTCCGCCGCTGAGCACCCCAAGCCAAAACGCATTAAACAGCCGCACGGGACCTGCCATCGCTCTCAAATCCATCTTCCTGCAAATCACTGCATTACGACCAAACAGGATTTGTTCCACTGCAATTTGTCAAGATTGGACAAGGCCTCAAAGTTGGCAGAGACGTATATTAAAGGTTTCTCAGGGATTGGAGCGAGAGAGGCAATTACCTTCCCCGGGCTCGGAGATGAGGGAGCGCAGCTCCCGTCCCTGTTATATAACGCAGGAGGACTAAGGGGTTTTCTTTTCCTTCCCTCCCAGTGAATAAAAATAAGGTAAAGGAGCCCCCCTTCTCCCTCCTCAAATCGTTGCATGCTGCAAGTAGAAACCTAAAACAACGGCGAGCTGGCTTGGCGGGGAGGACAGCTGCCGGTGCGCTTGCTCGCAGCTGCCTGTGCCGAGCTGCAGTTGCATGCCAAGTCCGGCCGTGTGCGGGATCGCCCCTACCGAAGCGATACCTGGGGCCAGACCCATCCCCACAGGAGCTAACACTCGCTATCTGCCCTCTCCGATTGGGTGGTATTTTGTGCCAGCCAAACCAATCCCATCCAGTTGGTGCAAATGGTGCAATTTTTGGGGGAGCACCATGCAATTTAGAGCTCACTTCTCTCTGCATTATCCACCCCCAAGGACAATTCCCAGTGTGTTTCCACTGCTCCCATGCGGTGAGTGTTGTATGGATGCAGTGGGTGGAGGAGGGTCACTCTAGGAAAGGGACCATTGTGGAGGGAGAGTGTCTTTGAAAATACCTCATCTGCATGGTGAGGTGCATGTTCCTGGGCTCCGTCATGCTGCATTTTGGATAATCTGGATAACCCCAGTGAAGTTGCTGGGGACCATGTTGGAGGAGAGCCAGCCTGAGTTAAAACAGAAGTTAACTTGGCATGTGCCCATGGATTCATCTGTGGGCCCTTTGTAGACAAAAGATTGTGTTACACTGGCTTAAGTGGGCTTTGGATGTAGCCTCTAGAAAACGCAGTGGAGGGTTGCTAGAAACCTACCTAGCTAATTAATCAAATAGATCACCTACATAAACATTCAATCAGTTGGAATGGAGGTGGCACAGTTCTAAGTACTGCTCCAGGAACACTGACTTTGTATCTGCTGGATTATTATTATTTAATTATATTAAAGCTGCATTTGCAAGCCGGTAGGCACCAGTTACCAGGTGAGAGCTCTCTGCTTTATTACAAGTTGTGGAAAGATTTGATCTTCCTGTTCTGAAGATGAATTTTCACTGATGATATTAAGCCTATTTCAAATTAGTTAAGAAAAAGTGTTTTCTTTTTTGAGCTGAAAGGGAAGCGAAGAAATAACTCCCTACTGAGAGTAATTCTTATCATTTCAAGATATGATGACAGATGAAAAGGAACTTCAGAGCTGATATAAAATGAGATTCCTAGCTTTGCAGGGGAAAAAGGGCCAATATTTTGTGGGAATTTTCATGGCAAATACATTCATTTATTTTTGTTGACAAAACATTGATTTGAAATGCTTTGATTGCCCTGCTCACATCTGACAATAATTGTATATCTCATGGTGTTAATTTCTTATGGATTGTCAAAGAGAATTGAAAGCTAAACACATCACAAGTACAACAGGGAGAATGATGATTTTTAACTTTCCCTTTCATTTTGTTTATTAACACAGAATACTTCTCTGCTTTGGTTTCTGGCTGGAGATTGCAATTTCTTTCTTTCTTAAAGGCTCAGCCCTGCTGGCACTGCACTCCTGCTGACTTCCACAGCGAACCTTTTCTAGCCTCATTTTAGCTCCGTTGGGTGCTGGGGAGTGCGGATTATGGCACCAGTCAATTTGTGGGGATTTTGCTCCTCAGGGCATTGGGGCTGTGTGTTTCCCTTGGTGATGTACCCCACCTGGCCTCTGTCTTTGAGCATCCTTTTCCCCATGCGAGTGAAATACAATGGGTTATGGACAAGGCTTTCTGTCCAGGCCTCATTAAATCCCCTGGCCTTTAGTAATACTGAAATTATGTTCAGGAAATGCTCCCCCTTCCTTTCAGGGCGGGAGGGGCTGCAAAGCCGACTGTGTTGCTTGACTTACCTTCCAGCAGTTTAACTTTTCAGAAGCTGCTGGGTGACCTGCTAGTGGAGGAGGAGAGCTCTTCCCATGCTTAGGACATTGGAGTGGGGCTTAGGAGGCTGGGTTTAGTGCCTGGAGCCCTGAACGAGTGGGTGAGAAACTCTTTCTCTGTGGGACCAATGAAAAATGGAGCTGATGCTATTTTCAGCGGTGTGGTCTTGCTGGAGCTCTTTGTAGCAGAGCTTGCCCCTCTCTACGGGGATGTACAGCCTATAGCACAACACCGAACGAGAGTCTCTTGCCGCTCCCATTTGTATCAGGAGGGATATTTTGTGTGAATTTTAAGCAGGTGATCCAACGAGCCAAGCATCTGGTGTATGAACTTGTCTCTTCGAGGTGGAATCAAGGGAAGGTATGAATCTCTCCCTATTTATAGTGGCTGCAATTAGCAGTCCTGCTTTAGTACCTGCAAGAATGGTGTGACAGCGTTCATGATACTCCAAATGTGAGCCTCCAAACAAAGCCACGTGGCTTAAATGAAGTTCTGGCTGACATCTAAAACTATTACTCACTAGTACTCACATGGTAACATCCTCACCAGGCCTAAAGTTAATGCAGTTAAGCCCCACTAGAGGCCCAAGCTCTTATAGTCACATCCCGTTTAGTCACACCCTTATGTAGTCATGTCCATATCGACTCCACCACCCTACATCACTGAGGCAAGGGCATGGTGTCAACCTTAACTCTCTCTTCCCTTTCTCTGGGTCAGCCTGCGGAGGGGAATGGACACTGAGATATGAACTAATGGGGAGGTTCAGCACCCCAAGGTGGAAGCTGGACTCAGAGCAATGCCAGTGCTACATCTGACCATGGGGCAGGTAGCCTGCTGCCCATCTCCAGGTGCAACCAAAGGCAGATGCTCAGGGACTTGTGCAAGAACAGTGGACATGTGTGTTGTTTCCCTGAAATGCCTTCCTGGCCCAGATGGAGGGAAAGGGTGAGAGATATCCTACTGTCTTTTGCTGCAATAGTTTCAATATCCATCTAGAAAAGGTTGCTAAGCCAGTCCCTGGGAAACTGGCCCATGATTATGCTGAATTATGTTATCACTCAGCTCTTTGTGGTTGTCCTTTCACTATGCACTATGGCATCTCAAAAAGGTAAGTATGTGCACACAGACCAAGCAGGGGATCTAACTATTTGAGCATGGGGTTACTGTGGACATGACTACATAAGGGTGTGACTAAACGGGATGTGACTATGAGCTTGGGTCCCTATCGGGGCTTAACTGCATTAACTTAGGCCTGGTGAGGATGTTACCATGTGAGTACTAGTGAGGAATAGGGACACAATTAATGGACCAAAAAGGGATGTAAGTAGGGGATCTTGGGCCAAACAGGGAGATATCTACTTGTAAACCACAGGAGGGGCCAAGTGGCAGATCACAGGGTTGACGGGATCCCTGGGACAGCCTCACATGGTTTTTGTGCCGTGGTCCAGGAGGAGACAGGAGTGCAACAGCCCCTATGTTCCCAGGAGGCAGGTCCCCAAACTGACAGCCAGGAAAGGAAAGGTTGGACAAGCCTCATGTGAAGGAACAGGTTCAGACTCTTCTTCCACCCGTACTCTCATCACTGCTCCTGGTGTGCAGCTGGCCCTTGCCTCTTGCAGGCTGAAGGCAGAGGTGATGAGCAGAGGTCCCACAGTCAGACGGGGTTAACGTGACTTAGGCTACTGCATCCTCCCAGGGAAGGTGACACTTGTACTCAGTGGCTGCCTTTCTTTCGTCCCTCCTCTTGTTCTTTATCACTGCCACTTTCACCCTCTCTCACTCCTGTCTGTGTTTCCCTGCGGATGGCCAGCCCTAGCTGGATTAGGTCAGGGGGCTGTATAGACAACAAGAAGGACGGGGAACCATGCCAATTTGTCCCGCTCGTCCCTGGCTCCCTATCTGTCATCCCCAGTCCAGATCCGCTTGCCCTCCTTAAACAAGATCTCAACTGACCGTAAGGCTTCTGTCACTCTGGCTGCCAAAATCAAACCCCTTCCCTCATCAAATCCCTAATCAGCCGGAACGGCACTGTAAGCCGTGCTAAATTGACTCCTCTTCGCTCCTTCTGCTGACCGCTGCCCTTCAACGAGCCGGCCCCATCTCTGACTCCGAGGGCAACATCACGTCTAATTATATTTCCCCTGCCTTTCCAAATCCTCTCAGGCACCCGGACAAGAACAGGTATTGAGGAGGGTGGAGGGATTAGCAAAGAACCCAGTAGCGTATTGCAGCACCGTGTGGGAAATGTCTCAGGAGAGAAATTGTGTGTGTGTGCAAGGCTAAGGCAGGTGAGGCATGGGGCCCCGTGCATGGCTGTGTGCATGGGAAGGGATGTCCGTGGGGGCAGGAATAGGAGGGCTCGCACTCGCAGGGAGCGTGTGCTGGCCAAGGGTCCTGGTGGAAGGAGTGTGGTGGCTGCATGGCGAGGCCTCGTGGGTCAACGGGGCAAAGCCAGGTGGCCAGATTCACCCTTCCCAGAAGAAACTGGTTTCCTCCTTAAAGGCTGAGGGGGAGGAGGAAGGGAAGGAGGGAGGAAAGTGAAAGTTTTGTGCTCTAGTGACACTCACATGTCCGCAAGGGGTGTCCCTTAGCAGTTTTCCAGGAGAAAAGAAACATGTTTGTGCCCCAGCCAGGCACTGAAAATGTGCTTCTGCCTCCAGCTTGAACATGTTGCCAGCAGGTTTGGGCAATTATAAGCACAAGCCTTTTGCTAATTGCCCTGGGAGTCCCCAGTCCATCCTTTATGCCCTAGAAATCTGCTTTCCCTGCGGAATGAGCTTGGTGAAGTGTCCTCTGCTGCTGGGGCCGCACTGGCCAAGGAGTGCTGGAGCTCCTGGGACCATGGGAGGACATGGGACATGGCAGCCTTGGGCACCAGACGCCGTTATGGTTGGTCGCCAGTATGGGCAGGATTGATATTCAAATTTATGCTGATGCCCTCTGTTGTGTTAACAGCTTTGGGGTTAAAGCATTGTCCCGATCCAATATCGGAAGGGTTTCGTTACAATCCCAAGGACGAAATTAAGATGCTAAAACCAGTCAAATATCGTACAACCTTTTAACTTTATTTTCCACAAAGTGGGGAGAAAAGGTGGGGAAAGGCGAAGGGGAGGAGAGAGAGAAAGAGAGAGAGAGAGAGAGAGAGAGAGAGAAAGGGATATCACCACCCGTGGATCCAGCGGCGTCCTGTTGGTCCTCTTCACCCTGGGTGTAAATTTTAGTGAAGCACGTGCAGTAATTACAACTCGAGCAGGGTTCGACCCTAGGTTCCCGCTGAAAAGTTCAGAGCCAAATCAAGGCAAATTAAATAAATAAATTGTAATGACACGCGTGCAGTAGTTACAGCTCGAGTTGGGTGCCTCCGAAGAGGGACCCCGAACAAAGAAATCCCTGGGCAATTATACTTTCCAATCTTAAGCTCTCCGCCCTTCACGCAGTAGTTTGGACGAATAGTAATATTTAGGCCTGGGGTCTCCTGCTCCTTATTGGGTCCCTAGGTAGGTTGTTTACTGTTGTGGTTTCTGCTGACAGATGCGTTTTCATTCTTCGGGTCTTGCCCTTATCTCTCAAAGCCCTGACAATTTATTACTTCCCCAGCAGTGACGGTAGGTGTTATTTCCCAAGGTCCAGACAAAGGGATCATGATCTGGACCCTGAGATAGCCCAGACCCCCCAATCAGCATTGTTTCCGCAGCGAGAGGAGGCCCTGCTCCCCAGGGTCCCGGTGCCCAAGCAGGCCTCACTTCAAAGCCTTGACATCCTTCCTCCCGGAGCGTGAAGCATGGGAATGCAAACTGCTGGTAACCCCCTTGTCTTTCCTGCCTGCACCAGCTCTGGGGCCCTTTCTCACTGAACTAGGGAGTGCAGCCTAAGGCTTCAGCAAATTTAGCTACTCCTGCTAAGCAAGTTTTATACTTATCACAAGTTTTGACTGTGCTAAGCAGCAGTAATTTACAGTCCAGGTTCCAAAGTCTCTGCCTGATCATGGTCTGGTTCAACACGGGCTTGGTGTGTCCTGGGTGGTCGCAGGGAGACCATTTCGGGGGTCGCAGCAGCTCAGTCCTGTTCCCGCAGGGAACAGATGGCTTGTTCAGGGTTATGGTTTGCTTGCACCTTATGTACCAAGAAATGTTTAAGGCAAAAGTTCACTCATCTGTCCGCCACAAGCATCCTCAGACAGGGGTGAGTAGGTCTGTGTAGAAGGTAGTAGTGCGAGTGGGTAACACTTATCTTAGCTAAACCAGCAGTGAGAAACCTACCTCAAAGGTATGGGGAATCAGGATGAAGGGAAAGACGTGATTTATTCCATCTTCCCCACTCCCCCAGGATTTTCCTGAGATGCTGCATTCCTGCCAGACACATCTCGGTGTCAAATCTTGGGGCTGCATTTTCATCCGGGAGATGTGAATGGATTAACGAGCAAGGGAATGTAATTAATTTGATTATGCGTAAATAAACTTGGGCTTTGGAAATGGAATTAGCGCAGGATGTTTTAATCAAAGGGGAAGATGAATAGACAGTCGGATAATGCCCAGGCACTGGTCACAATAACCACAATTTATAGCTTGTGTTGCCACATAGTCAATTTAGCTTTAATTTCACTCCATTGCTTGGGCTGTCTTTTATGGCAGTTCTCTCTGACAGAAGCTGGGTGATGGGAGATGCCTATTTTTTTTGGCGTTTATAAACTGAAGGTTAACCTTGGCCTGTTTGAGATCACGATTCTTTTTTGCTGCTACCTTTGGGGTGACCCTTCATAGCGCCCGGGGTAAACTTCCCTCCTTGCTCCTGCAGCATCTCCTGGGACACCCGGGGTTGCTTCCTCCGGTGATTTCAAAGCTGAGGAGCGTGAAGCACGAGGTGGCAGAGGTCACAGCAACGGAGAGAGAGTGACCTCCATCCCTCGATTCTTCAGCCCCTTGAGGGAAGGAGTGGAGATTAATGGACGGGCCACTGTAACCAAGCATATGGACTGAATGGGGATTGTGTGTCCGGTCCAGCTTGAGATTTTGATCCCGGCCTAGGGATTTTTCATCTCCCAAGTGCCTTTCAGTGCCTGCCTCCTCCCAGGCCTGAGGGATACCCAATCTTGTTTGCAATGACTGAAGCATTGAGGTTTGCTGTGGACAGTCACTATGGTCCAAAGCAGGTGACTCTGGCTCCCATCCTTGTGCTCAGCCCAGCCGGCCTCTCTGAGTCATAGGACCATAGGATAAATCAGGTTGGAAAGGATGAAAGTATTCTAGTCCAACCTCTTGCTCCAAGCAGGCTCAACTATGCAGCACAGCCTCCATGGGACCATCAGGCTTCAGTTTCTCTGCCACTACGGGAGGTGCACGGTCTAGCACCAGGGTGGGCTCAGTCTTTCTTGGTGCCGGTGGTCCGAGCACACCGTCCTGTGGTGGGAATCTGCTGGTCCCACCACGCACAGACCAGGCAACGACAGCTCTGCTCAGGGCTGCCCCACGGATCTGAGCTGCGTGCTGGTGTTATCTGGGTTGCTGGAGCTCTGTTCACAAGCTCCAGATCTCGGCATGCAGGTCAGGCCGGGGATGTGACTCACTGCCGGCGAAAGTGTGCCCGCAGTTGTGAGCAAATGGCACTTGTAGCACTAAAAATACAGCTGCAGTGCGTCATGCCCAACTACTGGAGTGTTAGTGGGGGCAGGGGATGGGGAAGCCAGGAATTTAAACCCAGTGCCTTGCAGGGGCTGCTAGCACTGACACACAAACCCTGTCTTCTCTTGCATTCCCCATGCACTAGTATCCACACAGGTTGCCCTCCCGGCCATTGTGCATTCCCTCACACTTATGGACCCACATTTCTGGCGTTTGCATTCACTCTGTCTGCCCATGCACGGTCCTCCAACAGGCACAACCTGCCCTAGTCAGTCCTGGCAAGCCCGCTTGTGTAGCCCTGTACCCCGAGGCCAGCTTCCCAAGCAGCAAGCCTGCATCATGGCCTTGGGGGCAGGCAGAGGGTGCCCTGCATGCTGCATGGGATCTGGCAGGTTTGGGTTTACTGGGAAGTTTGTGGGAACAGCACAGGAGGTTGGGGACTGCATGCTGCTGCAACCTCCCCAGATAGTCCTTAAGCACTGTGTAATGATATCTGCCCTCCCACGGCATCAGGGACACCTATATGGATACACATGCAGGCCCACAAAGTTAAATTCATTCCTATATCCTCTCTGGGAGCTTGGTATAACAGAGCAATTCACATACAGATGTTCAAGTGAGAAGGACCTCTCCTCTCCTCTCCTCTCCTCTCCTCTCCTCTCCTCTCCTCTCCTCTCCTCTCCTCTCCTCTCCTCTCCTCTCCTCTCCTCTCCTCTCCTCTCCTCTCCCCTCCTCTCCCCTCCTCTCCTCTCCTCTCCTCTCCTCTCCCTTCTGACCCCTCCTGCCCTGGTGCCCAGCTCCCTGCAGAGAAAGGGAGACAGACTTGTGCATTCATGAGTTGTTCCATTAGTGCCTCCAAACTTGTAAGAATTAGAAAGAAAACCAAAAAAACCTACTCCCTTTCATTCTGTGGAACAGAAATGGCAAGTTCCAATCCATAAAATTTTATGAACAACAATAATAAAAATGTTGTCTCCTCTACTGAGTTGTTTAAGATGCTTCTACGGATCTGCTCGCCTTGTCATTTGTGCACTTCACAATAGGACATAATTTATGTGAAACAAGTAGAAAACCCATGTGCACACACACATGTGCATGGGCACACATGCAGGTGCCAGAGGGAAAGGCGGAAGGAGAGGAACTATTCATGGAGGGTTAAACACCTCTGGCTATATCTACATTTTTTTTTTAAAGTGACTGAAGGTTTGTTGTTAAAGCATGACACAACAGCATACCAGTTTGGTTGCTCCCTGTCCTTGGTCTGGAGACAGCTTGCTTGTGATGCTGTTCCTGCAGCCATAAGTCCTTGCTCACCACAATTTTGGTCAAGGTCTTGAAAAAGGGTGTCCTGGAGCAAGATGGGATGCTCTAAGCACCAGGCTGATCAGGTATGAATGATCTTTGTCTTCATTAACTGCACTTTTCTGGAAAAAGAAATCATTAAAAAAAGCAAAACTTTTTTTGACCATCCCTGCTTATAGTCGTCTAGTATTTTTCATCTTTTGGGCTGAAATTTCCAGTCCTGCTCTTAGCCCAATAGAAGAGACAGTTCAAGGAAAATGGTATTTTTAATACCATGAAACAAGACCAAATGTATTTCCACCCATTTCCTCAATTCAAACAAAGATTGTTAAAACGTTTCACAAGCTGTAGAGTGATAATACCAGATTTTGAAAGCTGCTGTTCTGGAAAGTTAAAAGATGGTGTCGGATGAGCCTTTCAGGTAAAGTTAGACTTAAATTGGTAAGTTATGACCCCGAGAAAACAGGATGTTCATTGGAGATATATATAGCCAGCACATGAGTTCTTTTCCTTGCAACATTTTTGCACGTGAGGAGTGTTTCTTTCATCTGGATTAGTCCCTTATTGAATCTAAGGGTTGTCAGATTTGCTGCCAGAATCAAGGCTAGACTTCCTGAAGTGCCTACCTTGGCAGCTGTTCATTTGTGAGGGCTTTAGGAAGGGCTGCGCTGAGAGCCATGATGTTAGGGCAAGGAGCCCCATTTTCATGCATCTTTGCAGACCATTCAGAAAGTCCTGCCTCCTAATTTACCTGAGACAGAGTGAACCACAGCCCCTTTGCGCTAGCACCATAACATCAAAACAGCTTGAGGAGAAAACCCAGTCACTTCATCTCCACTCCTGCCCCTCATTTTTTGTAAGGAAAATGGAACCACCTTGGAGATTTCTCCGTTAAAAAGGGCAGAGAAAGTGACAGAACGTGGCCATTGACATGTTTTGTGGAGAGACAAGAGAGATGCCAGCAGAACGGCATTGATGGATTCATGGTTGAAACCCATGGGTGCTGCCTACATGTCCCACCCTCTGATCCCTACCCAACACCCCTGCCCAGAGCGTGGACACTGACTACTGCAGCTAACTTCTAAGCCCAACTTCCCCTGGAAACAGAAATTAGGACCCAGCAGTCCAACACTCCTCTCTCCTCACGGCCCTGGCTCAAACGACCATTTTCTTTATTTATCACTTTTTCCCAGATTTGCAAAGGGAACTCCCAAACTCTGGCTCCCTGGAAGCAGCTGCTACGTGGCATACCCCTTGTAGAGCAGGGGAGAGGACCCAGGAGTCCTGCCCACACCCAGTCCCTGATCACCACTCAGCTCGCACAGCACTCACGGCTGAAGTCACTCCATTCATTGTATGCTAAACTCTTTTCCAGCTAATATGAGCAGTTGGCAGATTTCATGTGTCTAATGGGCTGCGGACGGCACGGGTAGTTAACCATTTGCAAACTGCCTGGTGATACCAATCACATTATGATAGCCGGCAAGAGATTAAGGCTCCAATTAAGAAGAGACAGGGCAGTGACCAACCATGAGGAGCCTGGCTTTCCAAAGAGCCTGTTTAGGGACTGATTGAAGCAGTAATGGGGTGGGAGCAAGCCTGGAGCCGGGAGGCCTCTGGGACATAGTGCACATTTCTGTAAGCGGGGAGGGCCCCCCAGGTCTGCTTAAGGCAGGGTTTCCAAGACATCTTGCTGGACAAAGGGGAGGAAGAAAATCTGCTCCAGACTTGTTCTCTCTTTGGCAATACCAGGTCCCTGCAGAGCCAGGACCTCTCTTGCACCTGAGAAAGGGGTAAGGTGTGTTGGGCACTAGCTACTGCCCAAGAAGCTCATCCCTTTCTTGAAAAGCCACGTCTCTCATGTCCCCAGCAGCAGGCCATGCTTGCCAGGGCTTTCCCCTCTGCCTGCAATCCTTTTTTCCCTCCCCCTCCCTTTCCCACAGCAGGAGTTGTCCACCCTGGTCCTGGCTGTTCACCCCTGGGCAGCAAAACACAATGACCTGCATTGCAGGGAAGCCTTGTACTGCTTCTGTCTCTGTGTGATGGATAAGACAGAGAGAGAGAGAGAGAGAGAGAGAGAGAGAGGAGCTCCCACTTCAGCCTTCCCTGGAAAAACCTCTTTATCCAATGAGGAAGTTGGGAAGAGGAAACAATGCATGTTTGCAGAGATGCTGGAGCAAAGAGCAGCATAGGAAAGCTCACAGGGAAATTAATAATTCTGTATTTGGACCAGGGGTCATACAGTGCACAGTAAATAATAGATGGGATCATGAGAGGAAAGCTTGGAAGAAAACAGACCTATGAGTATTTTGTTCTGAAGTGGGCACAGTCCAGACTCTGCAGGCAGGGAGATAGCAGTCTTGCGTAAAAAGGACATGATTTGGTCTGGAGACAGCACAACAACGCACACAGGTAAAGGATGAGAACTGAGGATAAACAGGCTACTTGGGCTGCTCACCTGACTATGCTGTCTAATTTTGGAATGGTCCCTGGCATGCTTGCAGCCCCTGCCAGCTACCATCCCCAGCCATTCTGGAGTGTGTTTGCCAAGGACTAAGCAATTTGCCACCCTGCATGGAGAATTTAATAGGAGGGGCATGAGCTCTTTTGTGCCAGGTGGTCTCAGTCACAGAGAGGAGGCTCTAGTATAGAGATATAACTTTAATTCCTAATTTTTTTTTGTGCTTGACCTTGCAGTCTCCCATCCCTTTGCTCTGCACCTCGTGGGGAGGGTGTCATTTCCACGGGCTTTAGAATAGAATGAAAATTGCATTCCTTGGCATTATACTGACACCCGCTGCCTATCCCCGCAGAGCTGGGTCCTCTTGGTTCATCTCGGCTGGAGCTGCAGAGCAGCAGGCTCCCATCTCTACTATGGACTGGACACAGGCTTTGCCAGAGCTTCACAGCTCTTCACTGACTGGAAGGTACTGGGAGAATTGGCATTCCTGGATTCCTCATTGGCTTTGAAGAGCATACAAAGCAAGCATGAACTCTCCTCCTTGCCTCCTATATTCTGCCAGAAATGCAAACCATTATGCCATGTCTCCTCTCCTCTCCTTGTACGATCTCTCCTTGTCCCTAATCCTCATCTACATCCTTACCAGGTGCCAGTCTTCTCTCCAGCCAGCCAGTCCAACCTCCCCTCCCAACTTCCCTCCCAGTCCTGCTGGGCATTTCTACAGCCTGCATTTTCCACTGGGGTTGGGCTCCCTTCTAGAGAGCAGAACATCATCCTGTGAAAATGATCCCAGTCAATAATTATTGACTGATAAACCAACAATGCATTTCAGTGCAAGCCTGTCGATTGGCAGGATTGATTTATCTGCCTCTCTTTCTCCAAAGGGCCAACTCCTCTGACAGGCCTCTGATTTACAGTCCAGGATGGGAGAGCCACGACAGCCAGGCTGCTCTCCATCAATCACGGATTCAGCCACTAAAGCTCTTCCCTCTTCAGGGAGGGACAGCAGCAGTGTTCATGGCTGCAGAGAATCCAGGGGAGGGGATGGACCCGGAGGTGCAGGCCCCACAGTGAAGTTTTCAGTCAGGTCTCGGGTATTCCCAGGTTAGTTTTCTTCCTCTTCTGGCTAAAGGTGAGGGCTGGAGCTTTCAAACAAGCTGCATTTCTGGAGAGCTGCTTACCCATCTTGACTGTGACCTAGGGATTCCATCGCTTACTGGGTATGATATCCCTGGGATGCTCTTCTTCCAGCAAACTGCTCTCCTTCAAGCGAGGGGTGGGAGGGACAGACATTCCCACAGTTTGGGTTTGATAGGGTGAGAAAACCCCAATCTCTCCCTAACCCAGGATGGGATGTATGTGGCAAAGCTTCATGAGAATGTCAGGTCTCGGAGGACGGACTTGGTTAAGTGTTAATCTGTCCATTTAGACAAACTCTCTGTCCCTCAGCATCCCATGGGAGAATTTCTGCAGTCCCCATCTCTGTCTTTGAAGATGCTTCGTGTTGCTCTCCTGCAGTGTAACCAGCTCTGGGAATTCTGGAGTTAAGTCTCTTTGATGAGAGCTTGTAAAATGCTCTGAAGGATGATGCCACAGTGGCTTTGGCTCCTGCTCAAATTTTGGGCTCCCCACTATTCCCACCTCGTAGACATTCATGCCTTTCACACCTCGCTGCCTTGGAAAATAGAGAGGTGAGCCCTAGGCATTTGGGATCAGTCCCAGATATTCAGAGCTCTCTGATGGCTGTCCAGGGCTTGGTGCCCCTGACTCGATCACAGTGAGTCAGGGAATGAAGACTATCTCTCTGGAGCTGCCAGTGCCAGCCAGTCCTTGCTCTCTGCTTCCCCGTTCTGCCATTCCCCATGTTTGGGGGCTGCTAACCCCTTGAGGATTTGAATTATGCATACGGTGTAGTTGCCATGTGCCTCACAGCAGGAAGTCTCCATTTGCCATCTGAGTGCACCTGCACATGGGCAGTCACCTGGATTCAGCGCTCCTCAGATGCTCCTGCCACAGCGCTACTTTGCTGCTGGGTTTCATCAGAGTCCGGCTTTTCATAGGGGACAGAGCTGAGCATGGATCTTTATTCTGATGGGCTTTTTTGAGAGGAGAATAGCAGGTAGATTTTAGCAACTGCATGGGTGGACAGACATGCTGAGAGAGGAGGAAGCCTTGTTTCAACAAGTGCCAGCATGGAGTTACTTCTAGGAACTCTCTCTGTGCTGGAGCATGAACTCTATAGCCAAGCAAAAGATTAATCTGGGCAGTGGAAAATGCTGCACTGACACAGAATTCAGGCGGGATTTGAGTTAGACATGAGATCACACATAGGGTGAGGCATCAGGCTAGAGTGCCTATTCTTATCATGATCGCAGTGCAGCAATTGCATGGTATAAGATTTCATGGGACATCCCCATTTCTTGTGTCATGGGATCCATTTTTTTAAAAGGGAGACAGACTTTTGTAGTGTTCAGCATGGTCTGAGTTATGGACCACAGAGTTATGGACCATGGGCAGCTGTGGGGTGACTTTGTTTGATCTGACATCTTTGCCAGAGAAGAACTGTTGCTGCTCCAGGAAGTGGGGGTCAGGAAATTTTCCACATGACTATGGCCCAGTGATTAGCGGCACAAGTCAGTAGGACAAGTCAGTAGGAGAATTTAGGATTCCCAGATGTGGCATGCTTGAGCACGAGAGACCTGCCTTCCCTCCTTCAGTTATTTGCACTATTCAGGTGTCTCTGTCAAAGCTCTTGAATGATCCCTCCGTGGATTTTATTTCCTATTGCTCTGTATCACAAGATCCGTGCACTTCAGCTTCCTCTACTGTTAGATAGCACTAGCACTGGTTTTGTGAAACCAGCTGGTTCAGACATCAGAAGAAAAAAACACAGCCTTATTGTCTTACTACTAGATAAGAATACAAAAAGCACATTCCTTTCCTTCAGCTTTTTGGGAAGGAGACATTCAGACTTGCACTCATTCATTCAGTATACATGCTGGCCAGACTGCCTGACAAGGGAATGCAGTCCCATTTTAGGAACTGGTACAACATTTTCTGTGAGCAGGTGATCTTTCGATGCGAAATACCCAGAGTGCTAGGTAAGTGAATTGCAAGTCTTTCAAAGTTGCATAGGATTAATGCTGAACTAAATCCCTGAAAAACCACATGGCTGGTGACATTTCAGTTGATCCCTGTTCTTCAGGCAGGGCATGCTAAGGTTTCTTCTCCAAAAGTCCATGTTTCACATGTGCTGCCTGAGCAACTGGGGAGATTTCTGCTCAGTCTCATCTTTGTCAAGAATTATCTGTCTTTTGAGCTTTACCACCTTTCTCCCTTCCCATAGAAATTGCTCTTTAAATTGATAAAGCCTAGACATATTTGTAATGCCTGCTGATTCTTAGTAGGGGTTCTTCTGGCCTTTTTCTTTGCTTCTGGTCTTGTGCAAGAGCAGAAGGTACAAGGAACCCTGAGGTAGTTTCATATGGAGTAAACTGAACAGTAGATGGAATTGCAAAGATTTGGGTGTACATTAGACTACATGGCTGCCACGAATAAGTGCCTGGCTAAGCGTACTGAATTATCCCAGTCGTACATGGATCCAAGTCATCTGACTGGCTCATCAGCTGGTGTAATGTAGTTAAGTGATTTGCATTACCAGCTGGTGAGATCACTTCGCTGGCAAGCTATTGACCAGGGAGTGGTTGAACCAGCATGTACTTTTCAGAAGATATTCAGCCGTGTTTTGAAGACATGCAGACAACCAGGTCTTCCAGTTCTTTAGAACAGAAGTCAAAGCCAAGCAGGGAAGACATTTCTTTATGACCTTCCTCTAGTATCCTTCCCTTCCAGAACAGCGTCTGCTGTTCCCAATTCAGGGAAAATGAAGCTGAAAAGTTTTTTCTTAAGTATCGCCAAGCTTCTGACCTGGGCTTTGGAATAAAACAAGAGGCCTGGATACGTTCCATACCTCTTGGCTGAACCCCGGGGAGGTAAAGAGAAATGTATGGCCCTGTATATTGCTGAAGTACCACACAGGCTGTTGTGGAGAGGAGAGGCATCAGCGGTGTTAGGAAACCCAGTATGTTCATTTTCCTTGTTTGAGTTTGAAGCATGGTTAGCATTATCTCAGAGAAGTGTGTGATCTGATCACTGCACCTACAGAAGATTTGGAGTTGCAGGGGTTCTAGTGAGACTGTAAAAACTGTACTAACTCTTTTGTTACAGATCGTAAAAACATTCTGTAGCCAGCTGGTTTCCTTGTGTTGCCCAACAGAGCATAAACACCAACATGCTGAATTTTTAGCCACTCTTTAGCCCCAGATTTTGCGAATTTTGTCTCATGTTACCTACTGACTCAGCCAGCAATCACAACCCAGCACTTATGAAGTACATTAAACTTAGAATTGTTATTATTTCGGTCATATCTTTATCATAATAAATGCTGTACTAGGACTATCAGAAGATATTCTGCTTTTCCCAGATAGTTGAGAGTTGTTCCACTTCCTTATCAGAATTAGCTGTGTTTTTGGCATTGTGGTTTTCAGATGGGTTTTCAGAAGGATTTGCAGGTAGGTCTTGGGCAGGCTTTGGAGAAATGTATATGTATATGTATATGGAGTGTAGTAGAAGACATATAACGAGATGTGGGAGAAATGGGAAACTGGTATGTAAAATCTCGATGCAATGGACACTGAAGATCAGACAGGCCCAAGCCATGAAGCTCCAGCAAAGAGTGGGTAGTATTGTATTTTACCTCTGGAACATATGGGCAGAATGAGGGAAATTGAAAGTCTTGTATGCAGGGATGGTGGAAATAGGATGGAGGACAAAGGGTAGAATAAGAGATGGGAGGCAGGAACAGCTAGGTAGATCTTAAAGGGCTGCAACCAAACACAGTCCCATGTTGATTATGGAGCAGGGATTTGCCTGTTGCAGGCCTGTGAGTTGGGTCTGCACCAATAGTTAAAGCTAACCTGGAGGATTTCTTTCTTCCAGCCTCAGCCACAAGAGCAACTCTTTGAGGAATCAGTTTTGTCTTTCCTGCAGGACTCGTTTCTGTTTCTTATGGGGGTGCAAAGGGTGGTAGGAAGTTAAGAGAAAGGTGAGAGATTGCTCTTCCAGCCATCGGCAGAGACTCCTCACTTGAGTTGAAAATGCAGCTGGTTCTTCTAGCAGCTGTTACTGATCCTCCTTCCCATTCTCCAAGCTTTCATAGCCATTTCTACAAGGAAATGTTGTAAAGTATCACTGGAAAAGAACAATATGGAGCCCCTGGAGATCTAGAAGCCTCGATAGGAATGAAGCTCAAGGCTTCTATAACTGGAATATGTTGGTCTTTTCATGGCAAACCATACACTGTGATGGCTGAAGCCCTGGCCTTTTTTGCTGAAGTATCTGCAGGACACAATGTGATAGAAGGTCTGGAGATGCCCCGCACCTTGCAAGTGACCTTCACTTGTAAAGAAAAGCTTCTCCCAGGTTCTTCCCTCTCTAGTGTGGCTGCTATGAAGGACTGGGAAAGAGAGGACGAGAAGGCGTCTCTCCCTGACATGTTTTATTAGAATAAATGTCCTAGTGTGGACATTTAGGTTCTTCCCGCTCATCACTCCAGACTTTGCTTTTTGATGAGGGGAGAGTGGTTCATGGAGAGCTGGTAGGCCTATCCACATCTCCATGCAGTATGCAGTCCAGAGAACAGGAACTGGGAAACTTATCCCACAGAGATCTACTATCCTTTGTGTTTATCACCTTACCTTGCTAGGGAGGGCAATGTATCGGGCCTAAATCCTTTTTCATTGTCGCTGTCTTTTACAAGTCCTCCCACTAGGCAAGAATGGACAAAGCGGACTCAATGCCAGCCAACAGCATGAGCTCTGTGGGACTGGTGGTGTATCCAGGGCTGAAATAGGGTCAGAAGACACTACCCTGTCCCATTTACACCCTGGTCTTGAGCTAAGAGGAGGCTGGGTTTAAATGTATTTCCTGTTTTGATAGCCATAGAGCAGTAACGATGGCTCAAGTCTGAATCAACGTGATATTCTTTCCTCTCTCCCTTGCCTTCCCTTCTCTGTCTTTATAAAGAAAAAAAAGGGGGGGAGGGGGAGATGAGAGTCTGTCAAATTGTTTGATCTAACATCCACATGCCATGTTCACCTTGGCAGATGGCAAGAGAGATGATTGCTTAGCGCTGCATGTTTGACATCTCACAGAAATAGCAAGGCTGATGTGGTAGGCCTGTAGCCATTGGCAGCTGCTGTGGTACCTATGCTGGGAGAGGGAGGTGCACGCTCCATTTCACACCTCCCGATGCAAAAAAAACGCTTTCGGGGAGCAACTTGTGGTACATCTGCTTGCCCCCGCCACCGCCTCTTTCCCCTCCCCCCCCCCCCCCCGTTGGCTCGTGGTGGTGGTTGGCGGGTTGCGTGTTGTTGCTTGCCTTGTCACCAGCTTGTGTGACAGGTGAGGTGACGCAGTCTGCAGAGTTGCAAAGGAGGTTGCTCCGGGGCTTTCCCACACTGGGGAGGTGAGCTCGCTCCAGCGGGGGGGCGTGGGGGAGCTAGGTGGGAAAGCAGACAAACATCTGTTCACTTCTCCACTTTGCAAAGAGAAGAGCAAGAAGAAGAGTGGGGAGGAGGTGCTGAGAGAAAGCTGTATTTCTGGCCAGAAAACCACACAAGTTAGCCCTACCCAGGCTTCCAAGGGTTAAAATTCACCCAAGCAGAGGGTGACCTCTCCATCTCCTCTAAATGTATGTAATAAGAAACGAACTAAGGACTTCCTTTGCTCAGGAAGTTCAGGCATCCAGTGCTGCAATTGTATGTGCGATTGCAAGAGCTGAGCATTCAGATGACCACCTGGACACACATCCTACCCTTTCTCAGAGCTGTGACTGCTTGTGCAAAGTCTCTTGCCTGAGCCTCTGATAGCAAGGCTCCTGTCAGGATCTCAGCCTGTTTAATTTGCTTTTGTGGAGAGTGAATTGCCTAGTGTGCACTGGAAAGCACATATGAAAGAAATCTGGAAGGAAACTGAAGGAGGCTCAGAAAGCATCATTAATCCATGAGCTACTCTCATCACCATGCAAACTGCAACTGTTGTTGTTTGAAAAACTCAAGGAAAAGGTCAGATTCAGAGTCTTAGGCTAGAAGAGTCTGTGACGTAATCAAATCTGCCACTTCAAGGTAATTTACACCTGAGAAGTTTAAGGCAGGCAGAGCATGAGGAACATAACTAATATCACCATGTTCTCTCCTGATAGCCATATCCATGAGGTCTCTAACTTCTGAAAGGCCACAGCCGTGATAGTCATGAGACTTCAACTGTCTTGGATCAAGAATTAGAGAAAGAGCTGGAGTTGAAGACCTGCAGTGAAAAAACCCTTTCCCAAACCAAATAAGCCCCAAGTTCAGGTGCCTCAAGTGGGAAGCCAGCGCATGAAGAGCTGCAGAGTGTTTCTCTGGCTCAGTGTAGCTCTGACCTAAATCATTACATTTTATAGGTTCCAACAATGCTTAGAAGTGCAACCAGGAGTGACTGGAAACTAGTGGGACATGAGGTAAAGCAGGGCAGGACAGTGCTGGGTGAAACAGCCCTAATGCATTGGGTGGCCATTGTTTTCAATCAGCTGGAGAAGCAAAGAAGTCTTCAAATGTTGATTTTGATAAACTGCCCTGGCTTTACCCATTTCTCAGGGGCTCCATCTGCTTGGTTAAGGATGGTGCCTACTGGCCTTTGAGATACCCTATAGCATGCAAGATGTCTGCATGGAGTTGACAGATATGACACATGACCCATGGGAGAGATACCTGAGCACTTTTGGAATGGCAAATGAAGGTCAACCAAATTGCCCTAAGATATCTCTGAAGGCACATACATGGACAACTGGATTGAGTTCCCGATAATAAAAGGCCTGGACATCCAGAAGATCCAATGGGATCAGTGAAAATATCTTCTCTAATTGAATGTAATATAGATACAGGCTGCACAGCTGGAGTAACAGGATCTAGCAGAGCTTTAGAAGACTTGGATTGATCCACTGTGATTGAAACAATTGCCATCTGTTGGCTGGAGGGGCACCAGCTGAAAACTGGTGGGGCTCCATGCTGTTCCTAAGCGGTCCCCAGTATGGCATGCCCTAATTGCCTACCATGATGGCAATCTCCGAGAAATGAGTTAGTCATCAGTAGTCAGTCTGACAGCTCATCTTGACACAGGGACAAGGTACATAGACATGAAAGGATTGCATGGCTGGTATACAAACACCTCTCAATAGCTCAGCACAGGAGAAAAGGAAAATAGAGAGATTAGCAGAGTGCACTGGGTTTCCTCTTTGTCTTTGTGCCACATCAGGCAAGTTCCCTTTACAATCACTGCTTCCCCTCCTGATTCAAATACTGCAAAGCCCTCTTCTGCGACATGCCTTCTGAATAGTTTGCCTTTCCAGGTGGTCTTAATTCATTGAAAATCGCTGTGACACAAATGCCCCCGAAGGAAGCATGAAGTGCTAACTCCTGGGGACCAGCATGGAGAGGGTAGAAGGGGGAAGGATAGTGCTGGAGGGAGGTGGTGTGTTTCACAGCTTGTAGGCTGCATGCTCTGTCTCTCCAAATGTGGGCCTGGCTGGCACTAATGATTGTCATGGTGCTCAGTGGCATTGCTTGCCAATGACTGCTTGGAGGCCACTCTGCGAAGGGGCTGAGGTCACACAACAGCGCATGACTCCCAGAGCAGCTGTCAGTGTTATTTTGTTTGGCAGCCTCTTCTTCTCACAGCCGGAAAAACTGAAACCTAACCCCTCAATGCACACTTTGTTTTGGAATAAGCTGCTGGAATTGGTAGTTCCTGGGTCCAGTGTGGGATATAAGCTCCTGTCCATCAGGATGATGGGGCTGGGTGACAGCTTGCCTCCATCACTTGCACAGGTTGGCGAGGGCAGGAATGCTGCTAGTCAAGTGCTTTGCTACCTTCATGGGGGAAGAAGGGGGGTCCTGTGGCTGAGATGCTGTGTGTGACTGCTAGAGATCTAGAGGTGATGCAGAATAGTGGAGAAGACTTAATCTCCTTGGCTCTGTGCAATGATTCTACCTTTTCCTTTCTGCTTAGATCACTTTTTTTTTCAGGGAAGTGAGGTCAGGCAGAGCCAGCAAAGTGGAGTCTTGCCATATGCAGTCCCTGGTCACCGAGCTAATAAACGCTGGTACTGCATCCTGTAAGATGACCTTCACTGTGTACCTCATTAGTAACAAAAGTTCTTCTGTAAAGCTCCAAGACCTAGTCCATGGATAGAGGACTTGCATTTTCTCATACTTTGTGATCTCACTGCATCTCACACCTCCATTTCTAGCTACAACCGTATAGCAGTGTAGAAAAGCTTCCTGAGGACTCAAACAAGAACCTGCTGCTCTCTTATTGTAAAGATATTCTAGAATGCTTCCGCCCTTCTCAGATGCCTTGGTGTCGAAGAAGGCAAGTAGCAATCTCTCTGAGTTGGCCACTTGCAAATCAGTATAAGTCAATATCTTTAAATTGCCATTAGAAAGTAACTGGCAGTCAGCTAATTGGAAATGTGCATAATAGATGAACCCATAACCAGTGACAGCTTTGAAATCAACCACCCCAATATTCTGCATAGATTATCATTACTGTAGCCATCACACATGAGAATCGTTGTACGTGCCAGTGGTAGAGTATGAGCCTAGCCCTCCCAAGTGCTTCACAAGAACGCTTCCAAAGCTGGTATATTTAATATCCCTGTATACTAGCAAAGGCTCTTGTCTTTGCAATCTGTAGATATTGCTCTCAGGTTCCCCTGTCATTAGTACAGTGCTTCCCTGGCTCTTCAGCTGAAGCATCAGTGGGATAATGTTGCTGACTGGTTAAACAGGAACCAATGTGGAAGTGGAGGACTGACAAGCTAGTGCCAAATGCTCTGGTGGTTTTCTCTGAGTGGAGCTTTTGGGTGGGAAGTGGGTGGTAAAAATTGCTTATTCTTTCCTTCCGTTTATTCTGTTGTCCACTAGTCCTTGGAGCAGGTCCCGTGAGAGCTTCCATTGCTTCATGTTAATCTTTTCACATATCTGATTTACTTTTTCAGTGGTTTCGTCTAAATGGTTTTAATTTATCCCCCAGTCCTGTGATTTATTTAAACCTCTCTTTTATCTTCCCCATGGTGGTCAGAACCAGAGTTTTAAAACTGAGATGTGATCTACATGGGACTTGTCAAACACTCATTCAGGCAGCATTAGAAAGCTTCAAGTGTGTTTGTCAGACTAAAAGGAATATCGTCCCCAGGAGTGTTCTCACTTCTCAGTCCAAGGTAAATGGCGGTAAATTTTGCAGTTCAGTAAACAATCAATTTCCTCGCCACACCTGCCTTGGACTTCACAAAGCAGGAGCTTGACTTCTCCAGCATTATGGCTTGTTTCTCCGCACTTGCACTGCAATAGCAACCTTTCCTGTCCTCCTTCCTGTGCACCAACCATTGCTGATGCTCCGAGATTTGAGGAAGGAATTAGAGACATATGGATGGTGGGGATGTGTGTTTTTTCTGTGCTTCTCCCCATAGCCCTTATTTCTTGTTCATGCTTAGTTAAAGTTTCACACCATGTGTATTTGGACAGCTGCTCTCTGCATGGCTCAGTTGTTCACCCCAATAGCCCAAGGAATTCCTGGGAAATTGCAGGATGTCCTCTTGAATCGCTAACTCTTTTTTTTTATAATTATTGGAATGTCAGTTTCAAGTAATTTTTGTTTCCAATATAATATTCCCACTGAAGAAATCTGTACAGCCTGCAACACACTTAGTCCTGCCATACATGGGGATGGTTATTTTTGACATCACTGGGTTTGGTCTACCCACTTCTAACTGGACTGAGCTGAACTGAGTGGACACTACGTTAAATGCTGCCTGACTCTTCTGTGCACAAAGCGATGGATGAGATCCTGCTTCTTTCACATCCTTACATGTAAAGGCTCTTATACTGCCTTAAACCCAATCTCAGACCTCTCTGCAGATTGCTATGTTGTAGAGAAAGCACTGAAGCCTCATCGAATGTCTTACATAGGACATTCATTCATTCACAACCCAACCCCAGCCTCTCTTCAGGGCATTTCCTTTCACTGTCAGTGAGTGAAATTCATCACCCTTCCCAGATGTCAGTTGCTGGCCACAGGAGTTAGATCCCTTCTCATCTAACCTAAATTTCAGACATCTGGTTTTCTGCATGTGATGGCACCCTTACATTTGCATCCAGATGGAGTTGCATTGCCAGACATCTCTGTAGTGCTTCTCTGGACTTGTCCTCTTGGAGGGTGGGAGTAAAGTTAATCCAGTTGCTGGGCAGGTGGGATGGCAAAGTCTCTCGAGTGTGATTCATTTTACTTCAAGTTTCTACAGGGCAGGTGAACTAGGAGGTCTACGTCCCTCTGTGTGGTGGGGAGCTGGTCAGGGAAGTCAGTGGAGTTTAGGGTACCTTTACCCTCACCAAAGGTAGGTGTCTGAGTGAGGATGAGATGAGTTGCACCCAAAACTGCGTTGACTTTGTTAGCTAATTCTCCATAGACTAAACAGAGAGTCTAAGGTGATTGGCTCAGATGTAGTCCCTAAAGTATAGACAGGCAGGGTCAGGGAAGATGAAACCCATCCCAGCATTCAGCATGTAGGTACTGGCAGCTGACATTGACATCCAAACTCTATCTTCAGTGGAGAAAAAGAGATTCCTTCAGGGAATGATGTATCTGTTTTAGAGATCTCCTTTGGGTGACATGACTCGTTCCCTAGAAATACTTATATTTCTGTATTGACTACATGGAGAATATACACAAATGGTATGAATGGAGATGTCTGCAATATAGACAACTACAGCAAGGGGATTCATGTCTGTGACATAGTCCCCTCCTTTCATACCCATTTTCTTTCTCTTTGTCTCACTTGATTTAAAGACTGTCCCAAGTCCCAAGATTTTTCACTGACTTCCTGCCTTACCCTGATGAGCCAGGCTCATCCATTCAGCCGAGGTCTATGCTCAGATCTTCTCCAGGCTGCCTCATTTCAACCAAGACCTGATCATATCTTTACCCTGGAGGAAATGGCTGTGTGTGACCTCTTAGACCAACATTCACTTGGCCAGAGACTATGCTGGAATATTAGAATTCTCTTGCCTGGTGTTATCAGAAAACCACAAACCTGTTCTCCTCTATGTATCCTCAGCATGGCCCTTGGTGTCAAACTGGACAGTGTCCATCCTTTCAAAGAATTTGTTTGCATGCACACTGGCTTCTGCATTTGCTGTCTTCATGTTGCCTCTCTTTATCCCCACCACGATCACTCATGGATTTAGCCAATCAGCTAATTCCTTTGGCCTTCAGGTCCTACAGTCCCTGAGCAAGAGCATCTGAGTGATGCAGACATCACACTGTTTGTAGCTGTAGCTTGTGATACCTTCGACTTTCTGCTTCCTATTTATGGCTGCCAAGGGATGCTCTGCTGGCTCTGCCCTGAATCCTGCGTCATCCTGGAGTTACTGATGTGGTGCAGGGGGAGCAGGTTGGCAGCTGTGAGTGCTGTGCCTTGCCAAAGTGGCTGAGGACTAGAGACAATCCAGCTCGATGGTGCCCTCAGTCTTTGAGTGGTCAGAACTGCCTCTGAACATGGCACAGCAAGAATGTTTCCTCCTCTTGCTAATATTGACAGTTTACTCCCCTAGAAAGACCTTCTGCTGTAAGCTGATGAAGGACTCCTGACATTTGGATCTTCTTCTATTTTTTTTCTGATTTCCTAATGAGACTTCTTCCCAAGTCTCCTGTGAAATGTATGGTCCCCTTTTCTCCAAATGAAGTGGGAGAGATGGGAGGAATATAATGGCGCACAGTCACTTGTTTTGGGACAGCAGACTGGAGCATGAGCATAGCCAGTGGTATCTGCCCAGTCCAGGACTCTAGGTCAGTCATAGAGTCAGAGAATGATTTAGGCTGGAAAGGAGCCCTGGCATCTCCAGTTCAACCCCTTGTTCAAAGCAAAGCAAGTCCAGCTTCAACTTTAGATCAGGCTGCTTGAGACCTTGTCTAGTTGAATTCTGAATATTTCTGAGGACAGAGATCTCAGAGGACAGAGGTCGTCCCCTCTTCCAGAGTCTGACCACCTTCAGGGTGAAAATTTTCCCTAACTGTAGCTTGTGACTGTCACATCTTGTCCTTTTGCTTTGCACCTCTGAGAAGAGTCTGGACCCATCTGCATCTCCTTTTTTCAAGACTGAGCAAACTAAGTTTGCTCAGCTGTTCCTTGTACATCAGGGCTCCTGTCCCCAAACTATCTTGGCGGCCTCTGCTGGACTTGCTCCAGGGTTTCTTTTTTTACCAGGAAGCCCCAAACTGGACACAGTACTGTAGATTTGCCCCACAAGCACTACACAGAGGGAAATAATCACATCCCTCGCCCTGTTGGCTGTGCTCTAGGAAATGCAGCCCAGGGTGAAGCTGGCTTTCATTGCTGAGACGACACACTGCTTATTGAGGGATAACCGAGACTGGAGCCCTATCCCATCCCACAAAGCATGTCCACAGCCCCAGCCATCACCAGTCAGTGGCTTACTAGCATCTCGATTGAGAGGCTATAGAAATGAATGGGCAATGGAGGCTGAATGTCCTCTTGCCTCTTTTTGAGGAGGATGCCCTCAGCAATGTTGGGGGCCACCAGAGGGGACAGTACCTGTCATATCTATAGTTCATTTAAGGGCTAGAGAGAAGTTAGTATCATGTGTTGTCCAGTTAGCACATCTAAAGAGCAGAGAGCAAAACTGGTGGGTGATGCTTGTCTGTTGTATGGTTCATCTCTTCATCTTCAAGAGGAAAGGAAGATGGTATCTTTAAATCACTTTTACTAACATGAAGAACCCCCCCAGCAAATTCAGGGCACATCACATTTCAGTGTGTTTTGAATGGTGATGTCTAAGTGTTGGGGAAGCTCAGAGGTAAAACAAAAGTTAGCATGGCCTGCTTTTTGGTTTGTTTTTGTTTTGTTTTTGTTCTTGTTTTTAATAGGAGCATAAAACACTTGAATATCCTGGCAAACACATAATCCCGGAATCACCAACTGCATTGTGTGAACTGGATCCGGAGGGTGTTGTGCAGCTGGCCGTAGATATCAAGTGGTACAGAGAAGAGAGGCAATT
The DNA here is from genome assembly GCF_036370855.1 of Dromaius novaehollandiae. Classification (NCBI taxonomy): domain Eukaryota; kingdom Metazoa; phylum Chordata; class Aves; order Casuariiformes; family Dromaiidae; genus Dromaius; species Dromaius novaehollandiae. The sequence goes on along the minus strand of NC_088099.1, from coordinate 168,119,883 downwards.
GTTTTAGGCAGCCTATTGTTTTTTCTTTTCTTTCTTTTTTTTTCTTCCCCCCCCCCCCCCCGTGGAGCTGTTTTAAGCTAGTTGTGGGAGTCTCCCACTAAGAGGAGAAGACTTGAGGCTCATACTCAGCATGGCACAGGTCAGTGCTGTAAATATGACATACAAACCTGGGGGTTACAATTGCAAAGGCAAAGGGAACAAGGATGTGGCTCCTGCTACTTGCTTGTGCAGGACATGTGTTGGATCATCTGTAATGTCAGAGTCTGCAGGAAAAATTCTGTCACCTGCTCATGGTGGCTGCAGACAGCAGATCAGGTGGGGAGTCTCTTTTGGTAGCTATAATGTGGATAGATTTCCTTCCATGGCTTTAGAGCAGGACGCAGATAAATCTTGCCTGTGGTCCTAAGCAGTCATGGCTGAATATGAGCACTTGGATGTCCTTGTCACTGAGGTACAGCAGTTTCTTCAGCTGAGGGAGAGGGAGAAGAGCTTATACCCCACTGGCTTTGAACTTTCCACCTTCCAGGGCATCTTCTGTCCCCTGGAGACAAAGGTAATTTCCTTGGGTTTTGTATATCTCCAAGGATGGAGACTCAGCTACTGCTTTGGGCAACCTGTTCCCACGCTTGAGATAGTCAGAGCTGCAGAGCCGAGTTTGGATGAGGTGCTCCTGGTGTTGCTCCTCTCCTTGTCCCCAGGTCACTTTTTCTCTCTGCGTCCATGGGCACACATGAAGCCGGGCTGTCTCCAGAGTGGGGAGGAGAATGCTCTGCGCATGGGCCCCCCTCAGCGGCAGCATCCCGAGTGACATAGGGTGGTCCCCGCTGGGCTGACTGGTGCGTGGGATCAGGACCCACAGTCCCATGCTGGAGGCAGGACCCTGAGGGGTGAGCAGGGCCTGAAACCTGGCAGCTCTGCTTTCCCCCAGCTGCGCAGCCCCCTCCAACTCACCTTCCTTTTTCCACTCCTCTCCTTCTCCACTGTCCTTGGGGCCGTCCCTGTCTGGCTGCCCACTCGCCTTATGCCGAAGTGGCTGGGTCCCCTTCTGCTCAGCCCCTGTCCTTCCACCTCACCTGACACCACAAAAAGCTGTTAGAGCCATGCACAAGGGCTCCAGCTCCCGTGGCCTTTTCTTTTTAATCTTTTTGTCTTCTTTCCATCTTGGAGCTGTTGCCAATTAAGAGCAAGCCATTTGATCATGTCATAATCCCAACGCCAGCAGGCAGACCTGTTTGAGCACAGAGAGAGAGAGAAGAAGAGAGAAAAAGGAATAATAATAAAAATAGAGGAGGGGAAAAGAATAAAAAGACAGCCTCTTCTTCCATCTATCCTCTCACAAGGTAAAGAATCAAAAAGTCATTTGATGCATAATTGATTGCTTTGGAGTGACTCGCAAATTGCTAAGGAGCCTTGATTCTCTGGGTAATAAGCATGTGGAAAACACAGGGACGTTTTGACCGCGGGGTTGTGTAATGGGGGGTGGGGAGGAGAGAAAAATAAATACAAAAAGCTCGTAGCAGCAACTAACTGCACCCTCGCACGCCAAAAATATTTTAATGAGCATCAAGAACAAGGGATTTCAAGAAACATGAGCTCAGGACAAAACAATAAATTAGCAAACAAAAAAAGGAAACAAAACAGAAAGGGGCTTTTTATTCTTAAGAAAAAAATGCTTTTTTTTCTTTTTCCCCTGACAAAAAAAGCACAAAAGCGCTGAGCTGGCGGGGCTGGGACTGCAGGTCTCTCTCTCACCCCTGCATCTCTGGAGCATGTGGACAGGCATGGGAGAGATGCTGCCTTGAAGCCCTGCGTGTTGTGTCCCATCGCCCTGCCTGCTACAGTGGTCCTGCCACCAACGATGTCCTTCAGCTTCCAAAATGCTCCGGCAGAAACTCTGGCCCGTGGCAAATGTTTCTGTGACCGGTCAGCAAAGGGAGGCCTCTGTGGAAGGTGTTAGGATGCTCAGGTTTGGTAGTCCGAGTGATTCCCGATGGCAAGAAGAGCAAGGGAAGGGCTGGTCTCCCTCCGTCCTCCTGATCCGGCACTTTTCTGAAGGGGGGCTTTACCGACCTGAAGCTGCTGGGCTTGGTGAGCAGCAGGTGCAATCCGCTGTTATGCTGGGTCAACAGTCCCCAAAGCCGCCTGCTCCTGGGGAACGATGTCAAGCGTGTAACATGCTGCGGCATCGCACTTTGCTCCCAGAACGTTTCAATCGCCTGCAGCCCTGAGCAGTGTTAGAAGGTCTTGCGAATGATGTGTCTCCTCCAGCCACGGGCAGCCTTCTCTGGCCTCAAAAGGTACAAACTGATGACAGCAGCACTATGGTCCAAATTGGATTAAAAAGCCTGTGAAGGCCTGTCTGGCCCTTAGAGCAGTGTGTGACCCCCTGTGCTCTGGCCCAGACATGTGTGTCCCGACAGCTGTGTATTTTCAGGAATCTGCTGCCCCCTCCCCACTGATCCCTACTCTCTGCTACCAGTGGAGATTTTGATTGCCTTTACTCAAGCCCTTGAGTGTGCAGTTCCCGTCTAACTATAGGCCAGGTACTGTGACCCTGAGATATCCAGATTAGCACTTACCCCGGGCTCCCCGACCAAGACTCTTGAACAACTTATACCAGGACCTTCAATCGCCCATCGTTTTATGTCGTGTGTGCCTGCCCTGCCCTCAGGGGTAGCAGATACACGCAGGCTTTGTTTTCCTCCAGAAGTGACTAGTGTAAAGCCTGCATGCACCACGCAGTTTACAAGCCTTTAGGGGGAAAGCCTGTTTCCCAGCATGCATGGAGGAGACTGGTATCCCTGCAGGAACTGGTGGGCTGAATCCATCTCCGACGAGTAGATAAGTGCCTTTCCCTGCTTCCTTGCAGTCTCGCGTGTTGGCAGGCAGTTGCTGAACGCCATTAGCCCAGCTGGAGGCTGGCTTTCAGCCTCCGTGCACAGAGCTCTGAATGTGCTGGCAGTGCGGGGAGGGGGTTGTCCCGTGGATTTGGGGGCTTGCTAGGTGCCTGTGCCCAAAATGCTGTTTCCTCAGGACCTGGAGCTACACACTGTATGGTTTGAGTGACGGGTGCTGCAGGCTCCTGGGCAGGTCAGGGGAGCCCTGCAGGGATGGGATATCTGGTGGTACGGTAGGCGCTCATCCCCAGTTTTTCTTGTGAAATTCATTGGATGAGGCGAAGTGGATCCTTCGAGTCGGGCAGAGAGTTTGAGTGCTCCCAATGGAGAATTCAGATGTGTCTGTGGAAGAGCCTGGCAGAATTTAGCAGGGATGAAGTGGGTGAGGTAGGAGAAATAGCTTCTGGAGAGACTGCTCTTAGAGGTATATGGTGAAGAAGACAAGGTCCCCTCTGGAACATTTTTAAGCCTCCTACAGAATTGTATAAGGTGTTTTTTAATAAAAGAATTGATAAAGACATAGAAAGTTTTTTCCTAATGTCTTGTCTTTCCAGATGATCACCATGCACCAGAAGAATGGTGCCGCAGCTACCTGATGAGCTCCCAGCAAGGGATCAGAGCCACAGGGCTCTGATCTCTTGGTCCTGATCCTTGAGGCAGACACGTTAATTTAGAACTGCTCTGTCCCAGGAATTACAGGTTTGTGAATGACATTGGCTTAATGGTACATTGCAGCTTTTCCTGCATCTCCTCAGGTGCCAGCTGTGCAGTGATCCACAGGCTCTACTTGTACCTCTTCCCTTCCCCTGTCCCAAGGGACTAATATCCCCTCTGATCCTCATGTACAGCTGCCTTTTCCTCTCACACTATCCAGCTGATCAACACAAATCTATTGCACTTAATGCAGTTGTTACCAACCTGACAAATTCTGCTTCTCTTTTGGATCTGAAGAAGCACTTGTGTACTGAAAATCCACCTGCTTTCTCTAATTCTGCCGATGGGCTAATAAAAGGTATTATTTGTCTGAACATACTTCACCATTCTATACCTCTAGGTTAAAAATCCCACTGCAGTGCACTCATTATTCATATGAACTTCCAGTCTCTGGAGCCTTGGCACTCTGAGGATTTCCCTGGTTCAAAAAATGCCTTACTTTTTTTTAGTACTACTGTATTCCCTCCCTATCCTTGCGCTTTATGAAAAGATGAACTGGATCGACAGATTAGCTTTTCCCATTCTGGTCATTGTATTTGATTCAGTATTTCAGTGTCTTGACTGAGGTGTGACCCCAAAGGCCTTGAATGCTCTTGGAGCGGTTAAAAACCCTCATGCCCCTCAACTGGCATTCGCTCTCCACTGTGGGAACTCATTTCCCCAGGCTGGGAACTGGAACTGGACTGTACTCACACAGACGGCCAGTTGCAATGTGAAAATACATTGGTTTCTGTAAATTGCTGTAGCTCTGGTAAAGTTTCTCTCTCCAGATTTTCTCCAAGAGTTTGCTTTCAGAACTCCTAGCCTTTCTTGAACATGTAGGTTCTCTGAGTCATCAGTCCTTATGTCTTCCTTGGGACTGGATTGTGTGAGCTGAGGGCTCCCTCACGGCTGACGGAAGAGCACAGGCACTTTACCCATGACTGTGTGTGGCCACAGGTCTGGCCTTAGTCTCTGTAGGAGCTGGTGGCTCCAAAAAAAAGAAGTCAGGCCGGCAGATGAGAAGGAGATTTACACCTGTGAGTAATGAGGTCCTTCAAGCATCTATTGCAGCATGTACACAGGTTGTTGCAAGCCCAGTTCTTGCACTGACCTCAGATTTGCCTGTTTTCAACATGATTCTCATTGGATTCTAGCTCTGCCTGCTGCTGAGGAGAATTTTGCATTCGTTTTAGACATGTTTGTTATTAGTAATGATACTAAAAATCTTTCATCTGTGGCTGTTGCTAGTGGGGCTGCCAGGTGGGTTGTAGCTCTGACCATTGCTAGCAGGGTTCTTGGGTAGTTTTGGTCCTTTTTTATTTCTGCAAAGACACTATGCATATTTCATCCGAGATTTTTATCTTATCTCTGCAAACTCTTGTCTGAGAGCTACAAATAATGCAAATGAAAGGGATAGAAGAGAGAGGGGAGATGGAGGTGTGTTCTGGTCTTTCTAACCCTCGTCCTCTTCTGCCTGTCTACCCAGTCCTCAGGGAGTCCTCAGGGACATGTCAGGCACTTGCAAATTCTCTCTCTACTTTCTATGGTGCTGTTTATACCTCTGATGATGGGTGCCTTTAAGGTTTATAGCTTAACCTCTATTTATGATGGGAAGCCCTGCACTACAGGAGGACCAGGCCCCCTCTGGGTCCTTCTGCTGGGTGGATATGAGCTTGCAAAACATACTGACCCATCCTGTCTCTGGGTCCAGGACAGGGTCCAGCCCAAAGTTGGAGCCTGCTGCTTGAGAAACTGTCCCCAAACTTTCAGTCAAGCCACAGTGAGCCCGGGCAGGCAGCTCTTTCCCCCCCAGCAGCTAATTCATGTGGGCCAGCACTTGTGTCCTCTAGCAAAGCGAGGAGACTGTGCTTCCAGGGTTTCCCACTGCACCAGTGCAGCCATCATGCACAGTCCAACACCAGCATGTTATGTCTCTCCCTCCCCATCCTTTCCCCATTTCCTGCCCCAGAGGACTGTCACAGGGCAAGCAAGCAAGTTTTTCAGCATCTGCCTTGAGAGGCTTTGCAGAGTCCCAAGGCAGAGAAGGAAGGGACTCAACCTTTGGGTGGAAAAACACTCCTTTTCAAGGCTCTGGTTGTTGTGTGCCTGTTGTGTGCTACCCTTGGGATACCTCTCATGGACATGGTGCTTGTGGCCTCTGATGGATCTTGTTCGTGAGGAGCAGGGGCTGCTCTCTGTCTGAAAGTTCACTGTTCATAGCATAGGGTCATGGGGTCACAGGATCATAGGATAATTCAGGTTGGAAGGAACCTCTGGAAGTCTTGTGTGTGCTGACAGCAGAAATGAAAGCTGCAACACAAGAAGTTGGAGCAAGGGCCTTTCCCCAGGCAGGGTTTGCACCAGCAATCGCCAGGCCCATCAGTGCTTGACAGCTCAGGTGCAGGGGAGAAGCAGCTTGCTGTTCACAGAGAAGTGCAGAGAGACAGGGAGCTGGAGAGGGATCTGGGACAGAGCTGCACCGGAGGAAAGGCAGATGCACTGCCACTTTGAGAGCACTGCAAGCAGTGCTGGATCCCAGGACCCTCCAAGCAGCTCTGGATCCCAGGGCACTGCAGGCACTGGATCCCAGAGGGACCCAGCATGGCAGTTGTGCCTTGGGGAGGGGAGGTGTGACAGGTTTTCCACACACCCTGTATGGAAAAAGGGGACAGAGTCTTACACACATGGGACTGATGATGTGGTAGAGACATCACCACACATAGCTGCGGATGTGGATCCCTGAGAGTACACACACATAGGGGCTGACACACCCTGCGTTGAATTGGAGGTTCTGCACTGTGTGGCCAGAAGTGGGTGATCCAGTGGGAACACAGAGGGCTACAGTCATTTATATCCCACTAAACCTAACCCAGACCCTGGTAGAGTGCATACTCCAGGAGAGATGCCACAATGACATCCACAGCCTGTGCATGGCTTGTTCCTAGGGCTCGTTATTAGGAGCACTGGATCCAGCAGACACACAGCAATGAATGCAAGACCCCACTTGTTGTCAGGGCTTACTGGGCACAGCGAGCAAGACACAGGTCTTGCAGAGCCCAGACTTTCTTGATGTGCTACATGGAGCACAGGAGGACTCCCGGCTTGTGTGCTACGCACTCTCTGACCCTACCAAGGCCTGATTTTCGAAGCAAATTGTGTGGCATCTGCCCACGAGCCTTTGGAGGACAATTGCGAAAGCTCAGCCTGGAAGTATCCACTTTTTTCCATCTATAGACACCACAGAGGTTTCCAGGGCTCCATCCCCTGCCTAATATGGCAGTGTGAGTAGAGGCATGCAAGGTCAGTTGATGGGCTGCAATGCAGTCTCTGGCTAGGACCAGGCTGACAGCTGGACATGAGTATGCAGAGACAGTGGGGACCATGTGGAAATTCTGCTTCCCTGAAACGTTCCCTGACCAAAATGTGGCCAAAATGACTAGATGGGGAGCAGGTCTGCAGAAAAGGCCCTTGGGGCACTGGGGGACAGCGAGCTGAGCATAAGCCAGCAGTGCGCCCTGGCAGCAAAGGAAGTCACCAGAATGTATCAGGCTGTGAACAGAAGGGGAATCCAAGGGCTCTTAGCCCCATGGGGCATGTGACCTTCAGCAGGGTGGTTTGGAGTCCAGCCAGCAAAGAGAGCACATGCACACATACAAACATGCACACCCTGTGTGCGTGCTTCCTTGTGTATGATCCTTCCATCCACCAGCTAGATGCCTGAATTCAGCTTTGGAGTCTGTCGTCTTCTCCTCACACCACCTCTTCTCCACTCTTTTCTGCCCGGGGGATGGGATTCATCTTTGCACAGAAACTCCGGGGTAGTGGGTTAAGTGAAATAGCTTGAGTGGGTTGCAGCAGGCAGTGCCTTGCATCCCCGCAGCCCTTGCACCCCACGGGGGTTTCAGCAAAGTGGGAAAGCCTGGAGGGAGCAGAAAGCCAGACAGTGGGTGACAGATGTGACTTGGAACCCTTTGTAGGGCTCTCTGTATGTTTGCATACAAGCACATATGATGCTCTGCATGTACGTGTGTGTGTGTGTGTGCGCACCATGGGTTTACATATGTTGGGCTGAGGCTTGAATGCTCACTTGCTTGTCTAGATTTTCATGTTTGCATGTGTGCACTATATCTATATCTATATCTATCTATATATCTATATCTATATCTTTATATCTATATCTTTATCTATATCTATATCTGTGTGCACTATATCTATTTAGGCAAGTGCTGGCCTGAGTGCACTTGCACATGTGCCTGCCACGTGGGTGCATTCATTTGCTCGTGTTGATGGACAGTTGTATGTATGTGCTCTCAAGTAGCCACACATGTTTGCTGACTTGCGTGTGTTGTAGGAGGGCACACATATGCAGCTCTAGGGGAAAGGGGAGATCTTTCCAGATCCCACCTCCTGTTTGATTCCGCTTTGAGGCTGGACCAGTCCTTGTCATCACTGGTGGCAATGTTGGACAAGCACCAGTCACTTGAGACCATACAACCACTTGATGCCGATAGTCCAAAAATCCCTTCTCTGCTATAAGGAAGGTGGTAGGAGGTGACTACTCAGCACCCTGGGAAGTCCTGTGACACCCAGGGGACAAGCCCCAGGGCAGAGACACTAGCAGCGCCGCTGAATCCTGCTGCAACCGTAAGTTCCCGCTGTCTCCCAGTGGCTGGGTGATGCCCAGTGGAAGGGGGTGAGTTGGCCCCGGTGGCCTCGCACACAAATCCTATTTGCCTGGTTGGGATAAGCTGGTTTAACCAACGCTGTGCCGAGCACACAGGTTGCACACCACCTTCTCCAGCCCTTGAGGCTCTTCCCGCGGTGTCACCCTGGCCTGATGCATGAGCCCGTCTGCCCCGTCTGCCTCCCCGATGCCTGTGCACACTCTGCTCTGCATCCTGCTGCTGGATGCTGCGCTGCCGGCAAGAGCTTGTTAATATGCCGACAGCTCCAATCTCACTCTCTAAACGAAGGATGCTGTTAAAGAGGGGTTTATAATTGGGCCCCGGCTCCGCTGCGTGCGGCCTTGTCAAATCACTGCACAGCAGCACCTCGGCGGTGCACCTCTGAGAAGAAGAAAATCAGGAAAAGAGAGAGAGAGAGGGAAGGAAGGAAAAAGGAAGGGAAGAAGGAAGGAACCCTGATCCCCCTTTTGAAAGGGAAGCGACGAGAAGAGACCTGTCAATAGGATCAAGCTGATGGTGGCCGTGAACAGCCTGGCAGCTCCACACTCAGTGATGCTGGGGAGGGGGAGCTGTGGGTAACCACGGGTCGATCCGCTGAGATGAAGGCGAAATGACAGCCCCTGAGGCTGGCAGGGTTTGAAAGGAGAACACACAGGAGCCAAAACCTGCAGAGAGACACTTGCAACTTTTCACTTATTCCCTTTGACAAGACAATGGAGTTTTCTTTCTTTCTCCCCCCTTCCTCCCCCCCCCCTTGTTTTTTAAAGTGGGTCCCATAGGGAGAGGCAGAGAGTTCTCAAAGGATGAAATAACTGGCGTGATGGAGAGGGGAGGAGAGAAAAGGGGGAGAAAGGAGAGAGAAGCAAAGCTTGTTTCTGCATGGGACTTTGCTTTCCCAGGAGGAGGAGGAGGAAGGAGTGAGCCGAGAGGGGCATTTCCCTCCCGTCGGCACATGGGGAATAGGGCTGCTACAAGGACTTGCTCACTGTGAGCATGTTCGTTCGGGACATGGGAAGGGGCTGCAGGCTGGGGGGGGACCACGGGTGCTCCGGGGAGCTGAGTCCGGGGTGATCGGGAGTTTCCCCAAGCCCTTTGCAGCAGGGTGGAGGTGGACAGCAGTGCCTGTGGGGCAGCAGTGGGTCTCCAAGATGCCCTAGGTGGAAGCAGGAGAGCAGAGTGCAGGGAGCAAAATCCTTCTCCTGATCACGTCCTGTTCCTGTCAGTACTGGTGGGATTCCCTGGGGGACATGTGAGCAAACAGGAAGCACTCTGGAAAGTCACCTGCTCTTCCCCGGTCCTTATGCTGTGAAACTGGGGGGAATTGAGAAAAGCCAGTGAGGACTGGTGGGCTGCTCCACACCTCTTAGGCTGCTCCAGGACTTACAACTTGGGGAAACCCTATGATCCTCCTTTCTTCTTGCCCTCATCTCTCCCTGGTGAGATTCACTCCAGGAAGAGCTCCAGTGGGAGTAAGTGGACCTAATATTTGTCAATAAAAAGAGCCATAGGGAAAAGTTTTCACCTGCATGTTTTTCCCTCAGCCTTATGTCTGTTCAAGAGGGAGAGCTGACAGCTGTAGGAGCTGGTGGAGGGAAAGATGAGGCAGACCCATGGTCAAACTGGGATCAGGGAGCAGCAATCCTGGAGGAGGCCAGGGAACAAACTGATTTTTTGGGAACTCCTCTCTGTACCCCATGTAAGGAAAACTTTGGCTTTTCTGAAAGGGGAACAGGAGGGACTCACAACATGCCAAAAAGTTCTTGGTAGGAGAAAGCCATTTCCAAAATGGTTGATTTAGCAAGAGAAATCACAGAGACTCTCTGTCCCATGCAGACAATGATGTATCTCAGGGTGCATGATGGGACACATGCCCATGGATCTGCTTGAGGCAAAGCAAGGATTACAGGACTGATTGTAGAAATATCCCACTATGTGTGGGATGTTGGCCTGAAGTGATGGGCATAGGCAGCAGGAACTAGCAGTGGCCCAGGTAAGAAGGAAAGGTGAACTTCAGAAGGCCCAGCGATGTGAGATACAGGAGAGGATCAGCATTACTTTCTGCTGATGGACACAAAGTGGAGGTCTGTGAGTGACCCTCATACATGATTTTTGTGGGGTTCATCCCTTGACTACAAGTGAGATGATGTTGTAGGGCTGCAGGATCACAGAATGACTTTCATCAGTCAGAATTTCCCACGTTCTAGCTGGTCGCTGTTACCTCATCCTTGCATGGTGCATCTCTGAGATGAATCTGGCTCTGCCTTTTCTACACACTCTCATAAAGTAGATGTAGACAGAAATAAGATCTCCCTGTTGCCTGCTCTTCTCCTAGCTGAACACAGCAGATCTTGGCCTCTCCTTGAACACCCTGTGCTTCAGCCCTGACCATCTTGATGGCCTCTGCTGGACACGTCTTCCCTCTGACTGCCACTTTCATGGTGGCCCAGTCCTGGGAGCTGGGCCAGTGCAGTAACCATCTCCCCACCATGCAGAGCAGCCCTTGTAGTGGTTCAGCAGTCACAATGTGCCTTTCCCGATTTCTAGCCTCCATGCCACCAGTGGATGACTTCAGAGAGAGATTTTCTAGGTGGAGCTGGGAATGGTGAAGTCTTAAAGTGCATGGGAGGAGGTTCATACATCTTGGAGAAGAATGGTTTGTCTGCTGGGGTGGAACTACTTTACGTGGTGGTGTCACAGCAGGTCTGGTAGGATGGGGAACATCTCTGCAAGTAGCACAAGGAAGAGTAGCTGAAGTCCTGCTGTTTTAGGACACTACCATGTGCAGAAGCCAGAGAAGATGACAGTGATGAGGACCAGGATGGATGCGATACACTGGGTATTTTGAGAAGCAGTGCTCTGCTCTTGGACCATTGCCTGAACTGTTCAAGACTGAATGACTGACATCAACAACCTGGGACACATTAGCCAAATAGCTGGGAAGATCCATGTGGTGTGTCTGACTGCTCCAGCTCGCCCTCTGCAGAGCCATTAAGCAGGAACCACTGACAGACCTTTTCATCATTTGACCTCCAAGCACTGGACAAAGGAGGTCAGCATCATAAACCCCATTTTAGAGGCATGGGAAACTGAGGCATGGAGAAAGGAGTCATTAGCAGAAAGAGAAATGATGATGGGACACTTGTCATTTAGCTTCAGGTGTTTGCAGGTGTGCTGGGTGCCCACCATCCCTTTTGTGGTCAGTAGGGATCAAATCAGGCAGTCTGTGGAGTCTATGTCCTGATTTCTCTGTGACATTCACTTTAGGATGAGATGGAAAGTACTCCAAACCCCCCAACCAGATGTCCAGCTCTCACATGGACACTAGCCTAGTTATTCAGTTATCCCATCCCATATTCCCAGCCTTAGCGCTCTACTCTCTTGGCAACACTGCCAACATGCTCTGCCTCATCCACATGGGATGTTGAGATAGCTGGCCCGATGTATATGAGCAGTAGCTTTAGGAAGGGGCAGGAATGGTTTCCCTCTGTCTTTCCACTCACCGCTCTCAAAGCTGGTCTCTGTACTGGAATGCGAGGTGCACAGAAACCAGCCCATTTTCCTTCCCTTTGCTCTCCCAGGGCTTACCGCTGCACTAAGAAAATAAGAAGGGGCAGGCACAATTTCTCCCTCCCCCTCCTTCCTCTGCCCCCTGCCAATTCACCCCCTGCTCACGAATTTCAGCTGAAGGAGAGAGAAATTCTGACCTGCGGCCTGCAAGATTCCCCATTTTCTGTGCACCTGCTGGAAAAGCTGCTGCTTCAGCACAGTGGAGGGGGAAGAGGAGCAGCACGTCTGCCCGTGTCTAGCAGCAGCTAGTTATGTTTGCTAATCACAGCTGTGTGCTCCCCGGGGAGATCTGGCTTAACCCAGGGGAAAAGATGGGGTGGGGAGCAAAAGCGCTTGCAAAATCAGGGGCTTCATCAGTCATTGCAACGGTCCAGTAGCATACAGAAAGGGGACCATCCAAGACTGTCACCTAAAATGAGGAGGGAGATTATTGGCTTTCCTGCTCCATCTAAGCCCTGTCTCTTCTCCTGAACGCGTGAGATAGTGCCATGTTGGATTACATACGGGATCCACACAGCATCCCTTTGCTGGTACCCTTCCAGTGGTAATATGGGACCATTTGCTTTTTGTGGTCTGAACAGACCCTCCCAGAAGAGAGCCAGCTGCCAGTTCAAGGGCATGACATGCATCTACTCCCTGGGTCCTTCATGGACCTGTTGTTCTTGGTATCTGAATGCCACCTGCCCAAAGGCCTGCATGTCCTGGACCCTGTATGCCGAAGCTGCTGGGGAGTAGAGCTGAAACACCTTTCCTTTGCTTTGCATGTATGACTCCATGAGAGGCCAGGTAGGAGAAGAAATGGTCAGGACAGTCCATGGCAATTAGTGGAGATTTGTCTGATGAAGTTCCACTTTAGGATGGTATAGACTGTACCCTAAACTTCATTTTTGGGGCTGGTTAGGGGACATAAAGGGAGTCCAGGGTGACTGGCTCAGATGAAGATGCTACAGAATAAAAATACATGCTATGAGTGTGAGATGAATCCCACAAAGAAGCTTCTGCGCTTTGATATTCTGCGTGGCTCCAGCAGGGACAGGTCCTGTGCCCTAAGGCACACCCAGAACGGCTGCCTTTACAAAGCTGTGATCCGACCTGTTCTCTGCTTCTTCCTCATCACCCAGAGCAGAGAGATTAAATGGCTGATACATGATGTAGGTGCTGACCCTACAACTTATTGCTGTTCCTGCTGTGCTCCCTGGTCATTCAGAAAAATGTCCAGTTTGCACCTTACTGTCAGCTTGTGTTCACCAGCACACGGCTCCCAGCTCCAAACACCTCCACCTCTCCAGCTCTGGATTAACCCTTGAGCCCCCCTACTCTTGTTCCGTGCATGTATCCAACCTGCTTCTAAAATCTCCTCTGTTCCTCCTCCCATGACCCTTCTCACCCACCGCTCATGACTTTCCCATTATAACCATGCATGCATTTATTCTCATGACTTCCCATAACGGCTCTTTTCCAGGCAAGACCGTGCCTAGTGCCAACAGGTATAGAGCGGAAAGTAGGGGAAGCCCAAGGGAGGGATGCTTCCCTTGGACAGGCAACATGCCAGACATCATCATGGCCTTCTTCTCAGCAGAGAGGTTGCCGCTGAGTTTTTTCTTTATCCATGGAACATCTCAGCTGTCCCAACGTCAGGGGCCATCAGCAGCATCAGCTCATGCATTGTGCATGATGTTGCCGTGACATGTCCCCCTCGCTGTCGAGCTGATGTGAGGAAAGGCTAACGTGCTATCCCCTGGAACAAGCCATGAGCTCATCGGAGCAGACAGGCAGCACAGTCAGGCTGGCCCCAGGGTGCTTCTCCCCAGAGAGGGTGTCACAGGAGCCCAGGGCACCGGGAAGGGAAGGTCTGGAGGCTCTCCCAGGCTCCCTAGCTCTCCCAAACTACCAGTCGTTCACCCTACCCTCTTCTGGGGGACACCTCCTTCGATGAGCTGGGACCTGGCACCATGCAGAGAGTCCAGGAGGGAACAGAGCTGCATGGCAAACACCAGGACAAACCTCCCATCCTAATTCTCACACTCATCTAACATTTCTCCTCTTTCAAATTCCCTCCCTCTCTCTCTTTCTTTGTCTTTGCTTTCTCTCCATCCTCCTCCCCCCACCCCTCATTTGCACTTCTCTTTCTCCCTTTTTTTCTCTCTTGACTCTCTTTCTGCCCCATGTATGCCCCAGTTTGGTGTGCTGGTGTGCACACAGACGTGCCTGCATCCCTCTGTGCTGGCTGGTGCTTTGGAGCAGCTTCGGGCTCGACATTATCATAGGCGGCAGGTTAATGGGAGTCTACTGAAGAACTTTTTGTGTTATTTTCCCCTGATGTGCCTGTGTGAATACCTGGCCCGCAGCGTCACCACGGAAGATTGGAAATGCTCCTGCCATGGACCTTTACACGGCACATTTTAGAATCCCCGCTGTGTTTTCTTTCCAATAAGAAGAAAGACCTGTCAGCATTAAGCAAATCAGCCGTACGTCTCACCTCCCTGAGCTGTGTCACACATGAATATCTGAGGGCTTTTTTTTTTTTTTCTCCCTACTCTTTCCCTTCTCTCCTCTCCTTTCCCATTCCTGTCCTCTCGGTTTTTAACGAAAGAAAAGTTTAATGCGCTCACAAAGGACAGGGAGAAATATCCATAAAACTCCAATTTAAACCCCTTTAACCCATTCCTCTGCCTTCCCTTTCAACCTGGTAGCACACCCTTTTTTCTTCTTAATAGGAAGATGGTTTGAATTTTTCAAGCAGCTGGAGAGGGAGAGAGAGAAGAGGAGGAGGAGCGTGGAGGCAGAGGAAGAGTTTCTGCATGTGCATGGCTGCTGTAAGCAGGGCTTGTGGAGGTTTAATAGGTTGGAAAAGCAGGGATGAAGCAGGAATAGACACAGGGGTTGCCATGAGAAGGGCAGGCTTTTTCTTTCATTGTACTGTCTCATCTCAGCTGCCCAGGCTGCAAGTTGTTAGTGTCTAGGCACCTCCAAACAAGGGAGATCTTGCAAGAAATGTAAGAAACGATAACATAGAATAGTCAATACCAGGGACCATTGCCATCCTGTGTACCTTGGGACTTTATCTGGGACCTTCTGTAGAAAAACATCAGCTGAAGCTGCTCCAGCTCAGGAGCAGGCAATACCAGGCACCCAAACCAAGGGTCCCTGACGAGAGCAACCTTGAGGAAAGCAACAGGGCTTAGTCATGGGCTCATTCAGGCTATAAAAGCCTGTCCCACAAGTTTGTGTGAGATGATGTTCCCATCCTGCCCTCAGTATGAGGCTGTGTGGCTGCACAGCTTTGGAGGAGTGACTGAGTAGCCCACACAGATGTAGAAGGGGATGGTCCAGGGGGCTGTGGTATAAGAAGGGGCAGCACAACACAGAGATTTGTGCCATAAATGGAGTTCCTGATAGAGATTTCTATTCTTCTACAACTTTGAGCAGAGCTTTCCAATTCAGTCTTCCAGCTACTAGGGAATGGCAAATCCGGATGTGCAAATAGACTCATTCTAGCCAGGTCAGGACTGGTCATGTACACAGGCACATACACACAAACACACACGGACACCTGTGGCTGAGCTTTCCTCTGCAGGAGCCAGTGTGGATGCACGTCCTCAAAAACTTTCCTTCTGGTGCAGAAAAAGCAGGAATTAATTCGGCTTGCTTTAACTTTGAAAAACTGTTCCCAATCTATAAAGCTGATGGGGATATGTTGGGATGAATGAGAGGAAGGGGAAGAAGGAAACAAACCCATATGAATGGGTCGTCTCATGAAATTAAAGTGAAATGTCTAATGGGAAAAATGCCACAGGTGCAGACTGTGTGGCACCTCATACCTATGTGAGGCCTCTGATGCTGAGAGACAAAAGAGCTTCCAGTTGGTCTTGAAAAAGAGAAGGATCCTCACGTATCAATATCAGGGACTCTTCCCTTCCGGATTCTGGAATTGCCCATTTGAGTAATTTATCTTCCTTGCCCGTTAATGCTTAATTGATCCACCACTCTAATTGACTGCACTTGAAATGAGCCACACAGAGCCAAAGAAAGAGGCAGGATCTGGAGAAATTCACCTATTTCCTGGCTGCACTCTGGGGTGTTAGGTCAGGGCAGGAGCGCCCTTGGGATGCAAGCACGGCTTCTGCTTCCAGATGTGGAGCAGCTCTGGGGGTGTACCGGCTGCCTGGGCAACCTGCTCACCCATGCATTTCCCGTCTGGCTTTCTATGAATGGAGGGGACCCAGAAAGGACTGGCATCCAGTAGCTCCCTTTGGCTTTCCCAGTAGAGCCCATTTACGGATCCTTTATGGATGCCCAGTACCATGGCTTTCTATGGCTACAGCAAAAGGACAGGCAAAAGTGTCTGTGAGAAGTGCTGCCACTGTGGTCTTCACGGCTAGGGAAAGGGCTCGAAGTCTGTTTTATAACCTAGACAGAGCCAGAGTGGCTTCTGAGGCTAGCGGATTTTCATCCACTGGTATATGAAGAGCTCTCATGCTTTCATCCACCTGGCCCTGCTCCGGCAATTCACTGTGCTTCCCGAGCCAACCCTGTCCCCCAGCTCTCAGGTCAGTCCAGCCTCCACCAGTTCAGCCTCCCTACTCCCACATCCCTTCTCTGGCTCCTGGGAATTTTCCAGGCCTGTGAAGGGTAATGGCACTGGTGTAGGGTCCCCCTTCCCACTAAGACAGTAGTGAGCTGGTCTGCTCCCCGCTCCCTCTCTCTCTTCTAAAATAATGGCAACTAAGAAGAAGATGAGGGCTGGTTTCCCTCCCATCCGAATCAGTTGCGAGCATTGGCAGCCACACACAACCGTGATGGCTCTGTAGCCTCTGTGTTGATCTGTGTTTTTTTAAAGAGTACTGCCAAGCTTATGTCAGACACATAGTGCTTTTTCCTAGAGATTGTGTGCTTATTCGTGTCCCTCCAGCTGAAAGCTTCAGGTCTTTCTTACTAGATGGACCTCCTGATTTTCACTTTGGGAAAAGGTAAAGCCATTCCCTATGTCATTCAGAAATGATTGTTGGTCTTTTTTGTCCTCCTGCAATAGGCAGTTCTTCCTAGACATGAGGTGTTCTTTGAGAAGAATAGCTACAACTGGAGATGCCTGAGCAGCTTGAGTTACACCCTGGCCTCTGTTGGTTTTGAGGCACAGCCCCTTGCCTGGGAACCTTGGGGGGCTCCTAAGGTAGGTGAGAAGAACCAGGTCTTGGGGAGCTGATGTCTCTTATCAACTTGCCTAGATACAATTAAGCTAGATGATGCATTTTTGGATGGCTGAAACTAGTGGGGATGGAGCCCACTGCCAATCTTGCTTTTTAAATCTCTTTCCTCTGAGAAGTCTCCTTGCCCTCTGGGTGCCTTTGATCAGTTGAACTTTTCCTTTCTCTGATTTGTTTTGTGTCCGTGTGGGACAACAGTCTCCTAGTCAGTGCTCTGCTTCCTATTCCTTGATCCAAAAGGAAGCTAGACCTGCCTTTAGAAAGAGCTCATACAGTGAAGGAAGGGCAATGCAGACCTAGGAAACAGGTATCATTCTGATTCTCTCACCAGTGTCACGTTCATTGTCCATTTTGGGGCTATGCGTCTCCCACCCAGTTTTGATGGATCTCCCACAACTTTGGGATGTGGCTTCTCTTGTATCTTTTTGGACCACAAGCTAAAGAGACAAAAAGGTTCTTCTAGTCCATTCAAGGTCCTACCCTGCTTTGTTCCTTCAGCTGTAGTCCCTTAAGCCTACATTGTCCAGAGTATGCAGGCACCCAGTCACCTCCAGATCACAGACAGTTAGGTGCAAATGTGCCTTGGAGGCTTTAGGTCCTCATTCTTCCATGAAGATAAGAAAGATTGATTTTAGCCTCCCAAGATACATCTCTATTAGTAAATTAAGCATGTTCTGCACCAATCTGCAGCAAAGAGGCCACGTGGCATGGAATGATCATGTCTACGATGTCAAAATCACTTACCCTCCTTAATACAGATGTCATGTCTAACTGATTCTTGGCCCATGCTAAGTCCAGAACTGTGCTTATGAATCATTTGGGAGGCAACTAATCAGGCTGGCCCAAGGGTGTCCATGGATTGCACTAATAATTTAAAGGTGACTGACTTCCAGGACCTAAGAATGTTCCCGAGCACCATCTATTTTCTAGTACACTGGTAGCTCCTGTGTCTCGGGGGTGGTGATGGTGGTGCTATTGCTTTCTGTTGGGAGGCACTGAGACAGACCTAAAGCCTGTGAGTAAATTTGAGTGAGTGAGTAGTAGAGCCAGGCACAAAACCCCAGATGGCTGGGGCTGTATCATGCAATCCCAGCTTCCCACTGTGCTTTTCCTGACTCCTGTTGACTTATTGCCTCTTGGTTCTGGTTCATCCATACTCCAGCTCACGCTGGCTGCATACGACTCTCAGCACACCCATCTGCCCCTGGAAGCCTGCTGACTTCATCTCCACACTGCCTGGGACATGAGCCAGGGCATGGGAATAACGCATCTCACCTTCCCTGGGGTACAGTTCTCTGAATGCAGCCGAATTGCTGAGCTGAGCAGAACCGTATTGAGCCATCGACCTTTTACCTTGCAAACCTGCATATGGTGAAACGAGGGGCAAACGCTGTGAGAACTGTATTGCCATTGAGTTGTGCCGCAGCTGATGCTGCCTTCCTGCCTCCCATGCTGTTTAGATTGGGGGTTCAGGGGCTGTACCAAAGATGTCCAAAGCAAGGGAGTGTGTTGTACACTGCTGTGGAGATGACATAATGATTCAGGGACACCACGCTCCCTCTGGATGCTACCAGTCCCGATGGATGCCCTGATGAGCCCTGCAGCAGAACAAAATGCCCTAAACCAACAGCCAAGCTTATTTATTTTTAATACTATTGCACACATTATTCATCAGCTCTTCACCAGTCCACAGCACAGTCTGCAACCGATTGGGGTGGGAAATGACACCCTGGCTCCCTTGAGGAGGGAAAAGAGGGCCCAGGCTAGAGCAGTTTAGAGCCCTAAACTTCCACCCCCCCTCAGGATAATGATGTGGTTCATGTAGCATCCAAGAGGGTACTGTCCTCTCATTCCCATGCACGGCTGGTGACATGGGAGAAAGCCAAGGACTGAAACACCTGAAGCACAGTGAGGAAAGGGACTTGAAAGAGCACTGCCTTGTGACAGCCTCAACTGTCATCTGACTCCACTGTCTTTGTGAAAAGTGGTGGCCAGAACAGCTGGGTTTGGGGCTGGCAGCCACGAAGACTATGCCTCTACTGGCAAGTTAAACATGCCCATGTCCTGGCCCTGAAGCCAGGGGGAATGGAATGGCTGAGTTTGTTCTTTCAAACCCTTTTACCCTGCAAAACAGCATAATTGTATCCAAGCTGCTGGCTGTAAATGTCTGTGGGCACTGTTTAGTTCACCAGTATGGACAGAGCTGCTGGGAATAGACCTGCATCTCTCTTGGTGGCAAGCCATGGTTAACCCTAGTGCCCTGTGGCAAAGCCATCCTGACACACAACTGAGCTCTGATGGCCCACAAGAAAGGAAATATGTCCTCGTCACCAACCAATGAACAAAACCAGCCAGGGTGCTGCCGAGAGCATCATCCAAGCCCCTCGTTCCCTGGCACAAAGAGAAAGGATGGGAGTAGAGAACGTGCAGGTCTGCGGTGGGAGAGGTGGGAGGGCAGGCGAAGGGGGCGAGCGGTGGTGCATTTCTGAGTGTTTCCTGCAAAGGGCTTTTAATGCATCTAAAAGTGGAAGGTTTCACGTCCAATTCTTGTCATGGGCAGCAGGGCTAATCAGCCGGATGCCATTTCCAGGGACAAGGAAGGGCCCCAGCAGCGGGCAAGCCACTTTGCTCAGAGGGGCTGCTGGCTTTAAGAGGCTTTTATTGCGGCAGCTCGGTGGATCGGCAGAGAGGTGTGCTGTCATTAGTGTGACACTAAAAGTATCCAAAGATTAGCAGTGATGGACTGACTGACCTGTCCCTGTCAAGCTTGGAGCAGATGAGGGGGAGGTGGGGGGAGAAAAGAGGAGGGAGAAACAACCTTCTTCCCGAAAAGGAGGAGCCCTCTTGGCTAGGGCTTTGCATGGAGAGCCAAGGAAAGCCAGGGTCGGGCAGGGAGCTCAGTGTCTCTGAGTCCCATCAGCAGAAAATCACCATCCTAGACAATCAAGCTCTGCTTTTAAGGGGATCCTACTCCTGTCCCACTCTGGTGGGAGCCAGAGCTGCCCCGTACCTCTCCCTCAGTAACAGGCAGAGTTATGCAGGAGGAGAGCAATGGTCTGGATAAAATCCTGTCTCTTCTCCCTGATATTTCCCAGGCTTGAAATAGGAGTAGTCTCTGTCCTGGGTCTAGGTAGTGACCCCCTCCATCAGATGAACCCATCCCACATCCTGGACATACACGTGAAGCTACACATGGGAAAATAGCTTTAAAAATTTCTTACTACAGAGGTTAAACACCGACTGTATTTCTGCACCCATCCTGCTAGGAAGGCCCATTAGACCCTCCCCTTTGGACACTGGCTTTTGACCTTGGCCAGGGGCTTGACCTGGGCAGCTTGCAGAATTTCCTGGCTGCCAGCAGCACTCCTGAAGTCCGTTCCCACTGCTAGCGCACCTTGCATGTATCGAGAGCTCTGTCTGCTCCCTGCAGTTACCTCTCTTCGCTGCCCTTTCAAAGGGACATCTCCCAGAGACAACTCCATTATTCTGCTGCTGAGCTGAATTTTTCCTTTTAATTCTTTTCCTTACAGAAAATACATCGAATTTCTTTTTCCTTCCGCACCCCCCCCTCCTCCTTCCATCTCCTAAGCCCCCTTCCAGACTGCTTGCAAAGAGAGGTTTCGAGACCAATTTCAAGGTGGATTCAGCATTGGAAGATTGTTGAATTTAACATCAAGAAGTTGTTTGAGGCCGTAGAGTGGTCTGTGTTGCCTCCTGAGCAGGAGGAGGGCAGCAAAGCTGGGAAACGCAGCCTAAGCTAATCAGGCCTGTGGGGAGCCAGAAGGACCCCCAGGGTCTGTTTCTGTACAGAGTCCCTAAGGCACAGCTCTGCAGGGAAGGCAAGGTAGCCTAGGGAACAGGGCAGGTTGGCAAAGCCAGAAAATGGCAAAGATGATGGACATCAGTGGGACCTAGCAAACTTCCTGCTCTTGAGCCTCTGGCTCAGTGCCGCAGGTGGGAGAGCTCCATCTGGCTCTATGCAGTCCACTGAAGTCCAAGGGTTGGTGTGGATTGGGAACAGCTGGTTATCCTTCTGTAAAAGATGCTTGAAGGCACCAGAAGACAGAAAATAAAAGCTTTCCAAAAGAAACATTTTTCCAGAGTGAGAGTCTGGGGAAATCTTTAGCACAAGGGCTGGGATTTAGCTGAATGTAATAAAAAATATTGGGCATTTACCTGCTAAAGAAGATAGCAGAAGGGGGAAAATGTCTTTAGGAAAGAAAATGTGATGAATGAATTCCAGGTCAGTAACACCAAGTTTGTCTCACTTCTGCTGAACTATTTGCATCAAAAAGCAAAACCAGTGCATTGCATTCAAAAAAAAATGACCTATTTATTTCAGGGGGTTTGAAGAGCAATGTCTTGATTCAGATCTCTTCAGCTATAAAGCAGCAGTGAGACACTTCACTGCCAGCGTGCACCCCATTTTGCACTGCTAGGGGATGGACTTCCGCCTTGTGCATGGCAACAAGCATATTTTGGTGTGGCTACTGGTCTGAGACACCAGGACATGGGTTGTGCAGTGGCAGGTGCTATCCTCTTTTGGGGTAAAAATCACAGGGTCCTAACCTAGCTCCTTTGGTGAAAATCCAGCTGGTGGGAGCTCTGCGAGGCTTGGACCACAGAGCTGCGTGGATTCAACCCACCTCTGGCTGAGGAAGTCCTGGAGCACATGCTGGAGGCTGAGACTGTATCCTGGAAAGCTTTGCTGTATAGAGGCACTAATCTTACATCTTTCCCAGGTAGTTGCTTCCAGCTAAGTGAATAATGGACTGAGATGGTGTGGTTTATTCATGCTCTTCCATTGCTGTGCATCCCTGCCAGTCAGTGGGTCAGAAGAGGTATCTGGACACTCAGGAAATACTGACATTTCAGAAATGGTGTTCAAGAAAGATTAAAACTTGCACTCTCATAATGTGGGAAATCTGCAAAATCTGTGAATGTAGGAACAGCAGAATCCCTCCTAGATTATCTCAAGGCCAAACAGTCATATTCCTGTTAATGCTTCATGCCATGGTAGTAACTGAACCAAACCCAGATCTTCCAGTTTACTTGAGAACCTCTGAAAACTTTTCCTTTGCAAGTGCATCTCTTCCTTATGTGCTCCCCAGAAGCATTCTGAGTTTGCCCAAACAGCATTTTTCTGTAGCTCCATGAAAAATATTTGCTCAGCTCTTCTGGCAAGCACGAGCTCCAAGGAGGTCGAAGGCAAGGGATTCACCTTGCCCTGGGCTGCTTAAAACTGCTTTGCTCCACAGTTGCTGGTGGAGCTGAGGAGGAGATCAGCATGGTCTGAGGCCAACAACAATGACAGGGGATGTGCAGAGACAGTGGTACCCAGGGCATGTGCAACTGTGGACAGGAGTCTCCCTCCCATGCTCAGACCGCACAGCGTCTTTCATGCTACCTCTGAGCTGGAGGGATTTAGGAGATGGAGGGGAAGGAGAGGTGTTTATTAACAGATGGTTAAAAGGAAATGGGGTATTCTTGAAATGGTCTCAGATTATGTCAACAGTGGTGGCTGGAGCGTATTGCTAACATCTGAAAAGGTGGAGGCAAATGCTCTTGGTGCATCTTGCCCATTCGTGCTCCTTGTGTGCACGAGCTGATCCCTCAGGCCTCAGGAGAGCTGCACCAGCATGGCTATGGCTTTCTGAACAGCTGATAGCATTAGCACAGAGAAAGCTCGTGAGCCCACACCGCCAAGAGAAGATGAGCTGCTTGCAGGGCATGCACTGTGCATGGACACTGTTTCCTGATGCTGGGCCTGCTGTAGGCTCTTGAGGACCTTGACTTGGGGCTTTTTTCTGGCTGCTTCCCTGTTCTATAAACCTTTCCTGCAAGTGGCACAGGGTTCATCTAGGAAGACCTCTCTGGCTGTTTAGGCCACCAGACATGGGCTGCCCATGCTGCTGGCAGAGGGGTCCTTTCCTGCAATGCATGCCCCAGAGCCCACCCAAAACAACCAATAAATGGCCATTTGGGGCACTTAGGATGTGTGTGGAAAGAGGAGGCAGGGGAACAAGGGGAGTGCATGTAAATCCAATCGACAGAGTGAAGAAGGGACCAGGAAGATTTTCTTGGGCCTTTTGGCAGAGCTGCGGGGATCTGCCGATGAGCAGGATGCTCCGGGCCCTGACAGCTCCTCTGGCTGCGATGGATGAACGAGCACCTCTGTCCGGCTTCCGGTAACTACTGTGCATTAGGTAGCAGTGGCCAGGAGGGCTCCCAGGGGCCCGGTGAGGGAGGGGGCCCGGCTGAGTAGGGGAGGCTGGCGAGGATGCGTTTGAGCACCGGCCTGCGGTGGATTTCAGTTAATGGAGCTGGGTGATTCAGCCGCTGTGAAGGAGGTATCGAGGGACGCTTTACGTCCTGGTACTGTTGGCAGGAACATCCTGGAGGCTCCGCAGCACATAAGTAACTACAATGGGTGATTGCTTAATAATTAAAGATATGTAGGGCTTGGATGGCCTCCCGGAGCTGGACCAGAACGAGGAGAGCAGGGCACAGTGGGAGGAAAACTTCCCGTCTTACAGGAAACCTTCCCCTGCTGAACCTCTCTGCAGTCCCTGCACCTACCAGGGGACTTGGCTGGAATCAATTCCCCTCCACCAGCAATTAGAGGAAGTGGCAGGCTGCTCTTGGGATCTTGCCACTGATTAACTAAGTGACCTTAGTGTGTCAGTTCCCTTCCCTATGTGCCTCAGTTTCCCCTCTTAGAGTTGAGATGTTGTTTGGAGATATCAGGGTGTCTCACGGGAGAGTTTGGTCCCAGCCAGGCAGCGTGGGTGAGCAGTGTGTTGTCCCAAGAAGGGTGAGAAGTGCTTAGCAGGTGATGCTGGAACCGGTGGCCTGAGCAGGGCCATGGGATAATAAGTTCTAACCCTAAAGCAGAAGCTGCACCTGGGAAAAGGCAATATGATTGCACACAAGCCCCAGGCTAACTAGGTCAATGTACTTCTTCCTGGAGACATGGATCGGGCCCAGACTTCCGTTGTGTTGCTGGTATGAATTTGGCCCAGCTCTTTCACCCCATGGCTCCAGGCTGCATCAGGGCCCAGGTTCGTTCCCGTGGTGACTAGATATTAAAATACTAAATCTTGCTACAGCACGTGCCTTGTGAAAAGTCCGGTGATAATTTCTCTGCTGCTAGCATTTGAACAGGAACTAATTAGGGACAAACCAGGGAATTGTCACTTGTGGACTTCCCTGCGCTCACGTTCTCCCTTGATGAGGGATTCACCGTGTTTTGTTAGCTGTAGGGACAATGCTGTGTTGTTCAGGACTAACTGTGTGGGTAAAGTCCTGTGGTGCTCGGAGCTATGGGATGCTGTCTTGCTCTGGTCTGCCCTTCGTGCCGGAGGGTGTCCCACCCGCACTGGTGAGTCCTCGGCCACCCATGGGTGCTGTGGCTCCCACCAGGCCCAGAGCATTCAGTGCAGCATGTGACGAACACATGTACTGGAAGGGCTGATTCAGCCCCCGAGTGTGAACCTGACCTGTGCAGAGCCTGATTCCTCCCCGCTCTGCTCCCAGGGAACCACTGAATGCTTTGACCTCATCCAAAGTGAGATCCCACGCGTGGGGCACAAAGCAAAACCTGGCTCAGCTGCAGGGCAGGCGTGCTCCTTTCAACACTCCTGGTGCCATCAGTCATGGGAAGAGCTTCTTCTCAGCCCTGTGTTGTACCTGGGCAGGTGGCTTGGAGAAAGATGCGTATTGCCACACACCAGACTGCCAACTAGAGGTGAAATAAAGCTAAAACCCACCTCCTCCCTTAGTGCTCCCAGCCGTGGCAAGACGGCCTGGGCTGGCTTTAGGTCACTGGCAGGGAAACACAGAGTGAACACGAGGCAAGGAAAAGAGAGGTTAATCCACTCCTGAGGGATCATGAAGGCAAAGGGATGGGGTTGTGAAGTGCTGGATCAGTTTTTGACCCGCTGCTGCTTTTCCCATCTTAGAAAAAGCTTTCTCCATCTAAGAAGGAACATCCATACAAGGCTTCAGGGCACTGGTGGGGGCTGCAGGTTCGGGCGGAAATTCCCAGCACTCAGCCCAGCATCTGGAGAGGCAATATTACCATCCTGGAAATAGCAGGTCTAAGTGACCTCCAGCCACAGGACACACAAATAGAGCTGAATATCACACCCAGCTCCCCATGGTGAGGGCAGCAATGACGAGAAACCCACAACCCCGTGGGACTGTGGGGAGCCCAGCGGCACAGGCCACCGTGCACGGCCTCCGCTCCCTGACAGCTCCACTTTATTTACAGGCCTGATTACAGGCGACACATGAGCGGATTTATTAACTCTGCTCTCCCGCTATTCAGAGTCTTGTAGATAAATGGGAAAGCCCGGGGCCAGTGCTAAAACTCAGTTAACATTAAAGTGAAGGATCTGCCGTTGTTTCTGCCTGGGGCACGGGGCGAAGGGGAGCGGATGCGCTTTTCTTTGCGAAGCAGTCAGATGCACGTCAGTTGAGTGGTGCTTTTTTCCCATCTGTCCCCAGGATGGATGTCTCACCAGGGAGGGCAGGACAGGGATGCTGACTCAGCACTTGCTGCCCCCCATATAAGGTCCAAGTTACCCCCCCGGGATCACAATGATGCCCAGATTTTAGACAGCCTCTGTCAGTATAGCTAGTTGAGTAGGTACATTAAGAACTTATTTTTCTCACGCTGACCCTGGCATAAATCATGAACAATGACCTTGGAGTCAGTGATAACACGGCAGTGTCAACCTGGTGCAAGGGGAGAATTAGACCCATCAAAACCAGTCCTTCCCTCCTGTGTCGCACCTTGTGTTATCACTTCTCTCTGTGCAGTGAGTCCAGGCCACCTCTGAACTGAATTTTAACTTGCTTGGGTGAAAATGTGGATTGGCTCCTGCTATGAGGATAGAGGGAGAGAAAAGGGCAGCTGGGGGACAGTTTATATCATTGGGATCAGCCAGCCTCAACCCAATTTTACCACTCCTATGCACCCCCTTTGCCTTCCTCTGGAGCTGCCAAATGAGGTATTTTGCCCACTCCTTGGCTCATGACTTGGACCAGCTCTGGGTTGCCCAGATTTCCTGAGCTTGCACAAGGTTTTTCCTTTGGGGTTAAACTCTTGGGGAGGCAGGAATTGCCCTGGGATCAAGGTATAAAGCTGCCCCTACACATCTGTTTGCCTATGGGAAGTGCTGTTGTGTCATTGCAAAATTCAGTCACAGTGAGAGAGCTGAACAGAAGCAGTGATGGGACATTTGGTTTGCCAGCAGCTCTCTCTGTGCTGAACCAAAGCCTCCTTGTTCTGAAATTCATGCTTAACTGGGAAGCAAAAAGAAATTCTAGTTTCAACAGAGCTAGATGTCACAGGAAAGAGGCTGTTTTGGTTCTGTTCTGTGTGATTTGGAGCATGGCTTTGCTCGGATACAAAAAAGATTTAGGGAGAACTAAGAAGTAGGAATTCATATTAGTGAGACTCCAAAACAGTCAAAATGAAACTTTTCAGGGGTTGCATGTCCTTCCTTGGAGAACCCTATGTGTGGGAATGAACTTTCTTTTTGGAAAGCTTTTGCTGAATTCTTCCCAGTAAAATGGGAAGTGGAAAACCATGGCACCCTGCTGAGAGTCTGAGCATCACTGAGTCACCGCTGGCCTTAAACGCCTCCTCTCCTCACCTGCAGGCACTACCAGGTCATGCAGCACCCCTTTGTTTCTGTGGGACTCTGCTGTTTTACAGCTCAGGGTTGGCTCCTTCTGGAGATCATGGGGGATTGGCGTGAACAGGAGGAGGTGAGATGCTGTAGATGACCTTGACCCATTGCAGAGCAGCTATGGAGAGCCCATCCAGCAACACTGAGATGGTAGGTCAGGCTCTCTGCAGGGAGCAGGAGAAGTGATTGCACTGTTCAAAAATCTTTGATGTTCTTCCCAGTGATTTCTGATCTTGTTCTTTCTCCATCTCCATTTCTGCCCTCCCAAACGGGCCAGCTGCACTGGATGTTTTCAGGTGAGCAGCCACATATTTAGATTCCAAAACACCTTTGGAAAGGCACTCTATGGCTATTTTGCTGTAATGCCACTCGGCAGTCGCGCTGTCTTGGCTCAAGCTCTGCCCCAAGCTGTGTAAGCGTGGTGGTCCCCCATCCCAGCCCAGCTATCCTAGGTTTTCTTCTTCAGTAGGTGTGACCTGCCCTGGAAACCAGAGCTTTCATGCCATGGTGCGCACACACCTCTGGTCTGCGGGCAGCTACCAGGAAGGATGGTCCCAGGAGCAATCTCGATAATGCATGCTCTCTCTTCCAGGGGCCTCCCATGCTCAGCTGTGCAGCCATCAGGAAGGGGCAGGTCCTGTAATAATGCACCTGGTTCCCGCAGAGACCCCCAGGAAGGGCCCAGGATGAAAGCACAAGGATTGAATCATCCCGGCAGTGTCCCAGAATGACCAACCTGATCAGGCTGACCCCCGGCCCCAAGTGATTTTGCAGGCAGTGTCTGGAGGGCAGGCAGGTCCTGCAGGTTTGCGTCACGACGTGGTGGGTCAGGAGCCCTCTCAAGCACCTTCTGCAGTGTGGGAGATGCACATAAAGGGATACCTCCTCAAACATCCCTGGTGAGGGCTAGGTCCAGCCATGCCTGGTTGATGGAGCCGTGCAGCAGCAAGGAGACCATGCTGCAACGGGATATGCCGCCCAGCAGCTTGCAGGTCCACCATGCCATGGTGACTCCTCTCTGTCCCGTTATGCCATAGATATGCAGCAGTCTCACCCCTCTCAGTGCAGTGTCGTTGAGTGGATTGAGGCAAAGAAAATATGAGAGACCCCGGTGAAGACTGAGGGCTCTGTGCCTTCACTGAGGCCCTGGAAGTGAGCACCAGCATCTCTTAGGCTTCCCCAGAGACACCGGGAAATCTCTTCCTCTTCCTGTGCCTCAGTTTCCCCAGCAGCAAAATGCAGCTAGTTTCTGCCTTCCCACTGGAAGGGAGAGAGGAGCTGGCTGAGGCCTTGCTTTTTCCACCGGAGTTGGGCTTTCTGACTGCTCAGCACTTCTGCAAAGCGGGCCCTTGCCGCTCGTAAAGTGCTGCGAGAGTAAGCGCTGCGACGAGTGACGGATACCCTAGCCGGGTGGAAGCAGGTACTGCAGACAGCTATCTAGATGGATGGGCTGATACTGCAGACGGGTCGGGGCGGGGGGGGGGTAGCGGATCGATAATGCAGATATGGAGATAGCTGGCCCAGCACGAATAAGCCCAGCTTTGTAAATGAACACTGCGCTCTCAGGGCTCCCCAGTAAAGGCTGTTATCTCCAGACACTCTGGCTGTCTGGGTCCTTTCACAATACAGAGACGTGCAGACCAGGATATGAGTCAGCTAACAGGGCTCTTTCCCTGATCACTGACCGAGTGTCAGCCTGACACCGCTTTACAATGTTGGCTCACGGCGGGACCGCGGGCTCCCGCGGGCTCGGTCAGGCGCTGGGGGTGTGGGGTGGCTGTCACCTCCTCCAAGGGGAAGGACTAGCAGGGAATTCAGCCCTCGCCATCCCTCCTGACTTCTCCTGCATCCCAGGCCTGGATGGTAACAGCAATCACCGACCAGCTCCCCAGCCACTGAGGCAGTGTGCTCAGTCTGAGAAAAAAAGAAAGGCAAAAAGCAAGTGGCTTTATTCCTTCATTGCTGGGCTCTGGGGATGATACAAGCACCCATTCCCACTCCACAGAGCCACCAGTGCAGTTGGAGAAGGAACCAGCAAGACACCTAGCTCCCAAGCTGGCTGGCTTGGCAGGGTTTTGTGCCAATGCGGTGCAGGTGGGAGCATTACGTGGAAGTCTAGAAAAGGCACATGTCCCCCTCGGTGTGCCCCACTCAGGTCTCCTGGCCATGTCCCCCCTGCACGTTCCCTGCCCTGTCCCACTGCCTGCCAGAGGGTCTGGTTCAGGCACAAGTCCTAGCCTTGCCTTGCCAGTCTGAGACCAGGACTGGAAGAAGAAAATAACAGGTTTTAATAACTCCAGGACTGGTCTGGCCACGTACCCATCTTTCTCCATGTCCTTCCTCTGACAATAGCCCACAGCTGATCCGTGGGGAAAAGCAGGACAGGACAAGCATGCCATGGTATATTCCCAGTGTGCTCTCCCTACTTCCAACGATTTGTGCTCATGGACTTCTTAAATCAAACATGCTGCCTTTATATCAATGATGCAGGAAAGATTTTTCCTCTATGAACATGTCCAGTAACCATATAAAATTTTAACATCCAGCAACAAGGAGTTCCTCAGCTTGAACGCAGAAAGTGACAAAATGTGGTAAATGTGGCCTGGCAGGTGGTATTTTTGAAGCTTCTGGACTGTGTAGCTTTGGGGAAGTCAGTTCGTCGGTCCGTGAAGAGGAGATATCTACGAAATGAGAAGTTTGTGCACAGCGATCCTTTGCAGTGACCCACACTGTTTCCAGACTAGGCGCTTTTAACCTTAGCTCTGCCCATGCTTCTGCCTTAAAGAGTGGTGCTCAGGGCCCTCCAAAACACATTTGTTAATAAACAGAAATTTAGGCCAAAGGATCTCTTCAGCAAAATAATACAGCCATTCTGCCAAATCCAACCCCCTCCCCAGCCCCTGCTCCTCCTTTCTCCCCCCTTCCCATCTCATTTCCTTCCCAGCCAAAGAAATCTGTCTGCCTGATAGATGGCTCCTGACAAGCTGAGCAGCTAAAGATCACATGTCAATAGGGCTATAATTAGGAGAATTGAGCCCTGTCAGGGCCGGATGGATATTTATCTGAAATCAATGGCCAATAGGGTGGAAGGAATGAAGATGTGGGAGTGTTTGCTTTGGAGCTGCCGCGGCTTTTTACACCCTGTCTGCACAGGGATCCTGCGGGCTGGGGCTTTCCTGCTGCCTGAAAGGGGGGAGGATTATAACATTAGCCACGGAGATCTGCTCTGGCCTCCGAGCACCGGGACCCCAGTGACCCGCTCTGGATGTGCCCGCACTGCCCTGGGTGGGGACGGAAACAGGGAGAAGAGAGACTGGGAAGGTGGATGCAGGGAGGGGCTGTGATTTAGTGGGGAGATAAGTCCTCTGCTCTTCCTCCCTGTGTGAAAGGGCACGTTAACGACCCCAGTTACCAGGCTGAGATGCACACAGGAGATGTGGGACTGGAGAGGCAGCAGCTAATATGGAGAAGGATGTTGTCCCCATGGGCTTCTCTATCACCTCCCATGCCCTGCTGGGATGGAGCTGGTGCCTACCCCAGACCCTGCTCAGAACATAAAGCCCAAACCACAGTGTGTTTCTCCGCCTGGGGTAGAGCTGATGGATCTTGGCCCACGGATGATATTGGATGTGTTGTGCAGAGCCCATCCATCCACGCTGGTCAGCTCAGGCCAGGGGCACAGAGCAGGGACTGGCCTTTCATCCTTGCAACAGTGCTGCTGGGGAAGATGCTGCAAATAGCAGGCTGAGCCTTTCCACCAGCCTCCTCTCTTAAGGCTATTACAGATCCTTGGAGGGCCCTAGGTTACTGCAGGGATTTTGTTGCAGGCCCTCCTGCTGCTGTGGCACACCAGCACTTTTCTGGTAACACAAGCCCCGCTCAATGCAAACTTACGCAATGCTCCTGGTGGTGATGTGGGAGAGGGGATTTGCACCTAGACAAACACCCGGGTTTGCTCTCACTTGGACTGTGGCATGAATCCTTCTGCAACTGTGGGGCTTTTGTGTAAAGAAAAGCTTGGAAGGCCCCTGGTCCTGGGAAACCCTTAAGCATCTGCTTTAATGCTTCATTGGGGCAGGGGTCGATGGCCCGGCCTCAGAGCTGTTCAGCTATGAAAACAGCTGAGGTTAAAGACAAATGCTTTGGGAATGCTTCTGGACACCAGGCAGGATGAAATCTAGTCACACAGATCAGAGAAAGGCAGGAGGCAGTAAACACAACCCCTCACGCTGCCTCAGGAGTTAACCTCCAAACCAGAAACAAGCTAGAGGAAACCCCTGTGTTTTCAGCCTAGTTGAGCTTCATACTCCCCATTGCTCTAGTAACTACCTGGGGTCAACCCCATCCCATCACCAGCGCTGTGCAGGCTCACCCCGGACAACAGCAGAATAACACACTGCTGACAGCCGTGATGCTCGGCAAACACCGTGTGGACTGAGCACAGGAGGGAACTGTTTTTTCCCTCTCGCAACATCTGCCCTTTTGCAACCAAGGTGCAAAACCGAAGATGTTAAAAATTGTCAGGGATCAGAAGTTAGAATTAGGAAAATCAGTGCTTCCCATTTGGGCACTAAGAATCAGAAAGGCTCTCCCAGTGTCATCTTGTGGCAGCATCCTCTCATGCACTGCATGGCTGAAATCCCATCTGTTGACCTCTCATCACACCCTGGTATAGCCACCAGTCCCCACAGCCCTTCTCCAGACTCATTTCACTCCTGAGAGACCCATGGACTTGGAGGGAGAAATTGAGGAAGGGACAAGATCCCAGGCCCTCCCTGTGGCTCAGACAGTGGCAGCAGATGACACGTAGCCTGGGATGCTTCTAATTTATTGCAGCTGTAATTGGGGTTAATTAGTGGTGACCAAATTTATCTTCTTGCCTCTCATTAATCCCAAACACAAAAGAATCCTGTTTGCAATCAATTGCTGTTTAATTACAGCACAATAGCTGCTTCTTGAGATCAAAATCCCTGCTGGTGTGAGGCCTTGATGGTGAGGTTGGGAAGGAAGACATGCAGCTATGGAGGAGCTGAAGGATGAGGATGAAGACTCCAGCTGGGAATGGTATCATCCACCACAGGGCTGGTGATGCTGTTGGCCTGGGCAGATCCAGTGCGAGGTCTCCTGTCCTGGGTAAGGGATCATCCAGTGGGTTTCAAACTGGGAAAAAGGCCTGGGTTTTTAAACAGCTCTTTGTGCAACAGTAGGAAAACCCAGTGCAGGGTGGCACTGATGCTGGACAGCTCTGCGGTGCCCTCCAGGCAGGGGGATCTGCTGGTGGCTGTTAAATGGGATGGCCTGGATGCAGCTCCGGCCTCCAAGATCTTGCTGCTCCAGTGAGCCAGGGCACAGGAGATGTCCTGCCTGAGACCCAGGTCCCCCAACAGCAGCTCCCATTGCTTAGCCCTGGACCTCAGAGGCTGCCATGGATGTTATTGCTGGCACACCAAGGGCAGTAATGCTACCTGTGAGCTACAAAGGGCCATGCTGGAACCCTGAGGAGAAGTGGAGCAGTCAGAAAGAAAACACGTTCTCCATGAGGTCTGGGCTTGGATCAACTGCTCAGAGGATATTTGGTCCACTCTCAGCCTGAGGGGAACAGAAACAGAGACTCTTCCAGCCAGAGAAAACAGGGAAGTAAAGGCCTCCCGGGAGTCCAGGGCCTTCCTTGTTCATACTGGAAGTGTCCGAGATGCTCCAGTGATAGAGCTTGTCGAAATGACTGAGCTGGGGTGGCAATGGAAGACACTTGCCATTTGGCTAAACCTACCCACAATGAGGCCACAGCAGGATGCAATCAAAGGCCATATGCCCACCCACAAGGGCAAGATAAATGAAGGAGAAGTGAAGAAAAGGGCCTGAACTGTGGGAAAGCCACTATTTCTGCAAGTAATCACTCCATCATGGACCTGACCCATTTCTGGGGCCAGGCTATCTCTAGGACTCCCCTCCCAGGGACACCTGGTGAGAGCCCCAGCCTCTGGCAGGTGGCTACTAGTGGGAAAAAAGAGGGTGGAGAGAAGATGATGACGGATGCAGACAAATGAACCTCACATAGGCTGGGACAGGATGCGTCCCTTCCAGGAGAGTCATGCATTCCCTATGTGGGTCCCTGTCCAGTGCATAAGCAGATGTTACTGCAGAAACACATGCAGCTGACCTGCCAGATGTGCAGGGACCAGGGCAATGGAAGGAGATGGAGAGAGCCGGGGAGACAGGGCAGGCAAGGTGGAAGGGGCCCAAATTGCTTTTTGTCAAGAGCTACATTTGCCTGGGAGTTGTTCCTGTCCTGCCCCCTCATTTTCCCAGATAAATGTATGCTCAGTTAATGCTGTGAGTATTAAATAAACTCCCTGCCTGGTTTGCCTGCCTCTCCCTCCCAGCTGTTTAGGTCCCATCAATCTACAGGATTATTGAGCCCAGTTTTGGAGTTAGTGGCGTGTTGAAAATGCTCCGGTCTTCCCTTTATCACTTTCAGATCAGCTCATCGGATGAGAATCCATCAGGGAAAGTAATGGGAGAGGCTGTGGTGATATATGGCTCTGCGTTACTGGATCAATCGGGCTCTTTCCTTCTCTCCAGCATACGAACGAAGATCCTGTGTGTGTCCAGGGCTGTGGCTACTGGGTGCTCTTCTCTTAAAACTCCAGGTTAATCAGCACTTCTCATTCCTGCAAGAATTTTGTCGTGGTGTGTGCTGGAGGTGCTCTAGATGAGAAAAAATACCGGCTGTGTCAGAAACAAGGTCCAGGGCCAAACTCCTCTGGGGATTTCAATCCCTGTACCCAAATGCTGACAGTTATCTACTACGTTTTCCTACCTGGGCATGAACAAACACCCTCTCCCCAGGCCCTGTGCTGATTCGGAGGGAAGAGCACCACCTACTGAGTCTGCCTCACAGCTTTCTTCCCTTTTTTTAAAAAAAATTTTATTTTTATGTTTATGTTCATAAATTGCCTTTGCTTTGCTCTGGAAAAGGCAGAGGCACGTTTAACTCCAAGCCACCCTCCTGATCTCTCCAGACGTTTTCTGCTTGCATCGTTTTTCTTTCTAAGCTGCTTGTGTTAATGAGACTTGCCTTGCTTGGGATCTCTCTGCTTCCTGCCTTTGTGAACTAACAACTTCAGCCTGATGCCTCCTTGGACACAGATGCGATTTCTCTCGAAACTTGTGTGTGTGCAGACATGGGAAGCAAAATAACTTATCCAAGCTTTGGCTCAAAATCTAAACCAAAACTGGGGAGTTTGACACAGAAAACACAAGCAGATGTGGTAATACATTTCCATACATTCATGTGTACACATATGGATGTGCATATATATGCTGATATATACATTTTGGTCCCACTTTGGCCAAAGATTTAGGGAATTAGCTAAAGACTTTCATATCTGGGTTCAAGTTCTTTCTCTGACACAGCCCTCCCTTTTAATATTGACTAAGCACTTAAAAAATCCTAGAAAGTAGGCTGGGAGAAACTCACAGAAATCTTCTCTAGTGTTTCTTGACTGTTTTTAATTGAGAGTTTATTGAATTTTTCAGGAGGAAAGCTGCTGCCCAGCCTCTGAAATATTCCCCCAAAGCCATTCATTTGCAACCAACACAAAATTAGACTAAACGTTAAATGTTCATTTATTATTTCTCCCTGCTTTTCTTTGTTTGCATTACGAAAGTGTGTTTGTGTGCGTTTCTTCCAAGGAATGCCACAGGACATTTTCTGGTGATTTATAGACCTTCTCCAGTCAGGGGTCCTCAGCCACTAGAGTCGCTTTATCTGCCTCCAACCAAGCTGTTGGTGGTTAGACACTGAAACTTCAGACCTTGTGGCTATCTGAAACAAGATCTAGGTGGAAGGTGGGAATGAGGAGAGCCAGGTTTTGCAGTCTAGCTCTGAAGCCAGCCTTGGTGGCAGGGAAAATGAGGAATTGCCAAGAAAAGGCCATGGGATGGCTCGGCAGTGCCAGGAAGACAGAAGGGACCATGCAAGGGCAGAAAGGGGAGGGTAGAGCAGGTCCTGGCTTCTCCATGCTGCAGCTGAAAGTGCCCTCAGCAATGGGGGCAGCTGAAATGTTTCCTGCCAATAAACCACTGGCCTTGTGTGCCCCCGTGACAGGATATGGCACTCTGCAAAATGCGCTAAAGAACGAATAAAATGCAGTTAGGGAGCCGGGGCTGCTTGACTTTAGACCAGCTCTTGGGCCTCTGGCAGGAGCCTGGTGACCAGCTACCTGGCCAACCAAAGGCATGCAGGAGTCTGGGAGCCTACAGAAAACCTCCTCAAAGTCAAGGGCCCATGAGGAAGGGTTGGAAAGATATGAGATTGTTTAGTCCAGAGAAGACTGAAGGGATATGGGTTAACAGTCCGCAATTATGTAAAAGGCTTCTGCAAGAAGGGGAGGGACACATGTTTCCCTGTGGATAGGACAAGTAATAAGGAGCTTAAAAACCAGCAAAGGAGATTTAGAGCTGTGGGGATAGAGAAGGGCTGGGATTAATTGCTGCAGGGGGAAGGGTAGCATCACCAGTGCTTGAGGTTTGGAGGACAAACGTGTCAAGGAGGGCTTAAAGAGAATGGATCCTGCCATGCAGCCAGGGACAGAGAAGATGCTCTGGCAACATCCACCCAGCTGCCTTTTCCTACTGGTGTTATGGCTGACCCACATACCATGCAGCAATGTGAGTGAGCGCTGGGAGCCACACCATTTCCCATGTTGCGCAGCACTGCTTCTCTGGCCAATTCCCTGGCCATGGCTTAGCTCAAGCCTGCAGGAGCCAAGGCGATGTGGCTCCGTGCCTGTGGATGTTGCATTTCAGCCTGGCCTCTCTCCCCGTCTTGCCCATGCTTCCACCTTCACCTGCACCTTCGGACTGGGAGATGGCTTTTGGGGGGAAAGCACCCAGCAAAGTAGTGGTGAACTGATCACCCCGAGGAAGCAAATGTGCTGACTAGGCACAAGTGAGAAATAAAGCAGAAAAACTTGAGAAAGCTCCTTCTTCCAGTAATTCCCAGGGAGAGGTGTCAGCCATGATTTCTGGAAGCCACACGCAGCAGAAAGCAGGGGATTGCTGGCAGCACTAATGAAGTTACTGCCATCCGGCGATTAGGTTAGGAGATCCTCAGGGACTGGCCTGTGAGGTGATGGACTGAAAGCAGAACGGGAACTAAATTGCATTTCATTTCAATTTGGCCATAAATTTGATGATTTCGTCAGATAAGGAGTAAAGGGGGAAGGGAGGCGGGGGAAGCAGAGGAGAGGGAGGGCTATGTGCCTTCAGCACGGCCAGGGCAGGGAGGGAGCAGGGAAGAGAGCGCGACACAAGAAATTACATCGTTCTAATTTGTACCATTGTAGATTATTAATCAGAAGTGTCAAAGGCTTTATGGATAGGATGTATATCACCTGCTTTCTATAGACTATTCACTGAAGTAATAAGGGCTGGGAATATAGGTTATTGAGCTGCCCTGGGATTTATGGGAGAGGATGCAGTGGATGAGGAGAGGAGATGTGCCATTGTTTCTACTTTCATTGGATCTTCCACATGGTATCAGCATTTTGTTTTCCCCATCCCATCTGCAGAAGGCACGTGAGCAGGTTGTGAAGGAAAATGTCAAAATGGCTCCTGAAACTGTCAGATTGCAGTAAAGGTTGCAATCTGTAGAGCATGAGCCAGTGAGACTTCCCAGCTTTGACCAGTCAAACTTTGACTCAGAACAGTCTCAGCTGCAAGGCAAAATAGACTCCATTGTAGTAGGGTTGCCCAATTATTATAAAGACACAGATAAGGGAACAGATTCAAATGTCTTTCCATCGTTGGAGGCTAATACTGCAGACCTTAAAGAAATGATCAGGGTTCGTTCCAGTTTGGAGACAGCATGTGATGCCAGGCCCTGAGGACATGACAAAGATCCCATATTGTCTCCTGGGGCAAAGAAGCGTCATGATAGCAGTATCACCTGGGGCATAGCATCTGATCAGCTCACAGTGTTGATGTCAGTGACATTCTGTCATGATAACAGTACATGGTATTTCAGGCAGGTGACATGGCAGTATAACCTTGCTCTCTTATGGCATGTATTGACACTTGCATGGCAGGGAAATGCTGTGCTGCATTTGATTAGCATGCTGATACCACTACAATGGAAAAATGTAGTCTCTGATGTGCTGAAGTTTCCACTTGGACATTAGGATTTGGTGAGGTCTTGGTATGATGTGTCATTTTTAATCCCAAAGTGATGACATGCTGATATCTCATCTCGTCGCTGTTGTTTCCTTCTGACAGCATGATGTCTTAGCCAGGTGGGCTAAGACTTCTGACCTGATCTGGAGATGTCCTTGCATGATTTGTTGAGGTTTCAGTCTTCCTATTTTGATGTGGCAGTGCCTTGCAAGAGGAGAGGTTTTCTGCTCTGCTGCAATGCATGACTGGATGAAGGACTGGTACTTGCTTAGGAATAAGACCAGGAACAGTATTGGTGGGATGTGTTGGTATCTGGCCGTGGCATAAAGCAGTAAAGTCATGGCAGGGTGTACGACCCTTATTTCCATGACAAAGAGCCTGCCATTCCTTGACAAACGGTGGGTTTTCCTCAAGCAATGGAGCTGGATGTGATCTGAGGCTGTGCCCAGCTCCAGTTCTGCATGTCCCAAGCTCACATGATCATGACGTGGGAGGATGAGCCAGCTTTTTCTCCTGCACTCCTTCTCCTCTCTTCCAGCTTTTCCTGGCAGATGGAAGTGAGTCTGAGAGCATTCTGAGGTCAAGGTAATTTCTTCCAGCCATTTAGCTGCTGAATGCCACTGTCCAGCCATCTGGGGCTTTATTTAAAAAGTATGGGACTTCACAGCACACTTTTGTGGGCTCTCACACATGGAACCTGTAGGAACATCTTCCTCTGTGAAGGCAGAACGGTGGAAATGTCTGCAAAAGGACTGACCTCTCTGGCTCAGGGATGTGGTAAAGATGTTCCAGTTGGGTGTCAATGCTGAAATTATCTGGGACAGGGCCAAGCCCTGAGTTTTAATAAGTACAGCTACAGAGCTGTGCCTGGTGGCTCTCGGTGATCTCATGGGCACAGCAATGCACCTTCTGTGTCTTCTTCCACTGGCCATGCTCCCCCTGCACCCAACTGACACAGGGCAGGGGCATAGATGCTTTCCAGGACTAGCTCTGCTGAGCCTAGGAACTGTTTTGTGCTGGTACAGCAATGCAAAATGTGACTGGAGCTTGGCCCACGCTTAAGGCCAAAGCTTTTAAACTCATGTGCGAGAGAGGGGAAAGACATCACCCATAAATTTTAACCCAGGCACAGGAAGCTGGGCTCTGGCTGGGGCAGAAATCTGGAGGCATGTGGCTATCAAACTGCTTCAAAAGTTTGGCAGGCAGTTTTGTGATAATAATTAATGCATGCAGTTGCCAGGAATTCATGTGCGGTCATGGAAATTTTGCACACCTCATCGAGGAGTCAAACTTTCTGCTTCTGTGTTGGATTCAGCCAGCTCATATATGGCTGGCACAGTCGCACTGGTGAACAGTGTGAACCTACACTGTTGTGTCTGCACTGTATTACACTCCCCTCCTCTTCTCATTCCTGCTTGGAAAGCAATACATGCAATGAAGGTGGCAGGAATGATTTCCAGGAACGTCGAGCCCCCTACAAGTCCTTTGGAAGTCAAAGGATGTTTCCGACACTCGACTTTGAAGAGCAGCCATGAATCTATTCTAAAACCACCAAAGCAAAGAGGAAAGGAATCTTTAGTGTAACTTCAGCATGTTCAAAATGAGAGATTACAAGTGTTAAGAAAATAATGACCAGGAGGTACACGAAAAAATATGCAAAAATCTATTTCACATGCACAATAATTTACTTTTAGATGTGCCGTAAAGTTTTTATATGCACAATAATTTACTTTTACATGTGCAATGATGTTTTTACACGTGCAATGATTCATTTTTATGTGCAAAAGCTGACCAATTAAAAGCTCCGGTACTAAACACACCTCTGGCCAGTCCCGAATGCCTTTGTTTGCACACAACTTCCCCCACACCAGCACTCTCGTGCAACAAGTTTTATTGATTATTTCACAGTTGGTTCTGACTGGCTCAGTGTAATGTGCCTGGTATGAAATTTGGGGGTCCTGACTCATTTCCAGTTTAGCCCAACAAAAAGTATGAGCAGCCCCATGGGATGGGTTCACTTCAAAGTCAGAATTGACCTGAGTTATTAGGAAGGGATGCAAGGGCCAGACAACCTGGATTATTGCCTGCTTTTCTCCATGATCTATCCTAGTCAGCTACATGTGTCTGTGGGAAGAATACCAGGCCAAGTAGGCAGCTCTGAGAACACATTTACCCTATCAGAAAACCAGAAAAAATACTCCCCATTGGCCAGCTAAAAGCAGCCGGGCTCTCAGCTGCAGCTCTGTCCCCTCTTTGCCCTTCTCGCTGTGGTTTTGCAAGTTGCCAAACTTAGTCTCATAAACCCTCCACTGTTGGATGATCATATGTACTCTTCTCCAGCAGTCTTCTGAAAGTTGGTGGGATTTTTAGTCAGAGGATCTAAGTATTTGATAAAGCAATCTAAGGACCCCATACAGGCCACGCACCTCAAGGCAACAGAGTGGAGCCAGGGAGAAACTTGTGGAGAAGCTGTTGAAGAATTGGTGCAGAAACTTTGTCCATTCAGAGACCTCAGATCTGCTTCCAAATTCTTTTCTGTCACCACTTTACTCAGCAGTCACTTCTAAATCAATCAGATGGGGTTTGAGTCTGTCTCCTGCAGATGAGTACCTTGATTTAATAACATAGATTTGGGGATCTATTTCCCCTCACTTTCTCCTGCGTATTCTGTTCCCCATTTAAATAAAACACATATCTTTGTGTTGCTGTCCTGTGCTCAGGGTGGATGTGCTAACCTCCAGGATATTGCATAGAAAGGGAAATGTCTTCTTACGGCCTGTGAGACTTCATCCCCCTTGGAAACTGTCCACTGCACTAATTTGGTGAATTCACTTGCCATGGATAATTTCAGCATGACCAAAGGGACTGAAGAAATAAATGAATTTCTCCCAATGTGCTTCTGGCTATGTGTTAAAACTGCCAGCACCCCCAGATTAAATGCAGCATCTCAGGCCACAGGGTCACCTCCAAGCAGAGTCCTGCTGGTCACACAGAGTCTTTGCCACGTTAGAGGCAACACAGTTACTTTGAGTGTGAATCTCAAATTACTGCAAGCCTGGCAGATTCAAAGGGAAAAGCAGTGAAAGGGACTAGAAATATAAGTAACAGTCACCAGTAGATGGGAAAAAGAAAACTGCTCACAGAATCATTTCCTTTGGACTATTTGGCAATGGAAGAAATGGTCATGGAAAATGGAGGACGAGGAGATGGTCTGGGAGAGGGTGGATGGTCAAGTTCAACAAAATAATGAAAGCAGAAACACTTTCCTTCTGAGAAATCCCAAACTTTAAAAAAAATCTGGTTTAGAATTTGTAAATGTTTTGTGGCAGCTTGAATTCATCAGAAGCAAATGGATATCCTTTTCATCCAAAGTTTCTGTATTTTCAAGAAAAAAAAGCTTCCATGGAAAACTTTTTTGGGGATATTATCCCACCAGCTTTAACCAAAGGTATGCTTAAGTCACTGTTTACAACCTCTTTCGAGCAAGCAAAAGGCATGGGAGAATGGTGAAAGTGTCAGAATAGCGTAATCTGTTTTCAAGTCATGGGCAATTCAGATGCAAATGATCTGAATGTTTATGGGTCACCATCTGAAGAGACTGGGCATGAGATGGGCTGGCTGGCAGTGTCTGCCACTGCTTCCCACGGCAAAGTGGGCTGGCCACCTCCTAAAACACTTGTCTGGAATGCATAGGTGAGAAGGAGAAGGCAGCTGAAGGGTTTCAGCTGGACTGATGCATGTCGGAGGTGTTGGGCTGCCAACCTTAAAATGGCCTTTGGATTTTCCAGAAATTAGAGGTGACAACTGTAAACCTCAGATCTGGTTGCAGTCAAGGTGTGGAACTCCCTACTGGGCCTCGTCTTGGCATGCAAAGGGGTGCTGGCTGGCCAGCATGACATCTGTGGTTGCTTTTTTGGGTGGGAATGCCTGTTCTTACTTGCTTCCATCATGTTCAAACCAAGTTAGCTCAGAACAGTACGTATGTTATTTTACAAGGGTCAGGTACATGGAAAACTTAAATCTCCTAAAAGACAAGTTAACTGGGGGGAAAAAAAAGAAATGGAATAGAAAAATGCAAATGATGAATGGGGATGGTTTAAAACAACAACAACAACAACAACAACAACAACAGCAACAGCAACAGCAACAGCACCAGCACCAGCAACAACAAGCTGATCTCAAAGCAATAACTCCTCCATCAAGAGTGATACTGGCCTGAAAAACTGGCTTGGCTTAGAGGTGATATGAAAGTGGCAAGATACCCATCAAATGGAAAAAATGGTAGTAGAAGGTACTGAATGTACACTAGAAATGTTATAGAAAATCAGTAAGATGAGCAAAAAGACACAAGAAGTCTCTGGCCAGTAGAGCTGAGGGCAGTAAAGAGTTTAAATATGTTGGGAACAGAAGGAACTATTGTTACCATTGTATTGATCCTTCCTTGGAAGGAACAGTGGATGTATCAATAATGAAATGTGCAAAGCATGCATTTTCAATAAATATTTGTTCTGTATTTGGAGAGAAAAATAGGATTTGCATCTGACTATAGTGAGGGAACCATTTCCAGGCCCACATTAACTATGGGACATACCAAGCAGCCTCTCTTAAAAACCTGAAGCTTTATGAAAACAGCAGATCCTAACTACAATCAGATGTTTTCTATAAACTGACCAAGAAACATTAGTGTTGGTTTCTGAGAAGCCTTGTAGAGCTGGGCAGAGAGGAGGCAATCCAGGGGACTAGAAGAAAGCTAATGTCGTGCTAGCATGTTAAAATGGTATAAACAGGATGACTTGAATAATTATTGCCTGCCATTGATTCTAGGCAAAATGAAGGAACACCTCACCAGGACTCGATTAATAAAGAATTACAGGAACATGATGCTAATCAGCAGGGGGTTATGGGAAATCGGTCTTGTCAAATTAAGTAGCTTTTATAAACGCAATTACAAGAGTGAGGATAATTAACCACTGGAGGAACTTACTGAGGACTGTGGTAGAGTCTCTTGGGTAGATCAAGATTTTTCCTAAAAAAAAGAAAAAGATTTTCGCGCTGCCCAGAACAATGGGGTCTTTGTCCATTCTTGGAGGGATGAGAGTCAAAACACTGTAACCACAGCCACCACAGCTGAAGAGGGCATTCATTTAAGGCACTAATATGGGTTGTGTTATCCAGCACCTTGAACTATTTGGTGGTTTTTGGTGTTCAAATCCATACGCTGATGAAGAAACCAAATTTTTTAACATGGCTGCTACTGGCTCCTTATAATGAAGGTAGCAGATGGCTGGAGGGGGAAGGATGCAACACTTTCAAACAAAAGGGAGAAGCAGGACATGTTTTGTTATTGCAGGGTTGCATCTAAGTACAAGGATAAATTGGCCTGTGCAAGTGTTTGTGCTGTCCTCATGTCAGTAGTGTCCTGGCATCCCTCAGCTGGCATCCAGCAGTTGACATTTCATGCACACCTTTCTTCCAGAAGGCTCATGGTGTGTGGAGTGAAAGAGTTTTTTCTGGGAAAGGACTTGTTTCAAATGGCTTCACTCTGCTGCGCTTACGTTAGAGAAGCCAGGCTGAAGAAATATGACTCACAGGGACAACCCAGGTTATGAATCCGTGGACAGCCCTGGAGAAGCACTGTTGCACAGAGAGCATTTGCTCCGAGGTCCCAGGGAGCTGTTAGCCATGTCCCTCACTCCAGAGCTATGAAAATAATCTGGGTTTAGAACACACATTTTCTGGTTTTGTACACCTAGACAGTGGAAAGCTGCTCTTTGGGAAGCTAAAAAAAGGTAGTAGAGGACACATCTGATGTGTTCTTAGGGCCTGCATTCAGTAAAAGACGTGCTAACGTGTCAGTAGGAGTTTGCTGTTTCAGGCAATGACTGAAGCGTTTTTCTCTGTGACTGTGGGCAATGTCCTCTCAGGCCATCAGAAGTGGATAGGACTCCTTTCCACTGGCTG
The DNA here is from genome assembly GCF_036370855.1 of Dromaius novaehollandiae. Lineage (NCBI taxonomy): Eukaryota > Metazoa > Chordata > Aves > Casuariiformes > Dromaiidae > Dromaius > Dromaius novaehollandiae. The sequence goes on along the minus strand of NC_088099.1, from coordinate 168,076,999 downwards.
CAGGATGAATGTTCTTCATAACAGGCCTCCCAAATTTGGATCCAGGACTTCTGTACTCTGACTGTGGTGGAGAAGCGGCTGCTGAACATGCTGCCTAGATACTCTTCAGTTGCCTGTGGCCACCAGACTCCATCCCACGGGCTGAGAGTGATGGGGCAATCAGGAGTGTCAGGCTGTTTTCACTGATTTGTTATCGACCTGTTTGATATGCTCTCACATTTCCATGCATCTTCCCCTCCTGCACTCCATAAAATGCAACACGAAATGTCTCCTCTCAATTGAGATGCTCTGTTTTATTTGGGCAGAGAAATCCACTTAAACCTTTTTAATTTGTCTTGTTTGGATATGGGTATAATTTTGGTTGTGTTTTATGGGTGCCCGGTTCATTTTACTTCCTGTAAATCGTCCCTTTAGTTACTAGGGCTTCTGGGAAGTTGTAAATTCTCCCTCCTATCTTCTCCGTAGAGTTTACGTTGTTTTACAGTTTCATTAATAGGTTCTCTCCCAGCTAGGTTGATGAAAGTTATTGACCTAATCATAACCTATTAATTATGACAGTAAATTCCACTCTTGGAAATGTTTTACTGAGCAAATGTTACTTGGAAAATCTGCAGGTTAAACTGGAGTTCCAAGAACTTTAAATCTACTGTTCACTGCCCCAGTCACAGAGCTACAAGTCCTCCTCAGGAGAAGCATGTATCGCACTGCTGGTTTGGGATGGAGCAGTGGGCAACCGGTTGTTGGATGCTGGATTGCAAGCGACAAGAAGGATTGCTGTGGCAGTCACCCCAAGCAAAAGAAAACAGGAAAAAAAAAGCTGGGGGAGGAATTTCAGGAATTCTTATTCAGGGAGCACTGAGCTTCCCGAAATGCTGTCTCTACATGCTTGGGTCAAGTGTGGCACCTGGGATGCATTCAGGTTGCTTGCTGTGGTGGCTAGAAGGAGGAAAGTGCCAGGAAAAAGCAATATACTTACTTGCTCTCCAAGGCTGCCAGCCCACCAGAGCTCAGGGCATATCCCAGGTGTCTTTCATAGGCACCTTCAGTGTCCACGGCACATTCTCTGTTGGGTGTCTGTGAACATAGCTCCTAATGACGTAATTTCTGTTTCAAGCATTTGAGGACTGGATGAGGGGAAAGCCAAGGGAAAGATTTGTCTTCTCCCAGCCTTTTACCCCCCCAGAAACTGATTCTGCCCTGTAGCCCCAGTTACAAATGCCCCATTAGGAAACATACTCTGGAACTCAGCTGCTGAGAGAACAGCTCCATTCTGCATCCTCAAACCTCTCGGGAAAGCCGCTTTGCTTACAAGGCAGAGAGGACTCCCTGGGGTTGAAGGGGTTGTGTCAGCCCTTCTGAATCACCATCCTTGCTGGGAGCTGCAAGAGGTCTCAGCTGGATTCAGTTCTCAGTTCAAATGGGCATTAAATGTTCCCAGTTATGCACATATGCATTACATGCACAGACACACGCATGGGTATCTCTATATATAGATACCTACACAAAAGTAGTTATGTGTTTCCACATATGTGCACACATGCAGAGCACAAACCCTGAACACACAGTCGAAGATGATGGAAATGTTACTGGGCTCTTTTCTGATGGGGGCCTCAAATTCACTGATGATCACCCCATTGCTGTGACACAGGTGGGGAAGCTGAGTTGCGAGGGATGGTCATAAAGGGAGGAGGTGGCAGAAGGAAAGGGACACCTCCAGCCCTGGGTCTCATGGCAAGCCCACAACAGAGAGAGGTAAGGAGGAGAAGATAAGAGGTTATATGCAGAAGAAGGTGGTGGGATGGAAACAGAGGCTCTTTTCCAGGGCTGTTTAAAAGGAAACTGAGCCTGTAGGTATGGAGATGACATGAGTGTCATCCCCTTTGCAGAGCTGTGCTCAAACTGCCTGTTGCTTTTAGGACTTTTAAACCTAATTCAGTAGCAAGGAGAAAAGTAACTTCTGCAAGGGAGCCAAGCTTTCAGTGCAGGGGGACTACCTTCACTGTTTCTTTTGCAGCATCTGAAGGAACCTACCCTGCAAAGTGGTTCACAGAGATGGAAATCAAACCATCAGCAGTGAAGGTCTCTCAGGGATGGGATGGTGTGCTGATGATTACAGCCCTTCATATCTTTGTTTGCCTTGAAACATAGAATGTCATTTGGGTCCTTTAAAATTGGGGGCTATACATCTGGAAGATATCCTGAAGATCCTCCACTCTCACTGCAAGGATTTTTTTTTCATTTTGTAAACAGTTTTCAAAGTTACCCTAAGGACTGCAATATTAATAGCCTCCTGGAATGACAAATTCAAAGCATGGCCACGGCAGTTTAGCCCCTATTGCCTCTCACTGCAGTCCTATTTCTGTACCTGCTGTACGATCCATGCTCTCAGTGATTCTGGAATGCGAGAAATAAACTCAACTATACATCTTCAATCACTGATACAATTTCATCTCCTAATTTGCTGTGAAGTCCCCAAGAACATTTCTTTTTGGCATCTACCTACTGCAGACACTAAACTATCTGCTCTTTTTTGGACTTGTCTTTTGTTTCATGCACCATAATTCTGTACTGGTCTCCAAACACGTTCTTGTGAATTTAAGATCTGTTTCCATTATTGCAGTTTGAATAACTGGACTTGCACAGTTCTTGACTTTGATATATCACAACCACATTCCAATTTGCATACAAAGCACAAAGCACTTGAATCAACCTGCAGACACCCTCTTTACTTAAAGCCATATTTTCAGCATATTCAGTGCGGTGGGTCTCAGGGAGTAAGACCTTGTCAGGCATGATAACAAATGTCACTAAGTATTTTCACTAGAAACTTTTGGCAGGATTCATCTTGTGGAGATAGGCAACAGGAAAAGATGATCAAAAAATGATCAACAGCAAAGTTATCCATATCCGAGCTGCATATCCAGGCTCCTGTTATTCAGACCCAGTCAATAATTCCAATGGAGTTTAGGGTACATTTTTATAACCCAAGGTAGGTTTCTTTTTTCAGAAGAGACAATCAATCCCTAACTTCCACCGACCCTGCTGAGCTGGCCCACGCTGGCATTTCATCCTGTCCTCTCAGTATTCTTATTTCTCCTGGTGGGGCTGAAGGCCTCACATGTTGCTGATGTGCTCCATGGTCTTCAGTGGTTCTGTGGCGATGTGAAGAGGCATAGTGGATACTAGATGCCGCATGAGTGGGATACCAACTGAGTGAAAAATGCCAAGAACAAAAATCAGTCAAGAGTAGTTTGACATAAGGCTGTGCAAGAGTAGAAACAGCGCTGGTCTCTTTCTCCTGACTACCAAGGGAGCCTGCATGGCTGATTTTGGCTAGAGGGGACACTGATCTGACTACATGGAAGTATCTGCCTTGTCTCTGCCTGGGCTGGTTACCCTGGGTTCCCACTGTAGTCAATGCCGACAGAGCCAAGAGTCAAAGATCAGGACACAGCTCACTTCATTTCTGCACTTATTCAGCTGAATCAACCCAGTGACAGTTCCCTAGCAGAAAAAAATGGTACAAGGTCGCAGAATTAAAGACAGATACAAACTCTCTGAAGTCGTTAGCTACTGTGTTGACTTTCCACAGTCCTCGCTGTCTGTGCAGAAGAGTCCAGGACATGGGTGTTGGAATGGAAACGACAGCTTTTATGTTTTGTGTAGATAATCCTCAAGTCTCTCTTTCTCTGCCATGCTGAGAGAGATGAGAAGTCTTCCTCCTTACAGAGGATCCTTAGCCCTGAGGAGAGAATCAGCTGTGGCGACCTGCAGGAATGGCTCACCAGGTAGGTTAACCTTTCTCAGGCACATATAACCCTCCTCCCAGAATCAGCTACAAAACGAGGAAGAAAAGGGCCTAGAGCCCTGCTGCAGGATGCGATACCAGCTACCGTGAGTTACCGGTCTACTGTGGGATGAAGAGAAGCATCAGAGGCCTGGATGCCCTCCAGGCTGGAGAGAAATCTGAGTTACTGGGGAAATCGCTCTTGCTTCTGTAATTACAGATAATTCCTGCTCCCCTCCACCCACCCCAATATTGTCTACCCTTTTATTGGTTAAAATATGTTTTATTCAAAAAAAACCCCAGTAGCTTATATCCTCAAACAGACAAATAACTGTCAGAAAGTTTTAGCAGAGCCTGCAATTCTTTGTCTGAGCTTCCTCATCTTTTTCTCACTTGATATCAAGAGGTGAAAATGAAATACACTTATCTGGAAATCTCACAGCAATGGAAAGGGCAGTATTTGGCCCCAGGGTGTCTCAGACACTTTAGATTCATTATTGCTAGTGATGGAGAGAGGGAAAAGCAAATCTTCACTGGGAGAGGATCCAGTCTTCAGGAATAGAGTGTCAAACTGTACAGTCCATATCTGGGAAGCCAGGGAGGAAAGGGATGAGTTTAGAGTGAGAGAATAGGACCAGGCTGATGAGTCCAGGTAATGAAAGGCCAGTGGATGCTGTAGTGCTGGAGATCCTGGGCTATGCTGAGATCTATGCAACTCACTGCACATAGATCACTGAATGGGGTGACATTGCTGCATAATACAGGGTTAAAGAAAAATCTTGGTGCATCCAGTGTGTCGTGATGCAGACAGGTGTTGACATTCCCTGGTGTATATGATAGCAAGAGGCCATTTCCTGACCTCCATGGGAAGGGATTTCTCCAGAAACTCTTCCCATGCTCCGAGACTCCAGCAGGCAGGGAGGAGGGAGCGAGTCTCCAGCCTTCCTCCCACCTCAGCCTACTGCCCGAGAGGAGCTGCGGATGCGGCTGGAGGTCATGGCTGATCCCGGCGCTGATGCCGCAGAGACACACGTCTGGCCCATCCTGCCGCTGGCTCTGGCCCCGGGCCTGCTGCCGCCGGGTCTCCATCTGATATGCGCTCCTTTCCGGAAGTGGGGCCCTGTCGGCTCAGCCAAGCGCCAAGGCTGTAGATAGAGATGAAATCAGAGCTGCCCTGGCTTGGGTTACAGGGATGGCTTTCTTTTCCAATTAATAATTCAGGACTCCCCTGGGATGGGAAGATGACATCATATCCCACCTTCTTCCTACCGCCACCCCGAGTCCAAGCCTTTTCCTTCCCTCTTTCTTGTCGTTTCTCTGCACCTCAGTCTTCATGCAGATGGAGAACTGGGGACACCTCAGCACAAAACTGTGACAGCTCTATATCCCCCTAAGGTGGCTTCAGTGAGCAGCGAACAACCCAGCCCTTTCTGAACAGGAATTTGGTCCCCTTCAGCCCTGCAAAGAATGAGGGAAAAGACAGACATCATTTTCTGTCTCAGGCCTTTCACAAATAACTTCCATCATCCTGTGGTGGGTTTGTTCAGTGAACAACAGCAGCTTGGTTCTGCCTCTACTTGGAAAGGATTGTGAGGGGAAAATGGGTAAATGTCCTATCAAGCTTTGTGGCAAAAAGCAAGGCCTGAGTTTCATGGCCCAGAAGACAGAAAGTTGGTGAGGATCCTGCCATGCTTGGGGTGGTGCTGGCAGTTAGCACTGGTGGCTCCTGCTGAGGATGTAGGTTATAGCTGAGGCTGTAGGTTATAGAGGTGTAGATTATAGCTGCAGAGAATAAAAATATGCCCCAGCATCCCAAGGATGCCTGCAGAATAGCTGTCACCAATGAACAAACCATTTTCTCCAGGTCCTCCAGCTGCTACCCAGCTTCCAGTATCACCTCCATCTCATGCAGACCAAGCACCACTGACCTGGAGTCCAGCGACCCTCAGGCCACGTCATGCAGAAGGGGCAGCACAACCTCATCTAAGAGAATACCATTTGCTTGGAAGCAGGAGAGTCCTCATCCAGCGCTGTCAGCTGAGACATCCCCACCTTTCTTCCACGTCTGCTGAAATTCATGGCCTCTGGTGTCACAGTCCATACAGAGAGCCAGGAAATGCCATCATAGGAGGAGGACCAAAGGGAGCTGGATGTGCTTACAGAATGCTGGGTGGATGTCTGAGCTTGTCTACCCCAACAGGGAAGTCAGCAGGGCTCGTTGCCATATCACACATGGGTTAGAAAACAGCTTGGTGGGATCCAAAAAGCTCAACATGTCTGTAAACACCTTCTGAATAATTTGCCAGGACTGTGCAAGAAACAGCACGGAGCAAACAATGGCCTTTCTTGAGCAAAAGACATCCTATATGTGACTTGCTGGACCTTTGCTGCTCTTTTTGAGACACTGAGATACCCAAGATCCCCACTTTCTACCTTTTATGCAAAGTGCATTTTTCATATGGTATGAAATAGTATATTCTGTTGTGTGGGCCTCTGGGACCCCTTAGACAAATTCAGCGCCATCTTAACTGCAGAGTACCGACTCCAGGCATGGCCTGAGGTATGGCAGAGCACCAGGTATCACGCTTCGATTGCTTAGCTACTCTCCTAGAGTATCTAAGATCCATCTATACTAGGTGGCTTGATCTGCCCTGAGAGATGGGACGTGGCCTTGAGCACCCTGAACCCCATAGTGTCCATCTTTGCGTCCATACAGATAGCTGGTAGACCACTAGAGCTCCACAGCTTTGCCTGTAATACTAATTAAGACAAGCCTCTGCTCAGCTTCTGGTCTTGAAGTCAACTGACAGCACAGATTGAGTCCACACAGCTGTTATCTTGCCTTCCTGGAAAGGTGACCACATCCAAACTTTGTACTGGGACAGGTCTGCAGCCAAACTGGGCTCAGGCATTGCCTAGGAGTGGGAACGTTGGCCTGGGCCAAACCTGCACTGAGGACACTATGGACAGTCACGGGACAGGGCCCCTTTCCTGGCTCTGTTAGTTTTACAGTGCAGGCAAAGCCAACACATCCAAGTGGGTTAGGGAAAGCCAACCCCTCCCAGCGTGCATGGGTACAACTGACTGTGCTCAGCCCCACACATCTAGACCACACAGATGGGGTGAAAATCTGCTCTGGAGCTGCTCTGAGGTCTGCACCTTGGTGCATTCCTGTGTCCTGGATATGGGGCTGATGAGCCGGTCTGGACTTGCAAAAGGGCTTGGACCTGCCTGTGGACAGACCCTCCTCCCTTCCTCCACCAAAAGCTCTTCCCTTGCGGATTTATTCAGGAGCAAAGCGCTTTTGCCAGATCTCTGCAATGAAGTGTCTTTACTCCATTTTTCACCGGAGCCCAGAGAAATGTCCCTGCACCTCCAAAACAGCAGAAGAGCAGTCCCAGCCTTCTCTTCTTCTGCATTTTTTCACAGCTCTGCTGCCTCCTGATTTGGGCTGTGGCTCTACAACACCAGAATCAGGCCCTGTATTTGTAATTTTTGTGACCTATATTTGATTTCCCCCACCTGGCTCTTTTCTTCTTGGCCTGGGGATTTCAAGTGTTAACATAAAGAAGCCCTGGCTGAGATATCTGATTTATCCATTTCCTAACCTTGACTTTATTTCATGGTCACGATTCTAACTGCTAATGTTACGTTACTAGTTTAACTGTCTGATTTATCCATGCTCACCTCACACATTACTTCATGGTACGGGTTTTAAATGTTAATTTTAATAATAAAAGTTTTACGCCCCTGGTGCTTCCTATGTGCGGTGTGCTAACGCGGGGACATTATTTCATAGGACGAGGGCTTTAAAAGCTAATGTCATAATGCTAGTTTAATTGTGTGATTTATTCCTGGTAAGGCTGGTTTCTAGAGCCACGTGCGGGTGGGAGGAAATTGGTGGCTGGTGACAACATCTCACCTGGTGTTTGGTGGAACAGGAGGTTCCCAGCACCTCGTGTGAGGTGGTAAAATGCTGGTTTTGCTAGGGAGAGAATTGAAGTTGCAAATGGGTGGATGACTTCAGGGACCTGAGCAACCAGTGTGAGCTGGGCACTGCGTTTGCAAGTGGTTTCTGCAAGCAGGAATGTCCCTTCCCCTCCCCGTCCCTGCTGGCTGCTCCCCAGCCCCACTCTGCCCTCTGCCCTGCCGGGAGCGTGGAGAACAAGGGCCGTACAGTGTGCTGAAATGGAGGAGGGGATGGAGAAAACATGTGTGGGATGCGAGGGGAAGCAGGAGGCACATGCTTGTGGGGCGTCACTTGCTCGCCGCATGTGTGCAAGCGTGGGAATGGCGATACTGGCCCCGCGAGCGCATACCAGCGAGGGGAAGGCAAGAGGGCAGGGTGAGGGTCCTCTGGGGACAGCAGATGCTGCATGGCTGAGCTGGGGTGGGGAAGCATGCGGGCAGCCTGCCCAGCAGGAGATATGCATAGCACTTGTGCCCATCCAGGGAAATAGAGGGTCTTTTCCAGGTCTGCCAGTGCCAGGTTTATGAGATGGAGGCAGTGTCCCGTTCACGTGGCTGGGACATCTAACCATGGCAAAGGAGGGACCCGTGCATAGAGACAATACCTCGCAGAGTCTGGTCTCCCCGTGACATAGCTGGGGAATAAAGGAACAAATGGTCCTGGATATTCTGCATCATCCAAATATCAGAAAAGAAACCCGAGGGCAGCACGCCAAGTGCAAAGCCCCTGTCCGGCATCTGTCAAGCTGCACATCGCGGTCTGTTCCTCCGGACTCACAGTCCTACGTGGCTGCAGCATGATCCAGGAAAGCTGGTGAGGTTCAGAGCACAGCTGGCAGCTGCTTGCTGGGACAAAGCATGGATCTGGTGGGGTGGAGGCTGGGGGAAGCACTGGAGGTCTGGGCTGGAGGCACTGAACCATGTTTCCCTGTGGTGGCCTGACTCAAGAGTCTTCTCCTGAACTGCTGCCTGTGGATGACTCTTCCGACACACGCTGGGGAGCTGCCGGTGCAGAGAATGGGGGTCCTAAAGCTGCATGGCCAGCACAAAGCCACTCTGGGATGTAAAACAGAGAGATGGATCCAGCAACAAGGAGAACTTTTGGTTCCCCTTTTTCTTTTAGGCCTAGTTTTAGGTGTGGCTGGGAATGACATTTCTCTGCCTCTTGCTCTCCAAGTCAGGCAAGCCCAGTTTTTCTCACCGGAAGACTCGGTGCCTGTCCTGTGTGGATGGATCATGGGCTTCAGCAATCGGTAGCTGCATCTGGAAGGCCAACCTGCCCTGACTCCTCCACTGTCAGTGGAGGGAGAAGGTGTGCCTGCACCAGAGCAAGGACTCAGGCACTGTCCTGTGGTTGTCCACCGTTCTCCTGCTGGTCTGCTTTGGAAGGCAAGAGCATTCAGCTCTCAGGGAGTGAACTGTGCCATGCCACTTGCTGCAAAGGACTTGCCCGGACTACTTTATTTGCTGCTGTAAATATGGCATTCCCATCTACTTTGCTGCCTTTTTTGCATCTACTTAGCTGCTATTTGTATCTCAGTCCCGTGCACAACACAGCTCTTAGGAAGTGCAGCTCGGGACAGCAGAGGAATAAAGCTGTGGTACCTGAGCTCCCAGAGACCTTTTCTGTCCAGACTGCACAAAAAGTGCACCAGGGTGTTGTGTTTGCCTTCCTGTGATCTCTATGTGTTTGCTGTTAACATCAGAAACGGGCATCCTTGCTTTGGATCCTGTTTCTCTTTTTCTTTGTTTTCCTTTGGATTGTGAAATTCTCCCATTCCTGAAGCCACTTAATGTGCAGGGGAAAGAAAGTGAAAATTCAATTGAATAAACAGTGTGGGCATTTGTTCTTCGCTATCTGTCATAAAGAGCAGTCTGTTGAGGCAAAAAGGAAGAGCCGAAGTAGCAGTAGTGAAAGTTCAATTGAATAAATACCAATAACACTCATTTCCATCTTTCTCTTTGGCTCATCTGGCTTATGGTCCAGAGATAGTGAAAATTCAATTGAATTTTAATAACAATGGGCCCCATTACCAAAAATACAACCAAAAGACGAGAAAGAAACCCTGACTTAAAATCAATGACAGAAGAGATAGGCGACATCATCAAAATTATATTAGTCTTAATAGTCAATCAATTAATTAAATCTCCCAGTTATTAAAAAAATAAAAGCCCTTGGAATTTTTTTTTCCTGATGAAGTTTTCCATCAGGCTCTGAAAGCTTTTTGTTCCACTCCTGCCCATGACTCTCCCCCCAGTTCCCACCCTCACCACCCACCATTAGGGGCCGTTTATCGAAGTGACAGTTGCCTTTATATTGAAACGATGGGGAATAATGGAGAGGTGGCGGCAGAGTGCTGAGGCCACTGGAAATGAAATGTTGCATAGATATGAATTTTGATAGCTAGTCAATACCCTCTGTCCGTTTCAATTAAAAAAGAGCAGAATACACCGAGGGCAGATGGGCAACATTTCAGAGCCCATAAAATCAAACTGGGGGATAGAGAAGAGGTCCGGCTGGACTTCAATCTCCTCTCCCTCTCTCTCTTTCTTCCAGCTCTTATTCTTGTTGAACATATTTCTCCAGGGTGGATTCTCTTAACGCTTTGCCTGCTGGTCTCCCCCTCCGTCTGGGTTGCTTCCCTCTGCTGACAACCTGCTGAGACCTGGGATTGTTGTTGCACAGATGTATGTCACAGCTCCCAGGTGTTCACCTGGAAATGTCTGCCTTGCAGAGGGCTGCTGTCCTTGCCTGCTGTTGGGATGTGCGAAGGCTGGCCAAGCGGAGGAACACCGGGGCTCCTCTTGCAGCAAAGCAATGCCAACGTCAGCATGGATTGCACAAGGGATTCTGGTTAGCGGCCGTGCAGCTGGACTGCGTGCTGCTGCTCCCACGCGTGTCTGAGCTCTCTATGCTGACACCAATAAGCCTGCAAACACAGAGGCAATAAATCGCTTGGGTTGGGTGAGGAGCCTGGTGTTCCCTGAGCAGCTCAAAGGGAGCCTCTTGGGGACATGTGCCCATGCCTGCTCTTGCCAGGTGGCATCTTGTCTGCTGGGAGACAAGAGCCATCGCCTCTTTCACATGTGGGGCCCTCTTCTAGGAGGGATGGGACATGCATGCTCAGGAGATGCTGCTTGGGGACCTAGGCGCCTCCAGGTCATTTCTGATGAGGTGCTTTCTGGTCACACTCAGTTTAACCGGCTCCTGAGACAATCCTGCCTGGGGATCCTGCTCCTTGAACTCATGTGAGTACAGAGCCAAGCTACCACCTTGGGCTGGTTAGCCTGCAGATACCCTCTCCCTGTACGACACTGCTCTGCCCTGACCCACTGCACTTGGAAACACTCCCTCTGTGCCCCTGCCTGAGCCCATCAAAGGTCCCGGTCAGAGGAGGGTGGAGGCCTCTTCATGCTACTTACCCAGCAAAGAGTTTAACCCTTGGTTATCTGCCAGTCCAAGCTGTTGAGGAAATGCTAGTGACTGATCGGCTGCAGGGAATAAGTGCTTAGCCAGGAGTCGGGTCAGTGGCTGGGCTGCATCCAGTCTGCTCAGCGATGTTCATCCTGTGCTTGCCCTGCGATGCCGGTATGCCCCATCATGGGGGGAGCCACCTTCTCCATCCCAGTGCTCTTTACCCACCCTCCCCTGGAGCTGCTCCTTGCTCCCTCCTCCCCGCCATGAAACCCTATCCCCGCTCCTCAGTGTCACCTGAAAGCAGGGATCTGCTTTCAGCCCTGTCCCGCCACTGCTGCACGCGCTAAGTGGCTCCGTCGCCCCGCCGAACTCCTCAGCAGGATTGCTGGCTCCAGGGAGCTGCGCCCAGGGACCAACGAGCTGGGGTCCTGGGATGGACCCTGTCCTCACCTGAGGATTAACTCTTTGGGGTCCTTTCCTGCTGGATCCTGCCGTTGCTCCAGGGAAGCAGGCAGGGTGGTGTGGCAAACAGGCAGGAAAGATGGCTGAGAGAAGTGGGGAAACACAACATGAGTGCATATACTCCAGCCTGAGAGGCACAAAGGGGAGGGGAGGAGACTCCAGGCACAGGGATGAGGATGAGAGAAGGTTTTCATGAAAGAGAGAGACAACAAGAAAATGCAATTTAGCTCTGGCAGAAGACACTCACGGCGGGGAGGTGATGGGATTGTGTCTCGCATGGCACAGAAGGACAATAACTTTGTCTCCAGCTGTTTGAAGAAAGGGCAGAATGAGAAAGTCTCCATGAAGCTGTGAGATGCCTCATTCATGCATTCCTGAGGATCTGATTTTCCCCTGGACCGGAACAAACATTACATGACTTTATCCAGTGACTCCAGTTAACCTGTGGCTCCCTACTGCTGCAATTGAAGATTGAACTGGGAATCCGAAAGCAAGATTTGAACCCATCTTCTTTCAGACTACATAGGAGTCTTAGAGTCCACTGGAAAAAGTGACTCTGTAGCCAAATGAGCAAAGTCTCTAGAAAGTCACAAAACAAGTCTCTCAGGTGCCCACAACGGAGTCACCTTTGTGTGTCATGTCTCTTACCACCCCTTCCACTCCATGCTTGTGGTCTCTGACAATCAGGGCCATCTGCCTTTCTGCCCCAATTTCCTCAATGTGAGGAACAAACCAAGGATGATGTATGTTTCTGGGCTGTCCCTGATGAAGAGATGACACGATGAAACCCAGGTTTTTAATTCAGATGTGTGGACCTCATTCTCCATATCCACATGATCATGGTGAAAGGGTAAAGAGCTTGTCACTCACAACTTGTGAGTGAAAAACCGGACAGCTGTCAAGATCTATTAAAGACACTTCTTGCTGTCATATTGGCTCTTCAGAGGATTTTCAGTGGTTGCCATGCTTGGCCACCCATATTCTGACAAGACCTCCTCCAGCATTCAAATCAATGGTTTCTGAATGTCCCGTAGTGTTCACTGTAAAGGTTAAAATACTGTATGTGCATGTTGCAGAGTAACCGCTACTCCTAAGAGAGAATAAGCTGGTGATAAGTAGGAGCGCAGAATGACTGGATTTGGTGAAAATTTTCATTGTGGTTTAAGGTTATAATTCTTGCAGTTTGAAGGAGAGAATGAAGAAACAGCTGCTGGGAAGGTGGTGCTGCCCAGCTGCCAGTGAGAATGAGCACATAGAAGTGCTTGCCCTTCAGGTTCAGATGAACTGACATATCCCAAAAGCTGCATCCAGCTAACCTGAAGACCTTGTCCTGCAGAAATCCATTTGAGGGATGCGCTAGCTTCCAGCACCTAGGTTTCCCGCTGGACAACAGTGTGAAGCCAAGGTGCAGAGCAGGGATGGGCTAACATCTGCTAGGGTTCCCCTTAAAATAGAGCTGGGACAAGGTAATGGGTGCGTGACAAGGCTCAAGAGCTGGAAGCATTCACAAGTCCCCCAGTTTAGAAGTAAATGATGATCCCAGATGCCATCTGGAAGCTGGAAAGCCACCATGAAGCAGCAAAGAAGTGGAGACTTTCACAGTCACACTGAGAGTAGAGCATAGGTTTGGCATTGAGGAGTTAGGAGCTGATCCCTCTTCCTTTGTTCAAGGAATTGCACTGGGATCAAGGGCTGTTGCAGATATTTCTAGAATTTCTAGCTATGGTGTGATAGAAATGTGTGGTTAATAAAGCTCAAATTGAACTAGGAGACCGCATCTCTCATCCTGCAGTCTTTTGCAAACCAAATACTCCTAGGATAGAAGGGAAACCAGTTCTGCAGCTATTTGCCTTGGCTTTTGGCCTGGAAATGAAGAAGACCATAAACTGCAATGGGAAGGGAGGTGCTAGAAATTTTGTTAAGCAGTTAATGGAAGCAGAATTTGGTCAGCACGATGGCACCGGCTCTTGCTAACTCCGTGATTTTATCAACCCCGGGGGACGCAGGCTTGGATAGAAGTGCTCTGAAAGCAAGTGCCCTTGGGTTGTGCACTGGGATTGCAGTGCGGGAAGCCTGGCTGCCGGATGGATATGAGCTCAGAGGCATATCCCCTCGCCGAGGCTCCTGCTCTGCTCATTGCGGTACCACGGCTGTTACTCCACCATCCTCCGCTCCTGCCGCATCCTTGGCCTGCATCCCTCTTTTGTTAGTCTGGGAGAGCTAATGAGATCACAGCCCTTGGTGGGGAGCTCATAACAAGCAAGAAATACCTCAGTTCCCCACTCAGCGGTGGTTGGTGTCGCTGGGTAAGTGACAAGGTTTAAAGAAAACCCCTCTGTGGCCAAGATCTTTAAAGATGCCTCGGTCCTGCTTTCCCCTCCCTCCTTATCATGTCTGCTGTCTTGTTCTGCCCCAAGATTTCCAGCATGGAGCAGCTGGGGAATAAAATGTGAACCTTTCTGGTTTGGTCTCCTAGGCTCCACTGGAGGCTAAGTGAGGTTAATAGCTGAACATGCCTGGAGGTATTGAGGAAAGAGGCAGGGGAAAAGACTCCGGCCCTGATCTGATAGTGATAAACGACTGGAGATAGGATATCTGATTTCTTCTCTCTGGTGGTCTCTACAGTAACAGCTTCCAGGCGAGCACATCAGCCATTCATTAAAGGAGAACAGCAAAGATTATCGCTAATATCTTGAAGATTAGTTAGATAAATACACACTGCAGCAGAATATGCAGAGGGCCAGATCTGTAGCTGCTGGAAAATGCTCTAACTTCATTGACTGAGTTAAATGAATTTTCATCAGCTGCTGTAGACTGTGTTCATAAAACTGATCTGCAGTGTTCAGATGTGTTTGTAAACACAAAGACATGCATGCACTTAAATGCACACTCGCTGCTTCCTTATGTAGTTGGAAACACAGGAAATCTTTTTGAGAGATCAGACCACAAACACATACCATTTACTAAATGATTCCTAGCAAACTCTGAGCATAATTTAAGATACTGTATGAACTGATAAATTAGCCAGGGCGGGGCTTGTGATTGCTAAATACCCTCACCTGGGTAGCTTCTGGATGGTTAAGAACCGCTGGGACACTTCCAAAAATGCAAACTGGGAGAGGAAAAGTAATTCTTCTCCTCATGAGAAATTGCAAAGAGAAGTCCCCATTATAATTTTTGAATTGAAAAAATGCAGTTCTTTCAGAGGAGAATTTTAAGCAATGCAAAAACCTGATCTAAGTTGGCCCTCCTTTGAGTTTGCAGAGGGGCTGTCCAACCTAAATTATTCTGTGACTGTGAAAAGGGAGCTTAGCTACAGAACGGCTTTCTGAAAGAAAGGGATACCCAGTACTCAGTGTCAAATGTTGTTTTGTCTCCTTTTTAAAAAATAGCAAGCAAAAACACTCATGGTGCTAAGTCTAAATGAGGTAAAAACTGTTATTTCATATTGATGCAAGTGTCAGCTCTTGTTTCTCTTCTTTTAAACTTGAGAGCCAAAGTCACATTTTAAGTCAAAACTGAGGAGAAATGTAAGGCATGCTGGAAGGAAACTAGCTTTTGGAATCACCATTTTGCTGTGCAAGGGGAAAACAGGGGGAAAAGCTCCAACTCTCCCTTCACCTCTTGGCTTGGTTTGCTGTGAGGAAGAGGTGAGTGCAGCTGCGCTATTCTCACATGTGTCGGACTCGCCCGGGGTCTGGGCTGCCCTGCTCTGGCTGGGTTTCGGATGCGATGTCCATCTTCAAGTGACCCGAGACATTTTGTCCCCCCTCTCATCCCTCTTGTCCTGGAGGGTTGTCCCTGGGAAGGTGAGGCACCCCTCTTGTTGTTTGGCCTGGATTAGAGCTGCGAAATGGTGGTGAGCTCATCTACTTTTATTTTCACAGGTGAGAATAGATATGCCTTTTTATTAATATTTTAAGAGGTCACTTCTCCCTGGCTCTTGCATTCCCCCTCCAAGACACTTCTGCCCTCACTGGTGCAGAGCATCATCAAGCACCTGGAGAACCCTCAGTGCAGGGGTGTAGGAAGAGGGGGGCAGCAAGGTGGGGGGGCCCGCTTGGTGGGTGACCCCACTTGGTCACTGAGGCCAGGGCTGTGGGGCCATGGCCATTTTTTCCATCTCAGATACGAATCGGACAGGTGAAACATGTTAAAAAGCAGCAGAAACCAGGAAGGTCAGTGCTTTATGGCCAGCCCTCTCCCTGCAGTCCTCTTTACCTGTATCCTTAAATAGCATTAAATAGCTGCAACACTTTTCTCCATTTCTGTCAAACTTGACACAGGGGTAGAGGTTGCAGAGGGGACCGCTTTTCTGCAAGGTTTGTAAGAAAGGGGCTTTTGGGGTCAGGGAAATGACACTTCTATAGACTGCAAGTACCTTTCGTGGCACAGCACTCTTAGGGACATCCCAGCTGCAGGAACCGGTCTGGTGGCCTCCGGGGTACCAAAACTCATCCTTTACAGGCAAAAAACAGAAGATTCCTCAGTGTTAGTGCTCACAGTAGCACTGTATTGGAAAAAAACACCTTCCCACAGCAGGAATTTCCACTGGAGCAGGCAGGACTGAAGCTAACGGAGAGATACGAGAGAGAGAGAAAAGAGCAGAAAGATTTACATGAGATGTGGCAGTTTTTAACCTTTTCTCTCCCTCCACATCTCTTCTGCGCTCCCCAATTTTCCTTCCCCCACCGTGACAACCCTCCTTTCTCAGTGCAGTAAATGGGGAGGGCTGGAAAACAAAGAGCCAGCTTTTTTGCCACCGCTGCATTTGGATGGAGGTGGGACGCTCCGTGCATGTGTGTGTGTGTGTGTGTGTGTGTGTGTGTGTGTGTGTGTGTGTGTGTGTGTGATGAAATTCAGGCCAAGCCGGCAGCGTGCAGAATTCAGCCACCCTCAGCAGTAAATACTAGCAGGAGCAGCAGGATTGAAAGAGCTGCTGGAGATGAGAAAAGAAAGGATGTGCGTAATTGCACGCTCAAAATGCCACCTTCAATTGCGGCTGCAGATAAGCCAGCCTGTTCCCTGCCCCTGCCCCTGCCAGGGCTCTGCCGATTCCCCAGCGCCGTCCTGCACCTCATCACATGCCCGAGGGATATGACAACTACAAAAAATGCATTATAAAGTTAGGCTGTTGGGTTGGGAAGCTTGGGGCAGCCAAGGTCCCAGGCAAGATCCACTTTCCTTCTTGCTGGTTCTTGCTGAATTTTGATTTAAATTCTGCATCATCTGATCTTTTTCGGAGCAAGCTCCAGCTTCTGGAATCATGAGATTCTGCTTTTCTTTTGTTGACCTCCTGCCTCTGTTTCTAGCTGCCTTCACTGGCAGGAGAGCAAAGTCTCAGAAAAGATGTGATGGCAAAAGCTAAATTTGCAGGGTGTTCAGGTGCTTGTAATCTAACTCTTTTTCCTGGTGAATCAAATGAGCACATCAGCTCATGAGTTATAACAGTTCTTAACAGACCTGGCTGATACAGGTGCACTTTACATTTTTTCAGTTATTCTGGCCTCTGTTCAGAGAGCAGAAGAGTGCCCTGTCCTCAGCAGAACCTCTTTGCAGCTTAAAAGCCACTGTCTCCTCTCCCACATTGGATTTTGCTGCCCCAAATTGGGACACAGCCCCTAGAAGTCTCTCTTTCTAGCTGGGGATGCCTTAGCACTCGTGCACACATTGCACGAACAAAATGAAGGGCAGGAGGGGAGCTCAGACTTGTCTGAGAGCACCGGGCATATGGTCATTGTAGGCAAATGTCCTACAGCTCGCACCATCCTGCTACGGTGAAGACTTCTCTTGCCTGGAAATATAGTCCTAAGGTTGCACCCATCCCCTGCTCCTTACAGCAGCGCTGCACTGGGGTTGCACATCCACATCCAGAGAGCATTCGTGTCTCCATATCCCACACTCTCCTTGCCGTGGAGTCATTTTTCTCCTGATTTTTAGCTTTGGTAGCTCCTCCTTTATTTTAGGACAAACTTTCACGATGCTGCTAGGATTCAGCCCAAGCCTGTACTCCTGCCTGGCTCTCATCCCGCCGCAGTGCTGAATTCATCGCAGGTGCCTTCCCCCGCCCAAAGCGAAAACCCAGGGAAATCGTGCAGTCTGTAGAGATGCAGCTTATGCCCATCTCAGTATTATTTTAAGCTGTGCCTTTGCGATAATGCCACAAAATGCTGGTCAACACTTTTTGATAGTAGAATTTTCTACTGGAAAACAGATTTTCGTCAAAATCATCCTGGGATCACACTGATCGTGGCGATGTTTTTTATATTAAAAATATTGAAATGAGTTCTTTCAACTGTCCTGCTTCACTTTCAAAGCAACAAAATATTTTGTAGTGCCAGGGGAAAAGATACTGCTTCAGCTCTGCAAAGGCATCCTGATTTCTTTGAATGTTTATAGTTAAACCTTGGATTTAACAATATATTGGATTATAAAGTTGAGATTTCTACCATGCTTCATTGTTAGCAAGATGGAACATTTTTATTTGGCTGAACTAAACCAGTGTAACATCAGAACAAAATATTTCCAGGTTGATTTTGTTTTGAGGATAAATTTCAAACCCTTATATTTATTTTTGGCTTCAGAATGCAAATACATTTCCAAACGTCAGGTTTTCAAGCTGAATAAAGCATCATTCTCCAGCCAAATTATGTGCTGCACTCTTAGACAAATGATCAAAAATAATTCCAGGTTGCCATGTAGATTTCCTTCATAACAACTTGTTTTTTTAGATTTTTTTTTTTTTATGTGTGCATGTATGGATATGTGAGTAGTCCACATGCAAATGTGGTCAATGACCAGCAAACGGGTCGATGAGCTAGAAATATGTCCCTGCTCCTCAGGCATCTCTGTCGGTGCCATCAGACGCTGCAGTCACTGCCTCGGGGAAAAGTACGGTTAAGAGGGGATGGTCTCAGGACTGGCTGGAGAGACGCTGAAATCAGCAGGTGCACAGAACGGACTTCACGTGCCAGGTGGTTCAAAGTCCTTCTGCCTTGCAAAAAGAAACCGACCCTTTAGTATTTCTTCAGAGAAAGTCATTAGTGCTTTTCTGCCAAATGCCATCTACAGCCCAAGAGTTTTACGGACACGTGCAGGCTATCGTTGCTTGCACTAAGCGAGCACATCGGAGCCACGGTTAGGAAACAGCTCTGCTGCTCGGGTGCTGAGCTGACCCTCGGGGGGGAAATAATTTCTGCTCCAAAGATGTCGAAGAAGAGATGGAGGCTGAGTGCTTAAAGTTGGGGAGCACCTGGATGTGTGTCTTGCTAAGTGTCATATACACAAAACGCAGCGATTCCTCTGAAGTAAAAACAGCTAAAGCAGTAGAAAAGAAGAGCTGGACCCGACCTGAATGCCTAACGACTGATTAGCACCGTGATTTTTTTTCTCTCCTTAGCACTGCCGTGCAGAATGCAACCAAAGCCCCTTTCCAGGAGGGTGGCAGGGGAGAGCCCGCTCGTGTGCCCACATAAGCCTGCCTGCGGCCCTGGGTGGGGGAAAGCCAACGAGGTTCAACGGAACAAATCACACACACCAAGTCAGGGCACTATTTGAGTGCTGGCATGAACCGAACAAACAAATCCCTCAGAGACAGTTGGCTGCAGTCAAATGCCAGAGCACAGGATGACTTTGCTTTTGGAAAAAAAAAATAAAGTATGAATTTGTTCTTATGGAAACTCATAACATTATTATTTCCATTCAGGGTGTGGAACAGGTTTTCCTCTGTCTTAGTTCCTTAAGAACAAGGAAGAGATATAGATTTGTAATGGATATAGATATAGATTTGTTACCTCCACCCTAGGATTCACAGGGTTTATTTTACGTTTTCAGTTGCATGTTTATTATAGGGTGTATTGGTATGTGTGTAAAAGGAAAGTGCGGCTTTCTCTGTGAGAACTGTGTACTCTTATTATAGGTAGATTATATCTACTTACATTATCTTCCCGTGACAATACAGAGTCTAAAGGAAACCCTTTTCCTGGAGGGCTAGCAGTGAAGTCCCTGTTTCTATGAACACTTAAGCACAAGTGTGGCTTTGATCGAATTGTGAAGCAAGGTAGTAGCATTTTACAGTCACTTCTCATTCATTTTTCCCAGCCACAAAAATATCGCATGATTTAGAAAGGCAAGAGAGACTGGAGCCCTGAATATCTGCATCAGACACACACATGCCTATTTATACCTCCGGGTCCAGCTAGAGACACCCAGTTACACCGGTGTAAAAGCAGGAACGAATCCATCAGTGTCAGCACTTTCCCATCAGTATAAATGCAATCTGGCCAAGCGCTAACCCAGCCCCCTCTCTCCTGCTCTGACTGGATATGCCCCTAGAAGTATACGAGGGAGCCAGAATTTTAAATCACCATTTATATTATGTCGGGCCTGTTTATTGCACTTAAAGGTTTCACAGCATTCCCGGCTCATACAAACCAGACATTATCCCTTTAAGATTGAAACACCCTAATAAGTTTTATTTAAAGGAAGGGGAGACAGAGCCGCGTGTGTGCAAGTGGAGCTTTTATCCAGATGTCCGCAGCCTCAGCTTCTCCCTCCAGCCCCGTGTCCCTGTTGATGTGCTGATCAATTACTCATCAAATCTTAATGTGCGCTTTAACTCAACTGTGGCATCTTAATCAGAGCGTTGACTGCCGAGTGTCAGCCCCATCGACTCGGGGAAGCTCGGACAAATGAGCCCATCGACTGCCTGGTGGAAAAGAGCATTTCTGCGGGCCTGACCTGCCGTCTAGTGGCTGCACGGGAAGAGGACGAATGAAGACGTACGTGCAGAGCGGACGGGCTCGTGAAGTCTCTTTGCAAGGCTGGGGTGGTGCTGGGTGAGCGAGGGCTTGGTGCAGGCTGTGGGCTGGGATCCTCACCTCGTGGGTCACCCTGAGGAGTGAAGCTGCCAGGCTCGTCCTGGATGGTGAGGTTTTTCCCACGAGGTTGGTTCAGGTGGGAGCATCGGCAGGGCAGGGTGTATGTGGGGGTAGCACAGCGCAGAGGGTGCATGCATGAGCCTGTGCCCCTCTGGGCACCTTTGTATGCATACAAAGGCCAAATCGGCAGCTGTGTGTGCACCGGAGAGCATCTGGGCACAGGCATCAGGATGGAAGAGCACTTTATTTGGCAACAGTGTGTGCATGCATGACAACATGTGTGATGTCTGCACAAGTGCTTCAGGATAGAGCAGCAATTTCTCTTTGTGAGTGTGAGTGTGGCACCTGGCTCAGCATATGTGTGTGTGTGTACGTGTATGACTGGAGGCTCCCAAAAGGCACCTATAGGACTGCAAAAGCCGCCCATGCGAAGCAGCAGAGATCGGCGGGACCCCAGAAGCGGAGTGACCCTGTAAGAGCTGCCAGCCAGGGCTGAGCAGATGAGGCAGGGCTGGGCGTGCAGGATGGAGAGCGTTATGTACCGCGCTCTGCGCAAGTGCAAGCTCAGCACCCTGGGCTGCAAAGGCAGCCTGGCAGCTGAGAGCCTGTGGCCGGCCCCAGTAAAGAAACAGACCTGCTTTGGGCCATTCCCCACCATGCTTAGCTGTCCCTTCCTGTGCTTTTGGATTTTTTTTTTTTCAGTTGCATTACTTTGAAAAGTAGCTTAAAGAAATGACAAAGAAAAAGCAGATGCAGATCTGAGCCACAGAGAGAGCAGGTCAGGATCACTGCGCTCCTCTAGGGTGGCCATGAAATTTGCATCCATGCTTGCACCTAGTTTTAATCAAGCCCCTCCAGAGACCTCTCCCACAAACCTGGAGCAGACCCAGGGCATCCTCTTAGCAGGAGTGTGACTATCCGGCCGCAGGTGAACCCCTGCCAGGTCCATCCAAAGCAGCTGAGGGCACATCCTATGACGAGAGGGAAGCGGCAGGCTGTTTGGCTCCCTGCCGGACCCTGTCCAGTGGATATAGAATTAGCTAAGGGCAAAAGTACTTTGAAGGCAGGTACTTCAGTTAAGTGCTGACAAGCAAGAGGGATGAGTCTGGGATTCTGGGCTATGTAATGCTTGGAAGAAGGATTTTTTTTTTTTTTTAAGGCTAAGATGATCCCTGTGGGATGCGCAGGAGAGGTCACAAGGTCTATCAGATGCTGTTCCAAAAGAGCAGATTTTATGAGGGCCGGTACAGTACCGTGTGAGTATCAGTGGCTTCTGTCTGGAGCTAAGCTGACCTGCAGGAGGTTTATTCGTGTTCATACAGCTGTGCCTGACCCATGCCACCTGTGTCGTCTTTCTGAACCTCTGCACACACCATCCACAGCTGGTAGGTAGCAGTCTTGCTCATTACATTTATTTCTTCGTTTGTATTGCAACTGAGCTGAAGATCTCAGCCAGGACTAAGGTCTCCCCAGTGCTCAGTGCTGTACAAACACTCCCTGCCGCAAATCATCCCTCTGTCTTCCCCATCACCCAGGAGAGACTCTGGGGCTGAGGATGTCAATACTCATACTCCACTTCCACCCACTTACTCCTCCATGGTCACAAAGCAGACCTGAAAAGATGAATCAACTCATTTGTCATTGTTTTAAGCCATTCTGTGAAACTTTTCCTTGGGCCACCAAGGAAGAGGGGACAGCAGTGACTCATTTGCTTGCAAGGATTCAGGATGCTGATGTGGGAGGAGCGAAAAGAGGGAGAGAGCCATGTTCCACTTCTGAGGAGGGTATGGAGTGCCTGAAACAGGTTATTTGCAGGCAAGAATGGTGTAAAGTGGGAGACCACCATGAATAGAAAGACAGCGATGTCTGAGTGCTCCAGGCGAGACCAGAGCCCTGGAGCTCTCCCTGTGGAGGGTCGCTTGAGCTCAGGGAGGTTCCTGTGCACAGAAGGGGAGAGGGTGAGATGAGCTCTGTGGAAACTGCTCAGCCTCCTATGTAAAAAAATACTTTTTATGACATTCATGCAGTCACCCATCAAAGAGTTTACAGGTGAAGGACACATAATTCTCTCTACTATGCAAAAATAGAAAGAAGTACAGAGTGGCTTTTTGACTGTGAAGGTCATACCTGGAGCCCAGAGCTTATACAAGGAGAAATGAATCCTCTTTTCATACTTTGGGCTGATGTTTTATTGCTTTAACAACAGGATTAAATTTTATTTTTGCATTTCTGACTTAGATTTCCAACGTCAGAATTTGAAGGATTGTGAGCCCACAATAAATTACAGCTAGCCTTTGAGAGAGAGAGCTTGGAGAAGACCTCTTCAAAGCAAAGGCAGTTTACACCAGCAATGACAAGGGGAGGAAAATCCCTCAGATACCAGCAACAGGCTTGTGTAGAAAGGGGAAGAATAGGTCACTCATGTGAGGGGAAGAGAAGAATAAAACAAGCATGGAATGGAGGGATTTTCACTTTTTTCCAAGCTGCTCTTCTCTGTTGCACCATTGTTGCATCTCCATAACTGGGAATTTTCAGACCTCAGCTGGCCAATGCCCTGAGCAACCTGATCTAACTTCAAACTTCTCTTTATTTTGAGGAAGATGCTGGACCAGATGTCTCTAGAGGTCCCTTCCAACCTTCAGTTTTTTGTGATTTTTTTTTTTGTTGGTTACATGAATCCAACAGGAAAATGAAATAACAACATATAATTTATGCTAAGGGTCAAAGCTATAGAAAATAGGGATCATGAATGCTTTTCCTTAACACATTATGGAATAACAGTTGTTTAGGATAGAGTTAAGCTCTAACATGAAAATGAGATTTAATCGCCAATGTATAAACATCTAGTCCCATCCAAGATGTCCTATGAGAGCCTGCCTGGCCTCCAGATGCTGCTCAAGGGGAGCACAGGTCTTCCAGATGTTCAGTGTCATATCAGCCAGCCTAATATGGATGTCCCAGGCATCTCCAGCAAAGACTAGATGGACACTCTAAAGAGCCTAGGATGGTGTTAGAAGCCTGTCTTAAGGCAACTGAACCACCTATGTGGCACCAAGAAAATAGTTTATGGTGATTTTTTCAGTTAAATATGTCTGAGCAGTGGCAGCTTATAGAGGGCCATCATGTCCTGGCACTCCAGAGAGCCCAGTGCAAATGGTAATTGGGTCTGAACTGATCAGTTCCTGCAGTCCTGAATTCTCAGTGACCACAAGTGGCAGGAAAGGGAATTCCAATTAGATGTGAGGAAAAAAAAATCCCCATCTGAGTGGTTAAACAATGGAAAAGGGCCCAGTGAGTTGGTGAAAACTCCATCACTGGGGAACTGAACTGATCAGGTCTGCATGGATCTTCTTTCAGACCTCCCTTGCACCTCATTTGGCTTCTTCCTAGACTATTTGGATCCAGGAGGAAAGCCTCCATTTTTTTTTCCAGAGATGTCATCATGCATATAGAAGCTCTGTGACTTCATTTCATGGCTCAGCTCTATGTCTGAAGATGAGAAGTCAAGAAAATATTGCACAAGCATATTCAGAGGGCAAGAAAATATCTCCCTTGTGGAAGGACTCCAGTGTTTTGTGCAAGATCCAGCCAATTTCTTAGTGGGAGTCCCTTCTCCTGGGATGGGGTGAGATGCAGTTGAAAACTGATACAAAACTGGGGAAATTTCAGAGGAGATTGTTCCTAGGAAGAACAGGCCAAGCAGAGCAGAGATGCAGTGATTTCTCTGCTGTGCCTGTTCAAAGATGGAAAGGGAAAAGGCAAACCCCACTTTCAAAGGAAGTCACACAAAAGAACAGTGAACTGTCCCTTGGCAACAACACGTCTCCAGCTCCTCTGATAAATGGGCCCCAAAGACTCTGCTTGACTGGAGACGTGCAGGGAAATGAATGTCTCCCAGCTCCAGCCAAAGAGCTAATCTCCTCTTGCTATAGATCCGCAGTGCTGGAGGCTTCTGGCAGCAATGAAGCATAAGTGCACTCATCATGGTCACTCCAGGCTGGCTGGTGTGGAGGGGAGGCACTCAGGATGGCCCCTTGGGAAAACAGCAACTGATTTGGAAAAAGTCCCTGAGTGGTCAATGTGGAAAAGCTTCTCCTCATGGGAATGGACCCGTGATATGGCTGCTGCATCTCTCATCCATCCTTAGTAGAGAAGACCTCCTTGCTTACCAGCCCATGGGAATAGGAAAGCAGGGATCCTACTCCTTGGCGATGAATGTCAAGGCAAAGCCTGGTGAAACACTGACTGTTCTCATAAGGGCTCAACTTCAGTTTGAGAAACACCAACAGTGAGAAAAATTTGCCCCGGTGAAGCTGTGCTATCTGTACCTCTATGAGAGATGAGGTTCAAACAGTTAAGGCTTTTTGATAACCTCTTTATATCCTTCCCGTCTGCCTCTGTGCCCACAGGCATGGTCCTAGGAGCCTGGTGAGCGAATCTGCCGTAGGTCACGAAAGGGAGATGCAGTGCACACCATGGCTGCATGTGTTCACATCTCGGGCAGCCTCATGTTCTTGGCTGTAGCATAAGAGACAAGAATGGGGAACGTTTCAATGTGGTTACTGAAGCCCTCTTGAATTGTGTATAACATACTGCCTGTTTTTCCTTCTAGCCAGACTTGTTAGGTTGGCATCACATGGCCCAAGTCTCTGCCCAACTCTGAACTTAAGTAAGATACCCAGTGTCAAAGAGAGGGTTTGTAGCAGAGTGGGAAATATGACCTCAGGTGTCTGAACGCTGGTCTTTTGCAGACAAAGTTTCTACCTCATGTGTCCTGCTAGCATGTCTGTTCTTGTTCTCATGGAGCACAGTGGGTGAGTGCCCTTGCCCTGCAGACTTGGACAGCCAGACGTCTGCTTTGCACAGGTACAAATGGTTATGCACAGGGCTGTGGGAAATCAGGACTCCAAGGGAAGTGTGGAGATTGGCTGTCATTCTACAGTGAGTTCAAAAGTGCCTTGTTCCTGTAAAAATGTATGGTTTCTGCTCTCTCGCTTTTTCAAGAAAATTTCAATTTTCTTCTCTCTGTTCAGGTATTTTCCTTTCACCTAAGCTGAAAAGTGTCTCAGATTGACAGCACAGGTCTGCCAGGTCTGGATGAACACAGGGCTGGAAGCTGCAGAGGTGCAATATTTTATCAGACCTTGTTTGTTAATACAGTGGCTTCATTAGTAAATCTGCAAGCTCTCTCTCACAGCTTTCGCCTAGCATCCATCAAGCTCGGCCTCTGTATTGATGATAATTTGAATGACTCCTCCTCTTTGTTTTGTCCATTGGTGACACCAGATTCTCCCCCCTCACATTGCTTGTTCTTCTCTTCTGTCTTTTAGCTGGTTCATTACCCTGAGCAGGCCAGAGGGACATTCTGGGTAGCATTTCAGCACCAGCAAAATTCAATAAGTGTTGGTGCGTCCCAGATTCATCTCTTTGCATGGAGACCATCATTTTCAGAAGCAGAGACTTCAGGAACTCACACAGCACACACACCCACATGCACATACGAGTGCACACTCAAACCTTCAAGCTGCTGCAATTAACAGGACAGCTTTTAATTGGCAATTACAATTCCATTAAGCTGGGTCTGGCAGATCATTTGCTCTGTCAGGAAAGCCCTGAGGCAGGGAAGATTAGTGGCTGGCAGCATCCGGGCTCCTCCACTGGAGCTGTGGAGGCAAAGACGACAGGTAACAGCTGTGCTTTCTCAGCCGGGAAAGGTGGGAGGAAGTACTGCGACTGCTTGAAACCCACTTGTCTTCCCCATCCAGGGGAGCTGCTTCTCACAGGAGCTCTTGGGAGGAAAGCTCAGGGGACTGGGGACATGGGAGGAAGTGAATAAACCAGGATCCGTGAAGCAGAATCAAATTCATCTCTGAAAGTGCCAGCGAGACAAAGCCTGGCAGTTGCTGTTTGATGGGGAAAAGCACATGCGGCTGGCTGTAGTACTGGCTCCAAGGGAAGTCCATTGCTTGAAGGTTTATGAAGTCTGGATGTAACATCTGGGCACCGCTCTATGCTGGGTGCCTTCGGGCTGTGGAGAATTCATTGAAGGAGGTTGTCCAGGAGCTTCTCAGGTTATGTTCCTGGCTCTTCTGCAGACCATGGGACTGTCATTAACCTTCTCTGTGCATCCACCTCCACTGGAGGAAATTACAAACTTGCCTTTGCAAAGCAGACCAGGATCTTAAAAATCCTTCCCAAACCAGGATTCGCACACCCACCCCCAGTTTGCAGAGACCCAGTGCTGACCCTGCCTTGCTCCACAGATGAAATCCCTCTGAGCCCTCTGCCACATCCTACTTTCCCACTCTGCTCCTGGCTGAAGGCTCCCTGCCTCTTCCTCACCAGCTGGCTCCCCATGCCAGGTGTGTCTCTGGCAGGCTGTGTGTCAGGCGTGATGGTCTGACTGTGGATAATGTGGTGAACTGACTTGACGTCTGGTTCAAAATCCTCTGGGATCCAAGCTTTTAATGAGAAATAGTCTCAATGTCTTGTATCTATGTACTGTCAAGTTTCTCTTGGTTAAGACTCTTTTTCCTGCTGGTTACCTGTGAAAACCCAGCCCTGATGACTTTATAATAGGCCATAGATGAATACTGGCCATATGACAATCACCAGAGCTGTGGGCAGGGAAGGATCACCAGAGGGCAATCCAGCTGTGCCTTTTCCCTACAGAGCTCTCCTTTAAAGGAGGATCAGAAGGCAAAACAATACTTAGAGCTGGGCTTCAGACTTTTCAGGGCAAAGATCCTCTTACTGAGATGATTCAGAAGGGCTTCTCTGAAAACATGGGTTCTTGTTCAAGATGTGCCCAGAACAAGGGAGCAGTTTCAGTCCCAGGAGAAGTCTTTGCTAGTTTGCACAGAGACAGGCAGAAACCTGTTGTTTTTGTGTGTCTGTTTTTTCATTTGTTTATCTGTTGGTCATCCCCAGACCCTGTAAGTCCCCTGTAAGTCCTGATATCTCAGGCTGTCTTTGATCAGGCTTGAGAGAAGAAGGGGATTGTTAAATAATTCATTTCGTTTACACTTTGCAAAAATAGGTGAAAGAACACATGGTGCCTCTGTGGAGGTAAAGGCTGCACAGAATCCACACAAGGAAGAGGTGGACATGAAGGGGTTGAAAGTGAGATTCATGGACACATGCACCTTATCAGACTCCAGAGAATCCAGGCAGGAAGCAAGAAGCCAGAGAGAATGGTGGTCACATTGTTGTCTGATCATCGGTCACAGAGTGACTTGCTCCACACAAGGCAACTTGATTCTGCAGTCTCTGGTCAGGCAAGGTTATCTAGCTTGCATGCAGCACTGTGCAGGCAGCATTGGATCCATGCTGGTGCCTCAGCTGGCATGGCAAACACCAGCTTGGTTCAGACTGGGGCACTTGGCAGCATTAACTGGCAGTGACTGCCCTGAACCCTGGGTCTTCAGGTGTAGTCGACTGAAATGCTAAATTTGTTGGTGATCCCCAAAAGATAGGGAAATGAGCTTGCTCTGCTAGAGCTAAACTGGCTCAGCAGGGATAAAACAAGTTTTCCCACACAGCTGGACTTCTCAAGGGTCCCATCCTCCTTTCATCTGCCCAGTCTAGCATTGCTCATATCCACCCACGTGGAGCTGCAGTGGTCACTTTCCTTTGAACCTCTCTTTGCTCTGTCCGTTGGTTTTCTTCTGTCATGTAAAACATCAACAGCTTGTTTTCTCTGTCAGGGCTCTTAACAGTGTGTTTCCATCCTGCTTCCCATCTCTCATTCACAACCAGAAGACCAGTTCTCATCTCTGAACAACCCAAGAGTCCCATTGCTATTGCTTTCTTAGAAGGTTTTCATGCAAAAAGGGTGTTGCTTTATCTGACTTGGAGAAAACCTCTCATAAACATCTGCAGAGTGACCTCTTCGTTACTCTGCTTAAAATTCTCCTTTGCTGAGATATTTAGAGATCCCCCTGGTTACTTTTGAGACATAAAATTGCTACATACTCCACTTCTATGCCATTGCTTTGAACTGCCCCAGCTGCCTAGGCCCACCGAAAACTCTTTAGTGTCGGGTCATATTGTCCTGCATTTCATGTTTCTTCTCAGCATGGGTGAGTGTCTCTTTGTGATAGGATGCCCACCATTTACACACATACATACGCATTTATACACAAATAAATAATGTGGACAATGATTTTCTCTCCTGCTGGCTGATCTAACTCTGCAGACGGATGGGAAATAGAGCTATTGAGCAAGAAATCCACTTTAATACCTCATTCAATAGTTCTGGATGTCTCTTGTGCTTCCTCATCTCCCAGACACACAATTGTATGTTACCAGACCTCTGACAATATAAGAATATGCAGATACTATTGACTTCTGCTAAGGTCAGTTTCAAGATTTATTGACCTGAGAAGGGAATATTGACCTGAGATGAAACTGAGGTCAATATGTGGATCTCAGGGGACCATAAATTTCAAAATTGACCCACCAAACAGAAGTCAATAAATGAATGGTTAATATAAACATTGTCTTACAAAAATTAATTCTCAGTGACATGGGTTCACATGCAATTTTTATTGTGAAATATGGAGGGCAATATTGGTTGCCGTGTCTGAAGAATGTGACTCAGTGTCTGATTATGGAGAGTAATGAAACTGCTGGGAATGAGGGGAAAGGAATTGGATGTGATTATAATTTAATCTCCAGTCAGTAATGGAATAGCCTGTTGTTAGCCTGAGTAGGGTTATGATGATAATTCTGGAATGTGCTAGGCAGGATAATGTTTACGCCTCAGGGTGAAAGTTTAAAGAAGGTGGCTGCTCATGAAATGGGTTCTCCTGTGTTGGGGGCTCTTTGCAGACTCAATGAAGGCAATGGGGGATCTTTCACCGCTTGCAGTGTACTGGGAGTAAGCTCATTGGATACAATCTGGTGTTTGTAAGCTTGTGCATCCTACAGTCAAGCTCTAAAAGGTGGGCTTTTGGAGCAGAAATGTGTTTCAGGAGACTTGATGTGGTTTGTGATGCATAGGGAGTGGAGGTCTTGGGGCCTGCAGGTCCTGATGGCCCCAGGTACTCTCTTGCAGGTCTAGGTTCCTAACCATGGCCCCCCTTGCCAATATTTTAAT
The DNA here is from genome assembly GCF_036370855.1 of Dromaius novaehollandiae. Classification (NCBI taxonomy): domain Eukaryota; kingdom Metazoa; phylum Chordata; class Aves; order Casuariiformes; family Dromaiidae; genus Dromaius; species Dromaius novaehollandiae. Next base: position 168,047,384 of record NC_088099.1, on the reverse strand, counting down.
AGAGTTCTTTGTGGGATATCCATGTGAGCATCTGCAAGTTTTATTATTATTATTATTATTGTTGTTCACAAATGATTTGAGAGTTCTGGAAGCATGTAAAAATGTCTGTAGTACTCCTACCACTTTATTCCTCACCTTCCTCTTCCACATTGCCATATCTTGGTCCGATACCTATATTTGTGGGTTGGCAATTTTTCAGCCCAAGCTGTAGAGAACAAAATACCTCTGAAATTTGGAAATTCATGATCTGTGCAGCAATGCTTTGAAATTCTTGATGTAATATTGATGGGAGATTGAGTCACCATTCTTTCTTTGGATTTCTTTGAGGTAATCACCTCATTGCCATTATTTATAGCCTGGGAATGTCTACACCCCACAGGTCTGAGATTTCATTGTGCTGGGACTGTTTTCATCCTCAGGTCGAAACTAAGACCAGTAAAAATAAACAGTAAAGGGTAGAAACTAAAAGACCAGAGTCTATGACAATTTCTATGAGGATTAGGGCTTGCATGAGAGACAGAAACATGGACTAACGACCTAAATAAAACAATAGTGATGCTCATCTCCTGTGGTACTAAGGATGAGTTTCATCTGTCCCTTCTAGATGCCTGCGGCATAGATATCTGAGATGTTTCTCTTGAAGCTAATTTGACTCGCCTTTCTTTATACTTAATAGAGAGAAACTGGCTCTTCTATGATGTGGCTTGTCCCACTTTAATGATCAATTAAATCACATCCAAAATGTACCTATTCCAGAATCATGGAAAACATTCTGGCTTACAAAACCAGAAGGTCATTTTTTCACAGCAGAGAAACCTGGGAGCTGGAGATTCACTGACATTTGGATCCAAACCTCACTGTCCTCAGTGTCTCTCCACGGACCACACTAGATTTTAGGTCAGACAGCATCCAGAACTACCCTCATCCTAGCACTTTCGAGTCTCTCCTTCACCCATTCCTGGCAATGTCTCTGCATCCCACTCCAGACTTGGTCATCCACATTATTCCTGTTTCATACTGACATGGGGATCAGATCTAGAGATGCCCAGTGCAGAGTTATGTCAGGTTTGCAGCCTTCCAGGTACTATGTCAGTCTGTACTGTACAGACAAATTGAACTCAGCTGTCTTGGCTTTAAATCACTGTCCAGATTGAACCTCTTTCAAATGTTTAAACCACTCCAAGGATTTGAATTGCAGGGCATATTTAAGAGTAACTTAAATTATTAAAGCCCTTAATGTTTAGGGGGTTTTTAAGATGCATTTTGGAGCTGTCAAGCGAACAATCTTAAATGACAGATTGATGAATTCATTGTCCCTTACCGCTCCTCCAGGAGGAGAGGGGAATATAGCTCCCAGTGAAACCAGCTTTGCTAACTGAGGTAGTGGTTACTTTCTGCTTCTTGGCCTCCTGGGTCATTAGCACCCTGCTACTGGATGCCCAGGCAACATACCAAGGACAAAATCAACTGTGGCCTCTCTAGTTCAACCTACTGACAATGAGAATTGACTCTGGGTAGGGCTCATCTTCTGGTGGCCGGGCAGCTGCTTCATAAACAGGTCTCCATTCCTCCCGTACCAAAGAAATTAGTCGCATACTAACAGGATCTGCGAACTAGTAGGATCTGTGAACTAATAGGATCTGTGAGCACACTGATACTAGTAAATTTAACAGGACCTGAGAGTGTTTCCAGTGCTGGAATCAACTGTTAAACTGGTCAGTTGTTAGAACAGTCCTGGGCATACTAGTGACACAGGATAATTAGCACTTTTTCATATGATACCCACGTACAGTTCAGGAATCATCACCAGCTACAGGACATTGTTGCTAGGCAGATGTGGACGTCTTATATGGAGGGTAAGGGAGCTTAATAGTATGGCTGCAGGTTGTTCATTGCTGGCTGTCTTCAGGCTAGAGGACAGTCCAGGCACCTTTAATGCATGAGTAGTCTAAGAGTCTGGGCAAAGCCCCTGCTTGTTTATTTTTTGTTTGCTTGCAAATCTCAGCTCCCAGTTAAGAAGCCACTTCATGAGCAGAGCAGCCTTCTGCAAATAGCAAACAGCAGAAAGATCAAAAATCCCGGAGGGGTGGTGGAGCTTCAACGTTAATGTACATGGAAAGTTGTGCTCATTTCTGGGCTTCTTCTTACCAGACAGATATTGTCAAATGGCAGGGAGTTCTTATAAGAACAACCGACAAATGACTGAGGGCTGGAAGGATTGATTTACAAGGGCAAGATGAAAAGAGCTGAATCAGTACAGCAGTGATCAAGACGTGATGTGACATCTCCCTAAGTATATGAAGGGCGTAAACACTGAGCAGCAGTGTCTTTGTGGGAAATGTCTTGTGTTTGCTGAACAGCCCACTTCATTGAGATGTAGCAGGCTACTTACTGTCTATTAAGGAAGTGCCACTTGATCATTATCAGTGTATTTATGGAGGGTCTAATAGCTTTAATAAAGCATCAGTTGCAAAGGTAAAGAGCAGATGAATCAAAGTCTTGTCCCTCCCAGGTGAAACCAGCACAGCCTTGTTGGTTTTTCCTCACAAATCTGTGGTTTGGGATGAGTTCATACACCTGTGAGCAGGTTAGTTAACAGAGCACTGAAGAGAAGCTGTCTGGTATGCCCTGCAGGGCAAATCATTTGCAAATGCCAAATCTTAACATTCGTACGTACTCCAAATTCACAACAAAACAGGGGTAGGGAGTTGCAAAGCTGAAGTTAGTCATTGCTAGTTTTAGGTGCTTGTGAATCCATTAACATATCACTGGTTTGGGTTTTTTCTGAAATGACTATTATTCCTGTAGGGGAAAAGAGTCTTGGGTGAGTGACGCGAGGCACAGAACAATCAGAGGACACGGTTGTTGCCTGCCCCGAAAGAGGGGAGATTTTTGTTCTTTCCAGTCCACGGTTCCATTTCCGATGAAGACGATGAACCCGGGATTCACAAGGCTGAATGTGGGTGTCTGTAGTGGATGTGCTGATACCTGGACATGTCACCCTGCGCTCCCTTTCTAGTCAATAGAAGCAAGTAAATAGAAGCAAGTAAATAGAATCAATGGGATTTAACGTGTGAATTATCCCATCCTAGAGCAGATCAGAGGAGCCCTGACCGTGTTTCACTGGTTATCCCAGGAGTTCAGATAGCTAACTCACAAATAGGCACTTAATTTTCATAAATTAGGAAAGACTAAGTCCTCCAACTGGTGCACACACCAGGATAAGAGATTTTGCTCTGCAAAAGAAATCCCTCCTTTAGCTGGATCACATACCTCATGCTGGTGAAAGCTTGGATTCAAACATCTCCCTGATGCATCCTCACTGTGTTCCCCTGCAATACGAGGAATTGGTAAGGACTGCAATGGGAGCTAATGCTGGCTGCTATAAGAAGGGGTGGTGCTGGGGTCCTGCCATCTGACATGCCCATGGATTGTGCTGGATATTTTAATAGCATACGGAGGGTGCTAATTCCCCCTGGAGGTGAAGCTCATCTCTCTATTTTTCCTTCTCTATCCTTAGCCTGCCCCCAGGCTTTAAAGAGAAGCCACCTGGCTGTACTCCTCTCTTGCACCTGCTTTCCCCTGGATTACATATCGGCCGGAGCAGAGACAGAAGTAACTTAAGAATGTTCCCTAATGGAGACAGTGCTGCCCTTATCTTCTCACGGCAGAGGCAGGCGAGTGTGTGAAATGTAACCCCTGCTTGCCGCCAGCATGGGCAGGCCCTTCATGCCTGCGTGGAACCGGGCTGGTGTCGGGCGGCCAGAAGGAGACTGCTGACAGATACAAGAGCCAAGGGCATCCCGATTTGGAGCTGTCTCCAGCTTTTAAAGGGCTAGGAACTGACAACGGCACCCCAGGCTCATATCACAGGGGGATGAAAGCTCCTCTTACTTTTGCCCTGAGCCACGTTCCAACCGATGATCTCTCCTAGAGGACACCCAGCTTGCTGCTGAGATAATTCACTGCTGTCGCAGGGCCAGCTGCATGCAAACTCAGAGAACTTGTGGACTTAGGGTCTCATATACCCTGGTCTGCCTTGTAAAAATTCAAGGGAGTTTCCATCCATTGCAGAGCAGAAATGCATAACTTGATCTGCCCATTTTACAGTACACCAACGCACTTTGGAGCACGAGTCTCTTTGATTAATTCTGAGACAGTAGGCACTAATGATCTGAAACCAGAGTAGAGGTCCAGAGACTTGAGTTTTCTGCTATTATACTCATTACACGTCCTCAGACATATCATATATCTTTCCTATATCTGAGCTTTTTGGTGACATGTGGATTTATTCCATGAGAACCACATTACCCATCCCCACAGCTACTGTGAAGACCATTACATTGTTCACCCCAACTTCAAACAAACCTATAGCCCCATTCACTGAAAAGGTGGTCTCAAGCTCACTGAGAGCAATAAGAGAATCTCAGTGGCTGAAGTGGGTTTTGAATCAAGTCTTAGGAAAGGAAACCTGGTCTTTTCCAAGCCTATAACTGAAAGGTAAGTGAACTGCACTGAAGTGATGAATTCCCTGCTCCCTGGCTCCCTGCCACTGAGGACACTATGGGATTATTACAGTTTACATTTCCATGATGAATCCTTGAGATTCCAGACTCTGCAAAGAGTCTATGCAAAGAGAGACGCTGAAAATCCACACAGAAGAGCCAGTGGATTATTTCCAGTCTGATGCTTTACAGTCAAACTTCTAGGCTGTTTTTTCAGCCACGGTGTTGAACAGCTAAATTAAACATGAGCAGCTGAAGTGTGGGCTGCCTTTCCCTGAACAAACCATTGCCATTTCCGGCACTGTCCAGGAAAAAAATCTTACCACGGCTTGATATAGAGAGTGCCAGCTGAAAGCCTAGGGAGCCAAGCAGACACTTGCCTTCTCCTGAACTTGTGCACAACCCGATGCTTTGATCTATCTGATAACAATCCACCTGCGTGGAGTGGGAAAGGAGGCATTACCCAAAACCGGCATCTGGCCGTGGGCACTTGGGGAGGTCAGACCCTCCCCGGGGGGCCGGGAATGGGCCCTGTGGGCAGCACTCAGCACCACGGACAGAGGCAGGAGCAGCCGGGTCAGGGGCCAAAGCCAACGCCGGCACGAGGGTGTGAACCAAGTCCCTGAACCCATCCTGGTCCTGGGAAAGCACCTGGCTTGGGCAACGAGTGACGCTGACGGTAATGTCTCATCTTCCAAAGCTCAACACACAGCCAGGATAGGAAATCACCTTTCTTTCCTCATGATCAGTTTCCTCTTGGACTTTGAAGGAGTGAATAAGCAGAAAGCTTGTGTGACTGCAAAAGGGGAAGGCTGGGGGCTGGGATTTGGGAGGTTCAGCTTGGAGCGGCTCATAGGTTTAAGAGGAAGGATGAAGCTTAAATATCACTGCAGTTCTGCCTATCCATCCTTGCTGTCTCCATCCACCTATCCATCCATCCATCACCATAGATCACCTAATGATCTCTATCCGTTTCTTGTTAGCTCGTAAGCTTGTCTTTGCAAAAGCTGTTTTTAGTGTATGTTGGCCATGGCCTCAGTCTCCATAGTGCTCTGTCACTGTAATATAAGCAATACACAAAAGCCAGATGCTACCTGTCTGACCACACAGTACCAGCCCTTCTACTCTTCTGTCTTATACAGTCAAAACCACTCATATTTCCGTCTAATCTGTCCTGTCTAGGCCCTTTCTGCCCACACTGCAAACTCAGTCAATGGGACTGCAGAAAGAGACCTTGGTGATACACTGGGGCCTGTGCCTTCTTCTGCCAGTGCTGTCCCATTTTATCCTCATCTCAGCCTTATAGCTCACCAAAGACCTCAGATCATTTTTCCTTCTTTGACTTCTTTTCTTCCTTCTGTTCACCCTCCTTCCCCCGCCTTTCTTTTGCTGGCCTTGGGGATGCTGGGCGAAGGCAAGAAAAGGCAGAAATGCTGAGTTTCTCAACACAACAAAGTTCCTTGGAACCATAATGCTGACCTCAATACCAGATTTTTCCCACTAATTTTGCTGCAAGCACAGTGGCTGCAGCCCCAGTTCTTGCAAAGGGAAGTTGCATCGCCAGCACCTGTTGAACACCAGCCTAGCACTGGTATATAATTTAATGGTCACTGTGGGGAGAAGGGTACAGGTTTCCCCCCACCCCCTTTTTCCTTTAACGGAACATTATCTAAACAAACGCACTCCAAAACTGCTGAAGCGCAGGCAAATAATGACACGGGAGCAGGAGCCAGGCATTAAAAATTCATGTCGGCGAATATTAAAACTTTTTACTTCATCATGTCAAGGCACCAGGCAAATGCAAACAAATGAGACCCACTGAGCGCTGCCTGCATGGGCCAAGACAGAGATGAGCCACTCACACTGCTGGGGAGAGACCTGCATTGCAGTCTCTGTCTCTCCCGAGATGTCAGGCTCAGAGGGGGACGGGGGAGCCGGCGCAGTAGTTAATTGCTTGGTGTCTCTAAATGAGCTCTGCAAACTGACAAGTCTGAGGAAGGCAGCCCGCTGCATGAGCTGTGGGGTGGGTATGCGTTGGCCGGGAGCAGCCCCATCCCTTCCCACATGCTGTGCTGTCAAGGCTCCTGAAACGGGGGAACATCTGGGGGGACTCCAACCCCTTTGTTCGTTTGGTCCTGTCTTTTCTAATTAAGACACCAGTCCCTGTCTGCTGCTTGCTGTGTTGTTGACAACGGGCTGGTTCACCAGGAGTTGCAATGAGACCCAGCAAACTCAAATCACAGAGCCCTCCCTGCAGGCCTGGAGAAGCTGGGGAGCTCGGTGGGCTGGGTGCTGACAGGGGTGGGCCACAACAGGAATTGTTTGAATCCCCTCCTGAAAGGGGTTATGCTGGAGAGGAAGAGGCACCCTGGGAGGGTGAGTGCTAAACAACCACCCCTCTCCTGAGATTTGTCCCAGCAGCTCCCAGGATCGGAGCTCTTGGGCACTTGCTGCAGCTGTCGCAGTGCTGTTCGACCCCATGCTCTGCTGCTTTCTGCCCAGCTCACTTTTGCAGAGCCAAAGATCTTTCCCCAGGTCCCCTGGGGAGCTGGTGGAAGGATGATCCAGCTCTGTACTGCTGCTTTTCACCCATATTGTTTATCCAGAGTGGTGGTGTAACCTGAAGGGAACCTTTTTCAAGCCAAGCAGTGATTTTACTGGTCACATTATCAAGGCAAGGCGTGAGTCAGGCTGTGTAAAGTTGGTGGAAAGACCTCTTCAATTAATCTGTTCCAGCACCATCTATCACTAATTAGGTAATTTTCCCTGTTATGCTGCACACACTTTTAATGCACCCTGTTTACTTAATGACTCCTGTGATCCCCTTAACACAATTACTGGTAATAAGCAACTGATGAAGAAAAGGATTAGACCAATAATCCCTTGCTGTGTGGTGCTTTATTGGAAGTGCACTGAGCATCACGTCTTGATTTTTAATAGATAACTTCTCTAAGTAATTGATTAATCATAAACTCACAGACTGCAAGAACCAGAGATAATTTTATGGCACCTAAAAAAAGAAAGGATCTGGATGATGTAATAACTAGCAATCTAGAGGCAAATAAAGGAGGGGAATGTTTGATTAAACATTCAATATATTTTTATCGCTGTGTGTGTTATGGAACTACGTTCATTGCTTTATTGTGTGGGAAGAAACATCATAATAACAGACGAGGCAGGTGTTTAAGAAGCCAGATGCACCCTTCTGTGAGCAGGGTGCAGGGCTGGAAGGATGGGCAGAGGAGTGATTATGAGGAATATTTTAAATCATTCTGTCTCTGTATCTAGCCCAGATAAGCTGTGAAAAACAAAACGTACAGCAGGACTTCGAGGATGTGCTGCTCAGTCACACCACAGGTAACATTTCAACGCCTGGCTCCTACAACAGAGTCCACAGCCCACTGTCCCAGACTCCACTCTCTCTGCCCTACAGTGTCCTCACTAAGGGCTTCTGAATACTAAATGCTTCCCATCAACTTCAATGAGCCACAGGCAAAGCGCTCTGCATGATTATATGGGTGTCCCATGAAAATCTAGTGGGCAGAGTTATTTAATGATGGGTAGTGCTAGAACCGGGAGAAAAAGAGTGCAACTGTGAGCTTTGACACACAAAACAACTTGCTACATTCAGTTCTGGTAACCGGTTGTGGATAAGCCCTAACTCATTTACATGAGTTTACATCTTTTAAAACCAGGCTGCACAAAGCATGGAAAAGTGGTGTTTGGCCAACAACCTGCTCCTTACCCCTGCCAGCTGTTACTGCTGCCTCCGAACACAGATTTGCAGTGACTATGGTTGAAAAGAGAAAGGAATAAGGTTGGTTGAGGTGGTGATGGCAGAAAAGGGGAGGCCCTAAGTCTGTTTTTTTCACTCCCACTTTTTAGTGCTGTCAAACCCCATGAATAGGACAGAGCAATTCCAGCATGAGATGGCTTTGAATACAAACACTTTGTCTGCAACTCATCACAGCCTCACTTTTGGAAATCAGGTGGGCTGCTGTAAGCAGTCCGTTCTAGGGCAGGCCATGTAGGGTACTGGATTGCTAGCATGATTTCAGAGGTAGGAGTCGCGGGTCTGAGCAGAGAGCTCCTGCTGAGTGCAGAAATCTGAGCTGCAGCAGCTGGTTTCTGGTCCCTGGTTTGACTGCAGGGGTTCCCGCTGTGCTTGCACAGGGCTGAGGAGAACTGGAGTCTACCCCGGAACTGCCCTGCTCGGCTATAGCTGGTGACACCTGGCTCCTGGCACGCTGGTACTATGTTTTGGGAGACATACAAAGAAGACTATAGGGGAAAGGAGAGGCCCATAAGACTGTAACAAGACTTGTGCTTCCTCTCTGTGATGGGAAGAGCTTTGTGGTGTGTCTAGACCTTCTCCTGCAGTGAGTGCCACACTATGCTCAGTCCTCTCTGGTCCCTAGGAAGCATTTTCTCTGTGGCCTGGCTTCAGACTCCCTGCTTGCCCATGCAGTCTTTCCATCTTCTAGCAGGAGCTGCAGGCTCCCAGCTCTGTGCTGTGGCTCTCTTTGCTGCTGCATACTGACACGTCTCAAAGCTTTTCCCTCGAGCAGGCTCTGCATGTCCCCCAAAAACAGCTCCCTCAAAGGGTGTCACTTCAGCTCTCCTTTAATAGAAACATACCACAAATGAGGAACAAACAAACAAGACAGAAAATGTCCATTGCATCTTCCCACACCATTGAGGGTCAGTGGCTGCTGGAGGTGACAGAAGTCACTAGTTCAGCCAAGAACTGGCAAAGACCTCTCTTGGTTGTCCGTGCAGGTAGGCATGAATCTGACAGTCACCATACAGCCTATGTACTGGCACATGAGCTTTTGCTGGCTTTGTACCAAACTCCAACAACTTGCTGTGTACATGGAAGGGCTCTTTGGAGCCAGGCCTGAGGGCGGGACACAAAATGGGGCCTGGACCCTGCAAACTCATCTCAGGGGCCCCCATGTCCCATGGGCATCATCTGCTTTGCTTCTGAACCCCTCAGCCATGTTGCATCCCAAAAGGAAACACAACGCTCTTTTTGGGAAACTTCGTACTGCCCCACTTCATGTGGGGAGATGCTTGTTGATGGTTAGTCACAGGAAGAATATAGTGTGAGTCTGGCTTTTTGCAGTGTTCAGTTCAAGAGGTGGCTGAAGGTGGAGGTTGTATTCTGCCTGTTTTTTCTCTGGTTGAGGCAGTCTTGGGATCCTAATTCGTCGCTAGACAAAACCAAAGCTCACAAAGAGTCTGTAAAAATCTAAGTGCTGGCTCTGAGGGGTGGAGATAGAAAGACAACCTGAAGCAGAGGAACAAGAGTTAATGACTGGGGTGTAGGGAAAGAGAAGAAGGGGCATGGATTACAGCACAGGTAATAGATAAATCAAGCAGCAGGAGAGGGTGTCTTCAGTGCCAGTTTATTTATCACTGTTTTCTCTGGGCACTGGCAGGCCGAGAGGATGGAGTAGGCAAACAACATCATCTGGCTTGATGGATGAGGCGTGGAGAGGGAAGGAGCTTCTGTCAGGCCTCCAAGCAGGAGGCAACATGGGGAGGGTATTCCAAAATGTCTCTGCAGTGGAGAATGCACCACATTTGCATTGGGTGGCTATTTGCTGTCCCAGCCTTAACGATCTCCTCGGAGAAGGGAGCAGCCCGTGCAGCAGGCGTTAAACTGGGGCAGAAAGAAACTGATGGGCTTGATCTCCAGAAAGAAAAACCATCCACAGTGCCAGGTCTTGGGCACTTGGCACTTCTGAAAATCTCTTGCAGAGACAGGTCCAAGATCAAAGCATCCCCAGAGCCAGCATTAGCATCCTCACTCCCTACTGCCGGAGATCTGGGCTTTTCTTAGGTCTTTGCTAAACCCTAGAACTCTTCAGTAGCTAAAACCCCTTTCTTTCTATTACTTTTTGAAATTCCCAGGCAGAAGCATGCCATAGTCATTCTTCTGGGTGCTGTATACTCAGGGGAAAACACGAGGCCAGATCCCTATAAGTTCCTAAGACCCCCATGTCTTTTCTGTGGGTATTCCTCCTGTTCAGGCTCTTTCAGAGAAGATGCTCAGCTGCCATTTGACTACAGGAATGCCTAAATATCCAAGGTTTGGGGTATTTTCTATATTTATACTGATCTGTGGCAAAACCACTGAACTGCTTAGAGCCTGGCTCAGAGGAAAGTCTTGGAGTCCTAAATCTACATTCTCACACTAGAGATGGGGCACCAGCCACATGTAAAGGGCTTGAAACTGGAGATGTTCTACAAACAGAGGGAGGGTGCTGCAGGGCAGCAGGCTACTCATCCAGAAAGTCAGATGCAGGAGCAGAGGCTGATGAAGGGAGAGAAGGAGGGATATCAAAAAGCATATGTCTCTAGCTGCAAGGATCCTTTTTTGAGGCATCCCAAGCAGACAGAAACACTTGCTGCATTTCTTCAAATAGCAGCTGCCTTTTCTTCCCCTCTGAGTTTTTTCCTCCAGAAGGAGGAGGTGAGCATTCATCAGGCTGCTTCTGCAGGGCCAATGCACTGCCCTAGTTTCAGGGTCTGCAGTATCTAAGAGGGTCAGCTAGATGTGAGCAGGCTTGGGTGAGAAAACCACATAGCCTAGGTGGTTTGGCACTTTGTTGAAGCAGCTTGGTCAGCCTTTGAGCGCATGGCACTGGAAGAACATTACAGTTTTTAAGACCAGAGAAAGTGTATGTCCACGAGGCATGGGATGCATATAGGTCTGTCTGCAAAAGATCACAGTGATTTACCCCATCACCTACTGCTGGCTGGAGTGTGAATTTAAAGTGATATAACAAAACCCCAAGGTTGTGGCTGTTTACTTCAGAACAACCTTTATTTGATCAAAGTTATTGTTGGCTTTCTTGTCTGTCAGGCACTTGTATGTGCTCCTCCAACCCTTCTTCTCAACACTTGAGTACTGGCTGGTTTAGCTGGCCACTCTCCGAAAGCCCCTCATCAAGGCTGAACATGAACTGTCTAAAAACTTGCCAGTCTTGGTTGCAGCTCATGCTCGGGATTCTCAAACTAAGCTTAGGATATCTGCTAGGAAGTGGCTGTATTTTATCCATCTGTGCCTCTTGATCACCTGCCTAAACTCCCTGGGGCAAATAAGTTCAAGCTCTTTTCCTTGAGTCAGTGAGGTCTGAATCTTGGGGTACTTTGCTGAGTTTTTCCCTTGACAGGAACATCTGACAGCAGGCTTTGCAGGTCAAGTAGAGGAATAGCTTCACGCTCTGACAGGCAAACCATTGCTTAATACCACCGAGGTTTTTCAAGGCATGAAAGTCATGCAAGGCAAGAAGGCAAGAAAAAGTCATGACAAAAAAGATCCAGCTGGAACCATAATGGGAACATGAATCCCTACAAAGATACTGTTCTCTTTGGAAGATTGCCAGACCATTGGGGATCTTCATGCATTGCCTATATCCATGGTCTCCATTTTATGCCTTAGTAGAGCCCAGGGACACCACATCTCCCATCCGCTTTGCATCATCTCTTCCTTTCATCACTTTATTTTCTGCAAAAAACTGAGTTGCCTGAACTGTGAAAGGTGGGATCCAGTGTCATTAATGATTGGATCAGGGAATGCTAGAGAAAAAATTTATCTGGATTAGACCTCTGCACATTCATACCTCATGAAAACCATCTGCCAGGCCTTGTGGACTTGCACCACTCATGCAGAGGTATGTGGAAGAAGTTATTTCCTATTCTGCATTAAAGGAAAACATGACTATTAACAGCCATACTTGCAATGTGTGCTGAATAGCTTGCTAGAGAGTGAGCTTATACGTAACAAGTCCCATACCTCAGGTCTTTTCCATATGCATTCCTGGCTGTAGTTTGTGCTTTGGCTCTCTGAGGAAAAGCAGAGCTCAGGATATCTGTGGTGGTTTGGGATATGATGCCAGCCCAGTCAGTGACTGATCTCTGGTTGCATGAACATGAGGTTGCCCTGAGGGAATGAACATGATCAGAATATCCTCCCTCCATTACTTTGGAGCTGGGGTGGAGACAGCCACAGTAGGAGATCTCCCGAGTTCGTATGGAGGAGTCTGATCTTGAGAGCAGGCTCAAATCCACACTGAAGGACTGTGTGGACAAGACCTCTGCAGTGCTTGTGATGTGTTGACCCAGATTGTCTTCTCCTGGAGACTTCATTGCACTGCTGGCAGTAGGGACTCTCTCTGCTCGCTGGGGACCAGGGTGGATCTACCTCCCCTAAACAGAGGTAACAAGCCACAACAGTGGCCACAATCCCTGCCTTACGATAGCTTCCAAGGGGGTCTCAGATTGGATGGGCAAAGTCTCTGTGACCTTAAAAACAATGACAACCGCGGTTCAGGCTCCAGGGTTTTGCTACTTTCCACTGGCTGTTTTTATTGTCAGACCCCACAAAGCACAACTCAGCCCTATTATTATCTGGGGATAAGGGAGAGGGACTGGCCCGGCACTGTAGCAGACTTATTCTCATGCTTCCAGGCTCCTCAATGGTGGTGGGGACTCTTCTTTCTTTAGAGAGATTCCCTTCCCCCAATACCAGCATCTTCCCTGTGCAGACCCCTGTTATGCGTTACTTGTCAGTGTTTGCCTTTTCCCGTCATTGGGAACCAAGCAAATCAATACAGTCCTTTGGCGGAATTAAAAATAGAGGAGAACTTTCTTTTAATGTCCCATTAAAGACCAAGGCAACACTGCCTGGCTGTCTCCTTTTTCTTTTCTTTTTGGTCGGCTGCAAAGAAGCTTTTGGAACGAAGAGGGATTTCAATAATTACCTTCCGATTCTGCCCCCGATACGGTACCCTATCCCCAAAGCGCAGGCCCTGCACGCCTGCCCTTCATCTGAAACTCCAAGGGAAGCAGTTTAACATGAAGCCACATTGATATTCAAATAGATTATCATGCAGGCAAATGGAGGTAGCATTCCAGCCAGCAGCGTGTGAAAGAGCAACTAATGGATTAGTATTTATGGTCGAGTAAAATCCACATTTTAGGATACTGCATCTGGAAGGGACACATTATGAACTCATTTTTTTCCAGCTCCCCCCCTCCCATATCTCCACCTCACCCACCCTGTCTCTCCTTCTCCGCATCTCCCTCCTCCTTTCCGGACAGGATACAGCAGCCTCCTGGCACCGCTGAGCTTGGCAAAATTGATGACAGGACTTTAGGATCCATTAGAAAAACAAATTCTTAAACAGTGTCTTCTAAAATCAATCACTTATACCTTTAGTGGGATTTATCGCTAGCCTGCCTGCCCCTTATTGCAAAGATTCATGTCTCTCAAAAAGGAAAAAGGAGCGAATGGCTAAGTCCAAGGCTGGAGGCACTGGCCTCTCTTCTCCCCGCTGCGGAGGTGTTTGCAGGTGCATGTGAGAGGGACAAGGGAGAAGGCACCTGGCTCTGCCCTGGGAGGCCTGCTCCATCTCAGACTTCCTAATGGAGAGCTGGTGCATCCGAAATCGGGCCCTGGGGTCCGGGGACACTGTCAGAGGCAGTGTTCAGGAGTGGAAGGAGAACAGCAGTAAAGGTAACTGGACACAGAGAGATGGGGGTGTAATTACTGGACACGGAGGAGTGAGCATTAGGAGCGTTTCCCTCAACCTAAAGGGTTTCCTGAATTCACTTGTGCTCACACCAGAGCTGTTCTTTTTGGTCAAATATCTCCTGACGTGAAATTTGCTGATGCCTGCAAGGTGCACAGCACGACAGGACAAGTCTATAGGGAAGAAAGACAACCAGTTAACCAGAACAGGAAGGGCTATAGTAGCCCTGAAGGGCTTCATGGCACTGGTGTGTATGTGTGTGTGTGTGTGTAGCTAGATATGATGGAAAACTTTCTGAATAAGGAGACAGAAAGAGGAGAGGAGAGCAATCTCCCCAGGAATGGACTTCAGTAGCACAGAGAACAGTGCTGTCTGGATGTGGAGCTGCAACTGAAGAGCTGGTCCCTTCTCGCACCGTCTCATGGGTACATTTCGTTGGGCTATGGCACTTCTCCCCCAGTTATGTGGGCTGTACTTCCACCAGCAGCGCTGGAAATCTGATGGGTGCAAGGGCCATGTGGCCGCATTGGGTCAAGGCAATCAGGCCAGCATGACAAACATCTTCTCAGGTCTCCTTTCCGCTAAATAGTGCAAAAGGGTAGAGAGTTCACATCTCTGGGGAGGGTCTTGCTGGAGATACTCTAATGGCTTTCCTCTCTAAACTGTATTCTTGAGTGGTCAGAGAAGTATTGGTAATGTGTGTCTCTTCAGTGCCCTTTATTTTACAAAATATGTGAAGTTTGCCAAAAGTATGACCTACGTTTGCACATTTTAAGGGGGTAGGCTGGCTCCAGGAGTCCTTGGATTACTCTCTCCATTCTAGGGTGCTCACTGGTAGGAGAAATGATCTGTAAAACACCCAGGCAGCTTTTCCCCTGGTGAGCCCTGCCTCCGGGTGCCTAACCTGAGCTTGCACAGGCGAGAGGAGAGTCCAGCCTTTGGTTTTAACCCACTGTCCTCAGGATGCTTCACAGGGTCTTTTCTCCTTACCTTGATCTGGTGCAGCCCAGCACAGGCAGCCTGAGCTTGTTCGATGACTTAGAAACAGAGGAGATGGCAGAAATATAAACAGTGAAGAAGGGGGGTTGTGATGTGAGGGGTGAGTCAGAGCCTTCTCAGAGCAGGATCTCTGAGCATCCTCCTTGTCCTCGCTTCAGGATGGGAGGGGAGGATGCCAGAACATTAGTAAATTCAGAGAGGAGCTCATAATTCCTATCGATTCTCAACCAGCCAGTGCGAGGTGTATAAAAATGCTTGTTCTATCATTTAGAAAAATGGCAATGTTATGATAGAACTGATTGATTTTCCTCTTTAGGAATATTCATAAACACTGGTTCCAAGAACTGATAAATCTCCCTTCCCCTGTGCAGAGTAAATCACTCCCCAACGCTTCCCAGAGCGCTGGGGGCAAGAGAGGTTGTTATTTCTAATTCCCTTCAAAGGCGCTGCAGATGGGGAGAGTCCCTGGGTACGGGGGCTTGCTTAGCCAGATCACCCACTGCTCGTCATAGCCGTATCCTCTTTCCAGGGGATGTGTAAAGCCCATCTCTCTCATTACGTTCCTGGCTGGGGAAAGCTGGTACAGAGCGGGTCGAGACCTCCCTTCCTGGCACCCAGCTGGGAAGCACCTCTTGCTCTCACCTAATTAGCTGCGTGCCTTTTTGTTTTGGCTGCATTTCTAGTATGCCACACACACGGCAATATGCAAACCTGAACACCAGCTGGGATGTAAATCTTCCTGCCTCAAGGCTTGAACCAGGATGGACCTGTCCCTGGGAGTGAGCCTTGCAGACAACCCTGGGTGAAACTGGCCTCCACCTCGTGCTGCCCTATGAGCTGGGACCAGATTTAATGGCAGCTCTCCGGCCCCATAGCTCTACAGGCGATCTGCCTACAGGCAGTCCAAAGCCTGGCATGGGGTTTCTGGGGTGGAAAAGACATGGTGGTACCATGCCGCAGCTACCTTCCTAGTGGAGCTGCCTCCCCTCTTACAGGATGGTTGTCCGGGAGCTCCCACAGAGGAATCCACCCCAACTCAACACGTGAAGTGCCTGGTGCTGCTGGACTAAGTCTGAGGGGCTAAATGAGATACCACCACCTCCTCCAGCTATGCTGGCCTGCTGTAGTTGAGGGAGAGCAGATCCATCCTTTTCTTATCCTCCCCAGGCTTGTGGTGGCATTGCCCAGTGAGCTGGTCTTCTGCTGTCGGTGTTTTCAGGTTGCTGCTGGCTCCAGCACCTCTGGACATGATAGTTCTGCACGTAGGCAGCCCTGGCAGGATGGCAGCAAACTGTGTGCCCGAACAAGTCACCATGTTTGTGCTGCTTTTCACTCTTCTGGTCAAGTTACCTGCAGTTACCATTCACCAAGCAAAGCTCCTTGTGTGCCCTGGAGGAAGCATCACAAAACACATTTCTCATGAAAAGAAGAAAATGAAAACCTCCTGCATTTCTTTCATCAAGGTGAGTATTTGGAGAGATAATAGCTTTTACAAGGCTAATTGATATGATTAGAAAAAAATGGGAACATTTTCAGGTTCATGAAGTCTCTCCCTCAAAATCCTGTCTTGCTCATAACCTTTAGCTCCTCTTGGCTGCAGTCACATCACTACATTACCTGTATGAATTACTAAAACTGCAAAAGGAGTAAAAGTAAATGCATTCCCACTTGTCCAGGTCACCACTAACATCTTGTGTAGAGGGTAATACTGAAAATGCAGATTTTCAGCTGCAGGCAGGATATTTGGCTATCCAAAGAGAAGCATTTTCCATCGAGTTACGGGGGAGGGGGGGGGGGGGGGGACGAGAAAGAAAATACATGCATGTCCTGGTAAAAATATTGGCAATTTTTATTACCTTTTAGATTTTACTTCTGCAGTAATCTATTTTAATGAGGTCAGCCTGCCTGGCACCAGGTATCCCGCCTAAGTGGAGTAGTTTAATGTCAGGATCAGGGAGGAGAGGAGCACAGAAGGGGAGGGAGCTGGCCATCTGAGACACAGGGGCCCTATATCACACAAACTTACGGCGTAAAAATTGACTCGGTTTGCACATTTTTAACTGTATTTGAAATCGACAAAAAGTGTAATTATAAAAAGGGATATATCTGCTGGGATAGGTGGGGAATTTGATGAAGCCACTTTGAAAGCACTGGCTTTTCTATAGGAAAAAATATGCTTATTAGAGCACAGTGAAGATTTATTAGATTACATGATTATTTATTAAAATAAATGTTGTGGAGAAGGAACTATATTATCTATATATTTCCTGTATTATAGCTATAGGCAGTCAATATTAATATCACTGCAATTTAAGGTTAGATTTTAGAGAGCCAATTTTAACTGTGGTGTTCCTATCCTTTAAAGAGTAGTTGCATGTATTACAGTCGAAGAAGGGAACATAGGGGAATCTTCCCTCTCCATCTGTAAAAGTGTGCATCTACAACAAAAAGGTCTCTCATGATGGAGAGGAGGCAGGACTTGGGGCTGAACATAGATGTTTGACACGAGGGCTAAGAGGCTCTTCCCAGCATCTCTCCTGAGCTTGGTCCTGGAACATGCTTCAAGTCTACAGTGTCTGGTCACCTCCTGCATCCAGCCCATTGTCACCTTTTGAGTAGGTGCACCTTGAACTCGCTTGCAATGTGGGTGGACCAGGCTGGACCAGAAAGGACACAGGTTCGCCAGCATGCTGTCTTTCACAGTCAGCTGAAAGAGGAGAGCCAATTCAAGGGGTGTTTCTGCTGCACCTTCCCCCTGCTTTTGCATCCACTCCTTGGCAATGCAAATGCTCAGTGCAGGCTTGGCCCTGCTGCCTTGGGCTTTGGTGTCCACCGGAGGCTTTTCCAGCAGCACGTGCAATTATGCACAGGGCAGAAGAAGGCATTGCATCTGGGCACGTGAAAAAGGCTTTACTGCCATTAATGTAGGGTATCTGCTAACACGTTAGGACCATTCCTTACCTACGCATGTCTGGTAGGTGCTATACGCCTGGGGGACACGGACAAGTGAGGGAGACTGACAGACATAAAATTTGATAGAGAAATTGATAAGAGATCTACAGTGAACATGGTCAAATGGCTGGAGGGAGATTCGTGAATAGATAAATATGCTTGGGAGATAGATTTGGACAGATACTATCTGTCTCAGATAGAGATCAATATATCTACATCTGCTTTACACCCGTTGCTTTGCCATTGGTGGTTATCTGACTTATTTTATGTTTTACATTTTGCACACATAAAGGAACATTTTAGCTGCACACATACATACACAGAGGAAAGCGAGAGCATCAGATGTGCAAGAGACAGATGCTACAAAAACCCCGAGCTATGCATTTACCTGTTCTCCTGCTTGCTCTGCTCCTCGTTACACTTTGCTATTAGCCCAGCGTAGACACCCATAAAGGTCTTCCAGGTTCACATGGGCAGAAAGGTGCCCAGAGCCTGAGAAACTGCATGTGAAAAGGTGGGATTGGTCTGTTCAGCAGTATCTCATCCCAAACCCATACTAGCACCAATTCTTACTGTTACATATCTGTAGTGTCCAAGTAGCAGACCCCTGGGGATTTTTCAACAAATTGCTTAACTTGCTGCTTCCATCTCCATCTTCTCCCCCCCACTTCTCCCACCCCCTGCTCCCATACATATGAGATTCCCACTGGGCACGGCTGTTTATTGCCAGTGGAATCAATTACAGACCGAAACCCTTTGGGATGGTTTCCTCCCTCTCCCTGTTTCTTTCCTCTACCTCTGTCTCGTGCCTGCTCTTCTTCAGAAGAGCTCCCCTTACCTCTTCCAGCCCTTAGCAAACCCCCCACCTCCTCCCTCCCCACCTTCCTCCAGCTCTGGTGAGCTCGGCCAATTCATCACCCTGTCAGACCTGTGTGACAGCCCTTCATAAATGCACCACAATGAGCCGAAATAAGCAACAGAGCAGCCCTCAGCCCAGCCAATTTCGCAAAGCAGGCAACATCTGAGAGGCTGAGTCCCAGCATGCGGGAGATTGAAATTGGGAAATTGGTTCTACTTCTCTTCGGTAGTGTAGATTTTTTCTTTCTTTCTTTCTTTTTTTTTTTTTAAATATACCTATATATTCTCTCCCTATATAGATATATATTTAAGGTAATACTCTCCCACTTAAATCTCCAGCACTTATTACACGTGGACACTGCGGCCCAGTTGCTCTCTTTCTTTCTCTCTCTCTCTCTCTCTCTTCCCTGAGCAGTGGTAGATTATGAGAGGGTTTTATTGGTAAACTTGCTTATTCTGCAGAAACGTGCTGGCTTCAGCAGATTGAGTCTGTAAGCAGGGCTGGGCTCCGGGCTGCCACGCTGAGCTCCCCCCGCAGCTGTCTCAGGCGGCAGGGGAGCATGTTGCTTGCCTCCCCTGGCCAATCCTCCTGCATGCCGGCAGTCCTGCAGGGCCCGTTCCTCCAGCACTGCCGAGCCTTGCAGGAGCAGCCCGTGTGGGGTGTGAGCACTTATTTCTACCAGGTGGGGGTACGTGAAGGATGCACATCCTTCTTTAAGGCAGCACCTAGGGACGAGAAGCCTCAAAAGGCCATGGGTTTGGACTATCCATGCAGGGCAGCAGCTTGGTGTGGTTGTGGTGGGATATCTGTCACGGCTGAGAGGTACGTGAGGTGCCTTTCATCTGACTGATGTAGCTGTCTACAGTGGCAGTGTCTGCATCTGACCTCACCCTGGGATCACTCTGCAGCCAAAGGGAAGTGAGTCTGTGAAGTTCATGTCATCCTAAAGCCTGGTAGATGTACCTTTTGCGTAGAGTGTTGCCAAGCGAGATGAAGACAGGATGCAGATGTTTGTTTTGAGTTAACAGTACCCTAGAGAAGATGAGGTGGAAAGGGTGAGGTCACAGGGATGCTCTGAGTCCAGACAGTCTTGAGGATCGAGAGCAGCCACCTTGGCACCTTTCCCCAGGGCTGAACCTCGCCTGGAGAAGGTGGATTAGGAGCAGCTTCCCATGGCCTCTTCCAGCAGAAGAACTGTGGGACATTGCATCAAATTAGAAGGTGTCAGGTTAAAAACAAAACAGAGAGACAGAGGTGGTACTTAAGATAGTACATAGCTAAGCCATGGCATACTTGTTATGGGATCTTGTGGGTGCTAAATGTTCACCAGGATTCAAAAAATGAACAAATTAATGGGGGAAAATATCTGTGAAGAGCTATGAAATGCAAGACTGCCTCTGGCTCAGGAAGTTTGCCAGCTGTACATTTTTGGAAGCTGGTAGGGTATTTTGGGGAGTTTTCACTGTGATTGTCTTGTCCTTTCACTCTCTGTGAGGCCCTGTTGGGAGATAAGCTTTTTGTCTGATCTCAAATGACCTTTCTTATGAGATAACTGAATGCCATGAGAAACCTGAGGTATTCATTGTCATGTGCGCTCACCTGAAAGGAGGCTACTCTTACTAATTCTAATGCTGCAACTCATGGCAATGCCACCACATCAGATGTGTCCAGATCTCCACTTCAACACTCAAAATAATGCTGGGTGGCCACTTCTCAGACAAATGGGGTACAAAACACCTTTGGCCTGTTTTATAAACAGGAGTTAACATGCTCTATAAATCCAGCTCTCCTTCCAGGTGCCTGGCACCAGCAAAGAATAAAATTATTGACTTTGTAAGTCAACATGTGGGGCAGACCTCCCACGATGGAAGTCAACAGGAGCACCGACTTCAGTTCCCCTTGGTCCTGGCTGACATCTCCATACAGGCTCCCAACCATGAACCAATCTACATGTGTCATGGGTGATTTTCAAAGTATGTAATGATCTGAATTGTTTGCTACCAAACCAGTGTCATGCAAGGAGGTTCCTCGCCAAAACTGACCTCTCAGCAGAATGTACTTCATTCACCTCTTGCCATTTTAGCCATTAGATTATCAGCTTCCCTAAGAGCCCAGCCTCTCCCTGGCTATCATTCATCCCAGCAAATTGTTAAGAGGCAGATAATTAATTGTTGAGAGTCACTAAAAAAAAAGATCATTCTTTTCAGAAAATTACCATGATGTTCTGCAGAAATGTTAACGCTTGCAGCCATAAAACGAATGGTGAGCTACAGAACCAGCTGCCAGGAGAGCCATGAGTTATAATCTCACAATTGGATGCAAACAGCCAGAACTTCCAGACACTTCTGAAGAGAGAAAATGTGTATTCATTGGTAAGTAGTTTAGTTTTATGATTTTTTTTCTCCCCCAGAGTCTGCAATAAACTATTATTGACTCAACCAGGAATAAGAACTGTTTGGGTGATACTATGCTGACATGAAGATAGTCTAAATATTTATTTCCCATCTGACTATTGGGATTTTTGTCCAAACAGTTGGAAAGGATAACCTGGAAAGACACAACTATGCTGATCAGCCTATCTGGAGCTGTATTCTACTGCCTCCTGGAGCTAAATAGCTAAATAACTAAGTGTTTAAGAACAGCATGGAAAAAAATGGTTAGAGTTACCAGGTCTTTGCATGCTTTCCAACCAATGTCCAGTTGAAGCAGCTAGAATATAGGTCTGAATATATCGGTACCTATCATAATATATCGTGTCCTTATATTCCAATACATCCATCCCAGTGAGGTTTAGGGAGCCGATCTGGTAGGTCTCCAAATGACTGGTGACTTTGCATCCAACAGACTTCTCATCATTCACAACACTAATGCTGCTTATTCAAGAACCTGGCTCAAATGGGCAGGTGTAAAGAAGGGCACACAGTGTTTTTGGAAGGCATTCCTCTCATCCTTATGCTAGATAAGACCTGACACATTCATTGATTTCCATTTGTTGTGGACTGGCATTTGCATCACTTCGTGTTATTCCACAAATGGAGTAAGGAGATGACTCAGGTCACAGCTGGTTTCCCAAATATGAGTTGTTTGTTGTTCAAGAAATGTAAAGTTTCCAAATAACTAGCTCTTGGCCATCTCCTTCCTGCTTGTTTTCCAGTGACTTCACCTCCTAGCAATGGAGTGGGTTTCCTTGATGTCCAG
Source organism: Dromaius novaehollandiae (assembly GCF_036370855.1). Taxonomy (NCBI): domain Eukaryota; kingdom Metazoa; phylum Chordata; class Aves; order Casuariiformes; family Dromaiidae; genus Dromaius; species Dromaius novaehollandiae. The sequence continues at coordinate 168,025,329 of NC_088099.1, read as the reverse complement.
CCACTTGCCTGCAGGGAAGTCTGCAAGTGATGCAGTCACCTTTTCCCTTCTCTGCCAAGCAGGGTTTTGTTTTCCCTGTTTTTCACAAAGATGGTGTTGAACCCGTCCCCTGGCAGCAGGTCAAGAGTAGAAGGAAATGAACTATCTAACCCCCCCTCTTTCAACATGAGTCCAAGACCCAAAATATCCTTGTCACATGCCAAAGAAAGCCACTAGCCAGGATTTGCTGTTGCTTAGACAAAACTTGCTGAACTGACGTTGAAACTGCACATTTATGCCTGGGGTAAGAAAAGTACAGAGAGCAGCAATATTTCTGCTTTAGAAGGGCACGTCTAAGTAAGTGTTTACCTGGCTCATACCAGTACTGGCCCGTTTGCCTCCCACATGAACTGACATCCTTTCTGTCAATGTGGATACACCAGCTGGTCCTGCACTGACCTGCTTGACTGCGGAGGATACTGGTAGAGGGCCTCGTTTGGAGTCAAGGTGGTGAATTCAGAGATGAAAAGCAGGATGATCAGAGAACTACAGGAGAGCAACTACAAGGAAAGAATGAAAGAATTAGGGCTTTTTACAGCTAAGAGAAGAAAGACTGCCTTCAAATCACAAAACAAAGCAGCAAAGAGGGAGGAAATATTTTTCTCTGCATGTGGACAGGTTAAGAAGAGGAGACCTTAAGCTGCAGCAAGGAAGATTCAAGCTAGACATGAGGGAAAACTGCCGAGCAGGAGAGAGGGAAGCAATGTCTGGGGAGGAGGGAGATCTCAAACACTGAAAGAGTTCAAGACCAGGTTAGTCAAAACACCTATCAAGAGCAACATAGGTCTTCCTAATCCTACCCTGAGGAGAAGGAATGACTTACAGTGTCCATCCCATCCTTGTTTTCCAGGGATTATGGGCTCTTTTTCCAGGTGAACAGAACCTCAGCTAGACAACAGCCATCACACATTCAGACCTTTGGTTGCTACTGATCAAAGCCAGACTCAGAGCATTGATTGAAAGCTTATTTGCTCAGCAGCTGATCATCCTTCAATGCTTCAGGCTTTAATGAGCTGTCTGCTAGGAGGAAAGGGAGACATGAAGGTGCTCTACCATATCGAGGTGGCACAAACGTGTCACACATGTCTCCTTTGATGGCCTCTTAGTTGGGGGATGTGCTTCATGGAAGCCCAGCTTGTATGGGGTTTGTAATTTCTGCCCCTCATCATTATCAGTCTGACATGTCACAGCAACAGGTATCACACTGTGGAAAAAAAAATTTTGCAAAGCCACACCAGCAAAGAAACAAGGATAAATGCAGCAGGACGCCTAGGGCTACCACACAAGAAGGCCTTGTCTGCGGCCCATCCAGCCCCGTTCCGTGCAGACAGCTGGCACTGAAGATGAATAGCAATGACACAGGTGGCAGAGCCAGCAGAAGTGCTCAAAGACAGAGACATCAACCTTTACAGTTAATTACAGCAGAGCTATCGAAAGGAACTTCCCTGCTTTGCTGTTCTCCAGACAGGGCAGCCCCAAGTTCCCACTGCTGTCTCTTCCACAGTGTGTTTAGATGTCTTTGCTGATGTGGCAATGACCCTTGTAGGTTTTTTATTCCACCTTATGTGCACAGATCCACCTGTATATTTAGTAGCTTCCAATCCAGGAGTCAGAGTCCCTACAGTCTAAGACCTTAAGGAAGGATACAGATATCTCTGGAATTTGAGGTCATCTCTCCCATTAAGTCCAGAAGAGGCACCACTGCATTGTTGGTGGAAACCCATCCAGGGCATATCACACGACAAGTCCATGTGTGCAATACCTCTGAGGCACGTTGGGACCAAGTATGCTCCAGCCAGAACTGTGGAATAACTGAAATATGAAACAGCACAAGCTAGGCAGCAGTTCTGTGAGCAAGAGTGGAATCATTTAATTGTAAGCTGGCAGATGTAGTTTCTGGCTTAAGAAAAGGCAAAGCTGGGCAATTACAGGGCTGTTAGCCTGGTCTCAAGGGCGTGCAAGGAGAGACTTGTTGAAGAAATGGAGCAAATGATAAATGAAAGGAAATGCCTTTATTAAAGACAGGTAGTGTCCTTCTCTTGAGATCTCCCTCGGATAACAGTTTTTCTTAAAAAAAAAAAAAAAAAAAAAGAGCAGAATGCAGTAGGTCTCATCTATCTAGATTTAGCAATGTATGTGATGTGGCACCTCATGGATAATTAGACATGAAGCTGGAGAAGATAGGATCTGCATGAGTGCTGTGAGATGGGTAAAGAACCTGCTAACAGTGAGAGAACAGTGGCTAGTGATGGGAGGGGAAATATAAGGCTGAAAGGAAGTTACTGGTGGAGTTCCTTAAAGATTGCTTTTGAAACCACTTTTATTTCATAATTTCAACCATGGACTCATTTCAAAAAGTAGGAGTCTGCTGATGAAATCTGCTGATGATACGAGGTTAGGAGGCAATATCCACGTCCAGGAAAGCTGGGTGACATTGAGAGACTGGAAAAGGAGAAATGGGATGAAATGTAGGTGTGCAAAATACAAGGCCATGCATCTAGGGACTTACCACAAGCTTCTCTGTTATAAGCTGGAAACAAACAAACAAAAAAATGAAGACAGCTGAAATTAGTCACTTGTTTGATGTCTATGAGCTGCCAGCATCATGTCACCATGAAAAAAGATGAATATGACTGTAGGATAGAGCAAGGGAGGGATTTCTCTTCGAATTGGCAAAGAAAGAATGCTTATGCTTGAGGTCATCATGGCTGAACTGACCTTGAACTGGGACAGGTGGATAAGCAGGGCTTGGGGGAATAGACAACCTATCTTCTGTAAGAAAACTAAGAGACTTTGGCGTGGTTAGTCAGCAAAGAGTGATCTGAGAAAAGTTATGGCTCTTCTCAGTAAGAGAATATATCAGGGACAAAAACCAGGAAAGGAAAAGAATAGCTTGTGATGAACAACATAAATAACAAGGAAATGAATACAAACTGGTCAGAGTGGTTACAGAGAAGATGGATCCAGATTCCTCTTGGAGATGCCATGTGATAGGAGGAGAGGCAAAGGAAATACTAACCGGGTCTTAAGATAAAAGTTTACTCATGAGTGTGATTAAACATTGGAACAGGGATTCAGAGAAGGTGTGGGATCTCCATCCTTGGACATAACCAGACCTCAACTAGGCAAGGCCCTGAGCATCCTGCTCTAACTTTGAATCTAACTTCAATGTTCATGTACTTTAAGCAGGGGGTAGGACAAGAGATATCCAGAGGTCCCTTCCAACCTTCACTAACTGGATTCTGTGAATCCAAAAAAAGCCTGAAAATTCAAAGTGGGTTTTTAGCTGCCAGACTAAGGAAGATCTTCAGTATTGGGGCTTTGCGGGAATCCTGTTCTAGTCTCCCTACGCAGGATCAAAGCACGTTTCCAAAATTCCCGCCCACCTCAATGTGTGATTCTGCTAATCAGTTTGCATTTTCTCAGGATGCAATCACATCATATTAATTTTATATTACACAGATAGTCATTACCCTTGTAATTGTCTGCTTAGTAAATACGCTGATCCCCAAGGGCATATTGAAGCTTATCTATTCCTAGGTGACCTGCATGGGTATTGATTATTTGCTTGTTAGTCTTCATTAAATATGGTTTTTAATAAACAATTGGAAGGTAATCAAGATGCAAGCAGAAGCTTTTCCTGAGAAACATTGCACATCTCTTCAGATGGGCCATTTGAATAGAAAATCATGCTCATTTGCAATTCTCCAGGGGAAAAAGAAAGAATCCTGGGTTTGATTTCCTGACTTTGTTATGACCTGGGTTGGGTTCTGCTTTATAGTGCCCTCCAGCAATGTCCTCCAGTCAGGAGAACATCCTCTGAAATAGGACCTGTCTCACACAGTTTTCAGCCTCTCAGACAATTCAGCTCACCATTGGTAGGATGGATGTGACTGAACGTCACTGAGGTCCTGTGACTCACATACCCTGCTCCAGGATTAAGGCAATAGTGGTGCTAATAAGGCCCTATTGTTTGTTCCTGAAATGTTGCTGCAAGCATAGCAGATGTAGAAAATCCTCTGCCCTGGGAGAGAAAGCGAGCTCCTCTTCTGTCCCTCCCCTTGGCCAATAAATTCCGCATGGTGGACTAGATGGGTTTGGGTGGGTAACTACCACCCACATGAGTCTGCAGGACACAGGTGAAGAGAAAGGAGGCTCTAATGAGTCACACTGTACTTTGAGGCAGTGAAGGTGCTGGATGTGATTTGGGAGAGGTGGACTCAACTCATGCCTTTGACTTTCCTCCCCAGAGCACCTCTCTCTCCTCTTCTGCTCACGAGACTGTCATTATGGACTCAGTTTAGAAACGTGGGGCATTGTGTGCCACCTGAGTCTCCTCAGGGAATCTGGGACATCCCCTTGAGGTTGGCAGATGTTTTAGAGGACCCGTAGGAATCCCTCTTGATCCCCCCCTGCACCTGCAGCTGGAGGCTGAGCTGCCAACCCTGGGGGATGCAAATGCATGGGCATCCGAGAGTCCCATCTTTCCTATGACTTCTCCTCTTGCCTCTCATGGTCCAACTTTTGAACATGGGCAGCTCTCCTATAGGCCAGCCTGCTATAAATGCACCCCACCTCACTGGGAGGACCTCTTGCCTGTGGGGTGCCCTTAAGAGCATCAAGGATGCACTTGAAAGCACGAGGGGTGCAGGTCCATGCTCAAGCCTTTTGGAGGTGTTTGGGATCTGCAGAACAAGTGGCAGGACTGGAAATGAGTGTGCACATGTGGGAGAGTGGTGGCAGGACACACATGAGCGTAGAGGGACTGGGGGATCAGGTGAGGGAACATGTGAGCATGGATACGTGTGTGCATGAGGGGTGAATGTGAATGCCACGACAGTGTGACTGGCCAGGTGGGACAGCAAAGGGCAAGAGCTGACGGGGGAACTTTAGGATGTGGTTTATCTCATCCTATCAGGGCTGCCTGCCTTTGCACCCGTGTTGTGCACGAGGCAGGGGAAGGACACAGTAACATGCTGCAAGTGGGGCTGCAGCCTCTAGCGAGCACACTGCCGATCCAAGAAGGTGCAGGGTTTCCTGCTCAGAGAAGGTGAGAGGTGTGGAGGGAGGAAGACTGTGTGGACACGTGTTTATGGTGAACTGATTTCACGTGAGAACCATCAGGAGAAACATACACACAGGCTACCAACACATTCACGAGGGGGGATTTCTGAGCACCACTTTTCCACCTCTTCCTTACCAATTGCTTTGGGAAACACTGACTTTCCTTGCTGTCCAGGAGTGCATTTAAAGGCAGAATTATACAGGGGGGGAGAAAGAAAGATTTCTTTTCTTTTCTTTCTTTTTTTTTTTTTTTGGCCAAATTAATGAAAAATCAATCTGGCCTCAAAAATCCATTAATGGTCATAATGCACTAGTTACAGAGCAGAAGCAAGAGCTACAGTGAAATCCAATAGTGCCAGTTAAAGTGGGCCCCTCACACCTTCCTACAGTCACGGTAATTTGTGAGGGATCGTGCAGGGGGCAGGCAGATTTGGAAGGGAGCAGCAGCTGCTTCTGCTCCTTCCAAGATGTCCTGGCTTGGCGGTGCGGCTGTGCATGAGCCTCACGGAGTGACTGCCTCCCTGCCTGGAGTGTGAGGCTGTTGCGAAGATGTATGCGAGGGAGGAGAGCACACATGAGTCTTGGCAACACTGACGCAGGTGATCTCCATGAGCAGAGACAGGGCTAGGACTCCCCTCTTCAGACTAGCTGCAGAAACACCCTCCTTACTCTTTGCATGGCAAAGGGTGCTTACTTACTCCTTATTCCTTCTTGTTATGCCTGGTTGTTTCCATGCAAGCAGAGACACCTTGAGGGTCAGTTAGTGTTACCAAGCAGGCAAATATATGCTCATCTCCCTCTCTGATGGTGCAGAGAGATCTTTGCTTTGCTGGGTAAAGATTGCTCGTTGGTATTCACTCTGCAAGGCTTTAATCCTGTAAAGCAACAGTCAAAAAGTCCATGGGTAACTAAATGGATGATATGATCCATTTTCTAGAGTCCAGACAGCCTCTTCTTGGAGTGTACCAGGCTAGAGACAGGTCTACCCTGCCCCCAGTTTGGGGCACCCTGGAATTTGTCACAGGCTGGACTGAGACTTTTCCAGAGTCCTAGAGTGTCCCAGACACCCTCAGAGAAATCAGGGAAATCTCCCAATTCTCCTCTGCTTGGCAGACTTTGTCAGTCCTGCCTTAGGGGTGGAATACAATTTCCAGAGGGAAGGAATCTTAGATGGTGAGCTGTCCCTCTGCAAAACCTTTGATACTATCCAGTGGGAAGTCATGAATCCTCAACGGTGCAGAGATGCAACACCTTCTAACTGGGATGCCCTGGGGCACAAAGTAGTGCCACAGGCTTTGGCCCCTGTACAGTCCTTTGCACAGGATGCACTGGTTTGGGAGAACGTGGATCACACTCACCAGCTGAGCTGGGCGCGTAGGGTTCCAGAGCAGGTCCCAGCACTCTCCTACATATCGATGTGTGAGATCCAAGCTTGGGTACTTGCTGCTGGGGACACGGGTGGCTCTGCAGTCCACGCTTGGTTGGCCCTCAACCCCCACGGAGTTGCACATCCGCTTGCCCCCACCCTCCGTCCATTACTGACTGACCTTTCTAATTGTGCATGCAATGAAAGCTGTCTAGCAGCTCCATCCAGACCCATGGAGGTTTCCCCTTTTTCCCTCCTTCCCCCAGCCCAGCCTGCTCCCCCACACCCCACCTCCCTGGATCGCTGAGATTTATGAGCCAGACTTGCATTATGAGGTGAGTGACTTATCGGTCTGTCAGGGGGAGCGTTTTAAGACAGAATTATATGGGAGAGGGAAAGGATTTTTACCAAATTAATGAAAAATCAATCTGGCCTCAAAAATCCATTAATGGTCATAATGCACTGGTTACAGATAGAGAGATACCGCAGAATCCAATAGTGCCTGTTAAATACCTCTCCTGGAATGGAGCGTCTGGGATATAACTCATTCATTAGGCTGCGTATGTTTACTTTTTAAAGTGACACCAATCTCTGTCCCTGCAGGACTCCATGCAGCATTTATAAGCTGCGTCCCCAAGTGCCCATCTCCTGGCCCAGCCTGGCCTCTACACTGAAGGAATTGATCCTCTGTTCACTTTTCTTCCCTTCTCTGGGACAATCCCTTGCTGATGTAGTGCTGGGCTGACTCGGTTCCTGTGGCTGATGGTTTCCACCCTTCCCCAAGCATTGGCTTTCGCCCCAGACGGCTCTCTTGAGGCCTGACCTGCAGCTGAATGTGCCTCCTCTCTACTTTCCAGGTCTTAACGAAGTGCTTGACTCAATCTCTCATCAGCTCTGCCCAATGCCTGCAGCAGTAATACCTCATGTCCCTGGGGCGGGCTCTGCTCCCCATCCAGCATGATGGCCCTGGGGAGGTGTAGCTGTCTCCTGCCTGTGGACTGTTGGTGACACTCTCCTGTCTCTCAGCTCGCGGGTTTGTGATCTGAGTCTCACGGCTCTCATCCAGATGAACAATTTGATGTGTGGTTTGTAGGGCCAAGGCTGGCCACCTTGTCTCTTGGAGAGCGTCCTCTGCCCCTTCTCCCTCTTCTTCTGCATGTGGGCTCTGTGGTGCACTTTTAGCCCCACTCTGCCCCCCCTTCCCCCCAGTTCAGACCTCCATCCAGCCTTGTTATCCTAGCCTTACACAATGTGGGTCTCACAGCCCAGCACCCCACCGGTTGGCAGCCCAGACCACCCCAGAAGGTGGATCTCAGGTGGCATCTGATGAGAGCCACCCTCACCCTATCTATCCAGCTGCTGTCCACAGCTGTGACTCCCTGGGCCTGCTGGGTGGAATATTTAGCAGGGAGGCCAAGTGCACAGCAAGTCAGGGCCATACTCAAACCTGGAACTGCAGATGTCTGGAGGACATTACAACCTTTTCAACATAAGCTCCCACTGCAGTGGTTGAGCTAAGTGTCTAAGACTCCTTATCAGAGAGCAGTAGGTACCTTCAAAGAATGATTCTCACCAGGCACATCTCTTCCTCCATTTACTGACATCTCTGTAGAGTGGTCAACATGCCCTTGTAAGGGGCAGTTCCCCTGCAGGGAACTGCATAATGCCAGGGCATGGGAAATGCGTGACACTGTGGTTTGTTGTGCCAGGACTAATACCCAATGTAGATTCAGGATGTTGGGCAGTCTCAAAGGTAGAAGAGAAGGTTTCTTCTTTCTGCAATGCCTAATCTGGGTAGACAACTTGTCTGAGAAGCTCATTACTCAGCCTGAGGGGGTTTAGATCAATTACTCCCACTGCCCAGCAAGTCCTGACCTGCAGGCGAGAATGGGATGGGAATTCTCTTTCTGTCAAAGCTGAGCCACGGTGCAGCCAAGGGTGCAAGCATGAGGCAAAGCGAAGACAGACAAGAGGGATTCCAAATCTACAGCCTCAAAATGAAAACGCTTCCCTTAAGGGAGGGCTGTGTCCTGTGTCTTGGCCTTTTCTCATGTTCAAGGATCCTCCGAGGCCACTGGATAAAATGCATCCAGCTCCAGTTGTTCTCAGACATATCAGTGTGCAGCTCTGTGCCTTTGGAGGTGTACCACACATGCGTTGCTAGTTCTGTGCGAGACCTGTAAAAAAATGTTCCTTCCACTGTTGTGGGAGAGTGCAGAATGTTGAATCTTGGCTCATCTATGCGTCAGGGGTGATTTGTGTATTTGGTGTTATTCAGATCTCACCTCCCTTTGCTTTACAGCCCTTGGATTCCTGCACCTGCCACCGATCCACTCCTGATTTATGCTGGCCTGAGCAGGAGTGGGATCAGGACCCAGCATGTTTCAATGTGATGCCTGGATAGAGTCAGATACACATATCGACCCTGCTAAATGTCATAATGCACCAGGGTTTTGTTTCCTTTAAATCTTTTAAAAAGCAATAAAAGGACCCAGAACACTCGAAGCACCAAACATCTAGCAAAGTGACAGGCTGTCAAAGCTGCCTCACCAAGAAACCCTGGGCCCAGCAAATTTTAAGCAGGAAAATTTGTTCCTGTGTCGCTCATCTCTCCAAGTGAAAAATGGCCAGGGCTCCTCTTTTGCATGAAGTCTTGAAACCACCACAGTGCTCAAACGAGCGGATCGGCCTGAAACAGACCCATTCATCATCTGGAACAGGCAGCCGCAACAAGCACCACCACCAAAAGAGAAAAAAAAATTAAGTTGTGGGTTTTATCCAAGCTTAAACGATCCTGCCCATTAATATGACACGACAGGCTGCAGAGCATGCTTCCTTAGGTCGGCCAGTAAACGACTTCACTGGTATCTAACAGAGGTCTCCAGGAGAGCTGATGTATTAGCAGGTCACCTGTACTGCGATGTATCTGCACATGGGGTTTCCCAATTCCAGTCCACCCTGGGAATTTTTCTAAGGGATTTTGGTGACAGATGCCAGCTGCCCAGCGCTTACGCTCAGGGTTGTGCTGATTGCTGGGACAGAGCTCAGAGTACGGGGGCAGGACGAGGACTTGAGACTTCTGGTCTCGGCCTGAGCAAGCCAGAAGAAGAAGAAGTGGAGGGATCATTTTCTGAGCAGAGCGTTCCACTCCTGGGAGATGAGTTGGGAATGGATTTTGCTGGAGATGGTTTTAAACAAGCAGGTTCACAGATGGGCTGCATTTTTTTTTTTTTTTTGCCAAACTTTCAGCACATCTCTGGACATGATGCTGTGACCAGCTCATCACAGGGTTCAGATTGGTGGCACTGAAGGACATGGCTTGGGAGGGGAGTCTGGTGTGGGCTAGGAGGTGGGTTGGATCCACAAACTGGCTCCTGTTAAATTGAGGTGATATATATAAAATAGGCTCTGGCATTTTGTCCTCCATATTCACTGCTTACAACAATAATTTAGGTATATTTACATTCCTTCTTGCTACCTTCCTAGTAACAAATGGACATCTTAAATGGAGGGGCAGCTTTTTATTGCAGAGCTATAATGAAGATGTTACAACCCATCTCAAGCCTGGCATTAATTGCATTAATTATCACATGTTGGAAAATCGGTGTGTGAGATGCTCATCAGCCCTTGCTACAATGTGGTTCAGCATTGGGAGCCACTGGACCCTGTGGGGGCATTTCTCAGAGGTGAGCCTATCCCGTATCTTCTTCAGATCACTTGATCATCTGCAGAGCATGGTGCTGGCCTGTGTGTAGCATTGTCTCAAATCTTGTTGACTTCAGTAGGTAAATTAGAATCACAGAATCATTGAGATTGGCAGGGAACTCTGGACACTGTCTAGTCTGACCTCCTTGGTCAAAGTAGGGTCAGCCACAGCAGGGTGTCCAGGGATATGTCCAGTTGGGTTTTGGATATATCCAAGGATGGAAACTCCACAACCTTGCTGGGCAGCTTTTTCCAGTGTTTTCCCACTTTCACATTAAAAACAAAAAAACAAAAAAAAAACCCTTATGTTTAAATGGAATTTCCTGTATTTCAATTTGTGCCCTTTGCCAGTTGACGTCCCTCTGAACAGCAGCACAACCACTGGGTGTATCAGCCCATCCTCCCAGTTTTGTATCATCCTCAAACTTGCTGAGGGGGCATTCAGTCCCATTGTCCAAGTCATTAATGAATACATCAAACAGTATTGGATTCAGTATCAACCCTGGGGGACACCAGTGACTGGCCTCCAGGTGGACTTTGTGCCGCTCATCATGACCCTCTAAGCCCCATGGTTTGTACTTAATCAGCTTGTCTATGTGGATGTTATGGGAGACAGTGTCAAAAGCTTTACTAAAGTCAAGATAAACAACATCCACTACTCTCCCCTCATCCACTCAGGCAGTCATCTCATCGTAGAAGGCTATCAGGTTGGTTAAGCTTGACTGCCCCTTTGTAAATCCATGCTGACTACTTCCAATTGTTTTTTTTTCCTTCAAGTGTCTGGAAATAGCTTCCAGGACTAGTTACTCCATCACCTTCCCGGGGATCAAGGTGAGGCTGTAGTTTCTTGGATCCTTATTTCCCTTCTTGAAGATAGCGGTGACACTCTCTTTCTTCTAATCCTCAGGAACCTCTCCTGATCACCATGACCTTTCAAAGGTAATCAAGAATGGCTTCACGATGACATTGGCCAGCTTCCTCAGCACTTGTGGGTGCATCTTGTCAGAGCCTATGGACTTGCATCTGTTCAGTTTGTTTAAAAGTTCCCTAACCTAATCCTCCTCCACCAAGGGTAAGTCTTCATTGTTCCAGACTTTCCCTCTGGTCTCGGGGGCCTGGAATTGCTGAAGGCTAATTTTACCAGTAAAGACTGAAGTGAACAAGGCATTGAGTGCCTTGGCCCCTGTCACCAGGTCCCCTGCCCCACTCCACAGTGGGCCCACACTTCTCCTAGTCTTCTTTTGCTACTGATAAACATGCAGAAGCCCTTCTTGTTGTCCTTCACATCCCTCACCGGATTCAACTCCAGATGGGCTTTGGCTTTCCTAACCCCATCTCTGCACACTCAGACAGTGTCTCTTTATTCCCCTCTGGTCATCTGCCCCTGCTTCGACCTGTTTTATGCTTCCTTTCTACATCTGCGTTTTATCAGGAACTCCCTGTTCATCCATGGGGGCCTCTTGCTGCCTTTCTTTGTCTTTCTGCCATGGACCACCCTTGAGCTTGGAGGAGATATTCCTTGAAAATCAACCAAGTCTTCCAGACTCCTCTTCCCTCCAGGGCCAAATTCCATGATATTCTCCAAGCAGACACATGAACAGACCAAAGTTTGCTCTCCTGAAGTCCAGGGCTGTGCTCTTGCTATCTGCCTTGTTCCCTTCTCTTAGGATCCTGATCTTCACCATCTCCTGGTCACTGCAGCCAAAAGAAACAGAACAACCTCCGAGGCTGTGCCTGGCTTGTCCATCCACCAGACCCAAATCTCAGTTCAGAAAAGGTGGAGATGAATTGAAACAGCTTTTGTTTCAGGTACAGACTCCAGGTGTCCCGCCCACCCACTGAAAAAAAGCCACATCACCTGCATGCTCATGGTCTATGTGCACTGAGATGCTGACGGCAGCTCCTGAGCTAGGCACATTTTTCCAGGGACACTGGTCATTGACGCTAGCCCAATAAGGCCAGGCCAGGAATGCAGCCTGAGGTGCCAAGTGAAACACTAAACTAGTGATACAACTCCCTGCCCACTCTCATCCTGTCTCCTAAGTGCAAATGAAGGTCACAGAGCAGTGTTTGAGATGGCAGTGCCACACTGGGACTCTGATGATGCGTTTCTACCTATTCCCTGTGTGTCGCTGCCAGTGAACAAGTATGATCTCCACAGAGATGGACCAACGATGGAACCAGCTTGGTCCTGCTGGTGTTACAAGTGAGTAGTGGTGGAGCTTGGCAAGGTGAGGACATTTCTAGGAAGCGATGATAATGGAATTGGGTGGTCACAGCTGCAACTTGAATACTTGACCTTCGTTCTGGGCAGTAGAGAGATGATGCTCCCCTCCCACCCAGCTCAGGTCCTCACGCTCTGACCCATCACGTGGAACACAACTGTGGCCACTTGCAGGGCAATTCCACGGGCTACAGCCGGATATGGATCAGGTTTTAATTTAGAAATGCTGACAGGTAAGGAGCTTAGATCCAGCATCATGGATGAATGTATCCTGTGTGTCTTAATTCCCCCTGGCAGTTTCGAATGAAAAAAAAAAAGAAAGAAATCAAAAAAAACTCCAAGCCTTCTCTTTCTTCAATAAGAAGTCACCTGTTCCCAGGACTGTATTTAAAAGGATCGTGTTGGGTTAAAAACTGTCTTTAAAGAACAGAATACCCTAAGTTACTGGTCCACCTAGGATTAGTCACTCAAGATGAGAGGTTTGTGATTTTTCACTCCATTATCTTTTCCATCTTTTCTTTATTTGCCTGAGTAGCCCTTAGTCTGGAAGCACGAGGAAGCTGAGCAGATGGATATTTCTTGTTGTTTCTTAGTCACTAAGTGCCGTTCTTATCTAGCCAGTGCTGTGCAGCAGGTCAGCAGAGACCACAACGGTTCCTTCTGGCCTCAAAATCTATTACCCCGTCAGCATTATTCCTTGCCTCGTGCAAGTCCTCGGCTCAAATCAGATCCCGGCTCTGCTTGACATTGTGCAAAGCCGGGTCCCAGCCCTACAAGCCATCCTGGGAGCGGTCACAGAGACCTGAGTGGGCTGCCGGGGGATTTGTCTCCTACGGAGCTACGTACGGCAGATCTGCAGTGACGCTGTGCCCCTCAGCCAGCCCTGGTCGTCCCACGTTTTCAGCCACATGTCGAGGCTTCTCTCCCCCTCTGCAACCCCACGTGCAGGAGAGCTGCTCATAATCTTTTCCTCCTGTCTCCCAGGTCTTTTTGAACCCCAAAGTTCACCGATTGCAGTAAGTTTTTGGTAGGGCCTGGCGTGTTTCTCTCAGCTGCCCTGCGAGGGGTACAAATGCCTCAGGGAGAGGTGGATGAGGAATATCAGCATTTGGAGCAACATCAATGATGAGATTGCTTTTATAGAGCTCCTGGGCTGAGTTAAAGCACATAACAGAAAAAACAGTCCAACCTTTTATTTTAAAATGAAATCTATATGTTGGGCTTAGCCAGACCTAAGAGCACCTCTTAATTTTTCTTTAAATAACATGTTGAGGGCTTGCCAAGACAAAAGGAAGAGAAAAGGAAAAAAAATCAAAAGCATCTTCCTAACGTGTTTGGGAAACCGAGAAGTCCCCTATTACACAGTCGCGGTATCAAACAGTCTTTTTCCCCATGCAGATAAAATAATTCCCTAGATCTAATTTTAGAAGATTTGCCGTTTTGTGTGGAAGCTTAAAAAAAAAATTTAACTGGTGTCTCATGAAAGTCAAATCAAGTCGCCTTTTTCTTTCTTTCTGTTTTTTTTTAAAGATGATTTTTCCCTGTAGATTTTAATACATCTTGGTGTTCTCACTAAGTGAAGCCATGAACAAAGTCCTTCAGCACAAACTGAGCTCTTCCCAGGCTGCTTTCATGCTGTGCTCAAATATAAGAAGGAAATAGATATACATATATGCGTGTGTGTGTGCGTGTGTGTGTGTAAGAGAGATATTTAACAGAACGCTTTTCTTTTTTCATATATTAATACTTAACCTGACCCACCTCCACTGTCAGCTTTGTTATTCATTTTATCCATTTTAGAGATAGGGAAACTGAGGCACGCTGGCTGTGTCCGCATTATGAAATTACGAAAAATTATGCTTGTTCAGCTCGTGGTCCTTGCAGCTTTGCTCTGCCCTGCTGGCTGGATCTTGGTCTCAGAGCATCCTCACCAGGCTTGGGAAGTGCTAGGATGGGACCACTGTTCCTCCGATGGGATGAGCATCCTGCGAAGACAAGGTCTGTGCCAGGGCATCCGGGGGAGTGTCGTGAGGCAGAACCGCTCGATGACACCAGCCCCGTGCGGGAAGGTCCCCGTGGCTCCTGAAGTAATTTGGAAGCAATTGCCGACCAGTCAAGCATTTAAATACTTTGCAGACTCAATTAAAAGGGTTGAGAGGATGCTGGGTTTTGGGTTGTTTTTTTTTAAAAGCCTTTTAAATAACAATAAGAAAGTCTTTATTCGTTTCTGTTACTGTGATTGGCAGAGAAAGCATGCTGAAAGCGTGGGGTCATCTGGTAAGTCATTAATCCTGCTGGACATAAGCTTTGCTAGCAATATTGCCTTCTCCTGCCAGGTAAGATCTGACTGTCACTGAGAGCCTGGTGGATTCAGACCCAGCTTTGGTCTCAAGCTGGGGGAGCAAGACATCAGCACGCCTACACCGAGTCGGGCGTATCTTTGTCTCTCCTTGTGAAAAGCAGCACAGATTTCAGGCACAAGGGTGTTTTGAGCAATCTTTCCTTTCTGGACATTCTTTTTTTCTTTTCAAGCACTGCTGCCTTCTGTGCTTGGTAAAACACAGAGACTGGGGCAAGTCTTAGCTCTTGGTTCATGTCAGAGAAGGGATGTTTCGAAGAGTGCTGAAAATGGGCAGTTGCTAGTGAACTGGCCCTGTGATTTTAGATCTTCCAAGTGATTGTTTCAGCTTTATTCCAGGCTGTTAGATCCACAGACCTCAGGGACATTTCATCTACAATATCACGTATATTTCATTCTGTCTTGAACCCCTTGGCTTTGTGGGAAGGAAGAACTGAAGCTTCACAGCTCTCCAGAGGCTCAGCTGCTGTCTGCTGCAGGCAGGCCGGGCTCTATGATTGCTTGTGCTGCTGAGGTCCTTGCAATGGCCAGGAGAATCCTGGCTGGCCAACCATCTCCTGGGCTGGAGAGCAAGGCGAAATATCCCCAGACCTCTGCCAATCTGCCCGGGTGAGCAAGGTTCCTCCTCCATTCCCCTCCCGGGATCAGTCAGTCTCTGAACACCACCCAGAGCAGGGGAGGATGCTCTGAGTTCACCTTTGCTTTCTGCCCATGACATCGTATTTCCCACGCAGGCTCATTTCTTGCACTTGTGGCAGTTCTGGACCATCTTTGGGAAAAGCAAACCTTGCTCTTTCCTCTCAGCCACCCTCTGCCACTGCCGTCATCCCAGTCAATCCAGGATGCTGCCCATAGCAATACTCAGCATTGTCAATACAGTCTTTGACGGCTAGGTTCACCAGCATCAATACGATCAGGATTTGGCCCAGGACATTTTATGGGAGTTGTTACGTATAAACCAATCAATCCAGGAATGACTCATTACCAGCAAGCATGGGTTGGGCCTTCTGCATCCTACCGCAGAGTGAGATTGCTAGATAACTTATTCTGTCTTTTTTATTCCCCCCATCCTGCTTCAAACATTCACGTTTCCCGTCTGAAGACCTGGGAGCTGCCTCTAATGAGCCAGCCGGGCTTCATAAGCTCTTAAGCAGCTCTGGAAACACACACGTCACAGCAACCACCGTTGGGATAGCAGAGGTGAGCCGGACAGCTTTTCAGGGAGCTCATCTTCCACCGAGATGCTCCAAGGGTTGAGCAGACGTTGGATTAGGTGCTTAATATCCTTCACCAGTTATAGCAACACATAATCCAGGGATGATGCTTTTGACAGGCAGAGATGAGCGAGTGGGCCCATCCCTTCTTCCACGAAGGCTCTTCTAGTGGCTCCGTGGCCTGTCAACCCGTCTCACCAGCTCCCCATCATCCAGCGGGGACGCTGCCTGGGCACTTCCCAGGTTAGTTCACTTCTGGTAGGACCCTCAGGGGTTTGCAGCCTTGCTGTTGCTGAGGCACTGGGCCAACATCTCCCCAACCCCATTGCCCCCCATCAGCCTTGTGAGAGGGTTTCCACCGGGGCTGAGGGTTTTCCAGCGGAGACAAGCAGGAGGAGTGTGTGAGCACCTTTGGGTGGGAGCCCTAGCCTCATCTCCCTCCGTGCCCCCATCCCGAGGGACGGTGGCTTTGGGGCTCAGCAGCAGGCTGGCAGCTTCTCTGTGTGTTTTTTTTTTTTTTTTTTCTCTAGTGCGGCAACTGACTTGGCACTTTTGCATCTGTGTACTAACGAAGCAGTGATTAATTTCACCGGGCCACACTGGGATCTTATTAAAGAGAGAGCAAGCACATCCCGAACCTGTCCCCAGCTCCCCTAGAGCGGGGCTGGGCTCTCTCCTCTCCCCCCTCCTTGCTTTTCCACTCTGCCTTCTCTCTCCTACTAAATTAATCTCCATTGCTCCAAAGGTCTCTCTCACACACACCGCTGACCCAAGCTCAAATTGATTTTTTTCCCTTACCCCTCACCCCCTGCTGTTTTCTGCCAGCAAAGCAGAGAGAGGATTTTTTTTACTAGTATTATTTTTATTTTTTATTTTTGGAGGGACTAAACTTTGACCTTCTGGGCTCTGGAAAAAATAATTTAGAAGTGAAAGCTAATTATTTCAATGCAGGAACATGGGGAAAGAGCTCAGAGGCCGGGGGCTCTTTTTAGTGACTATTTAAGGGATGAAGTTTTCAAGCCAGCTGCTGGGGGTTTCATTCTTTCCTGGTTGCTCCCTGCCTGCCCCAATTCGTCTGTGGGCTGGGGCAATTTATTTGTTCTGTTTTGGGCAGCTCAGGGCAGCGGAGTCCTGTCCTGTGGCTCCTAGACGTTATGACAATCCTGGCTTTGGTAAGCCCTTCAAACTTAGGCTGTTCCTGGGAGATGTGGTGATGACAACCTGATTTTGAGTAGAGGAGCTGGGCACAGTGCTCTGAATTATAATGATGCTCGCTGACTGCACTGCCTTGGGAAAGAGTCTGCCTCCCCCCCACCCTCCATCCTCACCCTCTCGTTAGCAAAGAGGGCCCTTGCAATTAGGTCACCAGCCTGGGAGTTAGGGACTCTGCTGCATGCCAGGCTCAGAGCTACCTGGGAGAAGTCGTTCTTGACACTTGGCACTGTTTGCAATCCCCGTGCTGGTTAGCTTGCCGGCTCAGTGGAGCTTGTCTCTTAAAACGTCCCTGTTTAGCACCCTGCTTCACTAGGGGCTTCTTGATGTGGCTGCAAAAGAAAGAAGTGCTACCGCAAAGCTCCCTCGAGGCAGAGCTGCTTGGAAATAACCATTAAAATCTTCTTGTAGACAAAAATGAGACTATCCTGGAAAACGTCTGCTTTTGATGAAGTTTTTCAGGTTTCCATAAAGAAGCAGCAGTGGAAATATTTCCTGCAAGAGGAAACCAAAAGTTTGCATGTCTTTGTGACAAAGACATTTAAAGTTTCCAATAAAAGAAGAAGAAATCTTCATGTAGACTTTCCCAGTATGCAGCAGGATGTGTGCTTTCTCCATGTTCAAACATTCCTCTACAGAGATGAACATTCGCTGGCAGGGGCAGCAAAAGCCTTCACGAAAGAGAAAGAACTGTGATCAGCAGCCTTGCCCAACAAGTTGTGAGGGAAACGGGCAAACAGCAGGATCATGATGTTTCAGAAAACCCACCGTATAGACAGAAGAGTAATTGGGCGATGGAAAGGGAGTTGTGACTGAGTGATTGTGTTGGTCAGGATGTTACTAATGATCTAACACTGCCACCAGCCTGAAGGGGCTGGACTTGCTGATGGTAGAAAGCTGTTGGTGTTACACCAGCTGGAAGGAAACCTGCAAGGACCTTGCCCTGGCAAATTGGGCATGGCTGAAACAGAGCTGAAATGCAGGGTCTCCCTGACAGCACTGGCTGGCTCCTATGCTGTCCTTGAGTGTGTATTGTCTGCTAACGGCACATGCAGACAGACCAATGGATCCTGCAAGGAGGATGAAGGAGAAAAACCAAGGGGCAACTCTGATCTGTTGCCTTCCACCTTGGGATTGGGGCACCAGGGAGTTTTCTCTCCTGGGAAGTGGGAAAGGTCCGGATGGATGGGGCAGCTCAGGACACCAGGCGAGGTAGCTTGGCTACATCTGCCCTGCAAGTTCCTCCCATGAGTTCCTCAGCTCTTCTGGGGTCGAATGTAACACAGGCAGTGCTGGTTCCTCATCTCCCCCCCCCTTCCTCCCACCCCTGAGCCTATAGACAATTCAGGAGCGTGTCCCTAGGAGGGATACTTCTGCATGGGGTAAAAGCTGCTGCCCGTTGGTGCCTTCAACTTCACAGCTGCTGAGAATGGATATGGGCCACTGGCTGTGGCTGGGACCCTTTTCCACCGTGCACGGTGGTTTGCAGGCTGCTGCCAGGCATGCAGCACTCTCGCCCAACCTTTTTCCTCCGGAGGGGATACTGTACTGAGGACTGCCCGGGGTGCAGGGAAGGAGTCAGTTCAGCTTGGCTGGGATGGGGCTGAGACTCACCTGTCATCTTATTTTAGGAGAAGGGCTTGTGTCCGAAACAGCGGCAGCTTCAGTCTTTGCAGGTAGGCAGGTAAGTCACCATCAGTGACCTGCAGATGGGATGTTCTGAATTGTGTTACATGCAGTGAGAGGACAGTTCTCAGCCCTCAGCCTGTTATGGTTGACTCACTTTGGCTAAAGAACAGGGGAAATATGTACCCATCTTTCCATACTCTGGGGACCAGCCCTAGAGCTCTTTCTTCTGTTTCCAGTGCTTGGACAAGGAGATAACTGTGCTCTTGGCAGACGCACTGAGGCCTCACTGGGAAGTGTTATCTAACGCCATCAAGGGCCAAGGGGTTATGCATGGGATGAGGGTACAAAGCATGAGTCTTTCTACCCTAAGTGGGTCAGAAAAATGTGTGGGAGGAGAAGGGTCTGTGTCCAGTTTGAAAGTCCAGCATCATCATGCTGCAGATGGGAGCTATGGGAGCAGCATCCCAGCTCTCCACAACAAAACTCTTCCCTGGCAGGGACAGGACAGTCAACCTCCTTCCAAGGGTCAGCCTGGTGTTGGATTTCAGCTCCAGGGCCCAGGTGGGGAAGCTGGTCCCAAAACGCCTCCCTGCGTGACTGCAGCCAACACACCAAGTCAGCAACTCGGGAACTGGCTCCTCAGCAGCTTCTGGGGGACGTCTCAAGGACAATACTCCGGCAGAGGCCACTTGGGGCCGGGACGCCTTTGACAGCATGGTTCAGCCAGTGTGCGACAGGGAGGTAGGGGAAGGAAGCAGGTAAGCATGAAGTGCAGGGAGTCTGGTGCGGATTCATCCCCGAATCAGGTTTAGGAACAGAAATGGAATTGATGGGTGCAGGGCGAAAGCCCCCCCTCAAGTGTCTCAGGGCCATCTGTCCATCAAACCATATGCCTTCCTGCTAAGGACCACCTTGATCAGCAATTGAGATGTTCAAGACATGCCTTACCACGTCCCTGCAGCGGGACCTCTAGGGCCAGCCCTGCATGGGCACACGGTGGGGAACAGCCCCAGCTCCAAAGATTCCCACAGCTCTTGCAAGGGAGGAGAAAGACCTGACCTCCGGGAGGGAGACAGGGGTGACCCATTGTGCAGGAACCCTGAGGCACTGTGGAGCATCAGATATCCATCACCAGGGTCCCTCCCAGGTTCTGGAGCGGACAGGGAAGAAAGGGGCACTGGGTTGCTCCCAGGCAGTGTTGCAGTCCTTGACAGACAGATTTGCCCCTGTGTCACCAAGCACTTAGTCTCTGATGGCATGGTGTTGCCAGAGAACTCCAGAAAAGACAAGCCAACAGTTGAACAAGACTGCAATTTCTAGGGTAAAAAAAATCCCAGACAGCCCAAATTCCAGCCTCCTCCTCAGACTCAGATACAGCCAAAATGGAGGCTTTTTTATGCCCATTGGAAAATCAAGGAACAGCATTTCCTGACAGCAGCAGGGACATTCACAGCTCCTCCATCCTTCTTCCTTTAAAGAAGAGGAACTCCATAGTCTGGAGACCAGAATCACCTCCCAGCGACTGCTGCCTTGTGGCATCTGCGGAGTGGTCCCCAGGCAAGTACTGAAGCCAGGGCAGAGGGATAAGGAGAAGATGTGGAGAGCAGCAGGGATGGGGTCAGCCATTCCCTGAGCTGCTGATCCTTGTTCAGCGTTGGAAGAAACCAGCTCCTCCTCCTGCGGCTCTTTACCATTGGCACGTCGCAGCCTGGAGGTCGGTGGTGTCAGAAGAGGGTTGAAGCATCCGGAAAGGAAATGCTTTGGGGGCTTTCTGCAGGGTGAAACAGATCCAAGTGGTTATGTTGTGTCCTCAGAGGCTGCTCAGGTTTCTTCTGCTTTGCTGTGCAAAACAGCCTGGTGTTGGATCGCAGGGAAAGGGAGAGGCGGTGACTGGGGAGGATGCTTCCAGCAGGGTTGCTGGGGGCGGGGGGGGGGCAATGGGTCCAACTGCATTGCAACATTAGGATTCAAATGCCCAGGCATTTCTGGCCCACAGGTTAGAAGATACAGCTATTGGTTGCACTGATGTGGAGTTTGCAGGGCAGGAAGGGGGCCGTAAACCTCTAATGGGGCATGGTGGGGTTGGAGGTGTGGGTGTCACGTTTGGTGGCCAAGGTGCATCAGGTCTGCTGTGCTTCCCTGCCCCTGCGATGTGTCCACAACACAGCCACGTGTACCAGTATAGACAGCATCCTGCTGCCTCGGACTGGCAGAATAACAGACACAGCCCCCTGACAGACCCATCAGGGAGTCACGCAGGTAGGAGCCAGCCCAGGCATGCCAGCATTATGCTGCAATCTTGGCGGATATATCAGTGTGAGCATGCCCTTCGCCTGCCCGTTTGCCCCGTAGGGCTGTGGAGGCAGCTGGAGGCAGGGTTAGAGCACGCAGCTGGTTGCCTCCAGGGTTGGGGCAAAGAGCCATGAGCTCTGGGGTTGTGGGTCCCTAGATGTCAAAGTAGGTCTCTTCTGTTTCTTAGCACGGCAGCCTGATCTAGGCTTTCTCCTGCGTCAGTGGGATCTGCTCAGATGTCTGCAGCACATGCAGAAAGGTGAAAACAACAACAAAAAAACAAAAAGGAAAAAGAAAAAAAACCAACACCACAACATTTACCCAAAAGAAACATTTATGTGCCCATTTGATCCTGGGAATGTAATTACTGCTGCTTGTCCATTGATCGCAGCGAGGCGTATTGACCAGCCCCGGCGCTCACGGAGTCCTTATCTGACTGCCGGGCAACGTATTGCTGAAGCCAGCACCAGACCTGGCTTTCCCCACGGCTCCACCCCCTGACGGTAACCCCGTCTTGATGTGCATCTCCCCAGGGATAGCAACCACCTTTTTGCTCAAAAAAGGGCTGTTGTAGGGCACGGACGTGTTCGTTGTCCATCATCAGCTTGGCTCCCAAAGCAGCTAAGTGCCTTCACCTCCAACCTGTAGCCGACGGGCTGCAGTGGCCTGTGGGATTTGTGCCCGTTCTGCTGAGTTGACCAGCCAGCTGATTTCTCCATGCCTTTAAGTGAATTTCGTGGGTTGTGCACCCACCAGACCCAAATTGCAGTGTGATCACAAGCGTGGGAGAAATCCTCTGATTTTGGGGCTGGGCACAGCAAGGATCCCACCCAGCACAGAGCATATTGGCCACTTTTTTACAGCCTTTCTGTGCTACCAAAATAGTTTGCTGATCCAGTGAGTTTTTAATATGACTGGCGTTTTCTCTGGTCCATGAATACTTCTGTTGAAATTTTCTACATTTTCAGAGAAAACAAAGGTGAAAAGCCTCAATTCAATATTTTTCATAAATGAAAACACTTTCTAAAAAGCAACCAGAAGAAAATGTTTTGATGGTTTTTAATAAATATACCTAGATAATACCTTGAGGAGGGCAGCAGGCTTTTGGATTTAAAAGAACACCATCCAAACACCACTGAAATTGTATTTTTTTGGAAATTTTTCATAAGTAACAAATTCCATTTACCAGCTTCTTCTTTTCTGGACGTAGGTTTATGTGGTCTCTAGAGGGCTTTCATCTTCTTTTCTCTTCCTTCTCTCTCTTCTTTAAAAGAATAATGAACTTTTCATTTAATATTTCTGAAGGAAAGCTACCCAGCACTGATACTGTTAACCTGTCCGAACGCCACGAGTAACGGCCGCACGGTGCACGGTAGTGGCCGTCTACCTTACAGCAATAACGCTGTAAATGGATCCCCGTGGTGAGGTGAAAATATTGATACAATATCAGCTGTGAATCCCCTTCAGCGGGAGATGTCGCCACTTTATAAGCAGGTAGGATCACAGAGAAGGGGAGATCAAATTGGAAAATGATGAGTGCGGGGACATGCACGTCGCTGCTCCATAAATACTCGGCAGGTTCGGGGAGGAGACAAGGCTGGGGTGGGTGTCCGGGGCTATCCCAGGGTTTGCAGTGGGGATGGGAGTAGGAGCCAACGGCGTGTGGCACATGCAAGGTGGCACCGGGGGATGCAGTCCAGCCTCTCCTGGCCTAAAATTTGTCATCTCACCAAAATCCCTCCTGGCTTCTGGAATTGAGCTGGAAATTTAGGTTTAGGTGGGGATGGGTGCAATACAAAAGCCCCATGAGAAAGGCTCAGTTGAGCAATGCTATGAGCTGAGATGCTCCTAGGGAGAAGGAAGGATGCTGGGGTTCATTTCCCCAGGTTGTCCATCCCCTCCAAAATGCTGCTATTGGATGCTTCAGAAAATGGGCTTCATCTCGGCTCTGTGCCTCACTTTCCCGGCTGCAGAGAGGTTCAAACCCTTGGCCCTCTGTGGTGGTGAGGAGGGTCCGGAGCTGCATTGGATGAGCTCTGTGGATGCCTCTGGTCTCTGGAGTCTCACCTCCGTCCCCTCTGAGCTGCTCCCGAAATGAGGGAGCCCCAGGGGGACCACGGGTTGGGGGGGGGGTCCGAGGGTTCGCAGCATCCCCAGGACCATTCCTGGGTACCACCATACTGTTGAGCTGTACCTCACTGGAGGGGATGGAAAGGGGTGTTGCAGGAAGAGTTTCCTAGTTTGGGACATACTGGGATGAGGAAGGGATGAAGAGGGACGAGGTGCTGCTCAGGTGTCCCCACTGCAGGGCTGGCAGCCCCCTGCTATGGTCTCAGGGTGGAGAGAGGAGGCAGAGGGGGGGCTGCAGGTTAAGGATACCCTGGGGAAGGCTGCCTTTGACATGGTCCATTTCAGCAGGCTTTTTTCGAGCCTTGCTTTATTTACCTGTTCAATATCGGAGAGCAATTCCCACTGCAGCCTTAACATTGCATGCTACAAAGTGCTAACACTGCGAAACGCAGCTCTCTAAAAGGAGTGCATGCTGTAAGGATCTGCACCCTCCTGCGCCACGTGGGGCACCCCCAAATATGCCTTGCACCATGGCTGCAAGTGCCACACACGCAGCACCTTCCCACCCGGACAAAAAACTGCAGCACACACACGTGCAAGCTGAAATCCATTCTTGGGGCAACACGAACTGTGATACACACGTGCAGGCAAATAGAGGGCATTTGCACGCACGGCAATGAACTGCTGCCGCATGTTCATGCCCATGGCAAACCTCTGCTCATGCCATGTTGCACGCATGCACTGCACAGGCACATGCACGCACACACGCAGACCTAGAGGGCAATTTGCTCCAATGCTGCCTGTACAGGGGCTCCTGGTCACACGTTCCCTGCCCAACTGGCTTCAGACCTGCCTCTTGGAGGTTATCCAGGGAGGTGCAGAAATTAGAGCCTGCTGCAGCAGCCACGAGTGAGGCAATGGCAGAGGTCGGCACAAGAAGAGGCACGGAGACTCGGTCCAGAGGTCTTTGCACTGCTATATTTTTCAGCAGGGATCTGGGTGAGCTGCACAGAGAAAGGGCACCAGAAAACACTGTCAGGATGAGAAGATCAGACAGAATGGAGGGTCTTGTGTGGCTGGCGAATAGGAGGAACTTGCCAGCTATGTGGCCACCTGAATTTTGGTGGGAAAGGCTGGATTTCCAGCATCCTGCATCCTGCAGTTTCAGAGTATATGATGCTCACCATTCGGAGCATCATATTTGTCAGGGCTGGGCAGGCTCTCCCAGTGGCCACCTTGCCCATCTGCAGGAAGCAGAGATGTGCCCCAGACCTCCTAAGGAAAAGACACGTCCCAAAAGCCCTCGTTCAACCCCTCGTACCCCTTCTCCCATCCTCAGCGTGCCCAGCTGCCAGCACCAAAGCCTGGAGGTGTCCGGGGAGGGGACACATCCCTGGAGGCACTGGTGGGGCCCGTCTGCTGGCGTGACGGGCCAGATGAGCTGCCGTGACATTCCCGGCGATTCCCCCCCATTCCTGCCTCGCTAATTTGCTCGGATCTTCCTGCGGCCCCGCTCGCTGTCGCCTCCAACGTGCTGCTGGCAGATGAGACAGTCCCAGGCGGGCACTGGAGGCAGAGGCAATTGGTCATGCCAGCAGGGGTTAAGCTCACGCTTCCCCCCTCGCCCGTCCCTCACGGTGCAGCTCCCGTCTCGGGCAAAATCCCATTTCCATCCCTTGATTCATCCGGCTGTGGCTGCCTTTATTTCAGGCCAGCTCACATCGCCCCCCCCATCCTCATCACAGTTGAAGGCCAAACCCTGGTGGGCACCTGGGGACAGGGAGGAGTCGGAGGGGACACAGTGGGAAGGGACAGCAAGGCTCTGAGGACCACCATGGCCCGGCTGGAGGGGTCCAGGTGGTGGCTGACCCCACTGGGACAGGGATGAAGGCACCGGGCTATCACAAGCCCCAATCCCTCCTGCGTGCTGTGGCCACAAGCTCCCTTGCTGCAGACCCATCTCCCGTCCCTGTGTCCCAAACATTTACAGTGCCTATCCAGAAAAATGGGATGTTGTCAGGATACCTGGGCTGTCCCCAGCCCTGGAGTCCCTCCTGCCAGCTGGAGACAGATGTGCTCATGTGCTGGCACCTCGTGCTGCCAGCGGCTCCCCTCCTCATGCCGGGGTGATAAATGGATTTCTCCAGCGTGAAATTGCTGGCAGCAGCTTGGCTGATCTGTCAGCTGCTCCTCGCTCACCACTTTGGCAACCCAGGTGAATCCACAACCCTTCCCAAGGCTCAGAGAGCCAAGGAACAAGGATGGGAATGGAGATGGGAGGAGCAGGGTCCGGGGCAGCGGGGACATCCTGATGGTGTTCACCTGGGCTGGCACTGCAGGACACCCAGGGCTTGGTGCGTGCTTTCAGTGCTTGTAAACCAGCCAGAAAGCATCTTCACACCCATACATCTAATTCCAGACTTCTAATGTGAAACTCCACTGGGTACCACCCTTGGCTGGGTTGAGGTACGAATGGGTCTTGTCCCTTGGCCCCTTGGAGAGCCAGAACCGGGGGTCAGCTCTGCCCTGTGTCCCCGAGGCTGGCAGAGGGATGGGGAGACAGGCCATGGGGTGGTGGAGCCGGGTGGTGAAGGACTGACGGAGGTGGGGGGACACTGTGGATTGGGAATCAACGCTGTGGCACTGCTCTCTGACTTGAGCCGTTGCCTACCTTTGGCAGAGCCCGACTCTGTGGAGCCCAAGGATTAATGCTTGTTCTTGCATTTCCGATGAAAAGTCATCTACTCTGGAGGAGCCAGCTCACCTGGTACTTTTTCTGCTGAAGCCAGGATACTGGGACAGGGGAGAACCTCCTTGGTGGGAGAGTGCTGTGAGGAGGCGGACAACGTGGTGGGCTCCAAGGAAGCAGCTGGTCTGGGGTCTCTGTGCAGATGGCATGCACATCCTCAGGGCAGGCCATACAAACCTCATGGCATGGAGCAGCAGCTGTGGATGTCAGTGCAGTGATGACATGGACCTGGACCTGGACGTGGAATGGACCTGGACCTGGACCTGGACCTTTTCCCTTCTTCTGTCACCCTATACCCATGTTCAGACATCTCTGGCCAGGGCTGGGTGCTGTTTCTTTTGCACACCCTGGTCTAGAAGCAGAGATGGAGGAAGAGCAAGGGGAGGTCAAGAGGAAGAGGTGTTACCAGTACAGCGAATGGACCAAGGATTGCACAAAATCCCAGCTCAGCTATGAGCAAAGACTCCTCCGTTCCCTGTGGGCGAGGTCTACGAAACCCCTGGGCTCTGTTGCAGCCCATGAAGAGCAGCTTGGTGCTCCTCAGGACATAATTAATCTGACCAAAGGCCAGTGTCCTTGACAGAGTGGGATGATCCATGTCCTGAGGTCTCCTGCCACTGCCCTGGTTGGGACAGGAGCCCAGGGCTGCAACGTGCTCGTACCTCATGGGCAGATGCTTGACCCTGTTAGTGGACCACCCTGGCTAAGTGCATGTGGTCACCCCTCTGAACCTCTGTCCCCCCAAACCAGAGACACCCCGGGGTGCTTCCCACCGAGTAGGCACTGCTCCTCACGACCAGCTGCCGTAACACGGCGTCTGTGCCTGAATCAATAGCCCTGGAAATAGAGAGCAGCAGCAGCAGCAGCGCCGGGGCCTTGGGGAGGATAATGGATGGGAAAAGCCAGTTTGCCGAGAGGGAAAAAAAATCAATGGGCAGGATTGGGATGACATCATATCGCCATTATTATATCATCAACTCCTCGCTGCTGATTTATAGCCCGGATAATCACTCTGTTTCCGCATCCATTCTCAGCAGCTCGGCATCTCCTGCCGTATTTCCACCAGAGCTCTTAAAAGGAAGCTCTCAGGTTAAAAAGCCAACAGGGCAGAGATCGAGGCTGAGGTCCGGGACTTAACCCCCCGGAAACGAGTCCCGTGATGCCCCGTCAGGTCTCTTCTACCCCCATGGGGCAGCTGGAAGTGTCCGGGGCCAAGGAATTTGGGGAAAATAATGTTGCTCTCCGCTATTTGTCTTTTTGCCAGGACACGCTGGTGAATTATTTAGGGATGATCCTTTGTTCAAAGGCTGCCAGAGCCACAGGATCCAGCGCTAATCTCTTTTCCTTTACTGTGTTTTTGTTGCTTGCCTTTACTGCTGCAGAGAGAAATAGTGAAAGGACACCTCATACCTCCTTTGTATGGCCAGATCTTTGGTAGGGGGATCAAAATCCTTGTTTTAAATCTCCCTCCTATGCATCATCTTTTATATCTGTTCTATGACCAGGATAGAAATTCAGCTTGTTGAGTTTCCTTCTTTCCCATCCTCCTTTTCCTTCACTTTCTTTTGGGTTTTGGTGGAGTTTATCATCTGTTGCTGTTCCTGGTATGGCACAACACTTGCAGCCTTCCGTTACAAATATGGCATGGGAAAGCGCATGGTGAAGATGTCGCCTCCAGCTGCATTTTTCTTTTAAATCGCAGAAATAATTATGTTGGCCTGTCTGATCTAAATAAGACAGAAAAAGATCAGGAGAAAGTAAACACACCCCAAATCGAATAATTAAGAAGTTCAAGTCTCTGTAGAAACATTAACTCAGTAACATTACACATCTATGGCAATTTTTAATGACTGCTCAGGCAATTTAATATGCACTTTAATATATCTGCGTTCTCCAGAATGCAGGGGCATGGGCAGGGAGGCTGATTTCGGCTCAGCAAGGATTAAATGATTTGGTTATATCACATAAGCAGCTAAAGAAACATCAACCTCCCAGTCCTCAGCCTCGTGATTAGAGAGGAGAACAGGTAGCAGCGTGCCTTGGCTCCAGAGGAGGCACTGAGGGCCGAGGCTGCTGACCTTCATGCCTCAGTTTCCCCTCTCCATTGAACGAACCAAATCCTCCTTTTCCCCTGCAAGCACCAACATGGGTCTTGAGGCATTTGGGTGATTGCAAAAGCTGTCGGATGTTCAGACAGAAGCAAGAGCACTTTGGGGGTCCCATCCTGAGCCAATGGGATGCACCATTCCTGCTGGCCAGATGTTGAAGCCTGAGCCCCCACACCTTCAGCCCCAGCCACCTGCTCTTCATTTTGGAGCCCGGCTGTGCCAGGCGGCGAATCACTGGTTCTGCTAACATCCCACTCCAGCATATTGCGGCCATCACTTTCCCTCAGTCGCTAATTCTGTTGCCTTGTTAATAATAATAATAAAACTGAAGCAATCACATTTGTTTGGCAGGATTTATTCCCTGGGAACCCCCTTGACCTTCTTTATTATCGTGCTTCCATTGCAGCGCAGTTGGGGACATCCCCCCGCCTTGCCGTTAAGCTTTGACTCATTATTGAACTTGGGGCAGAAGTTCACCCCAAGGACGGTCACTGCCGACATAGGGAGCTCGCAACCACATGTGTGTGTCCCTCCGGATCCTCCTGCTCCTCAGACATCCCTGGCATCGTGGGGACCATGCCTGGACCTCACCTTCCCATGCCCAAACCAAACTCTGCTGTGCAAAATCCAGCTTGCTCCACGCTCTAGGCACTGCTGCCTCCCACAGGGTGATGGGTTTGTTCCAGACCACATCTGCTCCCATCCTCCGGAGGAGCTCCGAGTCCATCATCCTTGCAGAGGGTGCTGGGGCACATCCCCTCCCCATGCTGCCTCTGGGGTGTAGTTGCAGCAAAACTTTTAGGGGACACCTATGGTCTGAGCTCTTTGGACACATCTCTTGTTCCTATCTCTTGTCCGGCACACCCGTGCCTTGGTGTCCCCATCATCAGGGTGCAGATGAGATCCCTCAGCTGGGAGAGGGGAGCGGAGCCTGCCAGCCCGATGCAGGTGCTTTCGTGGGCCATGTGATGGGAGCGCAGAGCATCCCTCCAGGGCCTCACGCCGCTGTGAGTTGTCTCCAGGGTAGCTGTCCAGAGAAGTCACGTGGGAATGCCGCTTCTTTGACGGGAGTGCTCAGGGCAAGCCTTGCAGAGCACTGCCTCAGACTTTTGAAACGCTGGGGGAGGTTGGCCCAGGTGCTGATGGGCGTCCGAGCAGCTATAGCAAACTGTTAGGTTGTCATCTGCGGTTTGCAGGTGGGGAAACTGAGGAAGGGGGTGGAATTTGGGGAACAAACCTGGGGACAGGTCCATGGCAGAGCCAGGGGCTGAAGGCACAGGTGATCCTCCCTTCAGATGGTGCTCCATGGCTTCACCAGGCATCAACAGCTCATTTACAACGCAGTTTCATTAAGGGATTGTGGGGTGCTGGGCTGGCAACCCTAGCAAAAGGGCGGAGTGAGGGTCCAGTGCTCAGCAGTAAAAGCTGCTGGGAGCCCTGGGATGGGCAGCGCTCATCATCCAGATGTGCAAGGCTCAGCATCCAGCTGCGCAGGGCTCAGCATCTCTCTGTGGACTCAGGATCCAGCTGTGTGGTTCAGCATCCAGCTGTGCAGAGGTCAGCATCCATGTGTAGGGATCAGCATCTTGTGCTGCAGGGCCCCTCATCAAGTTTAGCGTGGTTCAGCATCAAGCTATGCAGAGCTGGTATCCAGCTGTGCAGGGCTCTGCTCCAGATTTAACAGTGCTCAGCATCCAGCTGCGTATGGCTCCGCGGCAAGTTCAGCAGGGCTCAGCATCTAGCTGTACAGGAGTCAGCATTCCCATGCGGGGCTCAGCTTCCAGCTGTGCCGGGCTCAGAGTCCAGCTGTGCAAAGTTCAGCATCCCCGTATGGGCCTCGGCATCCAGGTCTGCAGATCTCCACATCAAGTTCAGCATGGCTCGGCGTCCAGCTGTGCAGAGCTTGGCATCCATGCGTGGGACTTGGAATCCAGCTGTGCCTATCTCAGCATCCATCTGTGCCAGGCTCAGCGTCCCTGTGCAGGGCTCTGCTCCGGGCTTATCAGTGCTCAGCATCGATTTGTGCAGCACTTAGCATCTGCTTGTAGGAGCACCTGCACCCCTGTGCGTGGCTCAGCACCCGGCCACCCTGGGGCAGTCTGGCTATGCGAGGAGAAAAGCCTGGGGCTACGTAGGTCGTCCCCACGGCGCAGGAGTCCAGCGAGAGGGAGATATGATTCACAGGTCTCGGCTGACAGCCGGACGTGCTCCAGGGAAAGGGCAGGGAAAGTTTTGGCAGGGTGGAAGTGTTTTCTCAACGGGAAATAATCAGGCTGAGATCTTTCCTCAGGGGATTACTTTTAACAAAACATTTCCAATGAGCAGCTCCTTGTCTAAAAGAGTTACCTTTGTGTACGGGGGTGGAGCAGGGGGGCAGAGTTTGGTTTTTGTCTTAAAAAGGACTGAGGCGACAGACAGTGCTTGGTTCAACCAGCTATTTCAGGTCAGACCAACAAACCAGCTGGGCTTTTCCTTGGAAACCTGGATAACTGCCCAGTTTGGGTCATTCTCAATGTCTTTTGTTTACCTTTCAGTGTTTCAGCCCCATATCAGTAATGGAGGGGGCAGCCCCGTTGTTAGAGTTTCCCCAGGGGCAATCACCCACCCCTGCCAGAAGCCCTGTTAACAGGCAGCCAAAAATCAGCTGCAGGGTGTAGGCAGCCCGGGGGATGCTCCCGTCACCTGAATCACAACCCCGTCCCAGCCGCCCCCCTCCCGCCGGCACCGCGCCAGGTCTCTCGCCCTCCCTGCCGGGGTGCATTTCTGCTTACTCCGCTATTTTCCGCCGTGTGAGCTTTGCCCTGGATGCTCCCCGAGGCCTGTCAGGTCGTGTTTTCCCCAGCTGGCAGCTCCCAGAAGCTGCAGCCCGGGCTGGCAGTGCCTGCCTGGCTCAGCGACGTGTGCGGGGGCATCAGCAGGGATGGGACATGCTCGGTGCAGGGTGATGAGCGTGTTGAGCATGCGCCAAGCCCACAAAGCGAGTGGACTCAGGGGTCCAGCTGGGTGGGAAGAACAAGACCTGGCTCAGTCTTCGGTGAGCTGAGTGGCTGGAGAGGTCCTGGACCATGTATCTCTGGGACACTGCAGGGTGCTAGGTGCTGTACAACAGCACATGCCTTGGCCCTGACTGCAGCATCAGCATGGCCACTCTTGACTCCTCGCACCATCCTCAAGGGGTTAAAGCAGCTGGAGAACACTGAAACATTGCTGAATATGTTAGTTTGGCCAGCAGCTGCCATGGTGCATGAGGCCAACCGTGGTGGGGCTTAAGGTGCTGGGGAAGGAGCTTGGGACCTATTGCAAGAGCATTTACACCCAGGCGGGATGTGGCCCATCACTGCAGATCCCAGTGTTGGAAGGGACACTGGCAAGGCAGGAGGGACCTTCTGGGAGCTGAGTGGCCCTTTGAGGCCCCCCCAACTCGTTGCATGGGTGTCAGCAGCCCAGCCCGTCCTCCCCAGCTGGACTTGGTGGTCGGAGGTGGCAGATGCCACCACCCTGGCCTTCCGCTTGGCTCTGGAGGTGATAATTTCCCTGCGGCCCAGCGGCGCAAGGTTATGGACTCTCTGATTTTTAATTAATGCGATTGACTCAGTGCGTGTTGGGAAAGGGGAGGGCCAGGGACGGGAAATTGTCCCTTCGAGGGACAAACCCTGACAACCTTGTCATCCCCAATTAGTGGGTAATTACCTCAATGACGTACATCTTTATTAATCTAATTAATAGAGCGGGTGGCGTGACCTCGGCAGATCTGCTGACTCAGGGTGATGCTTGCCAGGAGGGGATGAGGGGAGGGTGTGGGGGAGGAGGAAGAGGATGGAGGAAGGATTGAATTTCTCCTCTCCCTACCCCTCTTCTTCATCACTAATTAACACGGCCATTTGCAGCCCCACACACTGGCATGGCACAGAACAGACAGGGGTATCTCCCAGCCTGATCCCAACTCTTCCCTCTTTCTTTTCTCCTTCCTCTGCCAGCCAGCCACCCATCTTCTTGTCAGTTTGTCCTCTTACTCTTCCAACTCTCTCCTTCCAACAGACACTTCTCTGGGGAGAAATAGCCCCAACCTCCAGGCGTCTAGCTCCAAACGGTCGTGACCCAGGACACAGAGATGTCTCCCAGTCTGGTGCTCTGGGCTCATGGAGTCATCCCAGATGATGCCTTTATGGGACCTGCTGACTGCAAAGCACTCAGCACACAGAGGACGGAGGAAAGCTCAGTGCTGGCGACAGGAGAGATGGATGGATGGATAGATGGCTGAATAGATAGATAGGTAGGTGGATAGATAGATGGATAGATGGATGGATAGACAGATGGATAGGTAGAAGGATGGATGGATATTGGTGGGGCTGGGGCAAATGGATTGATGATGCAGGTGTGTATATATATGTGTGTATATATGTGTAAGAACAGGGTATAGGGGTCTGTGGGGATAGCTGGATGGATGGAGAGATAACTGGAGGGAAGTGTGCAGGGTGGGTGGATGGGGATATGGTCAGACTGATCACACAAGCAATGCATCTGGCCAGGTCACTGATGAGAGTGGGCGGTCAATACTCTTCTGTGCAGATATCTGCATCGATCCCACTCACTGCCGGACCCCACAGATAGCTGTCGCTTGGTCTGGCCAATGCCAGCACCCCCGGTTCCAGCAAGCATGAATAGGGGACACCCCTGCAAGGCCAGAGGGGATGGAATAGAAACAGGGGTGCCCTCTCCCTCTGCAGCCGACGGTCCCTGGGACCCCCATCTCACCCAAGAAGGGGATGTTGCGAAGGTCCCACGTCCCCAGGACTGCCGGTGAGAGCTGAATTTTCCTTCCAGGCACTTTCTACCCAGCCTGCCTTTGCAGGGCAGGAGAGGGGGAGGCGGAGGTGGAGAGAGCTCTTTTTTCATGGCTCTCTTGTGGAGCGACCTCTCCTCTGTCTTTCCCCACAGATGGAGCCTCAATTAAATTCGGAAATACATTTTTTAATAGGACTTTCACCTCAGCTCCCTCCCGGGCTATTAAAGCCATTATGGCAGAGTTAAGTAAAGAACTAGCAGCCAGGCAATAAGCTTGAGAGCCTCTGTTGCTGTCATCATATGTTTATGGCCCAGGCAATGTTTGCTTTATTAAAGATTCAGGAGCCATTTCCGAACGGCTCAGTTCTGTCCCTTCCATTAAAGACTGGGCCCTGGCGAAGGAGGCCCTTGATGAGTGTGGGAAAAAAGAGGGAGACTGCTCCCAAGACAGGAAAAAATGGGATGAGCTTGTTGGGAGAGGCTGAGGATAAAGGCAGATGGACAGAAAATAGCTCGGTATTGGACTTGGATGCCTTTGGTCCATTTATCTATTGGCAGACAACAGCCCCCACGAAGCCTGGGAGGAAGACGATGGAGGGAGATGCAGACAAGGGCTGCAAGCCCTGAAGGGTTGGGAGGGGACGGCAGGGACTGACTGGCATCTCTCCCAATGGAAAACACTCCAGGACCTGGAAGTTGTGAATAGTCAAAGGCTGGGAAGCACGAAGGGGAGTGCAGATGTGCTGGTCCCATCTGTGCTCCTCTCTGGTTATACCCACCTACAGCTCAGGCTGGAGAGTGGGGCACCGGCGTGGACTGCCGCTGGGCTGACCCTGCTCTTGGTCCATCCGTCTGTCCGTCTGCAGCATCTGCTGGCCAGTCCTTCTTCGCTGCCCATAGGGCCGTAACAGCTCTGTCCCCTCCTGCCACTGGTGCAGTGTGGAAAGCGCTGCGGGATGTCGCCCATGGCCTGAGCTGCAGTGAGACAGTCTCTGTGCTGAGGTTTTCTGCTGTGTGCATGGGGTGGTATTTTCCCGTGAAGCTGGAGGGGAGAGGTGGGACCCAGCAGCTGGACCTGCTGTTGGGTCTCCAGCCATGACATGAATTCAGAAATTGGTGGTTTGTGTCCCATTATCCGTTGTGTGTGTGGGGTCACTGCCCTGTGGGAACTTCCCTTCCCCCACTGCATCTGCCCAGCTGCAGCCAGATGTGCCTTGGATTCAGCAGGCCCCACTGTGTCCGACAGCACACTCAGGGCTGCTTCTTGTCCAGCCACCTTGTGCCATAGCCCGACCTCCTTGCTTCATAACATGATCCCCTTGCCCTAAGACCCTCTTGACCCATAGAATGGCCTCCTGCACCATAGCATGACTCCCTTGTCCCATGGCATGGCTCTCCTGCCCCATAGCATGGCCCCTTGTCCCCATAGCACGGCCTCTTCCCCCACAGGACGACCATCCTGCCCACAGTATGACCACCCTGATCTATAGCATGGCGCCCTTGCCCCACAGCATGACCCTCTTGCCCCATACCGTGGCCTTCTTGCCCCATAGCATGGATCTCTTCCTCACAGCATGACCTCACAAAAAAAAAAAAAAAAAAAAAAAAAAAAAAAAAAAGAGCAGAGCTGTAACATGTCCCAGGACAAGGCCTGGGGATAAAGCTAGTGGAGAGCCATCATCCTCCCCCATCCTCCTATTGGCTACAGGAGCAGAGACCCATCAGAAATACTCACAGCACACAGAAAATAGAGTGTAAGGGGCTGAAGGAGGTCCCCTCTTCATCCCAGCCCTGTGGCCGGACTGGTGCCATCCCACTCTGCTGGGCCAGGACTTCCCTGCTCCCACCCAGGATGTCCTTGCTCCCACGCGTGGGGAGGTGGGAGAGCGCTTCTTGGGGACTGCATGGGCATGGGGTTGTCTCCCAGCCACCGCTTCCAGTCCCAGTGGGAAACAGCTGGGGCCAACAGACTCAGGCAGGGCCCTGCTCCCAGCAGCTCACCTTCCCTCCTCTCCTGGTGGCATTTTGCTGACTGGGCAGTTAAAAGGAGGGCTCATGGTTAGGTATCAGCATCGAGGGCGTTGCTAGAGCAAGAGCTGACCTGGGAGCGTGTGCACTTACTGGTTTGCACACAGTTGGGTGTGGTACATGCATGGGGACACATGCAGTTTTGGGGCCCAAGCACCAGCTCCCTGTGCCCTTTGCTTGGCAGAAGGCAGATATCAGGGGTGGTCTTGAGTGACAAGGGCTCAGGAGAGCCACTGTCCCACCCAGAGCCAGCCCCTGGGCTTCGGGGACCAGGACTCAGCGCGCATCGACTCTGCCCTCTAGCGTGATGCTGCCGGCTCACGTCCCCATCGGGAGCTCACGGGCGGCTCCTAAAACCTGCTGGTTTCTTCCCTGCAACCCCAGATTCAGCATCTGGACCTGAAGCACAGCTGCTGTCACGCTGGGCAGGTTCAGCCCTCGCCGCTGCCCCAGCACCTCCCTCTCCGCAAGGTCAGGGTGCTCCACCCCGGCACACTGCACAGCAACGCTTGGCTCTGTTTCTTCCACCCTTCCCACCACGGACTTTGCAGGACGGCCGCTTATGCCGTGCTGGGCAGCGCACTGGCCTCCAGAGCACCCCAGGGACACCCTTAGTCACCCTTGGGTGGCAGGGTGGGAACAGGAGTGCGGGGGGGGGGGGGTGCAGGAGGGGGTGCCGGCCTCCCTAGGCAAACACTGGGTGCGGATGCTGCGATACCTGGGTGCTTTGGACAGGGTGCTGCTGCCCTCCAGTGGGCTCAGCCTGGAAGGAGGGTGGCACCGGGCCCCGCTCCACACCGGAGGCAGGTGAGCTGGATGCTCAAGACTGTCCTGCACACAGGGGCTCAAGAAGGCCCGAGGGCATAACTGGGTCTGAGCCCAGCAAAGCGCAGCCTGAGTCACAAGGCGGCAGAGGATGAAATGCAACAGAGCAGCAGGAGATGATGGGCAGCGCTGCATATTTTTCCCCCCCTCTCATGCAGAAAGAGGGCAAGGGGTGACGTTTCATGCCTGAGCTGGGAGAAGATGGCTGGAGATCAGGATAAGATGGGGACATGCATGCAGAGAGGAGGAACAGTCAAATGTCACCCCCAAAATGTGCCTGCTCTTCAGTCGCATGGACTAAAGTAGAGATGACCACCAGCATAGCCAAAGAAGGATGAAACCTTGCACACAGGAGCATAGGACAAGGCACCAAGTGGGCACAGCTTCACTCAGGCAGG
Source organism: Dromaius novaehollandiae (assembly GCF_036370855.1). NCBI lineage: Eukaryota > Metazoa > Chordata > Aves > Casuariiformes > Dromaiidae > Dromaius > Dromaius novaehollandiae. The sequence goes on along the minus strand of NC_088099.1, from coordinate 167,989,262 downwards.
ATAAAGCCCACTCTGCCCCATCCTCTCCCTGAGCAGACCTCACTGACCTGTTCACAGCCTGGGTCAGCTCGCACATAGCATTGCAGCCAAGGTCCCAAATCAGATCAGTGATGGGGAGAGAAGAGGCACCTCTGTTCCCAGCAGTGAAATGCCTCCTCCTGCTACCCCGCTTCCCCTCCTACTTCAGCTCCAGTTTTGAGTAGGGGAAAAAGCCCCATTTCCAAGTCCCAAACTTGGAAACCATTGCACTGAAACACTCACTACCAGCTGGCTCCCCAGCTCTGCCTCAGAGCATCCCAGCTCCCACTTCCCAGGTGCTGGACACCCTTGCCCTCTTCACCTAGCACTTTACACCGAGCAGGGCAGCCCTGCACACTCGCCCAGCTGAAAGGACACCCTTCACAACACTGTCCTCCTCATTCCCTGCTGCCACTCCTGCCCTTGTCAGCTTTCTCCAGCCAGGGCAGATCAAGCCTGGTCCTTTCGGGCACTGCTGAAGTGCCTGCACACGTTGCAGCAGGCACATTAATTTGCTGGCTGGGGACGGCTGCAGCAGAGCCGTTATGGCTTATGGCATCAATGAGCCGTGAAGTGAGGGGACGGGAGCGCTGCTGGCACAGCGCAGTGGAGCGGCCCCCCGTTACACACGTAGATGTGCCCGTGACATGTTAGGTACTTGTCCTGTTACTTCTATTGAGCCAGCCCTTGTGCACGCAGGGGAGAGGGTGGATCTATTGGCAGGGAGACTATTATCAAGCATGAGGCTCTTAAAGGAGGAAAATCCAGTTTCAAAGCTAGGAAAATCTGAGAACTGAACCCCTGTGGGGTTTGCTGGATGCTTTCCAAGACAGTGGCCACCATCTTCTGTCTCGAGGACACTGGAAATTGAGCAGTTACAAGCTAGAAGAAAACTCCTGTGCTCTTCCTTTCCGCCTGACTCGCTCTGAGGGATGTACCCTCTGGTGCTACCAATGAGGAGCCCTCTTCGCACCTCTCTGGTCGTAAGCTGTTCCCAGGAGCCATGTCAGGCAGCGGTCACATCCTCATGTTGGAGATGGGATGCCAAGATGGAGAAGCATTGCACTAGGACATGCCAAACCGGCTCCGGGCCAGCCTGTGCGGGACCTCGTAGGAGGCAGCAGCACCAGGGGACTCATCCGGCTCTTGCGTCCACATGGCTCTCTCCTGGCTGCTGTGGGAGAAGAGCACATTGCCTTGCAGCCTCAGCTCCTAAGCCCACTCAGAGCCCCTCTACAAGGGGACAGAGGTTGGAGGGACCTCACGTTCACTGTTACTGTAAAAGCATTTTGCAGTGGCTCTTCCTCTCTCTGCTCATGCTGCCTTCCCCAGGCTTCTACAGGACACGTTCCAACTCCTTGTCCAGGTGGAGAAGAGGAGCATGGAGTGACCCAGCTCCCTAGATGGAAACTAGTTTGCTGCTCCTTTGAATGGTCTGCGCTGGGCTAGGAAAACAAAGGCAAGGAGATGCTCCCGGTATGCCAGCGTGCCCTGCAAACGGGGAATGCCACAGCTTGGTTAGCTCTGAGTGAGCAAATGTACTCCAAGAGCTCCTGTGGCCCCTTTGGAGAGAGAGAGGATGGAGTATCTAAACCTCATTTCTGTGGAAGGGGACAGGTCTCCCCCAAGGACCCAGGGGACAGTTTGAAGTTGCATTGACAGGACCAAAGCAAGCACGCACTGGTGTGGACACCCACGTCTGCTCAAGACCCATCAGGCTGGCTGGGCTAGCAAGTCTACCCGGGTAAAGGAGGGACTGCAGTATTTTGCTTTGAGCGTGCTCCTTGTGAGAGGACAGGAATTGACATCTGGAGACTCACTGGCCTTTTGGCCCCTCTCCTTACAGTGATGGAGAGGAAGCACCAGGCTCTTGCTGATGGAGCATGTCTCATCCCTTCCTCTGCCATCAGAGGCGGGAGGCAGCCCTGGCTATGGAGTCATGTGTTTCCCACATCCACTGAACGTAGGTGGAAAAGGGATCTACTGCAGCAGAACAGATTACTGTGGGTGGCTTTAAAAACCTGAGAGTATTTCAAGGTTTAAAAAGCTGGCAAGGTTTCAGGGTTGGTGCTGGGCACAGAAGGTATTACCAAAGGAGAAAACAAGGCATAACTGCCTATATTGAGAAAAGACGTCAGAAGAAGTCAGATGTCGTTTTAATCCTGGCTTGGTAAATATCGGAGGAAAAAACGAGCCCAAGGACTAAATGCAGAATCATTGCAGTTTGTTGGCAAAGGTTTGTATCACAACATGACAGATGCACATAGACAAACAGGATGGGCATTGACTTGGTTTGGGGTGGGCTGGAAAATAAATGGTGTGGGAGAAGAAATTGCTAAAATGCTTTGCTTGACCCTGAAGGAACTGCAAATTTGAGCAAAGCCCGACTAGCTTTTGTGGTTAGGTCCACAAAACCAGAAGAGGAGGCCCACCATTCTTTTACACAATAATCCAATGTTAAAAGCTCTGACCTTAGTACATTCCCATCCACCTGTGTCTCTCAAAAGAGCAGTTATTCTGTGCTTTTACCTCATGCAGGATGCACTGAGGTGCATGTCCACTAAGCGAGGGACTCGGCCAGCTGCTGGGACCCAGGGGTCCAGCCCTACAGCTCCCCTCAACAGGTTGAGTTGCCCTCCTGGGATGGCAGGGAGGTGGGACCCAGCAAAACACAGACATCTGAGGGAAACTGGGGTGCGTTGGGGATCCCAAATCAGGGGCTTGCTGTTTACCAGCTTACCAGAGAAGTAAATCAGCTCGTCCAGAGTGAGTGATGCCTTAGGTGCCACCAAGGAGCTCTCTGACAACACAGTGGAAGCATGATCAAAACACTTTCCTGAATGGTTTTCTTTTTTCCAGGAGAAATGTCCCCCCCACCCAGCCCTGAGGTATCCAGTCCGAGCCCTGCTCCCCACCTCCTGCATTATTTCCATAAAATATCTAGTGCGACCTAGCCACCAGCTCCCGTTACAGAGAGAGAGACAACAGCTCACCAAGGGCCATAGGACTAACAAAACTCATCTGCTGATCCAGATGTTTAGGAGCTCAGTTTGCCTTTGACCTTCAGCTTGTTCAGAGCAGATCATACTAGATTCAAACCATCTCTCCCAACCTTGACAGCTCTGGATCTATGTGAAGCTGACCCATTTGCAAACCCAGTCCAGGGTTTGTTCCCACACCATGGCTGGAGCACCCTGTACTCCTACAGTTAGCAGAGAGATACACTGCAAAGTGTTTTCAAATCAGTGCTTTTTAATCCATAAACAGTGAAATTCCACATACAAGTTAAAAAAAAACCAAACAAACCACTGGTGTTAGGAAAATATCCAACTTGCATAACGCACAACCCCTCTGACAACGCAAATGTAGGAATTTGGTGATGCGGGTGGAAATGCAACACACAGGCACACCACTTGCTCTTGTGCACTTTTAAACAAAAAAATCTCTGGCTCAGAGACCTGTGTTTTGGCAGCACATGCAACACATCTAGGATCTCCAGCGTTTTTACCAAGATACATTAATGGCAAGCCTGCCTTATATGTAAACCTACATCATTTCTTACCACTCCAGTGCCAAACAGCTGGCAAGATTACATAGAAAATCTGATGCTACCAGATGGCCTCATGCTGAAAGCCAGACCTGTAATCCTGTCTGACAACGTCTGGCTCTCAGTTACTGCAGTGGAAGCTGCAGAAAATGACAATTATGAAGAGCTCCTCCACGGGGGAAAATCCCTTCCTTCAGCCAGGGGAGGGTCAGCTTGTGCCCAGGAGCCTGGGGATTCGTCACCAAAACACAGGGCACCCCGGACCTTATGGAAACTACGAGCGGCAGGGCAGGATACGTTGCATGAACTGTCTGTCAGTAACTAACGCGTTTTGGATATAATACCTCCTAGAACTAGAAATCTTCCTTTCATTTTCCATAAATCAAAACAGGACCAAAAGGTTGGCACATGAGCACCGAGCTACCTAGAACAAATCAAGGTACAATCCAAAGGGAAGCTAACGTGAAGATATCCCACTGCCAGCCTCAAGGGACCTGAGTGTTCAGTTAATTTCATTAAACTATGGTTACAAATTTGTCACAACTTAAAAAGTACAAAAATACAATTGAATCTCTGAAGGGTATTTTATACCTACCAAGATCATCCAAGCACTCAAGATTAGACAGCTCCTTAGCCTTCAGAAAAATAGTGCACAATGCAGAAACAGAATTGAGAAAATTTTGCCAATATATCTAGTGTATATTCTGAGTCTTCCAGCATTTCCAGTACAATTACCAAGATGCATGCATCCATCAGCCCAGCTCTGTTATGAATGCTGACAGCACAATGTTAGGGTATTAGCAACGTGTGCAAGATCCAATACTAGCACAAATTTAGTAGTTTAATAATCTGGAGGAGCTATCTTCCTGGAATTTTAATCTCATACCAAGAAAGAAACAAGGCTCTTAGCTATTAATCTACTCACATATTTAGGGCAATCCACCTCTACTGATTAAAAAAGCAAGACAACAAATACATAACAAGTCTTTCCCTTTTCCTCCAGAGAAGCAGGCTATGCAGTCGGGCTGTATTTGCTGGGCAAACCTGTGTGTCCGTTAAAAAAAGAGGTTCACAAGCCCCAGTTCAGCACAGCACAGGCATATGCTCAAGTTTATATCAGTTCTAGCTTACCAGCTTTACTAAAATGTTACCCAACCACGTGCTACTTGTGAAACTCAGAGGAATACATAGACCAAAATCTGCCTCCCTGCTGATGACTTGCAGTGACGGAGGTGTGACATGCTGCCAGCTCTGCTGGTGGGGATGTGGCCAACCCCATCCAAGCTTTAACCCAGTCACCTGGGACACTGCTAACCTACACTGCTGCCTAACCGCCTGGTTAAGTGCTCAGGCCCCCCAGGGCTTTGGGTGTCCGCACTGAACTCCATAATACCGTCGCCAAATGTCATCGGTACCTGAGCTATCCCCACGTTTATTCCTCTCCCAATAAACGGCAATCGAACGTAATCTGAGTGCAGGCTGCAAGCTCTGATCCGATAGCTTGGCCAGCACGAGGTCTTGTTTATCCATTGGTTCAGGGCTTGCAATACCGAAAACCCTAAAGCTTTCTGGTACCGGAGTATTAGGTACATCTCCCTTCACTCTGTAATCACATGAAGATTGTCATGTCAGTGTAAACTAGAAAGAATGAATACACACGCACACGGCTGTTCTTCTCCTTAGAAAAGTCACCTAGGACAGTAGGAACTGTCACCCCTTCATATTCACATGGGGGCAAATTTGCCATCTTGAACCACCTGCTCTGCTCTACATAACAGCGAGCCCTGCAGACTTAGCGAGACAGAAGTCCCTTGGCTACAGCAAGATAGATGCATGCATGTGAATTGAGACTGTGCTGGGAGACTGGCTCATAAAGCAGCTGGCTTAAATTTACTCAGTTCGGACTCCCATGAGCATTTCTTGACCTGAGCACTTTTCTCCACAACCTCAGTACTCACGGGTTGGACACTTTCAAAACAACAAGGTCCAATTTCTCCCCCAAAGAGCTGCAAAGCATTCATGGAGAAGCCCTGCAACCTGCAGACTCCCCAGGCCAGCCTGTCTAAGCCTGCTGGGCTGCACAGCTGCCCCAGGGGTCGAAAACCCTCATACCACGCAGTGGCTTGCTCACAGTAGATCCAAACACCTCCCTCTTGGTCTTCTTCTGACAGAGATGCTGGGCTGTAGCTGCTGTGTGACTTGGCTACACCAGCAGCTCTTGGTGAGCAGCGTCAATGCTGTTGTCTTCTACATTGCAGTTAAAGCCTAAGAGACACTAAAGAAGGTTACAGCTTTTGCTTTAAAGGCTGGGCTTGGTTTGGCTGCTCCTTGCGCTAAGCAGAAGACACAAACCAGTCCCTGCTTTATACGAAAGTACAGGTCCCTCGTCCCCTTAAGAGAAAAAAAAATAAAACAGTTTCCCAATACTGTTTAGCTGAGGACCACTTATGCAGGAGCTGGGAGATGGAGGAGTCCAACGTTCAGCAGCGACAGGGGCTGTGTGTCACTCATCTCTTTGAAGAGAATCCAAACAGCGGCATGTCCCCAGATGGGTCCAGCATTGGAAGCCAGGCCTCCTCCGAACGAGAAGAGCATCTTGCTGCAATGACACACACCAAACAGACTGCCTGCACTGCTGAGGGTCTGCCATTGCTAGGATTCAACGTCAGCCAGGCCCAGAGTTTGAAGAACATGACCTAGCCAAGTGGCCGTCTCAGTACATGGCCTCGTTGTCTCCCACCGCAGTGAAGGGGACACTGTAAGTGCTGTTCTTGCTCCGTTTGCTCTTCTTATTCCAGACCAGCAGCGTGCTGGCGCTCTTGCTGTTCATTAGACTTTTCCGGCTGTTCTCCTTGTTGTTCTTCAGCAGCCCACCTCCCGAAGACATGACCGCTGCCTTCTTGTCTGCCTGTCAGTAGAGGGAACAGAGACCAGCGTGAGATCTGACAGCAAAGAGGGAACCCACGTGAACGGTCTCTGCCGCTCAAGCGGTTCCTTTCTATAGCGCTTCTGCTGGTTCCTTGCATTTGAATATTTTCCTGTATAACAGGAACTCCCCATGTGGCCAGAGAAGAAAATGCTGGGGTCCGGGAGCCTAAAGACGCAGCCGAAACAAGAGTGGCACCAAGCCAGGGTGAGGACAAGAACTCAAAATGTTCAGCTTCCGATATCAAGTGCAATCCATGGCCATCACCTCTGGTATTGCGATGCTTTAGCTCCCCGACACACACTAGTACAAGCCATGGGCACATAGCTGGAGGAGCCTCCATCTCAGGCAGAATGGGTCTCATTTAAAGCCTCTCTGCTGCACTGGCCACAGGAAAAGGAAGCTTATGCAGCAAAAGGAGGCTACTATTCCTCATTGCCCTGCCACCTCCACTCATTACAGACCAGTAGGGAACCTCTGTCCTCCACAAAGCAGCTGCTAGGTCAGCTTGCCTTGGTGACTATTTTGAGGCTGAGTGAAGATAGATGGCCCTCCTCCTCCAGAAGCAGCTACCAGCGCTTTGTATTTGCCAGGCCAGCTGTAAACAAACCTGCCACGCAGGAGACAAAGCAGAGCCTTGTTTTAAGCAGACTATAGCAAATTTCTCCCCAGAGCTGCAGTTTCCTACCTAAGGATTTCGCCAAGCTTTGCTTGCAGAATGCCCTCATGACTTACAACTTTCTGCCCCTCTGAGCCCTGCAGTGTTATCACACCGATCTCCACTCCCTCTTCCCCAGTGCTCTTCAGCAGCTGCACCACTTCGGCGTGCTTGGACCACTTGCAATCCTTGCCGTTCACTGAGATGATGTAGTCCCCCTCCTTCAGCCCAGCTTCCTGCAAGGGAACAGAGAAGGTGCACACGTCTGAGCTGCAGCATGAGCCTGCTTAGTTTTTCATCCTAGAGATTTTACATTTGTTTTGCAGCATGCTTGTGAAGGGGGGATGCTCTACAGACCATGGACCTGTTTTGTAGCTGCCAGCAACAGCTGTGCTTGACATCCAACATGCAACGAACGCACAGCGCCATGACAAAAGCAGCCTTACAAAACACATATCCAACTCTGACCCACCTACTGCCAGAGGATAAACACAACATGTCTCCAGAAAAATCATTGCCTGCAAGCCTTGACCCTCAGGAAAACAGAGCAGGCCCAGCAAGGTCCTACACACACGCTTTGCATGTTAGACTTCAGCAAGGCTCTTTACCAGCTTAAACCAAAGCACGCACCACCCTGGAGCTGTGGGGCCAGTCTAGCTCAGTGGAAAGACTCCAGGGTGGATTTCCATTTCAAATCTAGATGCATGCATTTCAGTTCCTCCACACGCACTGAGCTACCGATATAGACACTGGAGACATAGCTGATACCACTACTAGAGCTTGGAGAGACTCAGCATGCCAGCCAGGACACGTAGGGCCAGCTGTAATGGAGGTTTAGAAATCTGTACACATCTGGACACCCACATTTCAGTATCTTTATCTGGAGTCAAAGCCCACTCCAGAGTTTTCAGAGGTGATATCTGTATTAGACTTGCCATCTTGTTCCATCCACTCTCATTTCCCAAAATGGGGGACCGGGGAGCTGGGTGCTCGCCAAAAAAACAGGCAGCCAGCAGTTAGAAACTGAGCTAACCTCTGTATTTTTCCTTAGTTATCTCCTCAAAACCATAGCTCAACACTTTTGGAAGAGTTCATCTGCAAGCCTCAGGCAGAGATCCGGCAGGGTTAAGTCTCCAACTAAACAGATCAGTGTCACTGCCAAGTTATACAGCTTAATGTTGAGTGCTAAAACTCGTGGGCAGCCCTTAAGGGAAAGCCACGGGCAGCAAATGCGTGGGCTACTCACAGCAGCACAGCCCCCGGGGATGACACCAGCGATGAGGACGGGAGAGTCTCCTCGAAGCGTGAATCCAAAGCCGTTCTCGCCTCTCACCAGGTGGACTCTTCGCACAGGGTACCACTTATTTTTGGCTGAGAAAACTGAGAGGGGCCCCTAGGGCAAAGCAGAAACAATGAAAACACCTTTCAGTGCGAGAGCAACTCTCTGGGGACCCTGTGCTGCAACTCTACAAAACACCCACAGATGGAGAGGAGGGAGAGCAAAAAGTGCTATCTTTTGTATTTTGTTGACCTGTTTTGAGCCTGCCCAGTGTTTCAGCCTGCCTGCATGTCAAAAAAGCAGCAGATTTATGCACTGTAAGGCTAGAGGAGTTAAGAACACTTGTTAGACTCTGGCTCTGCATGAAACAACATAGACTTAGGTGGGTTGGAAAGGATCTCTGGAGGTCTCTGGTCCAACTCTCTGCTCGGGGCAGAGCCAATGTAGATCAGGACATCCTCCCACACTGTAAGGAAATAGAAGGAGGTCTCACCATCAAGATCAGGGAACCTGGGTCAGTTTAAACATTACAGTCCTGGACCAAACAACTCAAAGCTCCAGCATATACAGCTGGCTCCTTAATTCCCCCCTTTAAGGAAATAAAACCCATCATCAAAGGAGGGAGGGGGGTTGAGGTTTTCACTGCTGCCAGGCTCTGGGGGGGTGCAGCCAGCCAGGGGTGGACTGCAGTGGGATAGGTCACCTCTTCAGAATTAGACCTCCCTAAAACTCCTTCCTATTCTCACAGGAGTGGGGTCTGGCTGCCTGCCCTCACTCGGGTTGTTCAAAAATAGTGATGCTGGTTATGTCCTGCTAGCCCAACCTCTTCCCAGGGTGCTACACATCACTTGGGATGTCTGCATGCAGTGGTGGGGACTGCGCTGAGGAACGGGGACAGCAGAGGCAGACCCCCAGTGTCCAAGGCAGCCGCTAAGCTAAGTCCTGCTCCCAGGCACCTGAAAAGCCAAAGGAGGGCAGAGATAAAGGCCAGGGGGGATTTTCCTGTTGGTTCTCACATCTCCTGCCCTGCCAGTCTGAGAACGGCTGGCCCAGGCCATGCAGCTAAGATGGAGCAGTACTTTCCCAGAGGGTAACACCAGCTGCAACCTGCTCTGCCCCCTAAAAGCCTCCACTAAACAGTCCCTTCAGTATTTATTGGGTAAAGCCCATCCAAAATGCTTGTGCCAGCTCCGCCTTACATCCAAGAAGCTTCACATCAAGCCCATGCTGATTTTCAGGGACCGAATAGGTCTTGTTCCATTTCGATCATGCACAGATAGAGACTCCCTTGCCCTTTCTCCTGCAAAAGCTCCTTCCTGTGAGGAGGTGGCTCATCTCCTGCTGGAAGGAAGCCCTCGAGGGAAGCGCCTGCACCAGGATGGAAGAATGACTCACAGTCCTGCTGCTTCTTACAGCAGGATGAAAGGACATGCTTTCGTGCGTGTGCCTGCTGCCTTCTCGGGGGAGCTGGATGAGAGCCCTGCCCCTCAGCTAACTAACCTGCTGCTGCTTCTATGACTAATGAACTAATAAGAGAATAAGGCAGCATTTGCTCCCCAGACAGCATTTTGGAGAGGATACAGAACCTCGCAGGCTGCGTGGGCTTTCTCGCCCTTTCGGGTGCTTCTAATTGCTGCCTGGAAAGGTTCCCTGCATGATGGGGGCACAAAGCACTTTTATCTCTGACCTTGCCCGTGGCCACAGACTGACACCCCCCTTCATATCCGTACATACCAGTCTGTGGAAGAGATCGGTCACCTTCACCTGGGAGAAGTTGGGTGATTTTATCTCAGGTTTCTGATGGGTTTTGGCTAGTATTAGAAAGAGAAAACACACACGCCAGGGTTATGTAATTGCAGCACGAGCTAAGTGGCAGTTGTTTTGCTACCTCACTGTGAGCACGATGGGCTCCCAGGCAGGGACCACGTAACCCAGAAGAGCTCAGACCTGCTCAAGGAGCTGTCAAACACGAAACCCGGAGCTCCAGCCCTCTCTTATTAGCAATGCTCCGTTTCAGTACAGAGAGCCCTGCTCCTTTTACACATGCACAACTCTTTGCCCACAGCTACATATCACAGTTTAACTGCAGACTCCATAAAACTCTGCACAATCTGCCCACTTTGTACGACCTTTGCAGATTGCATCCCTTTCCTGAGGCACTCTCCCCCATGCAGAATACACCCCAAAATCACTTACGGTGAATATCCGGGGCATCTCCGGTTTCAAAGAAGTCCTCTTCGTGGTCAATTTCCGAGTATTTGCTCAGCGAGCGTTTGTGAGCAAAGGAAAGGACCTCCTGGAGAATATCCATCTTCCGCAGGATCTTGCATAAGCTGTGGATTCTCATGGCTTCTTCGTGCTTCATGATGGCTTTCTTCAGGTGAGCCTTGCCTGGAAAAAGCACAGAAATCACAGCCTGGCCGTGCCAGCGGGAGATCCACACAGCCCTACCGTCGCTCCCTCTTCAACACCAGGCAGTCTTGCTCGCTTGGCTGCCCACGGATTAAAGGAGTTTCGATTGCTGTGTCACTCGACGTGATTCAGGGACAGCCCAGTCACGTTAGCAGCCTGCCAGGCTTTCAACGTGCGTTAAATGGAGTAGGTCCCAGCCGTCAGCTTAATGCCTGAATGTAGGGCTGGAAGGGACCTTGAGGGGTGACCTACTTCACTCCCCGGCAGCAGAGACAGGACTGAGAATACCTGGCAGATGTTCTCTAAAACTGCCGGCGAAGGAGCTGCCATCACCTAGCGAGGAAGGCGAAAACCACGCTTCACTGCCCTTGCAGCAAAGTTTCTCCTAACGTTTAACCTATATCTCCTCCACAAATTAACTTCTCTCCATCTCCCTGTGTCCCTGGTGAGCACAGAGGACAACCAGATCCTGTCCCCTCTATGACTGCCTTTCAACTTTGGGATGGTTTGACACTTCTTCTCCCTCTTTTCTAGGCTAAGCAAACCCAGTTCCCTCACCTTTCCCTGCAGGTCCTGCTTTTTGCCCTCTTTCATGCCCATTCTGGCTTTTCTCCTCTCAAAGTGCCTTCAATTTGTCTTCACCTTGGTGAAAGCACAGGGGCTAAAAATGGCAGGAGAGATGTAAGCAACACCAAATTGAGCTAGATACACCTGGAGATCAGGAGTGAGGTATACTGATGACCTGTGAATAAGTGACCTATGAATACCAATGCAAACATCCCTGTTTTGCAAGAGACTGCAACAAAGGTGCCCATAGCCAATGCTAAACTATAAAAAAAGCTAAATATACACATACATAATAAAAACACACGTGCCTCTAGCAGTTCCAGTTTCAAGACACACGGTGGCAACATAATCCAGGGAGATGGCCAGGATTTACTCCAGAGAGCAAGCGGAGACCAACTTAGAAATTGGGGTGAATATCTGTGTTACAACTTTCAATCAAGGAAATATTTTGAGGCTGTATATAAAACTGAGAGGAAAAGATTCTCCAAAATAATCACTTTTGTTTTCTTGTCAAATAGATAAATCTTATTTTATCAAAGTACCCACAGCCAGCCCCACTCACGGGGGGAGGAAAGCACAACACTGGAATGCCTTGGTTTTATGTGGTTTGGTAATGACTGTCACTGATTCCTGCTATTTCTACTGATAAACAAATGGATAACAAGAGATCACAGGACACACAGGCTGGGACAGGCCACCTGAGAGCTCTCAGATCATTAGCTGTTTTCTAAATCATCATCCACTTGGGACACTGACTCTGCCTCTGTCTCCCTGTGAGACTATAAATTCACATTTCAAATAACAGCCCCTGTTCAGCCAGGTGATCAAACACGATTTGACCAAGAAGTTATGCAATCTTTCGGCTTCAATTTAGTGAAGATGGCAGAATATGTCACATGTCTGATATAAATAATGTTATCAGAGTATGTAACAAGAGAAGGGGAAAGCAAAATCCTTCCAGGGAGATGGTTTAGTGCTGCAACTTTCTTCCTTTCTTCTAAACTGAAAACAGAGCTGAGGCTGGTGTCTGCATGTTCAATTTTTACAAGAAAATGATGAACAGAGCCTGTTTTCTCCTAGGAAAGCAGGCAGAGCTGGGAGCTTAGCTGATGCTAATCAGGAAACCAGACTGCAGCAGCTGAAGGTGTCAGGGTAGTTTATCACAATACTCTGGTTTTGGGGCTCACTTAAGGGTTGCTGAAGGAGTCTCCCCAGGCCTGGGTGAGGAAAAGAGTGCATGAATGTCCTCTGCCTCCCACCAGCTAGCAGCGAAAGGAGGCAAAGCAGCCGGGAGGACTCTGCCTGGGCTGGCTACGTGACAAACTCATTCCTGGTAGCGCCTGTTTCATTTCACACTTCTGCAATTAAGGAAAAGAGCACCAAGAGACAGTTTGTGTGGGAGGCAAACAAGATGACATCCTAGAAGTAGAGAACTGAGCTTTCTATTGTTCTAGCTTCTTCGGGGAGGGTTGTTAAAATCCAACTTTACCTGAATAAGCAAATGCTCCTATCTTTTCCCTTAATCTGAAAATCAGCATGGGAGGAAGCTCTCATCTCTCGATCGTTTTTGTATAGCTAAAAAAAGCCACCCCCAGGCTTCACTGTATCTTCTTGTAGTGAAGTCAATCAGCTGAAAGCCAAAGCCAAACTCCTTCCAGGAGCTCCAGGTCCAAGCAGATTTCTCTGCATTGCGTTGTAGGACATTACCTGGCTCAGGAAACCTCAGGGCCACCATCAAACTCAGCAAGACAGACCAGCACAAGCTTTGTGGGTTGGTTTTTATCATGGACCATTGAACTGTCCTCCCCTAAACGTTCACGGCTGCAGGGCTGAGGGCCCTTGTCTGATCCCCCATCCATGGAAATGCTCCTTCCCAGTAACAGTGGGGCTGGACTGTACCATTAAAGTGAGATCCCCTTTGGAAACACCTGGAAATTTTTCCCAGGGAGCAGGTAATGGAGTCACAGATCCTGGAGACAGCTTGGAGCTTGCTTTTGTCTCTAACCACTCCGTGGGGGTCACAGCCTTCCAGCAACATAGGTAGCTATGTTCAGACTGCGAGATCTTCACTGTTGGCAAGGAGCGAGACAGAAAGGGCTCAGCGCAGATCTGCAATTCCAGGGGGAATCTGCAGCACTAACGGTTACAAAAACACCCACCCAATGAACAGACTTACTAAGAGATTATCGAGAAATGGAAGTATGCAAAAAAAAAAAAAGAAAAAGGAATTGTGGGGAGAAAGGGCTGTCTGTTCACTACTCCCTTTGAGCCTAGCTGCAATGTCTTCTGCCCTCACAGCAGTGACTTAAAGGAGCCTCAATATTTTGGGAGTTACTCTCAGCTCTCAGGCATCAGCGCTGTCTGCAGGCTAAGGAAGAAAGTGCTGCATTTGGTCATAATCAGAAGGAGCTCTGCAACGACAAATGCTGACGGCTTTATTCCACTCCTTCCACCTTGCTCATAGCACAGTTTTTACTGCTTACATATATGTTATCCAAGGGCAGAAAAAAAAGTGAAGGCTTGTGTGGTTTTTTTCATGGCTAGTCTCATGTTTGAAGTATCAGTGTAAAACACGAGGAGATGGAGATGAGGGAAGTAAGATCCAGCCCACTCAATTAGACAGAATACTCCTGTGACTGACAGAGCATTTAAACACCCTTATTGGGAAAGAGGGTACCATGACACTTTCTGATCACTGCCTTCCTAGGAAGGGATCTTTTCAAAGAAAGGCAGACAAAAAGTGTCTTTGCGTAGAGAGACCCCTCAAAGGCTCTTTTCAGCACGTACCTTTGTGGATACAGTTCCTGCAGCAGAGCGCCTGGGTTATAGCAGGGTTTGTTCTGTTCGTGTATCAGGCTTTATCACACCTTTGAGCCGTAAACCCAGATCTGCCCCCAAGCAGACACTTACCCAGCTTCCTTCTCTCCTCAGGATCCTGCAGCAGGATGCGGAGAGACGGCCCGTCCGGCATGGTGACATGAAACTGGATAAAAGCTTTCTCATGCTCTGGGAGCTCAGCATCGGATGCCGCTGTGCGAAACAGAGGTGGGAACATGCTTAGAGAAAGTCAGAGCACTGCTCAGCTGCAGGCGGGCAAGGAGTCCCAGGTGGCGAGAGGAGAAGGTGGACAGCGAGCCACATCCACGCTGCTGTGGACATGGCCCTGCTAGCTTCGGTGGTAGCTTTCTTTCATCCAACGGGAGCTTGGCTTTAGCAGCAACAGTCTGCAAAAACCACCAAGAAATAGCTGATGGAGAGGGAAGAGTTATTATATTAAAGGCCACACCATGCTTTGAAGCTAAGTGCAGGATTTGTCTTGTCCACATTACTTCAATATCTGGCTCTTTTGCCTCCTTCCCTCCTTTGCTCTGTTTTAGAAGCAGGACTGAAAATAAAAAGCCCTGAATATTCCCATTGAAGGTTAGTGACATGGAGCTAAGTCAGATGACAACTAGAGCACAAGAGCTGAGCAAAAATGACAGGCTAAAGCGTAAACAGGGAGCTGAACCTCCAAATCTCTCCCTCCTCCTTGCTGCATTTGGGACCCCACTTGCAGCCACACACGCAAAAGTGATGGAGATAACCCAGCTGGGGGAACACGACCAGAGGGGTTTGCCCAGTTGCAGCCAGTGCAATACCAAGGCCTTCTCCTATTCATCTCTTCCCTTATCAGGTTTTTGCCACTGAAATCTAGACACCAGGCACCCCCCAAATGCCCTTCAACACAGGGAGGGAGGGATCCCCAGATGGAGAAGCCACATCAGCTGCGCTAGTGAGGCCATGATGGAAATACCTTACACAGGCTCTCCAAGCACTAAACTAGGCTTTGCTCTGTATGTATGATTTTTACCTAATTATCTCCAGGCAAAGTTGTTCCTAATCCCCTTCGGTTCAGAGGAACCTCAAGACTCGTTGCATCCTCCCCGCCTGGGGACAGGATGGGACAGCAAGCAATTAAGCAAGTTCTTGGGCTCCAGTAGTAGAGTACTAGAGAGCTGGAACTTGCTGATTCGAATTGAGGGAGATGCCAAAGCCCAGCCAACCCCCCTGACATTGGCACTCTGCAGGCTGTGAACTAGCAGCTCCATCAGGTTGACTCTGGATGCCAATTCTCTCTGTGCAAGTACCCACGGGAGATTAAACTTCAGCATAAAGAGTTTATTGATGGTTGGTTACAGGAGCAAGAGATTTGTTATTCTAAACAGCGGGGCCAGAGCACGCTTGGAGAAGCAGCAAAGTTGGCACATGAGATCTGACCAGGCAGCACTTCCAAGAAAAAAAAAAAAAGAAAAAAAAAGAAAAAAAAGTCAGGAAATGTGTGGATTCATGCTTCCCCCAGCACCTAATGTTATTGGGACAGGCAAAGAGCCACACAGTCTCTGGGGAGAGGTTTGCCTTGTCCTTCTCACCTGACCTCATCCCTGTCCTCTGCTGCCTCTCCCATTTCTGTCTTCAAGCCTCTTCGGCCTCACATCACGCCCCACTCCTGTCTCTGACCCAGCATCTTTTCTTGCTCAGCCCTAAAATCCTCCCTTGGTTCTGCAACGCCCACAGAGCCCAAGCCTCGCAACAACAGTTTGGGCAGGCTATGGGGGGGGGGGCAGATCCACCCTCCGAGCGAGCTGCTGATGGCTGCGCCCCCGGGAAGGGCTGCGAGCCTCCCTCCCCACGCTCCCGTTTTAGGCGCAAGGCAGCCTGCAGTCGAAGTCGTGACGCTGCTTTTCTCCAGGGATCAGCAACCCGGTCCAACACTCTGCAAAGCACCCAAAATAGTCCCTTCGCGTTTCTGGGACGCTGGGCTTTTCTGAAGCCTTCTGCAGAAGGATGCAACGCGTCATGATGCTCAGGAAAGTTGGGGATCCTGCAAAGACCTCAGCGAGGGAGCGGATGATGAGGCAGGAAAAGAAAGCAGGCAGAGGGAAGGACGTACGTGAGGCAGATTGCTTTGGCAGGGAACAGAGGGGCCACAGCTCTGGGCCCCCGACAGCCCCCTCGGTGCAGGCAAGCAAGCATCAGGGCTAGCATGTGGGTTAGCTCAGTGGTCTCCAAGGCCTGTACCGCTTCCAGGCCCACAGCAAAAGCAGGTGGGCTGGCTGGTGAGAGTTAGGACAGGGGTCTCCAGTGCTGCACTGCTGCCTGCAGACATCCCCCAAGAAGCAACTTGGCCCTGCTGCCTACCCTCAGCCACCCCCCGCCATGTGCAGAGCCAGCACCGCAGGTCACGGCGTCTGCTGCTCACCCCCAAATCCTCAGCCTGACGCAAACTCACTCGTGCAAACGTCAGTGACAGCACAGATGGAGATTATGGGTCACATCCCAAATACCAGCTCCAGCTGAACTCTGCAGACTCGTGTCACCCTGCCTCAGATGCAGCTATGTCCTTGATTTGGTCCTGCAGCTCTGAGACGGCCACAGGCAGCAACAGCAGAAGGCTGGCAATTAAATTTGGGTAGCCCAGACCAGTTTGTCCAGGGAAACCCTGCTTTTTGCAACCGCTGGCTGGCCTGCCAGGCGGACCAGCGCTGCAGGACTGGGGAGGCCAGCTAAGGTGCCCCTGGAGGCTGCCCTGCCGAGCTCCCTGGCATGCGCTTGGTCAGCAGGCAGCGAGCCGTGCCTCTCCCCAGCGTTTACCCACCCAGCCCCGAAGTGGAGAGCATGTGATATTCCTGCCGCACCTTTTTGCTGCCCTCTTCGGAAGGACTTTGCAAGGACTGTATAAATCAAGGAAAGAAACAAGGAGGAAATCTACCCTGTGCATACTTTTTCAGTCCCTTTCAGAACTGAAAAGCAAGGCCAACAGCTCAGAGCATCCCAACGGCTCTCGCTTTTGTATCCTGTTACTCTGTGTGGACATCCTTTTAGCTCTTTCTCACAGTCTCCCAAATACCAGGCTGCTACTTCAATGATTTGAGACAGCATCCACAACAGACCAGCACTTGGCTAACTGGGAAGCCACGTCCAAGCTGTAAAGTCGAGATGCTTAATACTCACCAGGGCAGTCACAGAGAGCAATGGCAGCGAAGTAGTGGGAGAGGGCCTTGAAATGCTCTGACTTGACATGAACCATGGTGGTCCAAGAGAAGGGAACGTAATCCTTCACGTGGGCCTGGGTCATCGTTTGGTGCACCAGCGAGTAGACGTCTTCAACCTGCAGGCATTAAAACCCAAGCTGCTGACGCACAGGCGATTTATCACATCCGTCTGGAGGCATTGACAACAGAGCTGCCTCCATCTGTGACAGTTCTGCTAGGACCCTCCTAGGAGTTTGGGGTGCGATTCCCCTGCCCAGTACATGGGTGATCTGCGCCCCAAGATCTGCTGATCACAGAGGGAGGCCGGGGTGCCTCACTGGGGTCCTGGCTCTAGCTGTCTTGTGGGGTTCTGGTGTCCCCATCACATGGGCAGCAGGCAGGCAGCTGCATGAGCTCTTCCCGTCTTGCGTGGTTTGAGCAAAGCCCTTGTACCAGAGACACCAGGGAGGAGGAAGGGGGCCTGATAACCTACACAGGGTTTTGGTATCAGAGTTTGAACAAGCTGCAGCTCAAACCCAGCACATCAGACTACTGTAACAACATTTTGTACTTCCAGGATATTTGAACAATAAAGATCTCTCTCTTCAGCTGATTTGAGGAACAGATTTTCTTAGTCCCTTGGCCAAGGTGACACAGAAAAGCCTCTCCGAAATCCTGCTCCAAGAAAAATGAACTGTGTGAGCTCAGCCGTTTGCCCTGCTCCAGCACAGCCCTAACAGAGATGGTGATGCTCTGACTGCCATAACAACTCCTGATATCACACTGGGCAGCTGGTACAGCCCAGGGATCTCAGGAAGCCATCTCAGTGCAACTCTTCAGAGGAGGGGCCTGGCAGAAAGAGCATCTTCCAAAGCCTGGGTTTATTCTTGGCCTAGGCCTGGCACTGTTACAGCTACGTAGGGAAGGCAGCATTCCCAGCAGGGCAAGATGGAACGATTAAGGGCTTATCTCTGATAAGGACATTGGGTTAATTCTATTCATAACTCAAGGTTAGGAAATGCAGTTATGCCAACAGTGTGCATGACTTAGCCCCTAAACCACTGAGGGGATTGTTTCTTTTCTTTATGGCTGGATTAACAACCGGCAATATTTACAAACAGCTCAGCAAACGCAGAGGCAAGCAATGCCCAGGAGGTTGCTGCTTCTGCCTGTTCACCCTGCTCTTCAGCTGCTTCATGGTGGTCGGTGGGGCTGTGACACAGCTTGTAGGTCCCCTCTTGCTTGCTCCACCAGTGCCAGCCCCACAAAACCCTCTACTTTTTCCCCATGACACCCTTGCCCGGCTTTGCTTTGGGACCCAGCAGCAGCACTTACCCTGGCTGCTTCGTGGGCAAGCTGCAGTTGTGTGAGGAAGTCACTCTGGGCTCGGAGCAAGGTCACCTTCTCAAAGACGCACTCCTGCACCTGCGCGATCATCAGCCGCACCAGCATGTTCAGGGAAGAGGCACTCATATCCAGGCTGGGGGCATTGGAGAAGTTTTCCTTCAAGTAGTTAAATGCACCTACACAAGAGAAAGGCTCCAGGTAGCTGTTTTGCTTGCAATTCTGCAGCTGAGTTGCAAACGGGAAGGATCAGCTTTCCTAGGAAAAAGATTCTTCAGCCCAATCTCTATTAGCACCATGGGAGAAGGAATAGCTTTAGATCCAGCTCCAGGATGCCTGTGCAGATGTACTGTGCACCTCTTAAGTTTCTCCCCATAACAGGCAACAATACCAATCCTCATGCCTGCAGCTTGCTCTTAAAAGCCCTGGATGATAGCAATTCCACGCTAGTCAGTTTTTCCTAGTACCTACCATGAGTTTTTGCTGAAGTTCAAGCTGTCACCTTCTACCAATTGCTGACTTAAAGGAACAAAAATCATTCCCTTCATCTCTGCATCAGTCATATTTGCTTGCAGGTTGATCAGCATTTCTCTAGAAAGATAACTGGAAGGAAGACCATTCCCTTTCCTGCCCTCTCCTTTTTCTCAGCCCTCTCCCCGTTTGTTTTTCCTCTCCCCTTCATGCTCTTGTAGGTTGGCCCAGCTGAGACATCACTAGCGCTGCGCAGCCAGAAAGAGGCCTTGGGTGGCTTTCAGACCACCACAACTCCTCTTTATGCCTGCAGCAGCACCATAGCTTGTGGCACATTAAGAAACCTCCCATCCCTCTCTGCGCAACTGCTCCCTGCCTGCTTGCTCCCTTGCATTTGTGCAGCTGATTATTCCCATTCCAGCTCAGGCAAGCTCAACTCTGCCCCTGCTAGACTTCAGCCTAGCTCAAAACACTCCCTCCTCTCCCCGCTGAAGCAGACGGGGAAGCAGAGCAAGGGGAGCCAACCTACCGGCTGCCTTCTGAAACGCGTCGATAGCCCGGTTGACTCCCGGCAGGGAGGCCCGGTCCTGCCGTGCCCCAATCTGGGTGTGCAGCGCGCCGATGTTGAACAGCACGCTCCCTTTCTCGAAGGCCAGCGCCCGCTGGTGCGAAGGGACCCCTGTCAGGGAGTCATACCTGGAGAAGGGAAAAGTTAGCCGCTTCATGTGCAGCCCCTGATACATTCCCCCCGCAGCACAGTCCTTGCTAAGCGTGCCAGGAGAATGCTGTTCTCCGGGGAAGATCACCAGCTGCTCCCCTTTAAGGAAGAGCCTTGAGTGTTTTCACCATTTTGCATGGACTGTCTGGGACTTGCAGCCGCAGCTCCCACAGCAATTCATTCCCAGGCCCCGCGGGCATGTGCTTCCACATGCCTCCTTTAATTGATCTGCCCAAGGTCGTAAGCCAATATTAAGCAAAGAACAAGAAGGAAACCCAGCTCTCCATGTCAGCTGGCCCCTGTATCGCTATCGAGGTCAAAAAAAGGACAGGTTGGATCTTCCAGATGTTACAAGGGAAGAAGACCCCTGCAGACAGCCAGGAGGTCTGGTCCTATTTACCCCCCCCGGCACACCCACATCAGCCCCATTTAGGAATGCATGTGGAAGTGCAAAGGTCAGAAAGGAAAAAGCTTCACGAACCAGTGAAAGAAGACACCCAGGTTTTTACTGGGAGGGAAGAAGCGGTTGTCAAGGAAGTACAGCTGGTTGTAATACTCCATGAGGAGTTCGAGCCCAGCCTCATTCCGGCTCGGGGTCCGCATTGCCTGTGGAGAAGCAGGAGAGGGAGGATGGACATGTGGGTGGGAAGAAAGGGGGGACAGGAGGAACATGAGATTTACATGCTGGCCAGCAGGACTTAACAGCTCTATGGGCTACAGCACTGGCCTAAGTGGGAGAAACTCCACCCAAAAGGCCTTGTGCAGAGTCCCTCTCTTTCCAGGCAAAGGATTTCACTGGGCAGGAGGACAGCATTTGGCCAAGACCTTCAAGACTACAATAGCCCATGCAGTCAAGGGGGCAGAATTTCACTGATGAAGCTTCCCAGCTTTTCAGCATTGCACTTGGTGGTTGCACCGCAAAGGGAGGCAGCCCCTTGGGTGACAGCCGATATGGGTTTACCTATGAAAAAGGCTGGGGAGATACAAAGTCCGAGCCAGTGCACACAGACTGAACCCAGCAAGCTAAAGGCAGGTGGTGTTCCAGTTCTGCCTTTGTTCTGATGGCAATGCTCACCTAAACCAAGCTGGGATATTTTTTAATTTTTATTTTTTAAAGAGAGAAATGCGTGCAAAGTCTGATGAAATAAATGCTAGGGAAGAAATCCATCCAATTTTTGCTCACAGTAGAACAGACTGAGGGAGGGATTTTGATTTGACAGTGGAAGGAGTGACAGAGCTCTCTTATTAATGCCCAGTTTCAGTCATGAGTCCTCTTCCAGGCTCTGACTTTCCAGATCTCACCTTCCACAGCCTGAAGAGCAGGACTGGCACCTTTATAAGCCTGAGAAAGCATTTTCTTCCTGCTCATGAAGTCAAAGCTTCACAGCAAGGCAAAACTGAAAATACTTATGAGAGCTATTTAGTAGGAGAGGATAAAGTTCACCTTTATCAGATTGCTCTACATTTCCTCTCCTCTGACTACTACATTGTGTTAGCCGGACAGAGAGCAGTCATTTAGCCTTGCCAGTGATGAATTATTATTCATAAAAACAACAACAACAGATCACATGATACTTTTATTGATGTTCATTTCTAGGTTGGTAGGGCATTAAAGGACTCTATAATAGGGAAAGTAAACAATTATTTAGTGTCTATAATGTTTTGTAACCTATGAACTGAAGCCAAGGTGTTCTAACGCATGCTGCAGGAATCCAGTACCTAAAGCCACGAGGACAAGCACGCAGTTTGGAGGGAGCACGAAGGGACCCAGAGAAAAATGCTGCACCTCCAGTGAGACTTCTCAACAAGCCAGAGCAAGATTTTGCAACTCAAGGGACACAGACCTGCCGCAACTCCATGAACTCTTTGATTTCCTTTTCAAACAAGGTACCGTCCTCTCCATAGTGCTCGCTGATGAGATCCTGGATGGGGGAACAAAAGAAAATCCACAGTCACCCTTGAAAACAGACATTCAAGATGTGAAAGGTGACTTCTGACAATTCTGTACAAGCAATGTGCCAGCTTTCTCAGCAAGGTCTTTGGAAACCTGCACCAAGAAAAGCCAGGAAAGCGATCTTGTCTCCTGCCAAACCTACACAGGACACCCCCAGCTCACACACAGGGACACCCCAGCCCTGCCAGGCATCTGCCCTCCAGCAGCCTAGGAAAATTGCTGTCACTTCCCCATTGCTCCACTCTCCAGCCTCGCATTTACCCCTGTGTTTCAAGTCCAATTCCTTGTCCTGAATTTATTTTTGCCAGGCCCTAAAAGCAACCATTCCAAAGAAGAAAATGTTTTGCAGCTGCTGCAGAGTACCCTCTACAGCTCTCAATGGTGCCCATGTACAGAAATATCCCCCAGAGTGTGCATTTGGTTCCCTAGTCAGTCTAAATTGCACCGAGTGTGCAAAACCCCAAGGCTTACCTTTAGCGGTGCCAACAAGTCCAGCTCCTTCGTCTCCTTCAGGCCCAAAGGAATCATGGGGACACTGATAGACTCGCTGGAAGAACAGACAGACAACCTATTCATTGACCATCTCATAGGTGTTGGAAAATCCTTGTGCTTCACGGACAAAAATGAATCAGCTCCAGGCTCAGAAATAAACTCTGACCCAGGTAAGCCCAGCAAGCTGTACAGTGTTGACATGATGGGAAGCTGCCACCCACGCCAGAGACCAGAGGGATCCCCAAAATCAATCCTGTGCTGCACCTCCTTTTTCTCTTCTGCCTGTGCTAGCAGCAGCACAAACTCTATAGGGGAAAACACTTTGCCCTGGGTTTAATCTGCTCCTACTGAAGGGCAAAACTAAAGAGGAGCAGACTCCACTTAGGAAAAGGAAGCCAGATGTGATTTGTGCTGATAGATGTGATGCTGGGAACAACAGTGTGCTTTCGATGGGTAGAAGCAGCAACGCTGCACTGCCCATTACCAGGGAAGGCACACAGAGATGACAGCCTGAAATCATCAGCTGGTTATTACTTCAGCTTTTGTTCTTATCTCCATAACAAATATAATAGCAACCGAACTGGCTGCAGTGACAAAGCTGTTTTAATTACCAGCTCTTGGGAAATGGGCATGATGTGAGCACAGGTCATGGATTCATGAACTCCCACATGCTAATATGGGCTTCATCACTGATAAGGACTTCAGAGGTGCAGTGCTAGGTCTAATATTGAAATTTTCTGCATCTATTAAAACCAGTTGTCTAATAATAGCCCTTATCACAGAGCCGGTTCAATACTTGTAAAACACTGAAGATTAAGAGGACTTTGGCAATACCCAGCTGAGGAGTGGTTTGTGTTTCGACATTAAGAAAACAAAAGAGGTCATCTGTGGAGCAAAGAAGCATTGCATGGCTGTAGGATGGCAGCCAGGAAGGAGCATCCTTTGGGGGTTTTAGCTGCTATTTTCATTTTCTGTTGCCAAGAAGTAAAGTGCCCTGTACCAGCAGCAGGGCCTTGAACATGCAGAAAATTACAGCTCTTTCTTTCTGCAGCAGGAGTAAAGAACTTATTCTAAATTGTGCACAGAGACCTGCCAGATCCAAACTCTTTGCCCGGAAACCCAGATACTCACAGCCTAGCTCCTGTATACTGGGATGAGAACCTATGGTGCTACCTGCAGCTCATGCCAGCCTCTGGAGAAGAGACACAAATGGTTTCCCCAACACCTGTTTATTCCTCAGGGATGTTCCTAACCCTCCGCATTGAGCCGTGTCACCATGTCCCTGAACACATGTCCTCCCAGGGAAAGAAGAGACAAGAAGGGCTTAGCAGAGCACAAGATGGGAGAGGGGTCGAGGGGATCAGACCCTCATCAGCCCAGCTTTACACAACAGCAGGTTACCTAAACCCCTCTTGTTAGCACTAGAAACCACTGACGAGCCATTAGCACATCACAGTGCAGGGAGGACAGGGGGAAAAAAAGTTGCAAAAATTGGGTAGTGGGAAAATCCTTGGTCTATATCCTGATTCAGTCACCGAATAAACAGCCTCCTGACAGCTATAATTAGTATGAAAAAACAGTTATCACTCGTTCTCTAACAAGGTTTCAGCTTGAATCAAATACCACAGAGCAAACAAAGGGGGTTTTGTTTGGCCTGCGTAGGGTTTTGGGGTTATTGCTCTTGCTTTATTTTTAAACCACAGCAAACATGAGGTGGGTTACGAAGGCCAAGCATCCCTGCTAGGAAAAAGCTTGGGGAAGAAGCCTGCATCATGGGAGCATTCAGTCCTACAACTTAACTTCCCCAGTCTATTCCTGGGGATGTGTCTGCTATGTACATCTACCTGCCATACAGCTGTCTCAAGAAGGGAAGGAGTGTTTGCAGCTCCCACGTTGCTGCAGCGTCCCTGGTCTTTTCTGCCTCGGGGATCTCTTCCTTTCTCACCCAGATAAATAGCTCCGCTGAGCCGTCCTGGCACGTTAACTTGCTGCTGGCTAGTGTGCTAGGATTACCGCTCCGGTGAGTCAAACAGACAAGGTTGCTGGGTAAGCATTTCAAAGAAACAGCACACTTCAATTAATAAAAGGTCTAACCTCGGAAAGAGAGAAAAATGTAATACCCTCTATGGGAAAATAAAAAAGAGCGAGTAATCCATTTCAGGAGCAGGCAGAACAGGAGGTCGGGCACCTAAGCAGCCATGCTTTTAATTGCTTCTGTTAAACACCCAGTTTCACCTGCTGGAAAAATCACGCTCTGTGGGGCTTATCGCTCACATGGTACTCCTGTCCCGAAGACGGTTACTTTTGACCCATTGCTTCTGGCTTTGGGATATCATAAATCATAATCCAGAGAACGCACCATCCATCCCAAAACACATCCTAAATATCCACTAGGAAAAACAGTCAGGGTTGGTCTCCTTGCAGTTTTAGACATTAAGCAGTGGAGGTTTCCAGGAGCAAAGAGCAAATCCTTTCAGCATGTGGCCTGTGCCCTCTCCCTCTCCTATTCTCCAGCCACCAACTCCTGCTCCCTACTAGAGGGTCGAGCTCTGGTCAGATCAGGGAGGCAGAGCAACAGCACCAGGGAAGCAGTGAGGAATAGGAGCAAGACTGTGCTGTTCCCAGTCCCTGTCCTGTTCCCGGCTCTCCTAGGAAGGGTGACCCACAGCTTAGCCCAGGCAGCAGGACGCTTAGCAAGCATGCAGGGACCACATCTCCTCCCCTCCCACCAGAGCCCCAGCCTCCATTCCCATCAGACAGCTGCAAGGCAAACTTCTCTCCAAAGTGGAGAAAATCCCGTTTTTTTTTCCCAGCGAATGCAGATCCGCTGCAGCCCAAACACCTAACCTGACATGGGAGCTGATATGACACCAGCCCTGCGATGCCTAGAGGGGAGAAGACAAATATCATAGCGTGCTAGGTGGAAGGAAAAGAAGACAGAAATCCCAGCTGAACAAACTACTTTTCCCACGCCGAAGCAACCTCCCTGGCCTGCTCGGCAGCTCCACGTACCTGTCATTCTGGTACACGTCCATGCAGCTGTTCAGCTCTTCCAGCTCCTCCTTCAGTAACTGTAGGTTGGAGTTCACATAGCTAAGCTCCAAGGCGACTGTTTCTTTTACTTTGTGGTTACTGGTGGCTCTGGAAAACAATAACACATAGATCAAAACTCCCCCATAAAATCCAGACTGCGCTGATAAATAGCAATTAACTTATCTGACCATAGGATGCCATTCCCTCTTCCCTGCCGTGTGCAGCATCTGTCCAAACCTTCCTGGAGGGCCACGGTTTCTCCATTGGCTGGGAAGCGCTTTCTGACACCCTGATAATCTCATTTGCTCTGAGTGCCTGAGGGCTTGGCATGGCTCCAGGGTAGAAGGAGAAGCCCCAGAGGATGGCTTTTGTTTGCTCTTACAATCCGTTTCTTTCTCCAAGTGTTCCCAAACAAGAAAGCAAGACAACCTCCACCAGGCTCTGGGGAACTGTTCTGCTACAGGCAGCTCCCAAACTACTCTCAAGAGAGATGCACATGCAGCCTCAAATTTGGTCAGACTTGTTTTGAAGACAAACACTGGAAAGGACAGGCACTTAATCCCTGTCAGGCTTCAGAGTGCCCTGGGATTTATGGCTCTGATGGGCAGCACATGCACAGAGGACACTAAAAGTAACCGTTGCGTTTCCTGCAATCACAAAAGCCACTCCTCGTCACTGAGGCACAACGCTGGGTTTCAATGTGACAGTACAGATGCTTGAGGACTAGGGAAGCCGGAGAATCAGGGAGGACAGAGAAACACCTTTACAGCTAATTAAAATGCATGGCAATTGCTACAACCTCACCTGGATCCAAGAGCCCTCAGATGCTTGGTAGCAAAGACATAAGAAGATGCAAGCCATGTGCTAGACTCAAACAGAGATGGGGAGGAGGAGTGGGCAGAAGAAGGTAATGCTTTCCAAATGCTTCCTCCCCGTCTTCCCAACTATCTCTAACGGTTGGGCCCAAAACCCAGGAAGTTTAGTCTGCAAGAGCAGCCAAAAATTCAGTCAGCCTGTCAAACAGGCCATCGCAGGATCTCTGCTCAGCAGCCCAGAGATGAAGGAACAAGCATCCACACCTCTGAAGGTCCCACCTGCCGACAGGTCAGCTATTTCTACCTAACTTTTCATGCAGCTGAGAAAAACTTAAGTTCTTTTCTGGATGCCTATTCCAACATTTCAGTTTGGTCATTTAAAGAGTTGGGGCAGAACTGAAACCAAGGAGAACAGAGGCTGGGGGCATGTGAATGCTACAGAGCACTAGAGTGCAGGTGTGGAGGGAGGGAAAAATCAACCCCCAGCAGCTCTTTTCGACATGTTTTCTGCTTTGTTCACCCTGTGCCATGGAGGCCGAGGCTCTTTTTAGGTGCAAATAACCCTTCTGCAAGAGAGACCTGCTGTGCTCACCCACATGTAGTGCCAGGCCCTGCCCTCCCCTCCCTTCCCTCTATTGCATGTCAGGGGATATAAACACCAAGGATTGATTTCAGCTGCAGCGAGTTGCCTGCTCCAGCAAGACAAACTTTCAGGCTGATTATACCCTTCTTATCTACTCCAAAAGAAAGCAGGGAGAGATAACCCAGTGGCAGCAGAAAGCTGACAGCGTGCAATTGTCTGCTGAAATGTGCTCGAGCCGCTTGCACTAAATCACGCTGGGCCCCAGTGGAGTGCAGTAAAAACAACACACACACGAGCTTTGCTCGGCCAGGGTAATGCTCTCCTCTGGCCTTTGGGGACCCAATAACGAACACATTACCATCGACTTGTTCTTTATTGATAGCATCCTTCAGTGGCCTTGCCCTGACCTGGCTCAGGACACTATATGGGGCTGTACCATTTTTCTTTTAAAACTCTGGCCCATTAGTATCCCTCTCCCTGCCCCTCCTTTACTGGGCTTCCCAAAAGACTGATACATATTTTTTCTTTTAAATAAACAAAACCCAACCAGAGCAGGTCCAAAGATCTCTGCAGCCACTTCCATTTAAACATCCTTCAGCATTTCTGCAATTTCTCGTAAGGTATCAGCACAGTAGCCACCCCCTTTCCACATACACCACTATTTAGTTACCATTTTTGTCCTTCACATATTGCAATTCCTCCAGGACACAGAGGTGCATCTCTGCTTTCATTATAACTCAGTTTCAATACTGTTGAACAGAATTTCTCCTTCTTGCTCTCAGCTGGCAAGGTTTTTTTTAATGTTATCAAAAGCTGCATTTTCTACATGCTGATTTGCAACCAACTGCTATCAGGGTTATATCTGTGCACAAGCATTATGTATTTCTGATCAGTGCTTTCACCCCCTCCTCTGAAGCAGGAGGGAGGCTTTAGCCCCAGAAGCCTGATTTTGCTCTGCAGAATTTTGCATGCACATGTGATTTTTTTTCCCTCCTCCAAGGCAGCTTTGCTTGTTATTCAGTTCAGACAGTGAATGTTTTTAAGCCTGGACTTTGACTTCAAAGTCTAGTTTTGCTTTTAGGCATTTTTCTTTGCCCTCTACAAGTGCCATTTGCAGGACTCAAGAACACAGTACCTTTCACAGAGGTAATTTAGGGAGCAGTCATTGCTTGTCAATGGTAAAGTCTGCTTGGCGCAAATCTCCACTTAGGTAGGCTCATGCTGCCTGCACAGGACACACACTGATCTCCTTATGAGCATGCAGAGTCTACATATCTTAATCAACCTCTTTAGTGAAGTTACCAAAGATTCGCTTAGCTAACTCTGAACATTTTTTATTAAAGAAATTGGTATACTGGCAACACCCTTCATCTCCCTGATTACTTAGCTGAGCCGCAGTATTTGAACAAGAATGGAAAGGATTTCTGCTGCCTCTGCCCATTTATTTATCTAGCAAACAAAAGCCCTTACACTGTTGAGCAAATATCACGTGCATTTTTCCAATGCACCATTCATGGCAACCTCTTCAGGAAAGGGGACTGATATGCAGAACAGAACCATTCAGAAGTGGGGTTTTTCTTTTTAGATTTGTTTTTTTTTCCCCTCCTTGACCATAGGCTGCAAATTGGGAGACAAAGAAACCAGCATGTTCAGCTGCTGACTCTGCTCCAAGCTGGGCAAATCAGTTTTCTCCTGTTTGCATTTAACATTTGCCCAGGCAGATCTAGAAGAAACTTTTCAGTACAGCCCAAGCCTAGAAGTCCTGAACAACCCCCCTTTGAGTCTTACAACAGAATTTTAGGGACAAACTTGATTCCTCCCCAGATTTCCCCATTTCACAAGCTCTGAAATTTGGAGCTCCCAGAAGCCCACAGATGATTCTGTGGCTGAGCAAACTTGTGGGAGGAAGAGAAGTTGCTGCTACCAAAAGACACATTCAAACTGCTGATCCAGCAGAAGAAAAAAAAGCAAAAAACCAAAAACCACCCACCATCAGTACATTTTGCCTCTTCCTTGCTAGGGGTGTTTCCTTTCCTCCTTGTCCAAGTAATTAAGATGCCCAGGTTTTGCATTATTCTCAGCTCTCCTTTGCACTGCGCGGGAGGAGGGAAAGCCTCTGGAAAGCAGCTAGCGCTGTGCAGCTGATTCACACTGTTTACACCAAAACCATAACCAGGCTCATTCCTGCTGAGGCAGCACATTTCCCCTTGATTCTATAAAGCAGAGCCGTGTGGAGTGGCACACATCAAGATTTCAAGGCTTTTTAATTAGATGAGGCATGACATTTTTATGGTCCACAAGATCCCAACCAATGAAAGCAGCAGATGCAGTGGAGCAGCTGCATGGCTCCAAAACCCGGTTTCTGCATGCAAACGAGGTTGGCGCCTCAACTTCCCCAGGATCAGAGCTCTTCAGGGCACCACCGATGTCCTCATTTGCCTGTAAAATGAGGTCTCTTGCTGAAGTTCACTGGTGCAGCTATAACTTCCCTTTTTTGGGTGCAACAGGCATGTATCAGTAACACTAAATCATTCAAAGTCAAAAAATGGGAAGTCAATCTAATTTTATTAGGAGGAGGGAAGCGACACCCAAGGTGGTATAAAATACGCAGATAGAGAGACTGTTTATAAGCAAATTTAGTGTCATAAGATAGAGCATAAGGCTGCTCTATCTTACACTAACATAGACCTGCCCTCTGTGTACATGTGGGCAGGTCTGCTCAGATATCGTGTAAGAACATAAGATACGCAAGAGCTACAAAAAAATTCCCAGGTAGAAGAGACAAAATAGCTGTAAAAACCCTGCGTTTGCATCATGCTTCTATCGTGACCACTCTTCAGGGGAAGGCAGCAACCAGCTGGATCTACCTGTGCTGGACCAGCTGCAGTCTGAAAGCCATGCAAACATCTCAGCTTTTGCACAACCCTACACGTGCATCCTCCTAACAGAAAGGGAGAGCAGCCGGCTCCCACTGGACTAAAGCTGTGCAATACCAGAGTTATCGGACAGATTCTGTCCTGGTGGAAGTACTGGGACAAGTTTTAACAAAGCTGAATTTGACCAGCTTGCTGGGGGTACCAAACAGCACCTATGCATTCAGAGCTCAGTCTCAATTCAACATTTGTTTCCACTATTTCATCCACTCACACCCTGGTTTGTAACAGGCTTCCAGGAAATTAAAATAGCTACCATTCGATAGCATGGTAAAGACGCATAACATCAGCATTGCGCTGAACAAAGTGCAAGCGCATCCAGGGAAGTTGCTGCAAAGTCAAGGAAAAAACTGAGCAAACCCAGAGCAAGGCACAGCCACAGGAGTGACAGCATCCATCAGTTCCCAGACACTGAGATAAAGGAGTGTGTTTTAGGTAACTGGGATAAGTTCCTCCTAAAGCCTGTGGGACAGGAGACAGGAGCAAAACAGCTGAGCAAATCGGAAGGGAGCAGATCAGGCATGCCAAAGAAAGCAGAGATAAGTCTGTCTGTAGTGACACTGGGGCAGAGGAGGGCACTTAGAAGACGTAGGAGAGTTATCAGGGTAGAAAGCAGCTGTTTCTGTGCAGTTTGGAGTCTGACAGTCTGCCTTGTCCAAGCAGCAGATGAACTTGTGTCTCAAAAAAAAAAGAAAAGCAAAAAACCAGAAATATCCTTTGTCTCAAAAAGCAGTCTTCATTAAAATAGCAGGTGCTGTCTGGACAAATGATGGCCTGCAGCACAGTGTGTGACACAAAAATAAGTTGATAAAACAGTTTTGTGTCCCCCCCCTTCCCTGCTCCATGAGACCATGTTTCCCCCCAGGGCCAGACTGATGCTCTGGGGGCCAGGACTCACCTGAAGAGGTTCTCCGCCCCCGCTCGCATCCTCATCTCCTTGTTGATCTGCTGGTTAATTCGTGCACGGCGATGCTGCAGCTTGCTGCGCTGGGTCTGTGCAAAGGGATCGCAGCCCTGCTGAGAAAGACATCACGGTCTCACTACGGCACAACAGTGGCTTTCCCCGTCCCACGGGCCTGGGGGCCTGCTCGGTTCTGCATCACCCCCAAGCAGCACAGTGAACACGCATGCATACACGGAGGCTTTGGGTTTCTTTCCATGGAGACAGATCATCTTTCTTGCCATCTCCCACAATAGCCAAGACAATGCCATTAGCGGATAAAAAGTTCAGTGATGTCGAGGGCTGCAGGCTTGTGATACAACCCTCCTACACATTTCCAAGCCGTGGCTGGGAGCAGCAGCAAGCTTGAATTGCAGCAGGACAGGGTCAGGTTTGGCACAAGGAAGCAACATGCGTTGTTTAAGCTTGGGGACAGACCGCTGCCAGACACAGTCCCTGCAGGATTTTAGGCACATGCTACCTGGGAGCATGTGGACAAGACCCTTGCTACAGCTAGGGACAGAGAAGTGTCCCCTCCACCCCAATTTCCTCTGAAGATTTGCCACCCTGTAGCACTAGACCAACCCCACTCAGACCACCACACTCAAGAATGATGGTAGTGCCATATTTCAGATGCCTTGTTGCTTTATGCATCTGTATGGCCCTGGAGAGCTGCATACCAAAGGCATTTGGAGTCCAGCATCCCAAAAAGCAGCACAGCTTTTGAGAAAGTGTCGGAAGCAGCTGGCAATATTGGGTGATAAAAATCTCTCAGCTACTCAAAAACAGCTTCCCAAATACAACAGTGAAACAATACAGAAACTAGACATCTCTTTTCCAGGATCTTACCATGCAGATACCACACAAAAGAGTTAAGATAACCATCCTGAGGACATGCTGCAGATGAGCTCAACAAAACCCTAAAGCTTGGAAATAGATGTGATCCTGGAAATAGATGTGATCATGCCATTTACAAGTGCTCGCAACTCTTGCTGGCTACAGCGGAATCAAGTCCAGGCAGCAAGTCAAGAGTTCATGCGATGGAGACGTGATTTGCACAAAGCAGTAAATTAATTCCATCCCTGCCTCATTTGCTACGGCTCACTTTCTGCAGACAGGGAAGTACGTTTAATCTCTAACTTCAGGAAATAACAGATGGTAATATCCTTCTGTCTTGCAAGGGCAAAAGGTTACTATGGGATGCCCCAAGCAGAAACACTCTTGAGAAAAGGGTCTCTGCAATCAGTGCCACAAAAGCTCTACCCAAGCAGAGACGATTTCTATTGTGCAAGGAACAGTTCAGACAGCTGAAACCGGCCCCTACGAGCTCCCTGGATAAAAAGCCTGTTTGGAAGGGCAAAGGCTGGGCAGTTCAGGAGGCTGGAGACCTCGGAGCCTGCTTTTCTCACACCAGTGTGAAGTGCATGCCTTTGACGCTGGCAGCATTGCCAAGACCAATACAAGGATGGAAAACACCCTGTATGAAGTGTCTGACGAACACAGCAGCCTCACTCTGACCCGCTGCAGGAGCCACCTCTAACTGCATGCACATCCCTCTAAGGCAGTAGTAAGGACTCACTGTAGCACTAAAACTGAAGTTACTCAAAGCCCCTACTCCAACCTCTTATTTCCCTTAGAGAACCTCAATCCTCAGTTTGCTACACACTGACAGTCTACTGTTTTACCTCCATCATCACTGCTGGGGAACCCTTCACCTTCACATCAAGAGGGTATTTTGCCACCCAAGAGACTCTGCAGAGCCCTGACAGACTGCTGTTTCCAACAGTCCATGCTACTGTCCAATCCAAAATGTCTCAGCTAACTCCATCCACATAAAGAAACCCTTGGTGGACTTCACCAGGTCCCTTTTCCCTACGACACTCAAAGGAGGTGCTTGCTTGGGAAATCCAGCCGGATGGGTTGCAACAGTCTCAGATCCAATGGCTTGGGCAACACTTGGTCACATCTCTAGGAATACTGAAGATCTCATATCTTCCCCGTGAGATTCTGAGAAGAACAAGTAGTTTGTTAGGAAGGGTTCAAGTGACTTTTCTGGAATGTTAGAGAGGTAGGAAAGGAAAAACTTCTCATTCAAAAAAAGGGACCAGCTTTGATTTGTAGGGAATGGAAAATTTTGCATTTTAAACATGCTTCAGGCTAGATGTCTATAAAAAAACAATTTCTCTTAAATATATTTACAGACAAACGAGAGGTGTCCAGTTCAAAAGACTTCCTGGGATAACATGGACATTTTCATTTAAGTGTACCAACTATGAGGGCAAATCCGACATTAGAGATTGAGGAATCAAAGTCACCCCATCTGGTCTGTAAATCTACAGGCTTAGTGTTTTGCAGTAATCCATGAATTTGTTGCAATTACTGGAGGCTGAAGGAGCAAGCTGGAAGCACAAGACCCTGGTTATTCTAGAAGAGCAATTAAATGGGACATTAAGGATAACACCAACTGCTGCACGAATCTCAATTCCAAGACAGTCAGAGGAACAAATACCCTCTTCTGAAAGGTCCAATTTCTAGAAACACTATGGAGGAACCTACCCATCTCCTGCACACACCCTTTGCCCAGGGAGAAACTCAAGAAGTTGAAAGAAAATGGAAAAGGATGAGGATTCCCACACCACACAACCCAGTGATGGATTGTGCCAGGTTTTCTCAAAGGAGAATAAGCTGGGTCATAGCTGAAGGCACTTCCAAGCAACAGGTCCTACTCAAATCCAAACACCAAGCAGCAAAGAGGACAGCACAAGCCTCTCTTGGCAACAGGATTCAAGGGAATCTGCAAAGAATGAAGTACAGCCCATTCGAGGGGGTGCGTGTAATGATTTGGTTGAGAAAAAAACTCAAAACTCAGAGATGCCCCAGAATAAGAGGGTGTCAAGGAATGGTTTTGCTCACTGAAGCACTGCTCCTAACCACCAGGCCTGCAATCAAAGCAAACAGAGGTGCAAGTCTCCAGAGCAGCAGAAGCAGGACAAGAACAGGGTGGGAAGGCTGGTATATAGGCAGCAAAAGGGACTGAGCTCAAAACTAACCTGGTCTCACACACTGAGGAAGACAGAGCTGTGGCTGGAAAGGAGCTCTTCATACAGACATATTCCAAGGCATTTTAGGAGTGTTTCTTTTAGCACTTAAGAGCTGATTGCAAACATTGCCTTCAACCCTGTTTCCCCATATAGCACACAACGTTAACCTATATACAGGAAATTACAGCTTAAAAGGAGGGAAAAGGAGCAGCAAAGAAAAGACTGTGCTTATTAGAGTTTCAACAACCTGTCACGTTTACAGGTGACAGCTGCCTTGTGCTTGTCAGCTCCGGAGGCATGCAAACCAAACGGGGGTATGCAAACATATCCAAATACATGCAAGGGAATGGGATGCAAACCCCCCCCCCCCCCCCCGAGCCTGCAAGTCTCTGGGAGCCATAAAAATCAGCCCAAAGCAGGACAAGCTCAACAGCAGTTTCTCAACCTGTTAGGGAAAACCAGGCACTGTCCATCTCGCAGCACTGCTGGAAGGAGAGAAGAGCCAGCTGTGCTCCTGCAGCTCCAGAGTCCACCTGGAGAAGCAGAGACCTTGCGCTGAGCTTGGAGAGGACAAGGAAAAAACCTGTTACTGGGTCAAGCTAAACTCCAGATTTGCACTAACAGCCATCCTCAGCAAATCCTTGGCACAGAGGGGAAACAAAATACATGCTGCTCTGAGAGAAGCAAGCTAAAAGCCTGGTTCCCTGCAGTGTTCACCCCCACAATGCAATAACTCCAGCTCCCTGCCTGCAATCCCAGTGGCAGCTCCCCCACACCAGTAGCATACAGAAATGCTGTGGTCAGCCCAAAGCCTGGGACGAGGCACCGGAGCCGAGATCCTGCCCTCCCTCGGCCTCTGTGGGAGGGAGGCGGAGCACATCTTTTCTTTTCAGCCTCCAGTTCTTATTCCTCTCGCAGGAACTTTCATCATCTTTGAGACCTCTCTAACTCTTCTAAAGGTTTGGTTGAAATCAGTCAGAGGAGTTTAAGAATTAGCAGGGAAGAGAAGCAAAAACTACGTGAGAGCCAGGAGACCCAAAGAATTGTCTCTTCTGTCATTTGTCCTTGGCAAAGGCA
The DNA here is from genome assembly GCF_036370855.1 of Dromaius novaehollandiae. Taxonomy (NCBI): domain Eukaryota; kingdom Metazoa; phylum Chordata; class Aves; order Casuariiformes; family Dromaiidae; genus Dromaius; species Dromaius novaehollandiae. The sequence goes on along the minus strand of NC_088099.1, from coordinate 167,954,443 downwards.
CACGTAGAAGGACAACCCAAAACCATGCAGGAGTGCCAAGCATTAGGCTGTAGAAAGGATATTCTTGTCCGGAGGCAAGGCATACAGGAGGACAGCTATGGCAGAAATGAGATGCAGCGTGGCATGAAAAGCCACTAGGATGACTCTACAAGACATCCAAGGAAAGCATTAAAATCTCTTCATTATAAACAATTAAGGGGTATAATTAATCAACCTGGCCGTTCCTCACTCTTCCTAGGCCCAGCTTGAGACAGCACCAAGGAGGGGGGCAAAACTCAAGTCACCGCAGTGTCAAAGCTCTGGAAGCCAAAGCTGATCAAAGAGACCATTGCTCAAGTATCCAAACACAGAAGCACCGATAACAATTAATCGCTTTGGCTTTCCGTGCACGCACAAACACATTGCCTTCCAGGAACACTTGCAAGCCCTGGGGAGCAGGCGCTCCAACAGCACCGGGATGCTGCAGCACTTGGATTTGCCCAGACTTCTGCCTGCAAGAGACAAACTAAGCCACTTGTACAGCTGCAAGGTTGTTTTTCCAGCTGAATGCTGCGTGTCTTTTCAATCCGATTTAATGAGATAGTTATCAATTCCCATCCAGGCTCTTAAGCCAACAACAAAACCATACTGGAAAGTCAGGTATTAGAGCTCTGATGTAACAGCAAAGCCTTGGGAGGATGTCAAGTCAGGATCTTGAGACTTGCTGCCCTTAGGGACTTCACTTGATCTTCCCGCATCTTGCTTTCTTCACCCATTGTGAAGCTCGGTAACTGCAATCAACCACGAAACTGCAGCACATCTCTCCATAAGAGGCTCTGCCATCTATCCTGAAGCATCATTACCAACCAGCATGTGCTGACATAAGCACGCTGCCAAGGCCACCACAGCAAACAACTACATTTAGTCTCCAGCTGTTCCTGGAGACCTTCAGAAATGAAAGTTTTCCCCAAATATTGAAGCAATAAGGAAATTCAGCACCAGAATGAGAAGCTTAGCCCAGGCAAGCTTACATATAGGAGAGAAAGAAAACACCACAAGCAAAGACCACCTTTAGATTGAAAGGGGTGTTGGGAAAGATCAGAGAAAGCATGCACAGCCCCTCACAGCTTGCATTCAAACAGACAAAACTGTCTGTATCTATTCTCTTTGAGTTGCAACCATGAGCTAAAAGCCATAGAACAGAGTTTCTAAAGTAAGTGGTGACAGATTTCAGCATGCTTTATATAAGAGGGCATAAAAACAAAAAAAGTTGTTGCAAGTTTTAAAAGGGATTCTCCTGGCTTAATTCTTCTCTGCACAAACTCTTGTGAAAAACTCTTTTAGAACAGAAAAAAAGCATGCTATTTTCAAACAGTTTCTTGGGCTTTCGAGCGTACCTGGGGACATTGATACAAGAATAAAGTTGGGTGGCTCTGAAGCAGCCAAGCGAAAAGCCAGGTTGAACATGACATTTCTTAGATCTCCATTTAAAAGGCTTTAAGCTAGGTAAAGTGAGTACTGAACGCCTCCATCAACAAGAGGCCATAAACTGTGCAGCACCTATAAAACAGCCTGTGCTGTTCTGACTGCATGTACACCAAGTACAACATATGTTAAGAAAGCCATGAAAACGAATGAGGTGTGGGTCATTAAGTTACATGACTGGTGTCCCGCTCTGAAGTTTATTGCTTCTGACAAAGGAGGATTAGAGCCAGTATTATTGTAGCAAGGCCATTCTGTGCTCAGAAGAAATCTGCCAAATAATACTACATTCAACACTCAACGTGCAAGGACAATAATGTTACAGAAAGTGCTCACGCTGTACCTTCAGGTAAGGGGGAAGAAAAATGGGGAAGAGGCCAGGGAGCATCTTCCAGAGGAGGCCAAGACAAATACGTTCCCTTATGAGCAATCTCAAGGTTTCTGCCAGCTTAAACCCTGCCTTTGCAGGGAACACATACAATGATGTAATTGTGCTGGTAACTCCCAAAGCTGACACTTCTTCCAGTCTATGAACATCCATGTGGGGTGTTAAATAGGGCAATTATGTGGTTAGGCTTCCTCTTATAAGCAAGTCCTTAGGGAATGTTTGCTTAGAGATGGTCATCAAATGTACTTTGCACTTCTGGTCTCCAGTACCGTAAAGAGATGGAGACAAGATGCGTCTCATGATGAGGCACATCTAGCATCTAATTTGTGACCTTGGTGCAAGAGCAAGGCCACTGCCTTCCTGCTTTGTTACTGGCACTAACAACACACAAGACTGCGATCACCTTTTGGAAGAGGTGGAGGCCAGCAAGTCCCAAGAGAAAAGCCATGCACAAAGGGACTCATTTCTGCTGCAGCATTTCTGCTATGAAAGTAGGAGCTTGGCAGCTGGAGGCAACTCGGGAACAACAAAGCCCAAGCGTATTAAGTGATCAAAGGATGGCTGTGAGCTGTCAGCATGACATCTGTGAGAAAGGAAAATGTGATCCTAGGATGTGCTGCTACAGTTACAAGCAACAGAGAAATGGAAATGCAAGTTCTGTTACTTAAGGGGCCACTGAATCCTTGTCTGGAGCAGCGGACACAGCTCAAGAGCATGCTAGTATAAAGCAGGCATGGATCTACTCAAAATAGAAATCAGAAAGGGATCTGTAGCTATGAGATTAGCTACAGCCCAAACTGATATCCAGCAAAAGCTACTTGTAAAGCTATAGTTTGGCTGCATCATGAAAGGCCTCCATAGCACAACTGCTGGAACAGGGACTGAAATGGGAGAGCTGGAAGGACCACACAGTCTAATGACTTTTTCCAGCCACAAAACACTCATCACCAGGAGTGTTACAAATTAGAAAGGCTCAAGAGTATCCACAGAATAGCTGGTGAAACCAAAATATGTTGAATTCACACATTAACAGGATACATCCAAAATACCACAACAACATGAGATGTGATGCCAACCTAGGCTGCAGACCCATCACCAAGTAAATGAAACACACATGCTCAAGGACAGAGAAGTTATAGGAGATTGCTGTAGGACAGTGGAGCACCAGCTGGTCCTGTATCACTACCACATAGTATAAACACACACACACACACATATATATATACATACACATATATAATATATATATATTACACTGACCAACAGTATGAGTGTCACCAAGGGGTGAACCAATGCTTCAGAGAAATCAGGCATTTTCCATAACGACCTCCTTTTTCAAAGGGGTGGCACCCGTTCTCATGATAACAGACTTATCTGCCTTAAGATTTATAGTTAAGGCCATACACTGCACACATGTGGCAGCATATCTCCACTCAGTGCCAGACAACACAGGCTTGTAACTTCACTCACTCTTGGTGCTGATCCAAAAATCGGTCTTATCAAATCTTACAACAAAAAGTAATACAGTTTGATGCTAGAAACAACCAGAGCTCAGGAAATCAGGTCAATGGCAGGATTAAGCCATCTTGGTTTCCACTGCTCAGATTGACTCGGGAGATGCCGGATACCATGAGTATGCCAAGCTCTTCAGCATGGCCCAGCTGGATTTAAGAAAGTGACCCACGATGCTCAGCTTACATTGCTCTATCCCCTGAAGATCTCCAGCTCCCTTCAGCATTTTCATTATCCCAGACTGCTGCATACGACCCTCCGTCTTGGGGAATTTTTCTTAAAAAGAGAATTTTATAAATTATCCCTCCAAGGAAACAGACAGATTATTACATTTTTCTTTAAAGGGAGGAAGTCAAGAAGCATCAAAGTGTCACTATCCAACCTTTCCTGAGGGAAATAACAGGATGTGGTTCAATTCTGCTGTCAGACTATCCATGGTGATTTCATTCAGTCAACCTCTCTCGAGTATTGTCTTGTTCCCTCATCACACCAGTCAGTCGCTGAGGTTAGTTGCTCCAGGCAGAAATACACCCCTCGTACAAAATTCCAGGGGATCTACTCAAGTCTGGCTCTCTGTGACTCACCTCTGTCTCATCTCCTTCTACCCCAGCTACTTCCAAAAGCTACCCCAGGTGCTACTTCTGTATGCACAATATGTCTACTACAGGGAAAACACTGGAGGGTGTTTGGCAGTCAGGATATAAGACATTGAGCCAAAGCAAAGCAGGCTACAAAATGTGCCTGACAAGTCAGTTTGACACCTGATAGCCATGAGGGGAACACTCCAGATATAGCATATTTTGGCAGCCACGGTAGATTTGGTACACTGAATGGTTCACGATGCCTAAAATCCCCTGTCATCCAAGAGGAGACTCCTTCAAGTAGGGCTGGGGTTCAGGGGCAATGGAAAAGCTGTGCCAGTGCTGTACTCATTTTGCTGCTGACTCTAAAGGTCTCCAACCTCCAGAGCTCTCGGTTTAGTGAGTCTCAGGCAACAAGCCCATATAGAATTCAACACCGCAGAGCAACTAACCCTTCCTGCAATGCTAGTTTGCATACTCCACGCAATTAAAATCGCATGTGAAGGAGTGCAAGTGCTAAAGTACAAGGAAACCAAACAGTTTTTGCTCAGGAACCATTCCCAGCAACTCCAGCAGGAGTGATGAAAAAACAGTTCAAGGTCAAGAGTTGGAAGGGTCGGGAAACAGAAGTCAACAGCAAATGTAACTCAGACAGCATTCAGAGGAGACCCAATGCAAGTTCTCCAAGTGAAAGGTAGCTCTTTACTTCATTTGCTCTTCATTCTCGAACCCAGTGCAAGATGGGCAAATTACACATTACAGAATATCAACGCTAGCTCTATAGTTTTTAAAAAAAGTCAAAATCCTGTATGCAGACAAGTAAGAGCTCAAAGATGACACACCAACCTCTACAGACACGTGGAAGGCTGTACTAGGAAATGCTGACACTCTTCGCTGCTGTGGCATACAAAACACTGCTGTTATTAACAGAGATACCCTTGATCTGTGACCCACAAACCATGTACGTGGCCTCAGGCTGTAACCTCAGCCCACTCTCACCCTGCAAATTTTATCCAGCAATTGCTTACAAGACCTCCAACTCAAGGCAGGTACTCACTTTCATGCACTGTCAAGACACTCAGGAGCAGTAATATTTTCCAGCATAAGCATGTGTAAAGTTTCATCCCCAGCAGAGTCTGCACAGAGAGTCCAACAGATGGAAAACCGACAGTGAAAGTAGGGCAACTAACCATAGTATCAAACTCTACACTCCTGGTTTATTTCCAGATCATTTTGAACCGTGCTAGTGTGAAAGCACTACTATCTCAACAGAGTCAGAGCTGTCAGCTGGGATTACTATTACTTTTCGTCATCCATGAGATTTTGAACTGGCCACACAGAACAAGTGGCCAAGTGACCCTGGTTCAGCCTGTATTAGCAAGCCAGAAAGAGCAAAACAAAACCCAGGAGACTGCTCCATACACAAAAAGCAAACTAAAATCCTTCTTTTAAAAGATTATGGATAATTTCCTCCCAGCCAAGTTCATTTTAAAAACTGATACAGGCTGTGACTCCAAGACAAGAGTAGGTCACAGACATATTCCTCCCCCCTGCCCTTAATGTCTGTTTATATATAAAAGTCACTATCATGAAACTAATCTCATGAAGCACTCCAGCTGAATGCTGTTTTTCTGTGGGAGACATTAGCAGCTAAGACCTCTAAAACCTTTATTGAGAATATGGTTACATCACGCAGCCTTTTAACAAATGAGTTGAGGATTAAGGTTTTAAACTCCCCAAAGAAATGCCCTGGCTGTTGGCTAATGCACTGAGCGAAAGCAAGGGGGTGGGGAGGGAGAGGAAAAAAAGAAAAAGAGTATTTGGCTTTTCAGACAGCTCAACCTGTACAAATCTGCATCCACACCTTCCATTTCAGGAACCTGCACCGGCTCCGGGAAGATCGGGGAGGCACAGGGTTGCCTGCATGTCATGAAAGACAGGCAGGGCGCCAGCAGGAAACAGATGTATTAAATCTTTGGCTACAGAACGTTAACCCCAGCAAAAGATAACCACCACAGTGATATTTGTAATCCTCTGCAAAAAGAATAAACACACAGCAGTCACATCCACAGCCTCCAATGCATTCAAAGATGACTAGCGAGGGCTACACTAGTTTTTTTCCTAAGCTGATACTGCTAATAGGAAATCTAATCAGGTGCTTTTACAATAAAGAAAATAATCGTGTTATGACAGATGCTGCATATCCTCTGCCAGTTTTTTTTTTTCCAAATGGTTTGCAACATTTTCCTATGTTATTCTCTTCTGTGTTACTGTCCAAGAGATTCAAGCAGCGTAAACCAACTGCTCATACAAGGGAAATGGTGTGTCCATATGTGGACTAGATTGGAAAAGATGTCCTGCTAATCTTCCCCTGCGAGTAGCACCTGCTATTTAGACAAGGCTCTGGGTAAGCTCCAACCTGGTTTAAGGTTGCAGTCTCTAACTGAAGTCAGAAAGGCCAGACATTAGCATGGGTGACTCAAGATCAGATTGATCCTTCTCTAGCAGAGGTTGCAGTTTCAACCCTTGCTTGGGAAAAACCACCTCCAGAGCCCGAACCAGCTTTTTTTCTTCTTGCCAAAGGGCTGCAGAAACAGAGCTCTGCACAGCACCTCTTTGCTGGAGAACGAGTTTTTAAAATTATATCCTTGTAAAAGGGATCGGATTACAAGGAGAATTCACGGCAGGTCTACAAAGCTCCCTCCCAGGGGACAGGGCTAATGGGAGACACTTAAAGCAGTCCTGGAAGCCAATGTTTACCTGCCTTATCGCCACTGTACAACAAACAGTACTCTTTAAAGCCCTCTCAATCACAGGAGCATGCAATACCCCCGTTGACACCCAAGGGACACGGAGGAAAGTCACACCGAGCACCAGCATCGGTGGCAACCTGTGGACAATCCCTGCTGGCTTCACCCTGCTGTTACTAATTAAACGAGTGACGGCAAAGGCGTTATCAGCCTGATCTCCCAGGGCAGCTCGCTCACGCACAAAAAACAACCAAAAAGAGCAAGTGCACAGAGTCAGGCTGCGGGTGCGTGGACTCTCCTCGCATGCAGCTCCGGCCGTGCGGGAAAGCATGCCATGAAGCAACACCCCGCTGGTTACCTCCGGCAGCAAGAGGGAGCATAGACGACGCTCTGCTGGGCAGAACTGGCTTCCTACAGGCAAGAGGGAGGAAAAGCCAAAATATAGGAGAATTAAACAGGTTGAAAGAAAGAAAAAATCAGTCACCAGGAGGCTTGCGGAGGAAGCGGTGGTGGAGGAATGGGGTTTAAGAGACAAGTCGTGCAGGGCTGCCTCTGTAGATGGGTTATTAGACCGGTTTCCATCCTGCATCAACCTGAACACCCCAAAACAGCCCAGGCCTTTGCCCAACACCCCAGCAAGGTCGGAGGACGAGGATGGACCTGCATCGCCATCCATCCTTGCAGCACCCATGGGCACCTCCGTGCCCCAGGACGGTCCCTGCTCTGTTGGGGGGAGATGGAGAGAGACCATAAAGCAACGCCGAGCTCCAACATGTCCCAAGGGGCATCAGCCAGCGCGTGTCCCCCCCCCGCGGGCCCCCACCACCCCTGCCCTCACCTTCCGGGCGCTGCTGCTCTGGAGGGCTTGCAGCAGGACGAAGCCGCCGTCCCCGTCTCCTCCGCCGGCCGGGCTCTCCTCGGCGGGGGCCAGCATCTCCGGCGGCACGGCATCCGCGGGGCCACCGCGGCCCCCCCAGAGCCCGGGGCCTCCCCGGTGGGGCCCCGCGCGCCCCCAACCTCCTCGGGGTGCGACGGGGGCTCCGGGCCCGGCCCTGGGAACCAGCCCGGGGGGGACCCGCTGACCAGGCGGCGAGGGTTAGACGCCCACTAGCCCCCCCGGCCCCCCACGCTGCGGGCAACCGACCTCCGCCTGGGGGCGAACCCCAGTCCCGCCTCCCCCAGGCCCCTCGGGGGCTCCCCCAGCCCCCCACCCGCCGTGGGCAGGCACCCCCCGGCCGGGATCGAGCCCCCCCGAGCCGCGCCGCCCCCAGCGGCCGGGTGAGAGGCGCAGCCCTCGGCCGCCCCCGAGCAGCAGCAGCAGCAGCAGCGGGGCCCGGCCCCGGCGCGGGGCATAAGCTGGGCGGCGGGGCGGGGCGAAGCCAGGCCGCGGCCAATGGAGGGAGGGCGGGGCGGGGATCGACGGCGGCGTTGGCCAATGGGAGCGCCCGGACGGAGGGCGCGGGGCGGGGGGGGTTGGCGGAGCGGTTCGGGGAGGGGAGGGGCGGAGGGGTGCCCCGTCGCCCGTGGCAACGGTGGGAATTAGAACGCCGAGGGCGTCACGGGCGGGGCGGGGCCGCGCGCGCCCCTCCCCAGCTGGGCGGCCCCGCCCCTCGGGCACATCTGGGCGCAACCCCCCCCCCCGCCCTGCGCGCGCCCCGCGCCACAGCTGGGCGCCTCCTCCCGCCCATGCCACATCTGGGCGCCCCCCCCAATTCAAGCCCGGCATTACCCGCACGCTTGCCCCCCCCACCGTGCAGCCCCTGGCCTTGCCCCCCCCCCCAGTGCAACATCTGGGCTGCTGTGGCAGGGAGGAGGGGGTGCAAAAAGGCAGCACAGCGCACCCCCCCCCCCCCCAGCCAGGACTCATCCCAGCTCCTGCTGCCTTCTACAGCAATGCAGCGTCCAAGCTGCTCCCCGCCGTGCCACCCCTTGGCCACATCGTGCCCCCACCCCAAAACATCTGGACTGTGGCGTAGCAGCTGGGTGCTGGACCCTGCATCTGCCTTCCCTATCAGCCCTGAGCCGAACACGGCCACGCTCCTGCAGCACGTGGGCCTCGCAGTGCCCTTCCTCCGCTACAACTGTCAGACACTGCTCCTACACAGCCCTGATTCTTTCCAAAAAGAAGAAAAAAAACCCTTTGCTTTCTCTGGGCAGAGATACAGGCAAAACCTGTCCCACTTTTACTGCCTTTGAGACATCTCGGTAAATCACGAGACTATTTTGCCTTCAAGCATGCTCGTAAAATAAGAACCAACCTAGTCAATGTTGTTAAAGCCGGCAAAGTTTTGTGAAGAAGTGCCCGGAGACTGAAAAACACCAGCACCCTGGTTGCACGCTCAGCACGGTGCCTCTGCGTGTACCCTAACGCGTGCAGCGCCCGGCACAGGGATCTGGGCTGGATTCTCCCAGTGCCACCAGGCTTCGGCTCAGCATCCGCCGGGGCTGTGAACACGGCACACCGGCGTGTGTCACCCTGAAGAGGTCCCGTAGCCTTTCCTGGGGCCTCCGTTTACTTCCATAATAAAGTTAATGAGACTGCACTTGTGCACGATGAGTCGTATTCATTGCCGACAGGGCACGTAGAGCAACGTGCAGATTCAGCCATTTAACAAGCGGAAAAAAAAAATTAGCGCTGTATGCATTAAACCATTTACATTGCATGAATTTATTTCATAACAGCCCCGTTCGACTAAACCGCTTCCCCTTTCCCCAACAAGTTTTCCTTGTCGGTTCTTCGAGGTTTGGTCAGCTCGGAGGGGTGTGATCTTGGAGGACCAAATGCACCGCACACCTTGCCCAGCTCAAGGCAGGCGCCAAGGGCCCAGGTCTCAGCTTCTCCTATAGAAATGGTTGTTGAGCACAGTGAGATGGGAACATTGTATTTCTCTTCCTTAAAACACGCTCCAACGTAAAAAATACCCCATTTGCCAGCGCAGTCGCTGTTGTCGTGTTGCTCGTCATTGCACCTTAATGTTTGCAGCAGCCTGATGCCTGCAAAACCCGCAGACGTGGAGCCCACGCAGGAAGAACCTTCTCCCTGCCCAAATGCGCAGCCGGCTCCGGCTCCTCCGCGCCCTTCTTCGGGGAGGATGCGTCGTTCTGGTTCGCTTTCTGCTGACGAGGAAGCCGCGTTCAGCCCAATTTGGACTGACGCCTCGCAGGCTGTTACCACCAACACAGCCCTTGTGGTTGCCAGCAGCTCGCCGCGCCGGCGCCGAGCAGGGGACCCGTTGGCAGCCCGGCTCGGCTTTCCCGGCGGCAGAGCCCTGGACGGAGTGATCCTGCTCCCCGTCTCCCACATCAACTCCTTTGCAGAGAGCTTTGGCATCTGCAAAGGGAAAATATCGTATAAAAAGACCTTGGTTATCAAGGGGGTTGAGCCAGGTTGTGTTTTGGTGGGATTTACAAGCTGGCTGGAGCTGGTCTGGGTTGGGGCGGGTTTCTCCCGGCTCGCATGCCATGCACACGCCATCCTTTCCCCTCGCAGACATCCCAGCTGGGGTGGGACAGCTTGGGAGAAGCTCTCACCAGGAACCGGGTGCTAGGGCTGAATAAGTCTCTATGGGACCCAGGGTGAAAATTCAGCAGAAGGCGAGAGCGTGGAAGAAAACCCGCGATACGCCAGTCGCCGGCTTTGCGACTCTGCGGCCCGGCAGAAGGAGGCCGAGAGCGAACAAGCCCTGGCAAGAAGTCCTCGCCTGCTCCCTGCCCTGGGGCCGGCTCCCACCCCTTGACGACTTTTACTCATCCAGCAAGAAAAGTGGCTTGGATGCATTTTCCACGGGTGGCGCAACCGGGATCAAAGAAGCCCTCCCGGAGCCAGCCCTGCCCACGGGGACCTCTGCTCCCGGCCGGCGACCGGGCTCGACCTTGGACCGGGGAATGTACAGCCCGCTACTCGCCCAGGCTGGAGATCTGGATACAGGGCAATGCCTTTCCCTGTCCTTTCCTTAAAATCAGGTGGTGCTGGCCCAGGAAAGCTTGCAGCTTGCATGCCAGTGGTTGCAAGTGCCAGGGCTGTGCAGAGCAGGCTGGTGCCCGGGAGAGATTTCCCTATGGAGAAGAAGGTTGGAGGGCTCCTCACTTTGTGCTGCCGTGCTTGCAGCCCTACGTGTTGTCTTAGGAGCGCTGATTGAGGACTGAAAACCTGTTTCAAGCCTCCTGCTCAGCTGCTAGGAGGTGCCTGATGGCAAACACAGGCAGGTGCAAGCAATAGACTCCCCTGCATGAACAGAGCTGGAGGAGAGAGGAGGAGGATGGTGCAAATGCTTTAGAGAGAGAGCAATGGGCAGCAGCAAGCAGCAGCCTGCAGGATCAGGCCTCCAGGTCCAGTGCCTGTGCTCAGAGACCCCCCTGAAGTGCAAGATGGGGCTGGTGCTAGGTAAGAGGCAGCTGAAAAAGTCTGGCTTTTGTGAGCAATTTAATCACCCAACCTCAGGGCTAATATCTCCCCCAAAGGAGAATTCCCCAAGCTGCTTGCACCATGGCTGTTTGGTGCAATGCAACAGCTCCTCTTTGAAGGTCCCAGACCTCTACTTGAGCAGTGCAAAGTGCTTTCCACCCAGCAGTTCCCCACACAGAAGAGGTGCTGGCTGATGGGTCTCCTAAAATTCACCTTTCAGGCTAAAACTTCATTTCCCAGGATGCATCTTGGGCTGGGGACCTCCAATCAGGGCCAAGGGAGTCTTGAAATAAGCTCCCTGCAAGGGGGCATTGCCCTTAGGGAGGTTGCTGAGGAGGTTTGTGAGGTCTTACCCACTCTGGGCAGCATCAAGAGAGCATGTTAGCCTGCACCAGGTGAGTGTGGGGGCCCACCAGCAGCTGCAAGCACTTAGGGCTCTGGAAGGGCTGGTAAAATATGAAGGTTTTCAGTCTGTTTCCCATTCTTTGAGAAGTTTGCAGGGTCTCTCCTTCTGCTTCGTGGCTTGTGTTTTCATCCTTGAAAATTCCTGGTTTTCCTAGGAGGGTGAAGGTCTCCTTTGCCCTTCGTGGATGGGGACCACCTAGGTGTTGTTTCAGTTGTAGCTGTATTGCTTACATCCCCTATAGCTTTAGGCTTCCAGGCAGGAGCAGTGATTTTGGGGGCAGGGGTGTCCAGCTGCTCCATGTGTACCTGGGGAGATGAGGGGTTCAGGCTCCCAGTGCTGGGAAGGAGGTGAGAGGAGAGAAGTGGTGATAGCTGGAGGATGGTGGCCTGGGTGTCTGCCTTTGAAAGGAGTCAGATTCTCAGTTTTGCTCTTGTTTCTTCCTTACGTTTTACTATTTTCTGCTGTGGTGTCTTTCTGGCTGTTGCTTTGAGGATGCAAATCAACCCTGGCATGAGACCCCCATCAGCCTGCAAGGAGGTCTGTGTTACAGAGTTGTGCATTTGCCTGCTCTTTGAGGGGGGGCTTTTTGTTTTGGGAGTGACCTTATTTTCTCTGCTGTGGCAGCAGCTTGGGGCTGAGCAGGGCTGGTAGCAGTGGGATCCCAACATGTAGTTGCAGACTTCAGGATCGAGCCTGGAGCAAACGCCTGGCAGAGCCGCCTCCGAGAGTGAAACCTCAGTGCTAATGGCTGCGTCTTGCTTGCAGTTGTCCTTGGGGATGCTGAGCAAGTCCTGCGTCCGTTCACGAAGAGGAGGCAGCTGCAAGAGCCATGGGGATCTCGAGGGCGAGCGGCACAAAGGCACCAGCGAAGGCGAAGAGCAGCATTAGCCGGTAGGCACTGCCAGCTATCGCGAGTGGGATGTGGGCAGGGGGGCTTGGGGTCTCCCAGCTTTGTGTTACTGTGCTTGAAGTGACTGCATGATATATCGGTAGGGCAGCTCATCCCTAAAATAGGCAGCTGTGAGATGCCTGGTGTAGATGCTCCAAATTTCCTTTTAGGGGTGTTTTTTTGGTGCTGCCAGACATACGGGTTTGGCAGTGTGGTTTCATACCCTAACCTATCTTGGCAGTATTTGCAGCTTTGCCACAAGACAGAGAGCTGGGAGATGCTGGCTGGTCATGGCAATGGTGGGACAGCTTTGCTCTTTCCCCAGGAAACACAAGAGTGAGTTGGACAAGGGGCAGGATGTGCCGAAGATGCCCAGAGGAAAGGCTGTGAGGAAGGAGCTGGAGGAAACTCTGTGCACGGATCAGGTAGGAGGTATCCTACTGGCCACCCTCCCCACGTGTGGATCCCGTGGGCTTTGGAGGTGACCCTCGAGCTGATCCCACCAGGCACAAGCATGCCGAGTTTTGTGCCCTGCACGCATCTGGCCTGTGGCACAAACTTTCTTCCCGTTAAAACTGTTTCCCTGTTCTGACCTGAGCACAGGCCCCTGCCTCAAAAGGGAAGAAGAAAACACCCAAAGTCAAGGAGAAGCCACTGCAGGAAAACATCATCAGCAGGTAACTTCTCCCGCAATGGCCTTGCCAGGAGCAGGGCTGGAAGGGGCAGACAGGGAGGAAATGGGAGCCCTTGGGCAGAGCTGGCAGAAAGAGTGGTGTCCTGGGGAGCTGAGGATGGCTCTGGATCTCTCTTCCAGTGCTTGTGTTGGAAGGTGGAAGATGTCCCACACTTGTGCGGGATGGAGTGGGGTTGTCCTAGTCTGACCAATAGACATGTTTTCAGTCAATGCAATTTCTCAGTGGGAACGGGGTCCCAAGGAGATGTACGAGATGTTCATCTCAAGAAAAGCTGCTGGAGACCCAAGGTGCTGCCTGGAGAGAGGAGACAGCTCTGTTCTCTTTGGGTTGCTTTAATTATCAAAGATCTTTTTTATCAGAAAAACTTGCGTTCTCTCTCTGTCTCCTTTTTTGCTAAGAAGCTCTCTAAAGCAAGAGGCTGCAGAAGGCAAAGGTCCTAGCTCAACTCCGTGTGATGGGATCCGAGTGAAAGAGGAAGCCGTGTCTGAACCGGTACGTGGCAATGTCTCTGCCGAAGGATTAAGGAGCACTCGTGTAGTTTGCTTTCAAGGGAGCTGTGAGGATGGAATCTGATACCTTGTGGTTGGGTATGAGCCCCTAAAAGGGTTTCTTTGAACACCTTGAATTAAATCTAGGTAGCCCAGAGTGGCAGGAACAGACCTTGCAAGGAGCTTAGAAGACAAGTAGGGTGCACTTAAGTCTGGTCTAGACTTCCAAGAGGCTGGAATAACTTTATAACGCTTCCTTAGCCTGAGATGAAAAATGTGCTTTGGGAAGACCTTGCAAATAATAGAAAGTGGCTTCCTGAAAACTTGTGCCAAATCTCCCTTTTTCCATGTTGGTTACTGCAGTGTCCGGGTTGAGCTGGACTGGTTTGCAGTAGCCATGGGGTGGAGTTGCAGCAGATAAAGTGGCCAGATACAGAAAATTTCAGGGTCGGATGAAAGGATCTGTTCCTATTTCAGCACAGATATGATATAAATAAAGGACTGTTCAGCAGATAGGATTTTTCACATCTGTCCTGTGTGTACACTGTATTTAAGCAGAAAGTTTGCTTCAGTTGTTAAAGAGCAAATTATCCCAAGCTTGTGCACCCCACCAGCAAATGCGCATGGCGTTGGGGCTGAATCAGTCATTTTGAGTGTTGAACCAAGAGTGAGAGCTGGTCTTAAAGGGGAGCACCAGGACCTTGGTGACTCGTCCCTGACCGAGACATCTGGTCTTTGCTGCTGTTGGAGTGATGGTGGAGAGCGCAATAACGTGGACAATGCAAAATGGATGGGGAATCGGCCACAATAACGTACCACATTTGGGCAAAAAAACCCCCAACAGGGCTGGGGTATAGGGTTACCCTGTGGCTGAGATAACCCCAGACAGACTAACTGCAACGTGGCTGCGGCTGCGTGTCCTGACTGGGGCAGACATTCAAGGAAGGCTTTGCCCCCCTAGAGCTGGTAGTGGCTGCGATTTGGGCCGTGGCTTTGTTGCAGGTGGAGCCTTGGGGAAGCCAGTGGGGCTTTACGTGTTGGCAGGTAGGACCAGAGGTCCATCAGTGGGGTAATTTCCCCATAGCAGGGCCCCTGCTGAGTGCTTTGCTGCTTCAAAGACGTTTGGCACTTGCTTTTCCCTTGAGTCACTGTCCCTCTTGCAAACTGTCCAAAATATCTGAGGTCTCTCCTGCATCAGGGTTTGCAGCTCTGCAAGGGCCAAGAGCTGAGCTGCATCCTCCCTGCCGGTGTCCTGGTATTGCCACTCTTCCCATTGCAAATACCTGGCATTTATGTGCAGGATTTCTTTGAAAGACTGTGGCTGGCTGCCGCTGGGCACCCTCCTGAATTTACCAGTCTGATTTTGACAGTGGCTGAAGGATTGTGAATTCAAGAGCAGGCGTATTCCCAGGGACCAGAAATGTCTGTTGCCATAAGCAACCTTTAATTAACTCATTTTTTTCCCCCCTCCTTAATGAGTTAACACAGCTGTTTCTCAGCAGAAAAAAAACCCTGTGTGGTTTTGGCCTCCCTTTAAAGCCTTAGAAAGGAAAACTTGGGGAGTCGGAATTGGTAATGAAATACTCGGTGCTTGGCAAGTGTTGGCTAAAGCTGGGACTGATTTCAGGGCACTGCACGGCAAGACACATCCTTGCGTTTTGCTTGGCAGCGTGTGCAGACCTCAGCACCAGCAGAATAAGAGACTGATTTCGGCTTTTAAAACAAGCGTACCAGCAACATGATAACGTTTCTGGTTGCCTTTGCAGGTCAGCTTTTAGGGCTTTGAGCTAAGTCCTACCTGAGCCCATCTTCTGTTGTTCCAGCTGTTGTCCTTAGCTTCTGTATCTGTTTGCTTTTTCCGCTTCTGCACCTCTCCAATTCTCCCCTCCCTGCTGTTTCCCCTTCTTGTATTTCTGCTTCTGCCAGCCTGGTGGTTTTGCCCCCCGCCTTTCTCGCCATCTGCTACAATTGTCATTTAATCTGCTAAAGGCGAAGCTGCCACTAATGCACAAAACTGTGACTCGAGAGATCATCTTTCTGGAGCCCTCCTACCCCTTCTTGCATCCTGGACAGGTCCTTGTGTTGGGTGTCCCCGATAGCAGCATCGCATCTAATGAGTGATTAAGTGGAGTGGGGATAGTTTCCATGTTCTGGCTCCAAAAAGTACCTTTTTAGTGTTGGTAGAGGCAACCAATGGCTTTCCCAACCCTGGAAAAATGTCCACGCTTTCCCTGTGCTTTGAAAAGCCTAGCTAATTTTGGGTGGTCATTGTGGGCTTTGCTGTTCCTGGTTTCCATCCAGGCTGGATGAGGGAGGAAAGGGTGATGCCATCATCGGGGGCATCGCAACGTTTCCTACGGCTCCGGGCAGGAGCAATCCGACGCGGCTGTGCATCTCTTGCAGGAGCAGCCCAAACCCACGCTCCGCCAAGGGCCGGCTCCGGGACAAGAGGGTGCCTCGAGGTAGGTTCGTTGGGCTGCTTTGCCACGTCTGCGTGCTTTCGGTGACCCTGTACCTACAAAAACGGGGCAGTGGGGAAATGCCACGGGGGACACCCGGCTCCCCAGAGCCTGGGAGCCGGGCGTTTCTCTTGCTGCATGTCAGATCTGGGCAGAGATATGAAACTAAATTCATAAGCAGCTAATCCTCTCTGCGTCTCGGAGTCGGGGGCTTTCATGTCCGGCGAGAGGCCTCTAATGAGACCTTCTGGGGAAGGCGCCGATCCCGAAACGTTGCAGGACTTGGCCGTCTGAGTCACGAATTCGTTGGCACCGCGCTTGCTCCCGTGGGCCTGATGAGACCGGGGGAGCTGAGCAGGTTTTGCAGAGCGTGCTGGGCTATTTACCCTAACGAGTTCGGTGGAAATTGTGCAACGCTCGCTTTAGTTGCGCAGAAAAAAGCGGTCCAACCCCCGGACCCGGTGGTTTCCCCGGCATTGCTCCCCCTGCACCGACGCCGCTCTCGCTGCCGGAGCGGTTGAACTCTCTGAGGGAAGGAAACCGCAGACCCGGGGCAGGGCTGTGGGAAAGCCAGTAGTGCCTGGTGATTTATTTGACTGCAAAGCCGCATTGCGATGGCCTGCGTTTTGCTAAATGCTGAGCCTCACCCACGGAGGAGCCTGATGGGACAGGGAAGGGTGATTTTTATTTAAATGAAGCTTCCCTTTGGGGCTGTCCTGAGCCCTGCATTGCGCTGAAGTCCCACCAGCTGGTAATTCAGCTATGGCCTTGACTGTCTTTTAGAGATGGACCCAAATTCTCCCTTCCCCTTGCGGAAATCCTGTCTGTGGGATGCTTCAGCTAAAAGCAAGCTGTGACTGACTGCACTTTGGGTGAGAAACCCAGCCGGTTTTGAGCTTCTCTTCCACACTTGCAACAGGATTGAGCGAGCGGGTGGTACTTCAAAACCAGCCTCACTGAATCTTCCTTTGGCCCTGGTAGGGTGTTTGGTGGCCGGACCTCTGGTCCAGGCAGCAGAGCTTGTGACCCTGCCTGGTTTCTTCTGTGGTTGCTGGAAAGGTTGCTAATACCTTGTGTGGAGGTTTTTTGGGGAGGGGAAGGTTGTTAGCTGCAAAGCTATTGCCAAGAGGCCACCGTGGCCTTGGTCCTGTAGAGTCTTCAGCTGACCCTGCCTTGGCATAGGCTGCTCTTGCCACCCCCTCGCCGATCTTTCTCTTTGCCTTTTTGCAGCACGGGCAACCCAAAAGTGAGGTTCCCAGCTCCTTCTCCGGCTTGGAGCAGCTCTGGGAGAAAGTGGTTTTTAGAGGAGCAGGTTTGTGCTTTGCGATGCTGCATGTGCCACAGATGGAGCTCCCAAAAATTCACCTGTCCTCTTGGCTGACTGGGAAAATGCTCCCAATTTCCTCACCCCTCGTGCTGCTGTTGGAGAGAACAGACCTGTCTGCTCCTTATCCGGCAGCTCATTGCCGGGAGCAGGCCATTGGCTTTTCCTTGCCTTTTCCAGTGGATATTTAGCAGTTTTTCAGTGAGAGCTGGAAAGCTTTTGCAAAATCTTCACCTTCCTTTTTGCTCTGCAGGCAGAGTTAAGGCTCTCCTAGCCTTAAATAGTGATTTCTATTCACTTTTTTTAAAACACTTTTTTTTTTTTTTGATTTTTGTTTTCCCTTGATTGCATTTGTTTGTCCATGCCATTACAGTGCTCTTTAGCCTGTGCTATCCCCAGGCTCTGCCTTCTCCCTTCCTCCTCTCTCTTCTGCATCCCACCAGCTTCCTCCCCATCTTGGTGCCGGGGGATCGTGCAGGCAGGGCCCTGCCTGGAGCACGGGGACAGCTGCGCATTTTGGCCAGAGCCAAATCCCTGCAAACCTGTCCCCTTCTCCAAGACAAGGGAATTCCCAAGAGGCTGCTTTGGTGCATCCCCCATTTGATCTTGAGGCCTTCATGGTCCTGCTCATTTGAGCTTCCTGGGGCCACCGTGTTGCTGTGGCAGATGGGTCAGGTCTCTTCCACTTTGGGATGTCTCCATCGCCCACAGCAGCCAAGATGCCGTTGTGCTGGAAGGGATACGTGGACTCACTTGAGAGGCATCCCGAAATACCAGTGTATCAATACTTTATTGATGTTTTTGATGTTGATATCTTGCATTTTCGGCTCATGCACGAGGTGGAGGCTGGCGCTTGCAAATGCGGTTAAAAGCGGCTGTGCCATTTGTTGCAGGTCAGAGCATGAGCCCCGGAGAGCGGGAACAGCAGCAGGACGGAGGATCCCAGCACCCCAGGTCAGAGTTGGAGTAGGAAACTTCCCAGCAGTCAGTGACGACCGTGGCAACGGCACCTTTCCGTTGCCACCTCCTCCGTGCATCTGAGCTCCTGGATTATCCTTCCCGACTTAAATCTTTCTTCCTTCTTGGCTGTTTCAGAAGGTGCCGAGGCAGCGGGAGATGAGATGGGACGGTGCTAACGGCGAGGTGGCATCCGTCCATGGAGAGCCGGGGGTTTCGGGGGAGGTCGTTGCAGACGAAGCGGGTCTGGACGTGGAGGAGAGGAGAGAGGAGGAGCTGGACTCCCCTCGCCTGGAGCCGGGTGCCCGAGGCCCGAAGAGGAAACGGGGAGGAAACGGAGAAAAGCAAGAGCGAAGAAAGCGGCAGGGGAGGGGACTGATGAGAAAAGATGCCGATGAGGAGGAGGACAAGTTGGAGGAAGGGGACCTGGGGACCCGAGCAGAGGAGCAGGGTGCTGGCGAGGGAAGGAACAGGGGAACGGAGCAGGGAAAAGCTGGGAGGACAACCAGGAGGTCCAGCCCCATCCCAGGAAGGGGCAATGGGGCTGGCGGCAGCAGGGAAAGGGCCGGTAGAGGGGATGGGGAGAGAGGGGGCGAGGATGGATGGGGGGAGCAAGATGGGGCTGACAATGGGGGACAGGCAGGACCGAGCCGGGGGAAGAAAAGGCCGGAGAAGGTGAAGGCGGAGAAGAGCAAAAAGGTGAAATCAGAGCGGGGGAAGAGCAGGGAGAGGGAGGAAAAGGGGGGAAGGAAAAAAGTTAAAAAGGAAAAAATTTCAGAAGCAGAACAAAATGTAGAATGGGCAGATGAGGAACAGGAGAAACAAGAAGGAGAGAGACCAGGAGGGAGTAAGGGGAGGGTTGGGAAAGGGAAGGAGAGTGAAGATGAAAAGGGAATCAAGCAGGAGGAGGAAGAGGAGGATGAGCAAGGGGGCGAAGGACAGGAAACAATCTGGAGCACGGACCTTGGGCAAGAGGTGAAAGAGGAGGGTGATGCGGAGACAGAAGTGCCAGAGAAAGACAAAAAGCGGAAAGCTAAGGCGAAAAAGCCAAAGGAGGAAACAAAAGAGAAGGGGAAGAAGAGCAAAGAGAAGAGCAAGGAGTCAGATGCCCCGGAGAAAACCCGGAAAAGGAAATCCAAGGAAGAAGGAGAAGAGAAGAACAGCAAAAAAACTAAAAAGGAGGAAAAAGAGAAAGAAAAAAAGAAAGAAGAGACACAAAACAAATGGAAATGGTAATGTTCTGTGTGCTGCAGCTTTTGGCCTCTGGGCAGGTTTAACTCCAATGCAACTGGAATTGTAGTTTTATTTCTTATCTTCTGGTAAAACTCTGAATTTTTTTTTTAATTGACCCTTTTGTATTTTCTTGGATACAAGGGGGAGATGGCTTTTTACAGTGCTTTTTGCATGCTATAGATGATACTTTTTGGGATGAGAGGAAAGAGCATCTCGGTGGGGCCGACAGATGCTGTCTCCGTAGACTGACAGCTCTTGTGTTGCCCAGGGCGGGTTCAAAAACGGGGAGATGCCGCTCTTCTCTTAGCGATCCCCTGTCGCACCACTTTTACCCCAAAACGTGCCTGGGACTACATTTCCCAGAAGGCTCTGCTGCCCCGGTGCGGAGGGAGTCCCACAGCCTGGACGGCTTGGACAGCACGCTGTCGCCGCGATGGCGCTGGAAATGCCGTGGTGCTCCGGGTAGCCGGGGAGGATGCTCGGCGGGGAGGATGCTCGGCGGGGCCGCTGCAGCCCTTCGCTGTGATGCTTTGCGGGTGGCACCGGCCTCCGTGGGCCGTCCGTCCGGTGGCATGCACAAGCCGGTGGCCTTGGTGCTGGCGCGGGGGGCCCGCAGCGCCCGGCTCGGCCATGTGCTCCTCCAGCTCCGATCGGTGCCTGCGGCCACCAAAGGGCCCCGGGACAGGTGAGCGTTGGCCCAGGGCTCCTGGGGTGGGTGATTCCCCGAGGCTGCAGAAGCACCGGAGCCGTCCGCGGTGCCTTGCAACGTCCCTCAAATCGCCCTGACTATATGACTGTGCTTTTCCGTGTTTTCTGGGGATGAGGCACCTCTTGGGGCGATTTATTTATTCTGCCCCCGCTTCCTGTGGGGAGGAGACAGGCTTGCAATACTTCCGGGGCACCGCTGGGGCACAAATGCCAGCGTTTTCTTTCCCAGGGGGAATTTTTGCCGTGCTTCCTCAGAAATTCCCAGCTTCCCGGCTAGGCTGGCGTTAACAGGACGGTGCCTGCTGTGATTTCTCCTTGTGCTTTCCTGCGTGGGACAAATCTCCTTTCTGTCCTGATGCACCACTGTCGTAAAAAGTTCCTATCGCAGACGTTTTCTGCTGCCTCAGTTTCCATAACCTTCATTATCTTTTTATTGTTACTTCTCTAATCTGCAGGGTGGATTCTTTTACTTTATTTTTATTTTTGGAAGTCCTAATTTTATAGCTAAGTCTCGTGGTAATTTTAAAAACCTGGTTGCTCTGCTGGGTGGGGCAGTGTGGGTCTATTGGCATTAGGATTGCAGGCATAAGATGTACAGGGTGGTGGTGGTGGTGGTCTCCTGGCCACGAGTGTGATGTGATGTGAGCCTTCCTCTCCGGCATATGCACACAGCCTCTTTCATGCCCATTAAAAAAGCAAGGTTGGAGAGGAAGAGGATGGATGTCCGTCCTTGCAGCCCCCTCTCTGCTTGCTGAGCGTCTTCCCAGGGCTGACCTGGAGGGAAAAAATCCCTCCCTGCCGTCCAGAGGTGCAGCCCGTGTCAGGCTGAGGATGCTCTCTCACGGCTCCTGTGCACCTCTGTCGCAGGTGGGAAGAGGAGAAGACAGGCGATGGGATAAAGTGGAAGCAGCTGGAGCACAAAGGCCCCTACTTCGCCCCCCTCTACGAGCCGCTGCCCGACGATGTCCAGTTTTATTACGACGGTATGTGTGCGTTGGCCGGGGAGGGGGACAGTTGTCCAGAGGTGCGTGGACTAAGAGGTGGTTCCACTCCTCTCGTGGGAATGATCCCTCACCCAAGTAGAGGGCCAAAATATACCTTTTTATCCCTGAATGCTGAGTTGTGGCCAGAGGGTTTGGCCCACATTATGGGTTGCTGAGAGTTATTTAGTGCTAACGAGCCCGTGGTGCTCCATGCATCCCCTCTGCGTAGAGTGTCCCAAGGTAAGGTAAGGGCTCGTGTGTATTGCAGCAGCTTTGCCCGGAGCTGAAGGTGCTGTCACGCAGCCATGCATGGATCTGAAACTGCAGCTCAGCTGCAGCCCTGAATTTCTCCAGGAGAAGCAGTGCGTCTTGATGCTGTTGCTCAAAGTCTTCATGTACCTTCTGCACCCCGTCGTGAAGCTGATGCCTTACAGCAGCTCAGTGCATCAGCGAGGGGCTGAAAGACTGGCAGGATGGATCCAGGCCTCTGCTGTCACCCTGGGGTTTCCCACTGTGGCTGCCAGGCTCTTGTCTCCTCCTGGCTCTAGCCCTGAGCTGTTTTGTACTGGATTGCTGTAAGGAGGCGAGGAAGGACCCTGGCGCTCGGTCAAACAGTGGTGGAGATGGAATAAGACTGTGGCACCACTTCCCATGGGGTCTGGGTCCTCCTCAGCCCCTAATGGGGCTGTTGGAACTCATGAAAACCCAGATGGTTCCCATTCTGTGTGCTTCTTTAACAGGAAAAAATGACAATTTGGGGAAAAGAGATGTCAAGTAATGCTGGTGTCACCAGAGGGCACTGCTGGGACATCGATGGGGCTGCCAGAGTTGTTATGGTTTTGCTTTTGGGTTTTTTTTTTTTTTTTCCTGTCTGAGGAGGAGCCCTGCAGCTCTCTGTGGTTTTGTATGGGGCTGAGCATCCCTGTATCCCTCTGGGACTGTGTAGTCCTGTATCCTGGCTCTTGAGCAGTCAGAGGTGCACCTGGCCCTTGGCACAGGGACACAGCGGATTGCATACATCTGAACTGGGGGACTTGGCCCAGGGTCTCGGGTGATGTGAGCTTGTTTGCTGAAAAGTGTAATGGTTCCTGGATGAAAATACATCTTTGTGCCTAGGCAACAGCCTCGAGGAGCAGGGGACCAGGTCTGATCTGGGGCACGCAGGTTGCTGTGGGCATGGGCTTGTGCAGGTCTGCTACGAAGCTGTGACCCACCAAGTCCAGCAACTCAGTTGGATGTCAGGAATCCCCAAAATCGGAGCTTCTGGCACAGGCAGGATTGAACCATCCCCTGGAGCTCTGTGGGGTGCTTTTCCTGCAGCTTGCCTAGGAAAGCTATTTTTAAAAAGTATCAGTTTCCTAGGAGGAGCCAAGATGTTCCTGTGAAATGATGGGGAAAAACACTGCCCACGTGGACTTCCTCGCTCCAGAGAGGCGGTGGCTTTGCTGCCTCCAAGACACGATCCAAGACCCAGTAAACAACCATGGGAGGCTCTTACATCTGTTGCCATTACACAAGTTTATTCTTTGAGCTTCCTGTGATCGTTTTGTCACGTGGAAAATGTTTTGAGGTGAAATGTCTCCAAGTGGGATCCTGTCTGCTTCAGCATGGTCCTGTCCCTGGAGGAGTGGAAGTGACCAGGGTTGGAAAACGAGCCTTTATGTTGTCCTATGTCACCAGGGAAGAGCGACGTGACCACAAACTTGGGGCTGTGCACTGCATGGCAGCTGCCAAAAGCTCCGTGGCTCAGTGACCTTAACATAAATCAGGATTTCCACTTGCTTGTGAAAGAAAGTCAAGTGTGTGATTGCAGATTGACTGTGGCAGCAGTCTGGCTGTGCTGCACGCTCGAGATACTGATCTGCTACCGAGGCTGTGCATGGTGCCAGGTCCCCGTTTCAGCACCGCGAACATGGTGTGCCAAGCACAGAGACTTGCCAAATGATTGCTCGGGACTGCAGGGCTGGGCTGTCTGCGTAACCGATGCTAACGCATTTATCTCTCTTTCTAGGTAAACCTTTGAAGCTGAGCTTGGCCACTGAGGAAATTGCCACCTTCTATGCAAAAATGTTGGATCACGAGTACACAACCAAGGAGATTTTCCAGAACAACTTCTTCAATGACTGGAGGAAGGTATCTTCCCTATGGGGACTTGCTTGATGCCAGTCTTCAGCATTAGAAGTGGGATTCCCAGTGGGCTGTGGTGGATGGTCTGTGGTGCAGGAGGAAGGAGATGCTTTTTCTGTGGCTTAACTTTTTATTTCCTCAGCCCTTGTGGGTTTGGGTCAGGGCTTGCTGTCTGCAGCCTCCTTGAGTGTTTTGCATTGGTACTTAGCGTCAACCCTAGGCTTAGTGACGCTACCCTAGAAAGCAGAAGGTGGTCTTGCAAGCAGCCGCATGAGCTCCTTGGGAAGTGTGTGCTCGCTTGCATCCCTCTGAGGAATTAATCTTGCTAGCTAGCACCTGAAATCTGGTTTTGCCTCCTTGCTTTACCCAGCCCCTCTGATCTCTCTTGCTCAGGAAATGACCCCAAATGAGCGGAAGATAATAAAACACCTGGACAAGTGCGACTTCAAGGAGATGCACAAGTACTTTGTGGACAAAAGTGAGGCACGGAAAGCTCTCTCAAAAGAGGAGAAGCAGGTGAGGCTCCCATGGTGTCTTGGGCTGGCTGATGTGTTTTGAGCTCATTTTGGGTGTTTCCATTCTTCTAGACCAGGAGTTTCACTGCCACCTTTCCTGGTGGGTTATGCCCTAACCTGGGAGCTCTTTGGCCTTTGAACCATCTCCCACCTCTCTGTCACACAGTTCTCCATTAAGCTCATCTGCAGATGCCACACATTTCCTGGCTTTGCAGGCTACTGGTCATCCTTGGAACCACGGTTTGGGGTCCTGCCCTGCTTTTGGAGGTTGTTGCACCTTGCTAAGGTGTGGGTGGTACTCAGGCTCTGCTCCCTTGACATCTCAGGCTGGCACAAGATCACTGTGCTGGCCTGAGCGTTTGCAAAGTGGCTGGAGATGAGCCATGTGTTGGGAATGGGCTTAGACCCATGCTGAACTCTTTTTCCAGCCCTTCAAAGCTCTGCCTTTCCTGGCTTGCTTCCTCCTGGGAAAGGAGGGTGGTGATGAACAGGCACAAGTCATGGCGTTTCAGCTTTGTTCTGTAGGGTGATGGTGGGATGGTGCTCGTTTCAGAAGCTGAAAGAGGAAGCAGATAAGATCCAGGAGGAGTACGGGTACTGCATCCTTGATGGGCACCGAGAGAAAATAGGCAACTTCAAAACCGAGCCGCCCGGACTGTTTCGTGGCCGTGGCGATCACCCCAAAATGGGCATGCTTAAGAAAAGGATCATGCCCGAAGATGTGGTCATCAACTGCAGCAAGTGAGTCGCTGTGGGGAGAGCTGAGCTTGTGGGGCCAGGTCTGTGGTGGGTAAATGGCACATCTCCTGTGTCCGGAGTTGCTGTAGAGTTTTGCTGTCTGTCTCCTGCAATTGCTGCTTTGCAGTCCCTGGATTTAAACTCACCTGAGCTCTTCCCTGTCACCTGTTCTGGATACCTCCTTTGCAGTCAGGCCTGACTTGGGTGTACAGTAACTGAGGAAGCCAGTCAACAGCTCCCACCTCTCATTGGTGCCGGCATCTTTAGCCAGACATCAACTGCAAATAATGCAGTGCTCCTAGAGCCTCTGAAGAAAGGATGACAGTGCGTCCTTCTCTCATGCTCTCCTTCAAAATGAGGCATTCCTCCTCACTTTACAGGTCCCTTGTGTTGGCTGGAAGTATCAGGTTTCTCCCTGGAGGGAGCAAAAGTAGCAATAAGTTGGGTGCATTTTTCTACCTTTGAGTTATGTAAGTTGGATTGATCTTAATCCCCCCAAAAGAAGACTGTATGGTCTTAACTCAAAACATGTCCTCACCCCCCCAGCCTAGCAACTTCTCTAGTTGTTCGTAGCATCCAAAGTGTAAAGGTCTGATTGTGCTGTGGAGTAATTCTGGGGGGGGGGAATCTGTTTTTGCTGCAAGTAATGCTGGAATTTGTTGACCTTTGCCCACAGCGAACAAGCAGTTGAGCTGCTGACCTGTTTCTTCTCCCTCTGCGGCCTCTCCTGTGCTTATCACTGCTGTGCCTGATGCCAGGGGAGTCCCAGGGCTGTAACCCTGTTCTTGCCTGCAGGGACTCCAAGATCCCTGAGCCACCGGCCGGCCACAAGTGGAAGGAGGTGCGCTTCGACAACACGGTCACCTGGCTGGCCTCGTGGACTGAAAACATCCAGAACTCCTTGAAGTACATCATGCTGAACCCCAGCTCCAAGCTGAAGGTCAGAGCGATGCTGCCGTTCAGGCAGAGCTGTTACCATTTTGAGACACCAGCCTTTTGCCAGGTGGAAAAATCAGGGTAAAGCAGATGTGCCCATCTGACAAATTTATTTTTATATATATGTATATATTAAAAAAAAAAAAAAAAGGCAGGGGGGCACAGGGATACTGCAGATCAATTGGGATGCCCTTGCTAGGGAAGGGTAGGGCTGAGATGACCACTTTAAGCATTGAACCTCTTCCTGGTGACAAATGCCTGCTGTCAAACCTGTGCCTGTGCCACGCTGCTCACCTGCATTTGGGGAAGGCAGCTAAAAGCTGGGCTGGGGCTGAGAGGGTCTGCAGGGGCCTGGAGCCCATGGGGGTGGGTTTGTTCAGGCCAGCAAACAGGGCAGGAGGAGGTGGAAATGCCGACTGTAGTGCTACGTGAATTGGAAGTGGGTGAACACAGTGGGGAGGGAAAAGTGATTTAAAGATGTTTCCAGCCCTCAAAGCAAATAGGGTTCCTTCTCGCTCCCAAGGGCAGAGGAAGGTTGGAAACCATGTGGAAGTGGTTCCAGAAAGCACATTGTGTCCGTCCACGCTGGTGTTGTCCAAGCAGCAGCGATCGTGGCTGTGCAGCACTGGAGCACGTGGCTCCTTGCTTGCTGTGTGCTGGCCTGAGCAGTTGGGAGCAGCTCAGAGGTAGTGGTGATCCTGGGTCTGGAGCAGCCAGCAGAGGGCATGGAAACCGCAGCTGAGCTCTTTCTGCTCTAATATTTCAAGTTCGTGGATTAAAAATACCAAAAATGTAAACAGTAGTTACTGAGCAATATTTAGGCTCTGGACGCTGTGTCCCCAGGACAGGGTCTAGCCTGGGGGGATGGACAGAAGATGGGGCGCTAGGTGGAAACATCTCTGCCTTTCTTCTCAGGGGGAGAAGGACTGGCAGAAGTATGAGGTAGCCCGGCGCTTAAAAGATGTTGTCCACAAAATCCGTGCTCAGTACCAAGCCGACTGGAAGTCCAAGGAGATGAAAAAGCGGCAAAGAGCAGTGGCCCTCTACTTCATCGATAAGGTACCTGTGGCCTCACCCTGGCCCCCAGATCCCTCGTACCTGTTGGGGTTGGAGCTCAACTTGTATCTCTGCTGTCTGTGTTTTTCTTGGTGTGTGCTGACAGTGCTAGCTAGGGTTGCTCCGAGTGAGGAAGCTGACCATGGTCACGGATCATGGGTGTCTCCAGCTTTTTGCCGATCCTTATGTGAGGCTGCTGGTTGTGCGGCAATGTGTGGGCTGTACAGATCCCTGGCATCCACCATAACATGTCTTTTACTGGTGGTGAAGTCCCCACTTGAAAGCTGGACAATTCTATTCTGAGGAAAGATTTTAGGGCTTCTTGGAGCAGGGGTAACCTGCTGCTGGGGCCGGTCCCCACTTGGTTCCCAGTGGGACTCCAGCAGCATGTTCAGTGTGGCACTGTCCTGAGAAAGCTTTTTTCCTAGAGTCCTGCTTGAAGGTCTGTCCACAGCCATTTAGTAACTATAGAAAGGGGGGGGGGCTTTGGGTGGACATCTCAGATGCGTCTCCCGTGTGCCTTTCTAGTTGGCCCTACGAGCTGGCAATGAGAAGGAGGAAGGGGAGACGGCGGACACGGTTGGCTGCTGCTCTCTGCGCGTTGAGCACATCAAGCTGTACCCCAAGCTGGATGGGCAGGAGCACGTGGTGGAATTCGACTTCCTTGGGAAAGACTCGATCCGCTACTACAACAAGGTGTCAGTGGAGAAGCCGGTGAGTGAGGCAGAGATGGAGGCAACGGTGGGTGCAGCAATGTGGTGCAGGGTTAACTGGGCGGCTCGGTTCACTCACTGGTCTGTCAGTCCCGAATCTGCATCCGATACATGTGGTGAGGATATCTCCTGTGTGTTAATCCTGCGGTGAGAGCATGTGTCTGAGATGCAAGGATGATGGATGACAAGGAGCAGCACATGCATGCCTGGCCTGGCATGGAGGAGGGGCCATAATTCAGAGTATGCGTATTAAGGCTGTTTGTTTTTAGCTCACGAGTCTCTTAACATGAGACACACAAGCAACTGTGGCAATGGGAACCATGAGAGAAAAGCCCTGTCTCCTGCTGGGGCATCCTCAGTTGACTGGTGGGAACTAGAACTTGAAGTGTACCCAGTGCTTTTCTTTTTGCCCATGGGATAGATGATCTTAATGCTGTTTGAAGGGAAGCTGCAATGCCAGAGATAATAGTGGTGGGGAAAACAGATTGTGGCACCGCTGTCGACTTGAGGTCCCAGTAGAAGCTCTTTGCGTTGAGCGGACCAGCAGTATGGTATGATGCATATTCCATGAGAGCAGAGTCTGACTCAATCTGTTGGGATGTGGCCTGAGGAGGCAGATGAAGAAGAGGGGAGTATCTGGGAGTGACTTGCTCCTTGTTCCTGAACTGGACAATCCTTTCCTCCTAGGTCTTCAAGAACCTGCAGCTTTTCATGAAGAACAAGGACCCAGGAGATGACCTCTTTGACAGGCTCAATGTAAGTTGTAGCCTCTCTGCCCTTGAAACAGTGTTGACAGCCCGGAGGGGTGTAAATGGCCCTGTGACACCCCAGTCCAGCCTGTGGGTTCCGTTTCTTCTAGGCGGAAAGCTCGCGGGCTGTGGTGGTGTTGCATCCTTGTCATCTCTCACCCTGGTTTTTCACTCCTCCAGGGAGGCTGGTGGGATGCTGTGACATTTTTTTCAATATTCTTGCTGCACTGGCAGTGTCTCTGCTTTCCTGCATCCAGGCTCAGCTGCCTGCCCGTGCCCGAGAGTAACCCACGTCACTGCCGAGGAGAGGGCTTTCTGCTCGCTTCTGCTTTTATCTCATCTGCTGCTCTCCTGCCTGCCCATGCACATGTTCTCTAGGGCATTACTGGTAGTGTCAAACCTCAGACTTTGTGGCCACCCCTCTGTGGTTCAGCAGAAGTGTGAGAGGCTGCTTTGAGCATGAGGCCACTGGAGAGATGTGATGCAGCCTTTCCTCCTCCTTTGCGAGCCACCGCCCTTGCAAAAACTTGCTCCTTCCCCTTCCCCAGCAAGGGACAGGGGTGCTGCCCATGTACCCTGTAATGTCACCTGTCTGCCTACATCCCCTATAAAGCCACTTGCTCACCTTTCCTCTAGAGAAGCTGCTCCTCTCCATTATATGGGCTTTCTCTGTGAAGGTCTTGGTAAAAAGTAAGGCTTTCCCCTAAAGCCTAAATGATTTTGGTTTTAACATCTTCTATTTCTGATCTGATTGAAGCCCCGTGGGCTCTGTAAAGCAAAAGTATTGGATGTGATATATGTGAGATGTGGCACTGGATGCAAGATGTCCTCTTGGGCATACGTAAGCAGAAATGGTTGACTTTCAGAGAGATTTTTCATGAATTTTGGTGGAATACGTGCCAATTTATGGTAGATAAGGGCCTGACCCAATACCTTAGGTCGATCTGCAAGCTACAGGATCTTTACGCCTATACTTGCTTGTTTGAAGGTCTGAAAAACATATGCTTTGCTATCCTGGCTTCTGCTTGTTTTCTTCCTTACTTTTTTTCACTTTGCCCCTTCCTCCCTCCTCCAGACATCAATCTTGAACAGACATCTCCAGGATTTGATGAATGGTTTAACTGCCAAGGTGTTCAGGACCTACAATGCCTCCATCACCCTGCAGGAACAGCTCAAAGCACTCACTAACTGTAAGGCAACATTTGCAGTATCACAGACTGTCTCGTGGGAGGCAGTGGGCTCGCAGATTTCTGTTTTTCACCTTGGGGTCCCCAGAAACACCTCCTCCTCCGTGGCAGATGTTGTACCACATTAAAAGCGGTATGTAACTTAGCTTGGGGCATGTAGCATTTCATGAACCATCCTAAGTGAGAAATCAAGTTACCCAGTCTTCAATAGTCCCACTAACTGATAGCCAAGACAGGAATATTCTTTTCCCTTCCATGTATGGTTGGTTGCTCACATTATTTCTGCCTTCCTCTGCTACACGAGCAATGAGGCACAATTCAGTGCTTCCTCAAATGGTTCCCAAAAGTCCTCTGCCTTCTCTTGAGAAATTGGTAATACTGATTGGGGAAGGGATGAGGAAGGCCAGTGACTCGGTGTTGTTTTAGTCTGTTCTCTCCCTTCCTGGGCTCCCAGAGAGGAGTGAAATAGTGATGCTTTAGTTCATTTCCAGCTGAAGACAACGTTGCGGGAAAGCTCCTCTCCTACAACCGAGCTAACCGAGCTGTGGCCATCCTGTGCAACCATCAGAGGTCCACGCCAAAAACCTTTGAGAAGTCAATGCAAATCCTCCAGACCAAGGTGACACAAATTAAACTCTGAGACTGATCCCACCTTATAGATCTTTTTCTTTGGGTGGGGAGAGGGACAGTTAATAACCTGACACCTAAAGAGATAACATTGTTTGAAAGTGGTAGGGAATGGGCCTGAACTAGAGGCTCTTGTTAGCCAGTGCAGGGACAGCATCAACGCAGGAGCTGAAAGGGAGATGGGGAAGCTTGAGCAGAGGCACATTTGGCGCAGAGTGGGTTCTTCATCACTTGGTGTATTCAGACCAAACTGAGTGCCTTTTGGGATGACACAGTTCAAACTCAGTTGGATCCAGGTCCAGGGGGTTGGGTGCTATCATATGGCTGTTTGCAAGACCAGGTGAAATGTAGTCGGTCTGCTCTGGAAACACCTCAAACTATTATTTTTAAGTGTCCCAAGCTTGTCCATTCCTACTCTATCAATGAACTTGAGATTTGCAGTGCCACTCTAGCACTGTCACAAACCAGTCGTGACAACCAACAAGCGGTTGTTTAGGAATAACAGACCAGAACTGCAAGTGTTTCTGGCATCAGTGCTGTGAGTTTGTTTTGCAAGATGCCAAGAAATGCTTGAGCTACAGCAGGCGCTTCAGGTGCTGGACACTGGGGCTGATGAAAAGTTGAGGATCAATGTGACAAAGGAAAGTGAGAAGGGGAGGCAATTAAAATCTCCTGTGTGGAGGACAGAAGCATGGGATCACTTTGTATTTGCCTTTGCAGATTGATGCCAAGAAGCAGCAGCTGGAGGAAGCCCAGCTAGAGCTGAAGAAAGCTGAAGATGAGCTCAAAGACAAGAATGATGCCAAAGCAGAGGCGTAAGTGTCTTCCTTATAACCCTCGTTTGCAGAGACACCTGTGTGTCTGGGGCCTGTGGGTGACATAGTCAGGTCCAACACCCTACAGTGCAGCTCATCAGAATGGAAACACCCATATTTGGGTACTGGGTGTGCCTCCTGTCTCAAGCAGGTGGGTGGAAGTCTTGATGGTTTCCTGCAAGAATAGAACTACAAAGAGCTCCTTGGAGGTGTGGGCGTGGGGTTTCTTCGTGCTAGGGCACATCTCTGCTCATACATCAGCCCGGAGCTACTGGCTTGGAGCTGCCCTACAAATGCAGTCATGTAAAGGATGCCTGACCCAAGGTCAGAGTTATGAATACACACACTGGCCCTGGCACATGTTTCCATGAGGGACAGTGTTGGACCTTGGCGTATCTGATATCTGCAGCAACCGTTGTGTGGGGTCTGTCCAAATTTGCTCCCTCTTTCAGAGCCCAGATGTGACTCGGTGCCTAGAGATAAAAGGCAGCGAGAAGAGAGAAATGAGGCTCACATTTTGTGTTCTGCTGTAAGGTTTCTTGTTTTCTGCCCATGTCCTGTGTTGGTGAAATGCAGAGGAGGTTGGCAGAGATAGTCATTGCTCATGGAGCCTGGATTTGAAGAGACAGTCTCTGTTGGTGTGGGCTTTTGTGCTAGTCTGACTTTGGTGCTAATGATGGCTTTTTTTTTTTTTTTTTTTTTTTTTTTTTTTTAAGTCATGTCTTATCAGGTGGAAGCACTTGAAAAGTAGGCTAGTACTAATGGCATCTTCCACTTAGCCATTTTAGAAATGTTTCTTGACTCACTCCTGCAGGACTAAGGTGAATGCAGACTGCTCTGAGCTGAAGCTTGTTAGCTTCTGATCATGGTCCCAGGCAGCAGCAGACCAGGAGAAATGGGTTTCACCTCTGCTGCTCTTTTTACTTCTGTGCTGTCCGTGTTGCTCTTCCACCCTCAGCAATGTGCAAAAGAAGAAGAAATTGTTGGAGAGACTAGAAGAGCAGCTGGCCAAGCTGGAAGTCCAGGCCACAGACAAGGAGGAGAACAAGCAGATTGCTCTGGGCACGTCCAAGCTGAACTACCTGGACCCCAGGATTAGCATAGCCTGGTAGGTCTTGGGTATGCCCTGGGGCAGATGCTTCTCTAGAGACGTCCTTGTCTGTGGACAGATAACCTAGTCCCGCTCGTGGGGGAGCAAGCATGCTCCAGAGCCCTGTGCCTTTGATGGAAAGGAATAGACTTTGTCATGAGCGGGTCAGAAACCCATCCAGGCTCTGGAGGTGTTTGGGGGAAGGTGAGCAAAGTCCAAAGCCGAAGCTTCCCTG
Organism: Dromaius novaehollandiae; assembly: GCF_036370855.1. Lineage (NCBI taxonomy): Eukaryota > Metazoa > Chordata > Aves > Casuariiformes > Dromaiidae > Dromaius > Dromaius novaehollandiae. The sequence goes on along the minus strand of NC_088099.1, from coordinate 167,922,416 downwards.
GCTGCAAATTGCTGTTTGCAGGATGTCCTTTCTGGGTTTAGGACAAGGAGGGTCAGTATGGACATCTTTGATGTCAGCATAGAGGTAATTTCTTAGGGAGCTTGGGGCTGAGGGGTTTGCAGGGGATGGACAGACACCTCCGCAGCCCTGAGCGGAGAGGACTGCGGTAGCAGGAGCCGTGCAGGGTGGGTCGTGCGGCAACCTGCGACGTCCCTTCACTGCCTTGTGCTCCTGTGCAGGTGCAAGAAGTTTGGCGTGCCTATTGAGAAGATCTACAACAAGACGCAGAGGGAGAAGTTTGCCTGGGCGATCGACATGGCCGATGAAGACTTTGAATTCTGAGAAAATGCCTTTGCTGTTACCTCATGCTCTTTTGGTGCTGTTGGAAGCTTTTTACATGCTGCAGCAGTCGTTGCAGTGGTGGGGGGGAAATGTCTAATGGAACAATTTGATACAGGTGCTTTGTGCTGTTTTTGCATAAAAAGAAAAAAACGCGGTTTCTAGTTGAAACAAGTACCACTGACTTGTGGCACTCGTCCTGACTGTGGTGACTTTAACATGAACTTTTAACTCCTTTCTGGTTAGAACTGCCAAGTGCTTTGGATCTCTTTTTCCTCCTCTGGAGTCTGGAAAGAAGCTTGAATGTGAGTCTTAATTGTGCAGATAAACAAGATAAAATGGTCTAATCCCATCTCCTCTCTGTATTGGAGATGTGCTGCCCTTTTAAGACGCTCAGAATTAGCCTGACAGGAAACATTAGGCAATGACAGCGCTAAAAGAGGCGACTGCAATATAAGGCCTGGGTCTGGATGCACTGGGAGAAATGAGATTTCTCAGGGTTTTACGTTACAGGATATTTTGTGCCCTTTCACCTTCAGAAGGGGGGAGAAAATTGCACAATTTTTACAAACAATCACAACGGAGACGTTTTCTTCTGGGGAGCCAATGTCACTGCAATAGGAGAAGCTCTGTCCGAGGAAGCTGATTTCATGGCAGAGGGCTGAAAATCACCTTGGCGTGAGCAAAGTCTACTTTAATCACCCCTGTGTGGTGTAGCATTGGTCTGGGAGAGAAGGTCTCATCTGGGTCCATATTTTCCCCCCTTATTTCCATGGGCTTTGGCTCAGCTCCTCGTATCCATAGACACCTGTAGAAATAAATTGTTCAGCCCTTGATTTCACACTGGGGAAGGATGATGCTGGCTGTGGGGCTGGAACGGACTATGGAGGGATGCGGGAATGCTGGGAAGCAGCTAGCAGTCACCAAAGTCACAGCAACATGTGGGATAACAGCTTCATCACGGAGCGTGCATCTCTCCCCAGGCCCATTCCGCTGGGAAATGCCTGGTGCTGGGCACAGAGCAATAACATAGGGAAAGACGGCCAATTGCACAGCAAGCGCCATCGTTTTATGCTGCTTCTTAGTAGAAGCAGTGAGATCTGTGTGTACCTGGCAGCAGTCAGCTTACGTGACAGTAAATCCTTGGGCGTAAGTGAGCTGTTGCATCGGCAGCAAAGCCTTCTTGCATCTCAGGGCTGACACTCAGGTCGCTGCAGTCCGAAGCGTTGTTTCCAGTGTGTTTGTTTACAGCCACTTGTTCTTGTGTTCAAATTATTTAAATTACTATTATTTCGTTTGAAGGTCAGGTACTTGAAATGCAGTTCATTAAAACTGGAAATGATTTTTCTGAAAATTGTTGACTGGAGTGTGGAGGCTTTTTTTCAACTCTTCGAAGACACTGTTGTGATGGGAGCTGATGCACAGAGGTTTGAGATGGGGGATGGTGTGTTTATAACAGGGACCTGTGTGCATATAGTTGCCTGCAGGGGATTAAGCTGCGTAGGAAACCCTTTGCCCTCAAACAAAGAGCCTGCCCACATATCTCAAATACATTCGTGGTTGGTCGGCAAGGCCCTTAAGGACGTGTATGCAAAGCTGAGCCACCAAAATTAAACTGCTGTGTGTTAGCTGAGCCGTGACAAATGTGAGAGAAAATGCACAGGTGAAGCCAACCCAGTTTTATCTCTTATCTGCAGTGGGTTTGGAGTGTGCACGCACAAGCTCTCCACAACCTGGCTGTGAAGTGGCAGCTTATGACACTGTGATAACTGGACTCTCTCTCCAAGCCCCAAAAGCTCATGTAGGATATATCAAAGCAACTGAACCCTCAATCATGGATCGGAATTACTCTGAATGTTGGCAAAGTGAAAGGTAATTTTTTTTCCCTCTTATAATGGCCCCTCTGCCAAAGCCAGACTGGTTATCAGCTGTGAAAATGAAAGGCAGGATCTGCCAAACATGCCCTGACCCATATGTTGGCTTTGTTCCTGTGGACCCAAGGGAACCAGTTTGGTCCCAACACATTACAAGTGTTTTTCTGCCCACCCTGCTAGATGCAGCCTGATGCTGTTGTCCTCCAGAGCTGTCTGACCTGTGGAAGGAGGAGCTGCTTAAGATGAATATTTGCTGTTAGCTGTGCCATCCCGAGTAAGAGGGGAAGCTGATAATTCTATCAGAGCCCCCAGAAAAACACAGATCCGCTTTTCCAGGGAACCATTGCCAAGAGCAGAATAAAGGAGGACGATGCAAGTGAGCAGAGCCTTTTGGGATGTTTGCACTGAACCAATGTGTGTATGATATATACACCTTTTTTTGAGTATTTTCTAGAGGAAAAGGTCATACAAGCCCCATGTGAGAGAAAGAAGTGGCGCTGGTAGGAACAGCTGAAAATGTTTGAACAGCTGGTGAGCAAGCAGTGGAAAAGTCACTCAGAAAGCAAGTTCTGCAGTAGCCTTGGAGGGAAATCACATAACTTGGTCCTTGGCCTCTCCTACGGCAGGTTCCCGTCAGCACTGCAATCCCCTGCCTGGGGCAGCTGGCCGCAGACCTGCCGCAGGGTTAACTGTGTGGAAAGTCTGGGTAATCGCTGTCCCGCATGTTGTTTGTCCCCACCACAGCTCTCACTTCTGCTTTTCCTTCTACTTGTTTGCGAACCCACTCAAAGCGACGGGGTTTCGAACTCATGAGCAGCATAAGGAACTGGGCAGTGATGGGGAAGCCTCACCTTGCTGCTCTGCTGCATCCGGAGCAAAGTGACGAAGAGTAACTGAGAGCTTTTGCTGGGTTGGTGGGCTCTGCAAAGTGGATGCTGCCTCCATCAGCGATGCTAACAGGGCTGTGCCTTCCTCATCAGCTCCCCTGCCTTGCATCGATGCGTCCTGCTCCTCTTCTAAAGGCTGCACTTCGAGCAAAACCGAGGCTGCTCAATGCTAGCAAGAGACGGGCTAATGCTGCTGGAGGCCCTGTGTTTTCCTCTTGCGCCGCAGCAAGCGAGGAGGGCTGGCCTGGCAGACAGGCTTTGTGTGATGGCGAAGTGGTCCTTGGCCATGTGCAGGTGCTCTGGGACGAAGGGCTGCAAAGACCTGCTGGTATCAGGTAAATGACAACTACTGGCCATTTTAAGAGCTTAGTAAAGCATCTAGGGTTTCTTCTGAAGGGTTTTCCCCTGGGCTGTGTTGTCATACAAAGCAGTTCTGTGGGGCTGGGCCATCTCTATCAAAGACTTTAGTGAAACGAAGGTTGGAAATCCGTGTGTATGGGAGGTACAAAGCAAAAACAAGTTGGAGAGGTCGTGTTCTTATCCAGGTGTCAGATACTTTGTACTGGGGCTTGGGTAACGCAAGATGTTAAGGACATACTCTGATAAGCATGTGGAGCCACAAGCAAGTGAGATGCAGGTTGGACAAGCTGAGCTCCTCACTATTAACATCGCAGCAGCATAATGCAACGGTGTATGATCTGGCCTAATTCCTAATCTGCCAGGGATATTCCCCCACCGGGACCCTGTGAAACAGGGATGTGTCCTCATCACTGAAGCTTACTAGTGTAGAGCCCCTCACTTCTCCCAGAACATGTTTTTGAGTTTTTGGTATGCCAAGTAGTACTGGCACACTCAAAGATGCTTGCTTGCCTGGGCCCTTCCAGAGAGGTTTTAAACTCCACATCTCCAATGAGGTCTTTTCTGTAGACACATAAAAGCTTATGCTTTGGTGCCTAAGACATTAGGCAGCCCAAAGTCAAAGTACCAGGTGTTTGTTTTCCTACTTTTCTTTAAAATCACTTCTCTCTTTTTTTTTTTTCTTTTAAATTGTGAGGGGTGGGGGGGAAAGCACAAAAAGGGAAGATGTGACATCAAACAGAACCAAAAGGAGTTTCCTGCCCTGCAACTTTTTGGGTTGCTAATGTGTTTTTCACAGAATCCCCTTGTTTATGTTGGCTGGGAGGAGACCTCAAGGCTAATTCATCAGGAATGGAGCTGGCTACCCACACTGGTGCTGGAATGGGCTCAGGGCCACTCTAGTTTCATAATGATGCTCAAAAGCCTTCAGGTGACCAACATGCCTGTCTCCCTGCCTGCAGGCTGTGGAAGTCTCATACTGTGTGACAGCAGATGGACAAAACTGAAACTGCGGCTGCTGGGTAAGATAAACCTCCCTGTGGTAGAAGGTAGGTGGTAATGAGAAGTTCTTCTGGTTTTGCTTTGGCATTTGGTTGCACGTGTCCAGCTCCATCCCAAACTACCATTGCAGAATCACTGAGGTTGGGAGGGATCGGTGGAGGTCTCTAGTCTAACCTCCAGCTCAAAGTAGGGCCAACTGTGGTCAGCTTGCTCAGAGCCTTCTGCAGCCAAATTTTGATATCTCCAAGGTGGGAGATTCTACTGCCTCCGCTTTGAGCCACTGTTTCAGTGCTCAGCCACTGCCGTGTTGAAACTTTTTCCTTGTATCTAGGTGGAATTTCCCTTGCTGCATCTTGTGACTTGCTGCTTGTTCTTCCTCTGTGCACCTTTGACGAGAGTTTGGCTCTGGCCTCTCTAGAACCACCTTCCGTTAAAGTAGCTGAAAACAGTAACAGTAAAATAATCTTCCTTTAGCCTGTTCCTCTCCAGCCTGTCCTGTTGTATGGGGGTTATTTTGTCCTAGGGGCTTTGTATTTGCTTTTGTTCAACTTCATGAGCTTTGCTGGGTTTCACCTTCCACCAAGCACCTGCCTGCTGAGCTGCAGAGGGATATGGGGTGAACTTTGTGGTTGAAGGACGCGGGGCCATTTTGATCTGCAGCTTGTGGGACTGCAAGCAGTATTTCTCTCCATAAATATGCCACCATGGGAAGCTGTTTGAGCAGCTGGAGGCTCTGATAGATGGCTATGTCCTTGCTTTCCAGCATGTCACTCCTGCATCAGCATCATGGAGAGAGGGGAAGATGAAGACCATGCGTTTTGCAGAAACTGAAGCCCTTTGTCCAAGCACTGCCTGTCAGAAATGTTCCTGCACCCTCCTTTCTCCTGAGGATGAGACAGTCTCCTGATGCACGGCTAAAGAATTATTGATCACTGTTGACCAAGATGTGCATCGCCCTCCTGTTTGACAGAGCTGCTTTCCAAGCATGATTTTCCTCAATGGTTCAGCCTGCCAGCGGGATGGGCACTGCTGTTCCCCAGGGCACCAGGGCTGTGTGGGGTGGAGAGGAGGCCTGGCAGGCAACCCGAGGAAGGGCTATCAATTAAAGCAGCTTTGCTGCTCTTTCTTCTGCTCAATGACAGGGCCTTTGCTCACTCATAGGTGGTTCAGAGAGATGGGTTTTTGGCTGATTCATCTTAATTGGTATAGAGAGGGAAGTGGGTATGCTAAAACTCTATAGTGATGAGCATTTGCTGTTAAACTGTTTCTTATGCCTTGCATCTGCTCCCTGGTGAGCTATCAGATTAGGAGAAAACAAAACAGCTGTAGTCTGGCAGACATGTGAGAGGCGGGAAATCCCTTAGGAGATGTGAGGAAGAGAATTATGAAGGGTTTCCAGAGAGGTTTTTTTTCTTCTCTTTCTTCCCTTGTAGCCCAATATTGCAAAACTAAAAATTTTGGGGAAAAAAATAGAACAGAAAGGGGAATATTTTTGTTGATATGGATGCTGAGAGGAAATGGCTAGAGCAATATTTAAGTGAGCCTTTCACTGCTGCACTGCAATCCTTCTGTCTCTGAAAACAAATAATTGAAGGTATCCAGTTCAGCGGGAGAGAAGATTGTGGCTGTGGTTTGGCACAAGCAAAACATGCTTAAGGAGCTCCCTTTGTTTTCACAGTTGCACTCTGCATCCATCAATAGTCAGCCAAGTTTGGCTTGCTCTAAGATAAGCTCAAATTAGACAGAAGTTAGCACTAGCCAGGGTTTTGCACAGGCTGTACTGTTGATGCCGATGAGACTGGTCACAAAGGAAAGCGAATAATTAACCTAGAAGAAGTTGGAGCCCTGTGATGAAGTGAGGGATGGTCTAACAAGGGGGAGAGGAAACGCTTCCAAAAAGCAGATAAAACGCCAGGATATTAGCTTTGTGTGCTGTGAGGGAGACCTGGCATTTGTTGAGGGCAGCTTTTGGAATGGGAACAACTTGTCCTTCCCTACTGTGAGTAGGTCACACACAACTCGGTTCTTCCTAAGGCTTCTTTTTAGCCATAACTGTGGTGTATTTGGCTGGCTGAGCACAATATGTTATTTGAAATAACAGGAAAGACTCATCAAGAGCTCAGTCCAACCAAACCCAACCCAAGCTCTGAGAATAGTTTCTCCAGAACTTAATCCCGAGGCTCTGCAAGCTGAGGCATGAGGGATTCCAATAAATTGCTTAATTAGTATTCTTAATTCAATCCTGGATTAGGCTGCAATTATGAGTGATCAACTTGACTCAGATATAAGCCTTTGAATTGCTGCCTTCATAGCTGCAAAAAGGCTCCCTAAATTACTTCTACTGCCATGAGCTCAAGAAGAGAGCAACAAGAAAGGTTTCTACAAGTACATAAGCAGCAAAAGAAAGGTGAGGGAAAATGCAGGCCTGCTGCTAAATGGGACAGGGCCCCTGGTTACAAAGGGCACAGAAAAGGTAGAAGTACCGAATGCCACCTTTGCCCATCTTTACTGGTGAGACTGGCCTTCAGCAATCCTGGGCTCCTGAGACCAGAGGGGAAGTCTGAAGCAAGGAAGACTTGCTCTTGGTGGAGGAGGATCAGATTAGGGAACACTTAAACTGGACATAAGCACATGGGACCTGATCGGATGGGCACCTGTGAGTGTTGAGGGAGCTGGATGATGTCGTTGCAAGGCTACTCTCAATTATCTCTGAAAAGTGATGGTGGTTGTGCTTAACCAACCTGATAGCCTTCCACGATGAGATGTCTGGCTTGATGGATGAGGACAACACTGGATGTTATTCATCTCGACTTTAGTAAGGCTTTTGACAGACTCCCATAACATCCTCATAGTCAAACTGATCTGAGTACAGGCTAGAGAAGCGGACAGTGAAGTGGATTGGAAACTGACTGAACTACTAGTCTTAGTGGGTTGTGATCAGCAGCATGAAGTGCAGTTGGGGGCCCATCACTGGTGGTGTCCCCAGAGGCTGATACCGGGTCCAATACTGTTTAACATCTTCATTAATGACCTGGATAATGGGACTGAATGCACCCTCAGTGAGTTTTGGGGTGATACAGAACTGAAAGGAGGTGGTTGATGCATCTGATGGTTGTGCTGTCATTTAGAGAGACCTCAATTGGCTGGAGAAATGGGCTGACAAGAACCTCATGAATTTCAACAAAGAGAAATGTGAAGTCCTGCACCTGAGGAGGAATGACCCCATGCACCAGTACAGGCTGGGGACTGACCAGCTGGAAAACAAGTTTACGGAGCAGGACCTGGGTTTCCTCATGGACGTCAAGTTGAACATGGGTCAGCACCACACCTTCATGGCAAAGAAGGCCAACAGTATCCTGGGCTGCATTAGGCAGAGTGTTGCCAGCAGGTCAAGTGAGGTGATCCTTCCCCTCCACACCCATCTGGAGTATTGTGTCCAGTTCTGGGCTCCCCAGTAAAAGAAAGACATGGACCTACTAGAGTGAGTTCAGTGAAAGGCCCTAAAGATGCTTAAAGGATGGGAACATCTGACATATGAGGATAGGCTAAGAGAGCTTGAACTCTTCGGCTTGGAGAAGAGAATGCTCAGAGGGGATCTTGTCAATGTGTATAATTATCTGATGGGGGGAAGTAAAGCTGGTGGCAGACTCTTAGTAGTCGGTAGCTCGGTAACAGGACAAGATGCAATGGGCACAAATTGAAATATGGAAGATTCCATCTGAACATGAAAAAATGCTTCTTCATTGTGAGGTTGGCTGAACATGGGAACAGGTTGCCCAGAGAGGCTGTGGAGTCTCCACCCTTGGAGATATTCAAAACCCAACCACACTCACAGAGTCCTGTGTAACCTGTTCCTGCTGACCCTGCTCTGAGCATGGGTGTTGGACCAGATGACCTCCTGAGGTCCTTGCCAACCTCAACAGTTCTGTGATTCTGTGAAAAGCGTGCCGGGGTGAGGGATCTCTGGGCTGTCCTCTGTGCAGAACCAAGGAAGCTTCCTGGGGTTGCTGTGTGTTGCAGCAGGTCTGCAACGGATGGATGGAGAAGGACAGAGCTCATGCAATTCTGAAAAATGTTGTATTTCTAGCTCTGTGGATTGCAGACAAACATTACTCTTGCACATTGGGCAGGCTACTTACCTGCCGGGAAGGTGGGTCAGACAAGGAACTCTGATCCCTTCCCCAATGTCATCTATACATGAGTGAGCTCTTTGTTTTTTAAGCTGTTTTACATAATCTCTTCCATCTATTTCTCAAGCTACAGCCGAACTCTTCAACTCCTGAAGGCTTGGATTGCCAAAGAGAAAGAGAACTGGGTGGCAATTGTTGCAACTGGTTTTAGTTAGGGCTCATATTTCCTTCATTGTAGTCCCCCAGGCAGAAACATTTCCTGACTCACACAGTTTATTCCCAGTGGTGCAAAAACCCCTTTTGCAGAAGGCAGAACCTCAGTGGGTTAAATCACCGCCACCCCCTGTCCCGTCCCCATCCTTAGACCCAGCACCATCCCCATTTCACAGCCTCTGAACGCTTCACATCCCTCTCCTTGCCTTGCAGAGCCGGTGCCGACCTGAGACTGAGGCAATGCCTGTGGTGATACGAGATGTCTGTAAGGAAGCAGGGACTCATACCTAAGCCTAGAAAGAACAAGGCTAACACTAACCTGCTCCCTAGTCACAGTTCACCAGGAGCTTTGCTGGCTACCTTTCCAGGCCATCGGTTTGTCCCAGGGGTGAGACCTGAAGGTGGCAAGAAGAGGTGGAGGACAGGACCCATGCGATCTTCCCTCAGTTCCTATGCCTGCCACCGGCAGTGATGTTAGGCTAGCTCACAGACTTGGTTCATGAGTGTGGGCAAGGGCTGTGAGGCTACCGAATTAAAAATTGGCTCCCTTTATCAGAGAGTTGGATAGGTCCTGGCTCATGAGTCTCCAGACCCAGTGACTGTATCTCTCAAAAGCATAAGCCAAGGCACATTGCACAATCCCACTTTTTTTATTAGGCTTCTTCCATTTTTCCTTAGGATCCTGTGTGGGACACCTAGAATCTCCTTTCTCATCCAGCTTTCTGCTGCATCCCCAGGTCTTTCATGGCGGGTCACCAGCCTGGTACCACCCAACCCCATCCCTGGCATAGCGACATGTGCCAGGCAAGCATGCAATGGGGCCCTGGCAATGCCAGGACTGAGCTGAGCATTTTTGCACTCCAACATGTGGTTTGTGTTGTAATGGGCTGTGATTCATCAGGGCTGCTCTCATGCTGTTCTCCTTTATTATACTTATTTATTTGTTTGATTTAGTTCCATCTTCCCTCAAGCAAGTCAGGCAGGCCTCTCAGCATGGACTCTATAGCAGGCAGTGGGCCTGGACTATGGCTTCACAACTCCTGACTCCCCAGCTGTGCAAATAAATTATCCTTTTTTTCTTTTTTTCCATTTTTATATTGCCATATTTTAAGAGCTTCTACATGTGGTAGTATTGGTTGACCTCATTGTGCCTTCCTGTGTACTGGAAAAAATGATAAACTGATATTTTATAAAAAAACACAGAAAATAGCTCTATCTATTTTTTCCATTTGAGAGTCTAAGGCAAGATGGTTTGTTACCCTGTAGCCCTTTAGTACAGCATCGCCATTGCCAGTAATGGGCCGTGAGCTTTGTACTGCATTTGCAAGGCCTCGGGACTCTGGTTTGTCAGGTTTGCTCTGACTGAACTTTTACTCACCTATCTGCAGCTTTGTTTTACTTTGTTTATCTGTAAGAGCAATTTTGCTAATTGACCGCGTGGTCATGGCTAATTTGTTATACTTTTGTCTGTCTCTGTATGGCATAACTATAGATTTATATAGATAGCAATAACAAACACAAAAGGTCATTCTGTGTAGAATAAGATGTTTATGACTAACGCAATAGTGTAGTGTAGAGAAATACAGGCCTGGTGTGATAGCAGAGACCTTAAGAAGCGGAGACACAGAACGTGGCATGGAGGAGTGGCAACACGGGGTGATAAGAAATGGGGCACAGGCTGGCACCGGAGAACCCATGGCTAGAAACACCTCACCAATGGTCAGTTAAAGAAATGCAGACCTGGTCTGGACAAAACTGATTTTAGGGATAATAGAAAAAAGTAGTAGTATCTAACATTCATAAAAGGTACCATATGCAGTAAATTCAGATGTGAGGTGGACTTGCAGACCATGAAGAAAGAGCAAAGGCATAAAATTATGTTAGCAGACATATAAAAGAAGAAGCCATCAACATGAACATCATATTCCTCCTGGCGACGGACTCCGTGTGCTGACGACTTGCTGTGACAACCCCGAAACACACCGGATTGAAACCACCAACCTCAGGACCTGGAGGAGGGGTCAGCATAACATCCAGAAAAGGGGCAGAGCCTAAGAAGTGTGCGAGTAACAATTTTAACTCTATTTCTGTATTGAAGTGATTTTTCTTTTCCTATAATAATTACATTTGGATTAGTAATGATTCTTGGATTAGACTGTTAAAGTTTCAATTATACTAATAATAAATTCTTGGCTTCATATATCTAGCCAAGCACATACACAATATGTCACGTTGCTACTCTATCTATACATGCATATATATATATATATATAGCGTGCTTCCTCTTTGCCTGTAAAATAAGATTTTTAAGCACTAACAGATTGTAGGAGTAGCACAGCACATTTCTTCTGTTTTTTTCCCATTTCTTTTGGTCTCCCTGACCTACCGGTAGCACGCTGAGCTCAGAGCTGTTGTAATAGACCGGGTATGGCAGCACTTGGGCCACGTCACTGAAGGGAAATCCACACGGCCGCAGGTGGAACAAGGTTTCCTGGTGGCCCAGCAGTAACCTAAGGCTCCAGCTGGGCAGACTGGAGAGAACAAAATGGCTCTGGATGTGTGCATGGGGAGAGCTGAGGACTGTGGACACGGCTCCTTGGAAAGCTGGGAATGGGTTGTGTTGTTTGCTTACGAAGGAAATGGATTTGGGGCATGAGCCTCGACTCAGACTGGGCAAATGAAGTGGAGGGAAGGTAGGCACTGGGTTTGGATGCAGCATGTGTCCCAGGACTCAAAGACTAGTTGCCCCTTGCTGGGACCAGTGCACATCTCCCTTTTTCTCCTCCAGGTTGGATGGACCTCATGCAGTGTGCAACTCTGAGAGGCCCTGTCCCCTCTCTGGCAGCCTTGCTTCCTCCTTGGCTGGTCACCGCGTCCTGCCCACCTTTTGTCTCCTGCCTTGCTTCAAAAAGGAGCAGCTGCTGCAGTAGCTGCTATCAGTAGCTGCTGCTTTCCTTTTGGTTCGTTTTGAAATATTGAGCAAGACGTGCCTGGGCAAAGGCAGTGCACAAAACTGCAACGGCAGTGGCGTGTGCTGGACTCCTGCAAGGCTCTGGTGCTGGAAGCACACACGAGCCCTCCGGTCTGGGCTTTGCACAGCGTGCAACATGTCACTAGAGTGGCTGAGTCGGATCAGCTGGAACCAGCCTTCATGTTGGCTGCCCTTCCTGCTGGGACTCTACTGGTTTGATGCTGTGCAGGCAGAGAAGAGCAAACCGAGAAGAGGGCTCTCCTGATGGTGTGCCTGGCTGCTGTCCTGGGCACAGACCTAGGTGAGCTGGCCAGGGTTACTTCAAAGGCTGGGCTGGGGTGGAAGGAGCTGGTGTTTCTGGGAAGAAGCCATGCTTGTAACTTGCAAGCCCGGTAGCCTTGGAGAATTCACCAGCCGTTTAAAGAGCTACTCTACTTGTCAGCTTGGCCTCTCCTTCGCTCTGTCACAGCAGTAGCCTGCTCCCACAGGACTTGCATTGCAGACACTCTTCAGCCTTGAACTTCCCACAGAGCAAGCTAAAATAGGTCATTTCTCCTGTTCTCACAAGGCATCACCAGAAAAAGCCCTTCATGTTGTCTCGGAAAATCCAATCCCAGACTGAGATTTGCATCTAATGGAAGACTTCTTGGCTGGCAGAATTGAGCTCTGAGCTGAAAATTAAATACAACCTTCACTGTTGCTTTGGCCCTGTGGTCATTTGCCAAATGCTGTAATGGGTGGAAGAATATCAGTGTCCATAGAAAGTACCTGCTGCCCCAAGACCTCACATAGAAGGAGGATTTTCCTACAGGGAAGTGTGTTGAGCAGTTTTGGGCATGGAACAGTAGAAGGGGTGGAACTGCTCAGCCAAATCCTCAATGTCTATCTTGGTGTTCTGTGACCTATATGAGAATGAGAACAGCTCCAGTTGGGAAGGGGTTTCTTGGTTTGACCTCATGCAAATAGGCTGCAGTTCCCTCCCATAGACAGCTCGCTGAAGTGCTACACCTGCATGGACCAGACTAGCATCAACCAGTGCTTGACTGCTGCGATTCTGTCAATAATGAGAAGTTCTGGCAGACTGTAGCTCTGATGGCTAGCGAGGGTGAGTCTCACTGCCATGACCTGCCTGGGCTGTGGGCTCACCACCTTGATGCCCAATGCTCCCACGTGTCTCGGCCCCAGACCGCTCTCAGTGTCCTCTTCCCCTTTCTGCTCCAGTGCGCAGGAGTCTAAAACATTGCAATTCACTGGGGCTTTGGAGGCCTCAGTAATGCTCTGTCACAGGTCAAGCCCAACTAATTCCTAGTGCTTTGCCTGAATGGTGAGGCAAATGAGCACCATAACCCTTACAGACTTGGGTGGTCTCACATACTTCTTACTGACGACATAGTGATGTCAAGATTTGCCCATGAGTGGAAGATTCAGTAGCACGGGCCATTGTCGTTTGTCTTTTCTTTGATCCAGGTGGTATTCAGAGAAATTCCATCAGCAAACAATGCATTTTCAGAGCAAAGAATTCCCAAAGTTCTATCAGTGGGAAAGCTTTTATGAATGCTGCCCTGATGACTACTGCAATCACAGTGAGGCACCCAGCACGAGACCTTGCTTCTTGGTGCTGGGGGCTGTGGTGCTGGTCAGCATTACCAGGTCATTTCTATGGACTGGGCTGTGATGCCCTGGAAATGGAGGTCCCTGCCAAATAACCTGTGTAAGCTTCATAGCCCATCCTAGCCCCCAGTATCTGTGGTGGTTTTGCCCATCTGTCACCAGGAGGAGCTGAACATCTTCTGCATGCCCAAAGATGCTTCTCTGTGTTTGCTTCCATGTCTCTGAGGCTGGAGGCATCTGAGGCCCAGCTGAATAGCACCCATTGCCTGTGGACAGGCCGGTGTGAACCTAGCTTGAGCTCGATGAAGAGATCACTCCTTTATTCTTTGCATAACTTCTAATAGAAAAGGGCCCTGGAACCACTAAAAAAAAAAAAAAAAAGAGTAAATGATAAACATCTTGGAAACTTCAGATGAGTGCTGACTCACGGCAGAGCTGGGGTTTTGTGAGCAGTGTGGTCACATTGTCCATGCAATTACACCGAGACCTAAACAACGGAAGGTGAGTAAGAGGAGGTTGTGCCCCGGCCCCAAATCAGAGCGTGTGTCTTTCCATTTCAACCAGGCGGAAAACAGGATATGAAAAATAATGAATTTGCATATCCCATGGGATTTTTCTTGCATACTCTCTATACACTGATCCTGACAGGGACTGAAACATTATGGGGAAGGCATATTAGTAAATTAAACATACATAGGGCTGGTAAAGAGACCTGGTATGCCCCTGGGGAACCATTTTCCTGCCCTGCTTCGAAGAGAAAGAGGTAAAGCGCAAGCTCTCAGAAGGATTTCAGCACCTTGATGCAAGCTGACCCCAGGCTGCCTGTGCTGTGTTGTTGAACCCTCGTATCTCTCCCCATGGCAAGACTCCCACTGTGAGTACCTGGCCTCCTTTACAGTGCCTGGGAAGGGGGAGTATGTGGGAGCTGGAGCTGGAGCAGCCACAGGCCAAGACATCGGAGTCCTTCAGAGATTTGCCACACGAAGTGTTTAAGCACATACCAGTTTGTAGTAAATGTGGGTGTGGGTTTAGCTCTGAGCTCCCCTTGGCTTCCCTGGGAGTTCAGCACTTAAACATCTGGGGAGGTCTGAGATGGGGAGAGCTCTGCGTCAGGTGGGTAGTGGTGACAACCCACCTCGGTGTCCTGATGCAGTGGAGGTCACAACCAGGAGAGATACGTTGAGCAACCTTGCAGGACCAAGCACGAGTAAATCTGCAGGGAGAAGGAGGAAGATGAAGGGAAAGAGCAAGAAGGAAAAAAATCACTATTCAGCCACTGTCATTGGCCCCAAGGGTGAGAAGAACTGGAGCATGCCCCCTCCCCAGAGGTGAGTGAAAGCTCCAGCTAGTTTAATGTACACAGCTGCCTCTTCTCCATCCAGGGCAATGCATGCTCCAAACTATCTACCTCTCAGCCAAAAGTAAAAAGTGGCACCAAGTTTGCATGGCATCTTCTTCCTCCACAACCCCATCTAAAGGGAGGGATGGGGAACAAGATGAAGAGAGCTCCTCCAGTTACTTCAACATGCTTTATTTAGGGCAGAAAAGTCCCTGGTGGCACAATCATACCTTGTACTGAGAGGCAGTTTGTTACTCTCAGGCCAACTGCCAAATGACCCTTTCCCAGACCCCCTCCCTTGAGAGCCAGGTGCCTCCATCCCCATCCCTGGTCCAAGTCAGTGACAACACCTCTTCCTTTCTGCAGCCCCAGCTCCTGTGTGTAATAGCAAATGGGTGGGAAAGAGCAATCTGTACAGTTTGACAGGACTCTGGGATAGATGGAAATGACTGATAATCTTCTGAGATGCCACCCAAGAAGTGATGAGGGCTTGGCAGAGCTCATGCTCTGAGTACAGGGAGGCTGAACGGTTAAAGACTTTAGGGCAGATGACTTCCTTGTCATTTTTGCTCAGAGTCCCAGCACTGTGTTCAACACATGCAAAATGAAAACAGTCTTCAGCACCTGTGTAGGGTTCAAACAGCTGGAGAGGGCTGAAAGACAGAATCCAGGCTTGCAACACGGAGGCAAGGCTTGCTGCTGGTTCTGCATCATAGCAAAGGTCCCAACTAAAAGGAAGAGCTTCCACGAGACCAAGACACAATATTTCTGTTGCTCCTCACAGCTGTGGTTCCACTTGTGGGCCTTTTTCCCTAGGTCTTTTTGTAGAAGGCCCTAATATGATTCTTCCAGGAGATGGCAGATGAGCAGCTCCATGGCTGACTTCTATTCATTGATTTCTGGTCTCATTATATATCTTTCCCATGCTGCAGTCATGCCGCTTTCCTGTGTCAGCTACCCAGGAGAAACTGCCATCTTCAGTCTCCCATATGTCTCTGAGGAAAAGCCAGCAATGCACTGGCAGTCTTATACCTCACACGTACTCATCAGGCATACCTGAGGCTGGGCTTGTGACTTCCCTGCTCTCTGTCCCAGTGGGCTACCAGCAACCCTCAAATGCCAGGTGCCCAGTTGTGCGCTCCTCTCATCATGCTTGTCCACCACACCACTTATGCCAGCAGACCAGCTGTGGACCACTTCCCGTGGCCTTGTAGCCTCTCTTCCTGCTAGTGCAGGGTGGATTTGAATCCCCAGCCTAGGTGACTCCTCTCCAGCTCTGTGTTAGAGAGGAAATACTCCCTCCGTCATTCCTAGGTTGCTGTACAGAAGTGATAGGATAAACTGAGACATAGACATTTCCATGTAAAAACAAACAAGCCAAATACAAGAATGTCCCTTGTTCTCTCAATAGTCACATTAAATAGCAGCAATTATTTTTTCTCTTTCTGCAAAAAACAGACTAAGAGTCAAATCTCATTAAATCAAACTGTTTCTTTATTAGTGCAGACCTTTGCCAGGGTGCTCCTGCTGTTGAGTGACATTCCAGCCATGGCTCCTAGATTGATTTCCGGAGCCTCCTGAAGAGTCATCCCTGCAGGAGGACACCTCACAGTGATTCATGCTGGACAATCCCTATTTCTTGGAGTGGATCTAGCCTTCGGTTGTTGCCTTGCGACATCTTGGATGACTGACACACCTTCTCTGGCATCCACTCTGGCATCTGTTGGGCGAGTGATGTGGCTTATCCTCTCCACGCCCAGAAGATATATGTCCACTGGAGAAGAACAGTGAGTGCTCACAGGGTTATCAGGGCTGACTTCATCATCCTGTTAATCCTGCTTCACATCTGCAGTATTGCCAGCCCCAGTGGTTTAGAGTCAGGAACCTCAAAAATATCTGGAAATTAACCAACCCTGCACATCCCCAACAACTCCTCCTCTTTTTTTTTTTTTTTTTTTTCTTAAAAGGAAGATAATGTGCGGTTTGGTGTCCCTTTGAACTTCCTTTGCCCATGCCTTCACTGTGTTGAGCAATGATTAATCCCATCAAGTCTCCTAAATGTCTGTGATGAGCATGACCCCTCCTTCAGGGACTTCACTTGTCTGACTGTTCTTCTGCCCGGAAATTAATATTGGCCCTCAGTCATTTCTGCCCTCCCTTCATCTGTCCAAGCTCTCTCTTCCACACACTCTCTGAGCTTCTGTATCTTCTGCTTCTATAAAGCCATCTCTTAAACCAAAGGGTGGGTAACTACAGCTGGGTCCCCGTTCTCTTTCCTCTAGACCAAGGGGTGGGGAAGTGAGGGGTGAACAGATGCAGACTGACCGGGAGGCTTTACACAAAGTGGCTGCTCCTGCTTCCTCCTCGCTGCTCTTTGGTGGTCGAGCAGGTGGTGACTCATCGAGCCATCTGCTGATTCCCAGCACCAAAGTTCCTGGTAGATCTTTCCTAGGAAGCAGAAGTGAGACAGGCAGTCGAACAGAGGCTCCAGAAGGGCTGAAATTTCCCATCCAGCTCCACCCAAACTGACAACATGCAGGGAAACCATGAAGGCTCAGAACATTATATCTGGTGGGTATCTAGCAGGACTTTGAATCTTATGCTTCATGTAGAAGACAGGCACTTTTACCATTTGCTCAAATGGCCAAAGGAAACCTATTGCAAAGCTGGAAACCAGACTGCAGTGTCCAGGGTCCCGCATTTGAATTGCACAGAATCGCAGAATGGTTGAGGTTGGAAGGGACATCTGGATCTCATCTAGTCCAACTCCTCCTGCTCAAGTAGGGTTACCTAGAGCATGTTGCCCAGGAGCTTGTCCAGATGGGTTCCCAAAGTCATTGGTCTCTTCCTGCAGCTGCGCTCAAAACAAGGATGCAAAGCATTTAGGATTTTATAGGTTAGCAGGAGCTTCTATAGGCAAACAGGAAATTGTAAAACATTTCCTGTTTATACTGCCAGCCATGAACATACAGCTAGATCTCTCCTGAATGTGGATACTGGAAATTTTCAGGGTCTAACCCTGGAAAGGCACTTTACAATAATCCATACAGAAGGAGCCATTAATTTATGATCATTTTGCTTTGAGTAGATACTTTCACTGAACTACCTGGCCACAGATGTGATGATCAAATTGGAACTAAACAGCACAACCTGCCCCCCCCAGACATCAGTAGTACTGCTAGTCTGACCATAGAGAGATTAACGTATTAAAAGCAACAAATGGAATAAATTGCCTTAGTGCTTTCACTCTTCTCTTGACCCATCAGACCAGCCTGAAGGCAACACTGAGGTAAGAAAACAACCCACATGCATTCCTTTCCTGTCAAATAACACATAATCATAGTCCATGGACGGCCCACTCTTTCAAAATTGTTGTCTTCATAATCACTTGCGTGGAGAAGATATATATCCTGTCCACAGAGGAGGGTGCTTTTCCTGGGCTGCTGAGATGAATGAGAGAAGATGAAGGTCTCCCTCATTGTCCTGCTGTCTTTGGTCCTATGTGCAGAGCAAGGTGAGGCATCACGGGTTCGCTGCTAGCCAAGGAATAGCTGTGTGCTGGAGAATCAAGGAGGCATCGTAGCTATGGAAGGAAAGGCAAGTGCGGAAGAGGCTGCCTGAGCACTTGCAACAGTGCTGCTGCAGGACACAGTGCTCCTCCTTGGGCTTCCCATGTGTGGGCTCAGCCTTGGTGGGTGAAGGGTTTTTTTACGGGGCAAATTTCCCTATGAACTCGTGTGCAACTGGATTTATACAAAAGGGAGACAGAAAAGAGGAAGCTGTTGCTGCCTTTCTATCTTTGTTAAGAGACTTTCTAGTGGGTTTGTCTGTTCAGATGAGGCAAAGCTGCACTTATTTCTAAAGCTCTTATGGAGAAGTGCTTCAAGCTATAGTAGCCCTCTTTGTCAACAACTCTTTGTGCTTGGCTCTTGCTGAAGTTGGTGACACCTTTTTCACCAGCATCAGCTGGGCAGGATCAGACCTACAATGGCTGGCCTTGGAAAACACCCATGTGCTGCTCCGTGGTGAATGCCCTGGATTTTGACCCACTTGGGAGGCCTTACCGGCTTGGTGATTTCAGTCCAAGCTGGGGAATTAGAGGAAGGTTGGGTGCAGGCTATATGTTTAAGCAGTCTTGTGCTGGGATACAGAGTGGGATATATATTTGCATATTATTTATATTATAGACTATGTATTATATTTCACAGAGAGACTGCAAATTAAATCAGAGCCCTGCAGAAGTATATGATCTTATAGCCTCTACAGACAAGACAGATAAGGAGCTAGAGAGAATAAATGTTATCCTCATTTTATAAAGAGGAACAGGATTTTCCTCCACTTGGAAAGTTGCCATATTAGCTGGTGCAAAAAAATAGTTTTCTGGAATAGTTATTTCTGTCTCACTGTATCCTAAGAATACCTTTCTGCTATTTAGCTTTGTTCACTTTCCAAAGTAGCAATCCTGATAAATTTCCAAGTGTTAACAAGGCCTGAGGGACAGCAAGACTGTCTTCCGTGCCAAAACCAAGAGCGTGTTAACCTGGCTTAAATAACCTAGGCCGTAAAAACAAACTCCACAAGGTTTAGGACTGAATTCACACAGCTAAGAGTTAAAAGCCCTTCTTCTCACCAGTGTTTTAACCCAGGTTATGGACATATGTTTGAGGGCTCTGACGTCTCACCCAAAGAGGCAGCCCGGGGAGACTGACTCCTCTAGGCTTTGGGTCAGCTATGGAGGTCCCAATTAATCATATTTGACTCTCAGCGCTTACTGCCTGATTAGGCTACAGTCTATTTTATAGTGTCTCCAGTAGACGGTTTTCTTCATCTGTCCCTATTGACTGTAGAGAAAAACCTCAGACAGCTGCGCTGTGAGCAAATGCCTGAAACCAGAGAGGGTGAACCCAGACCTCTGGACATCCTTGTAGACTTCTATAGCAGACCCTGCCCTTCTCTGCTGCCGACATCACGCCAAACCCTGTGCCCTTGGGCCATCATGTTTTATTTTGAGTGCAGGGCAGGAGGGGCAGAGTTGCAACATCCACACGTGTGTGCACAGATGTGCATGCCAGTGCACACGTTGGGTGTAAGCGTGCAGGTGTACAGAGAGCAGAGTTGGTTAGGACTGGGTCTTGCAACCCCATCGTGTTCAGCCGACCCACACCTATGACATCCAAAAGTCTGAGAAGAAAGAATTTTGCTATCTGGAATGGCAGCATTTTGTCTCCATCTTCCATATCCTGTGTTTCCTCCTGCAGCAAACACCCTGTGGTGCTACACCTGCGAGTGGGAGCAAAGCAACTGGAGATGTCTGAAGGCCGTGAAGTGCTCGGACAAGGATGAGTACTGTGTGACGAATGTGGCCTCTGTAGGAATTGGTACGTCCTGGTATCCTTTGACAGGGGCTCAGGAATGTGAAATGGGGGTTTTGCATGGATTTTTATGGTTGATTTTTGTGGGTAGATAGGTCAAGGAGTCATGAGGGAAGCATGTTTGGGAGGTGAAACCCTTGCTGGTCTGGACTGGCAGCACTGAAGTTTGCAGGGTTTGAAATCCACCTCCCAAACACACATTAAGAGCTTCTGCTTTAGCTTTTGCTTCATGCCTGCATGGAAAAGATAGGGGACACTGAGAGTTCAGAGAAAGATAAAGAAATCGGGACCTTGGTCAGACAGGGAGATGAAAAGAATAAGATAGTTGAGGTGGATGAGATGGTCTAGAGGGAAACAGAAGGGAATAAAGCTACTTGCTTCTTAGAGAGAAGCCTGGAGATGTGCTTTCAATGTAGGTATGAAAATTGCTTCCAAGATGCCATAGTATGCCTAAGAAAGCCTGAATATAAGGGGCCATCCTAGGCGGCACCAAATGCCTGGCAGGGTTATTGAACGGCTTGTGAAGCTGGTCACCAGTAATTACTGGAACATGATGGGACTGGGCTGGGTGTCATTGGCCATGCTGGTCCTCAGGGCTCTGGGAGTGACAGCGAGACCCATCAGCCCATCTCCCTCCTATATGAGATCTAGGAGCACATGGCAAACCCTTGGCACTAACACTGCTCTCTCCCTTCTTCTTTGGGCAAGGATTTTTGAGTTTGTGGAAGAGGATCACCAAGAAGTGCTCTGAGACCTGTCCACACCACAACTTCAGCCTGGGCCTGGCCTCCTACACCTCTTCTTGCTGCCAGACTTTCTTATGCAATCTGAATGCCTGCCCAGGACCCAAGCTGGCTCGGCAGTGAGGTGATGGGAGATCCTGTGCCAGTGTCCTTCAGCTGCTCAGAGATGGTGAGAGAAAGGGGGTCCTGAAGGTCTGAAGAGCATAGCCAGATGCTCTCAGGAGGGTATGGACACCGAATGCACTGCAGAGTAGATAAAGTACCATGATCATAACCTCCTGCTCGGTGTTGCCTCCTAACCTGTGAGGAAGCAGTTTCTCACTTGCTTTTCATGCTTGAGCTCTGCCACCCTTTGCAGCTTGAGTGAGAAGCTGCCTTGTTATGTCCTCTGCAGCCCAGAAGATGTGAATACTGCCTCTATATGTCACACAGATCTCTAGAGGGGTTTCTCCCACAATCTTGCCTCTTCCCTTGGCTGGGCTCTCCTTAAGAGAATGGTAAATCTCCAGAGGAAGCATTTCCTTTCCTTTCCCAGAGACTTTTCTTGTTGCTGGCAGGTTGGGAAGAGCAAGGGGAAATCAAGCCCATCCACTCAGCGTCCCCAGCACAGGGGCTTGGGTGGAAGAGCACCGTGAGGCTTTGAAGGGCTGTCAGGGAGCGTAGGAAGGGCCCATGGCCCAGGGACCTGCATGGAGTCATGGGGCAACTGGGAGCCACAAAGCCGGTGGGTCTCAACATTGCAGCAGCTCCCCAGGCTCAGGGGACAGAGACAGTAGCCCCTCGGCGCCAGCTCAGAAGGGAAATGGTGCAAACTCATGGGGTTGCTGCTGGTGAAGGGAAAAGACAGTCCTGAGTATAAAACCCCGCGCTTGCAATGGGTGCCATCCACAGCACTCTTCCCTTGCATCCCTCACTCCCTCCATCCAGCCTCTCCACTCCTGGATCCTGTCACCACCAGGTGGGGGACGATGACATTCCTCTGTACCAGCACCCTATTAGCAGTCAGACATGTCAACCACATGCCTCTTCCTCTTGGCTCCACCTACGGTAACATGTTGTAGAAATGATGCCTATCTGCATGTATTTTTCTCTGCAGTCATTGTCCCCAACTCCATTTGCAACAGCTGTATTTTGTTACGCCCCCCTCCTTTTTTCTTTTTGTCTTGCCCCGATCACTTGTGGCTGCTGTTTGAGCCGAGCGACCTGACCCAGGATTTGCACTGCCCTGGACCTGCTGCCTGGCAATGTTTCTTCCAGAGAATCACTCGTTTATCCCTCAGATATCCCTAAAAGCAACTTCAGGGTAATGAAAAGTATTTGCAGCATTGGAGTTGAGCTGGTCAGGGACAGTGGAGAGCTGTTTAAGAGAAGAGCATGGATTTCACAGAAGCCAAATTTCCGGAGTTTCCAGAGGTTGCACATAAATGAGGGTAAAAGGAAGCTTAAAAATGAAAGAAGGCTGAGCCGGCTCAGAGATTTTTCCTTGTCAGATGTGCTGTTGAATGCCTCTTTCTCCTCCCAAACATCACTTTTTGGAGGAGTTTTTTTCGGCAAGAGAATGGAAATGTTTCGGCTCAGATCGACTGAGAGGGTGGAGGAGCTTTTATCTGAGCTGGGGTTGTGGCTTGGCTGCCAAACCCATGCATCAGCTCGCCTGAGCTGCCGGGAGTGCTTTCAGGGTCAGCTCTGCCATGCTTTTCACGAACAGCAGCGAGACCAGATGTGCTGATGGTGTCCCCTTCTTTCCCGCAGGAATGAGCCCCGTCTGGGTGGCGAGTGACCCAGCAGGTACTGCTGGGAGATATCGCAGCAGCACGCACCTCCACCCTCACCTGCAGCTTTACCTGCCCCTATATACCCCCTGCCCCTCTGGCATTGCCGTGCCAATGAAACGGGGCAGATCTGCAGCCCACAACAGTTGCATGGCCCATTGCAAGGACAAACGTGATGCAGGCGAGCTGAGCCCCAGGCTGCTCTGAGAGCAGCCACACAGCACAGCACTAAATGCCAGTTGCTAAATGCAGAAGCACATCATTTTTCCCAGGCTCCCCGCTTTGTTTTGGGACCCAGTTCAAAATCAGCCCTCTGGGCTTGCAAAAAGGGCAAAATGTTCCTCAGCCAAGGGATGACGCTCGGTGTTGTGCAGCACTTCAAATCAGGCCAAGGCCCTGGTAAACAAGGGGGACAAAAGGGGCTTTGAGCTGTGTGCTGCCCTTCTGCTTTGGGCTTGTGCCCATAGCTGTTGTGGATGAATGCTTCTTTCTGAAGTGCAGTATAATGGGAAACTTCAGAGATGTGGGCTCTCTTTTATTAATCAACTTCTACTTTCCTTCCAGTGGCCTATTACCCCCCTCCTTCTCACAGTTATGCCATGCTGCGAGGACCCATCTTCATGCTGAAGAAGCCACCCCAGGAGGAACCATCTCCTTTTACCTCTTCATTAAACTGCAATGTCTTTCAAACGCTATTTAGGAACCTGCATTTTTCTCCCTGAAGCAATCAGATCCCCCTTGCCCCTAATACCCCAAAGCTCTAATTTACTACTCCTACAATATTTTTACCTAAAAAGGAGTTGTGTGTTTTTTCCTGTGTGCCAGAATTATTCAGCTCTCTGAAAGCTCTGTGGAATCCCAGTTGGATAGACTCTAATAATTAATATTTCATTGCATTGGATTTACACATCCTGCAGGAGCAGAGGCAGAGCTCCCCCACAGCTTGCAGCAAAGCGTTGTCAAGTATTTTTTACCTCTTTAAAGTAAAATGGGTTGTTTGGGTTTGGTTTGGTCTGTTTTTGCTGCAGAAAAGCTTTCTTGCATACCACAGCTTATATAATGGGAAATAAATCATCCTGGTCACCGTTAAAGAGGAAAGGGTTACTTCTCTTCTCCAAATGGTCCTGCAGCTCAAGGGCAACAAAATCTGGCTCAGCTGGCCTTTGTAGGACTCCTGCGGTAGAGGAGCTGGGGGTGAAAAGCTCCTGGGGCAGCTCTGGCAGTAATTGCTCCTCTCCAAGAGGTGTGAGATGTGCAAGGGGAAAGAAGAGGCGGATGTAATTCCTAATCCCTGATTTTGACCAGGAATTTGAGCTGATCAGGACCACAGAGAGATGGAATACCTTGGGCAGAAAGGGGTTGTGCACCAGATGGAAAAGAGCTAGCTGTTACTGCCACTGCAGCAGCCTGCACTGAGCTTCGCTGACCCCATTCAGGGGTGTGGTGGTGATGGGAGGTGGGCTGCCCAGGACTTGTCATTTTGGGAATGGCATTGGTGCATCCCAGGAGCTGCGGCGTTCCTCTGGGTTGATGGCAGCTGGCTGTCCTTTGACGTAATGGGATTGTTTTAATGCTGGGGGTGAGAACCCCAGGGGAGCCATCGGATGACTGCGAAGGAGGAATAATGCCACCTCCAAACAAACAAAACCCCAGCTTCGTCCAGGGATGCCTTGATAGCAGCAGAGCCTACGGAAGAAGTGAAAAGGCACATTAACCCCCCAACACAAGGCAGGGCTGCCATTCCCCAAAGGGCTAACAGAGCTCTGTGCACGGCCTGGGTGCTGCCACAGGGAAAAGGGCCACGGAAAAAAGAAGTGTCCAAGCATGGCACTTGCAGGCAGCGCAAAGCAAACACAGAGTACTTTCCGTGGCTGGAGCTGGCACGCACACACAGTGCAGGGATGAAGCAATGAACTGATTAGAAATGGCATAGTAAATGCCTGATTACAGAAAATTAGTAGTAGATCAAATACCTAAGGGACTAGTCAAAGAGGTATAAGGGGAAGCTGTGATGTGGCTCCTCTTGCTCCTGGCTGTAGGACAGTCAGACTGGCTGTGTGCAGCTGTCAACCCTACCCCCTGTTATCAGCGCTACCAGCTTACGATCTCGAACAGCCAAACCCACGCAACAAATTTAGTGCCGCATCAAGCTGTTTGTGTGGGCAAGGCTGGAAAAGGGCTCGGAGGGCAGCTGGAAGCAGACCGGAGCTGTCAAGCCTTGCAAAAGGTGAGCAGCCATACCCCAGACAGGTCCTGGGGGGGGGGGGGGGGGGGGGCTGGGGACAGCCCATGCAGGGGGACAGTTGATGCAGAGCTGAGCAATGGCTCGAGGTCTGGAAAAATGTGAGGGCACTGAATCTGTAAAGCAGAGATTTGAGGAGACATGGTCTCTTTTCTAACATTTCAAAAGGCTGCTCCAAAGAAAGCAGGAATATTTTCTTCCCTTTATCTACTGAGGATGGGGTGAGAGGTCCTATGCTCTTGATGCAGGGAGGGAGATGAAGATGAGAAAGTAGGAGCAAGTAGGGCTGCTCTGGAGGCGATTGCCGGGGGAGGGTAGGAAAGCCATGCTGTCCATGAGGGATGGGTTAGGCAAAGCCAGTCTCGCTTTGGAGCTAAACTGGTCATGGCTCATGCAAAGCAGAGAGGGAAGGGGACCCAAGAACTTTTGACTGAATAAATCGTGCTTGCTGTCAAACTTTATGATGTGACGTGGCCTTCTGGACCTCACGCCAAGGCCTTACTTGACACATCTAAACACTGGATGCCTCAGTCTCTATCAGCCTCTCTTGCCTCCTCCCAAGCTGGCAGAGAGCTGAGCACTTCCAGGGTGATTCAACCCATCCCAGATCAGGCATCAAAGACAGGGGCCGAGGGACCCAGTGGAAACACTCAACTCTCTCCAGAGGCCCAAGGTGACCAGAGCAGAGAGAACTAATTTTTACATGCCTAAATGAGTTGCTTTGAGTCCCAGCCTCAGTGACAAAAAAGATGTGGTGGCAAAACTGTCTAAAAGGAGGTTCTGATATTTCCAAACCTCTCGTTGTGATTATCAAAAGGGACCATGATGGAAGTTCACACATTCCTGCAAAACTTCCGTGTCTAGCACATTTATGAATAATCTGAATTATGGGGAGGGAAAAAAAAAAAAGTCACTTTTCTGGGAAATCCTGGACCACTTCCAGTGCAGAGAGCTGGACTAAACCCACGAGAGGGAGCTGGTGCCTCTGCACAGTGCTGAACTTCCCAGCAAATGTCAGCTGCCTGCAGAAACGCGGTGCTCCTGGAGCAATTTCCGGGGGAAAACAAGCAGCCTTGCAGGAGATGCAACAGCTCTGACCAGAGCAGCTCAGGGAAGGACCTCTATGGTCTTTGTAGGATGTAGGACACCGGCAAGAACTAGCAGCAAAACACCATGCTGCCGATGCCAAACATGCAGAGCTCTGTTCAGTGACAGCAGGCCCTGGCCAGCATCCAGCGTATGTTCCCTCCCACGCCTTCGGCAGCCGGGGACATGCCTCAGTTTGGCTGCACAGGCTAATTCTTGCTGATCTAATATCAGCTGCTGGTGTGTCTGTGCTATAGTTGGGGGGCATTTCCGTCTAAAGCCTAAAGCTGGCACCAAGCCATGTAAAGTTTCAATCCGGAGCCTGTGACCACGGGCTGCTTGGCAGTGGGGTGCAGCTCTCCATCCTGCCCTCCTCCATGGCTGTCACCCATGGGTGCCCTCTATGGGTGCCCTCCTCTTGGCAGTCACCCAAGTTGCTGGGCTGGCATTGTCCCGGTCTTGGGCAGCGTGTAGGGAACACCCCTTATGTCCTTGGCACCCGCAAGGTCCCTTGGCCTGGGGAGAAAAGAGAGGATCAAACTGGATGGGGCTGCAACTCCCTGTCCTGTTATAGATGACCTTGTCCTCTTTTTCTGACTTTCCTCATTCCTTCTTTGCAGTGCCTCCTTTAACATCCTTCCTCCCCTCTAGTACTAAACTCCGCTAACTCCCTCCATTCTTCCTCTTACAAATGACCATGGCTACAAGCCAGCGACCTACAACCCACCAGGCAAGCAAGTGGTAGCAATTCCCACTTTTCCTTTTCACCTGTGGGTTGCTAGCCATGCTGTTCTCTCTTTTGCCCCATCTGATGTCTTCAACAATTGCATGAAACCAGAGAGAGGAAGATGCCCATGAAGATCTTTGTAGAGAGGATGGTCTAGGTGAGGCCTCAAATCCAGCTCTACCACCTCTTCACTGTGTCTGACCTTGGGAAAGTCAATCAGCGTCTCTATGAATCATGTGCTTAAGATGGAAACAACAAGACATAGCTTCTCCCTCTTACTTGGTTGGACTGGGAGCTCTTTGGATCCCAGCGCTCAGTATCTCTGTGATGCTTATCCCAGGTGGACCAGGGATGTCTTCACGCCACGACCAACAAGGGCCAGCTTGCCCACCCAAAAGTGCAGAGCAAAACTCGAGTTCATGCCTCTGGATTCAGAGCTTGCCTCTTTCCAGCCCCTGCAGTGCTGTTCTGCTGTAATTGGTATGAACACTCATCCTCTTTGCAATGCGATGTAGAAACCTGTCATGGCAAAACTGGGGCTGCTCCCACGTCATTCACTCCTCCAGAAATGCTGTTCTTTGTCTCACTGTGGTGCTGAGGAGCTTCTGTGATTAACTCTGCTAGGAGCTGTGCATAGGAACAGCACAAAAAGACATCTTCTCTCACCTTTCCTGTCATATCTAACCTTTTACAAGGAATGGATAGAGACACGGAGGTGAGTGCAAAGATGCAGGCATTGCTCATTACATTGGTTGCTTGATCATTGCCAGGTTTGTTGTCGGCAGAGAGACATCCCTTACAGTTAGAGCTATGGGCTGGGGCAATGCAGTCGTGCTGAGCAGGCCCAGGCACCCTCGGGCTTGCTGCATGTTGGACCTGAACGCAGTTGGCAGTGCAAAGACAGGGCATGCTTCCTCACCAAGGAGGGCTGAACCCCTGAGCCCTGCTGCTGTGGCAGGGATGCAAAGCTGCCCATGCACTGGGCTTCTTGGGGATGTAGATTCAATTGCACGATGGTATAGTGACCTATATACTGGTCATATGGATTGTCACTGCTCCCTATATGCTCTGGGTTTGAGTTGGGTCCCCTGCACATAGCAATTAACTCCTGGCATAAAGGCAGAGAGAACCAGGAGAGGATGCAATTGCCTGCCTCAGTACAGAGTGTGTCCTTGCTTTTGGGATCAGGATTTTGTCCTAGGGATCAGCCCAGCTCCAGGATGGCATGCAGAGTCCCGTGTCCTTGGAAAGCCTGTGAAAGGCAACAGGAGCATTGCACGCTGCTGCTGACCTGTCTCTCCCCACCCTTCACATCCTCGCCAGTGTGGGCAACACGCACAGCAGTGGGTGCTGCCTCAGTGCCTCAGCCTGGGCTACTGCAGATAGGTCAGGGAGATCAGGGGGTTCCCCAGCCCTGCAAAAGCTGAGATAGCACCTTTTCAGCTCACTGTTCAGCCACATGTCAGCGGTGATAAGAAGGAAGAGTGGTATCTTATCCTCCACCCACAGCAGTGAAACCACCCCAGGCTGCCCTGTGTCTCCTTTCCCCATGCTCAGCGCTGCATTAAGCTTTCCCTGGGCATGAAGACCTTGTTGTATTGCTGGGGTGGATGTGGCTGGTGCCTGGAGGCAGATGCTTCCACCAATGTTGTGCTGCTTGCTGTAGGGCTGAAGAATTCGGAGGAAGCAGAGCTTGACAAGTCGCTGGGCCTGACCTCATTTCATTTCCCAAAATACCTGCTGTTGCCAAGCTGGTGGGGATGGGAGTGGCAGAAACAGAGGCAGGCCCCAATCCTGCCCGAGATGCTGTCCCGCTTCCATGGAAACTGGCACAGGAGGTGCACAGCATCTCCCAGGCCTCGTTGGAAAGGTCCTGGCTGTGTTGCTCCTTCCTTTTTTAGGGGACAGGAAGGAACTTGGTCGGATGCTGTCACAGCACCATACCCACAGATAATCTCACCTCCCACTTCAGACTTCCTGCATTAAATATCGTGTTCCGAGCACTGTCGGGAATGCTAAGAAGCAAACGGGTGCAACCAACTCCTGAGGCTAAATGCTACAGGGAGAGAGTCCGGCTCCATCCAGACTAGTAAATAACAGGAAAGGGTCAGTTCTCTGGCCCTGAGGCCATGGGATATGGCATACTTGTGTCTGGATGACTAACCCCTTTTTATCCCCAAAACAGGCAGCCACATCCAGACATCCCATCAGGAAGAGTCACTGGCCTGGGCTATTCCCTAGGCTTGGTCTGGGACAGCATTTGTTGCACGGGCTGAAACTGGAGGTTTGGTGGACAACTCTGGCCTGTGTCGGAGTTCCTGTTTTGAGAGACAAGACCCATCCCTCAACTCGGCTCTGCTGGCTGCATCTCAGCTGTTCTGAGCCCAACATTTCTGAAGAAACATCTGATGGCAGAGATGCCTGTCTGCAGCATGTGCAAGGATTGCTTGCTCAGGACAGCGTCTTGCATCCTTCCTTTCCTAGCTGTGTTTCTCCTGGGCTCTGGGAAAGTGAAGAAAAGTGATGTTACCTTCCAGCAGTCATTCCCCTGAGCGGATGGACAGAGCCTGTCCCAAAGTGGGAATGGGGCCACCGGAGATGTCATGGCTGGGTTTTGGGTGCAGAGGTGACACCAGAAGGCAGTGCTTGGCACTGTGGCCATTACGGAGAAGAGGGGAGGAGATTCCCTTCATAGCCTGTGCAAAAGCCTTGCTTAGATGAGAGGGTGTGCGTTTTTTTGCCTGCAGAATGGGTATCCTGAAGCTGAGCTCACCCCAGAGACATTTCTGTTGGCACTTCCTTAATCCAAAATCCCTTTCAGACTGAATGAAAGTGGGTTTTCCTTCAGGGCAGAAGAGAGAGGCTGTGAGCAAAACCAGGGCCCGGTGCTAAGTGCTGTGTTTACAGCCCAGAAATGGGAAGGCATTTACCTGGGCCTATTTTTCAAAGGAAGGAAAGCTCCCCTTCCTGTGGAAGATCCGGCTTTTTTCCCCCACCCCACTCCAGTTCCTCCTCCAGCAGCTTCCAGTGAAGGCTGCGTTTGTGTAGCAAAATGGAGCCTGCAGGAGCAGCGATTCCAGCTGCTGCAGGCTGAGGACCAAAAATCATCGCTCTCTCAAGCCTGTGACTTTGAGTATGTCTTTCCTTGCTCAAGCCTCAATTCGCCTTGGCTCTGGGAGTCTTTGCTGCTGGTGAAGCCCTGCAAAACCCTTTCAAGGCACAGTTGTCTTTTTCACTGACGTTTTTACAGGATAAGCGTGGGTCAAAGCCTGGTACTTGGCCGTTCGTGAGCCCCTGTGTGTGCAATCAGATTGGGGCGAGTTTTTCCTACCTTGGCAAGTGCAAGGCTATCTGCAAATGCAGGGTGGTTTCACCACTTTGTTTGTTGCTCCCTAGATCAGTGTGGGTGACTTTTGGCTCCCACGCCCCTCCCAGGCTGTCACGGTCAAGCTTTTCAAGCCTGTGTTTGTGCTGAGCGGCCGGTGAGCTGGACCCACGAGGAGCTGCAGATGGGGTTGCCCAACGGCACACAAGCCGCTCTCAGGGTAACCCCATGAGCCGCAGGGTCGGTGGGTGAGAAGAGCCACAACCTGGTATTATTTGCATTGGTTTCAGTGTATAGGGATGCTCGCAAGGCAGACTGATGTCTATCCCACCCTCTGCCCAACCATCAGCACAAATGCATATCTTGCTTTCCCAAAAGGTGCTTGGAAAAGAAAAAACCCAGCAACCCACAGCCTCAGTGTTTTTGGCTAGTCTTCCTGGGAAAATACCCTCTTGCTTGCTCGGTGAGGAATACAATTTCATTCCCTATACCCTCCTGTTTGTTTCTCTGCCTCGCTGAACACACCCATTGGGCTGGGGTGGTTTCAGCCCAGATCTCTCCTTCATACTCAACTCCACCACATGCCACGGACTCACAGCCGAGTCCTCCTCCCAGGGACAGGTCCGCTCTCCTTGTCCTCCTTGGCAGGCTTTGTAGGTGCCATTGCGGAGGTTTCAGCATAGCTATTACCTGAGGTGTGACAAGTTTCTAGATGCAAGGAGGGCTGGCTCAAGAGTCTGTTCTAGCCATGCAACTCAAGTTTTGACACCGTGTCACGTCGGGTCAGTGGGAGTGAGTCAGGAGAGAAACCAGAGCACTCTCATCTTCCCACACATGTGCTGAGTTTTTCCACTCTCAGTTTAGGCCTGAGACCCAGGGCCCCCCAAAATGAATAGAAGAAAGGTTGGCTGTGGAAACAGTCACAGCTTTTAGAGTGAAACTAAGTTTTGCATTTCAGCTGCAGCTTCACCTAACCTTGGAAATTTCAGCTAAAAAGGTTTCACCGCAGAAGATCATTCCCAAGCCTGCTATACCCAGCGTTTGAAAACATTGGATAAGTCAAGACTCTAAAGCAAGTTCTTTTTTTAAAAGAGAGAGATTCTGGAAATCATGAATGTTTCTGTGACATCTCAGGGCAGAGCGTGTGTGTGTGTGGGGTATGTTGTGCAGGGAGCCTTTGTAATAAGTAGGTATAGGACATTGTATTTCTTACAAAAACAAAATGAAAAAGTACATTAAGGTTTTCTTGGTGTCCATGCAGATGGCTGCAAAAGGCTCCCACAAGGCCAGCTGGTACCACAGCTCTGTTGTACAGGAGTTTGTCTTACTTAACGCTGACCTGGCAGCTCCAAATGACTGCTTGGTGCACCAACACATAACTCCGGGATGTTGAAGTTTAATAATAATAATAAAAAAAACCTACAGGGATCAAAAAGACATTTGAGAAAATAAACATGGGAGATATTGCCTACTTTTCTTCCTGGAGAGGCTGTCCAAAATCTTCTGCAGTGAAGCTTTAGATCTGCTTTTCGTAAGTGTTCATGTTGGCATGGTTCAGAAACTTGCTGCAACCTAAAATCTCCAAAGAAAGACCACAGCCCCGCTTGTTAGGACCAGCATGAACATGCTGTAGAAGAGGTGGCCCCATTTTAGTGCTTGCATGTTGACTGCTCATGTGAAAGAGGATCAGCAGGCCTGAACCTGGAGTAAGTGGAAATTCCAAGTTTCAGTGAAGAGGGAAGGACAGACTTTGACATTACAGATTGAGCTGTTTTATAAATGCACCTTAAATAAACCTGTGAGGGTCATTTTTCCCCTAATGCGGTTGTTACCAGTGGTGTCCTCCATGGGGAGAACTAACTCTTCCAGGGGATCCCAAAAGGATACAGGGATTTTCTTGACTGCCTTTTCTTCCTCCTCCCAATCTCCTTCTTCATTGTCCTATCCCTTTCAGATCCCACAGACTTCTAATATGTCTCCTCCCAGCTGCGAAGGTACCACTGCCAGACTAATAAACCTTGGCTCTGGAGTCAAGAACAATGATTCACATCCATAACTCTAATCTCTTTCCTCTACAAACAGGGCGGCCACAGCTAAACTGCTTGCAAGGAGTAGTCCCAAGTCTGGGACAATGCTGGGTGGAGTTGTCCAAATCTGTGCTGATGGTCCAACAGCAAGGATGGTGTTGGGACTGGGCTTGTGCCCTGTTCAGTGAGCTAGTATGGACCTGGCCTTTCAGCTAGGACACTAGTGGGGATGTGAATCCCGTTGCTTGACCGCATGCATGATGGTGCTCTTTGATGTCTCCCCAGGAGCCTGCAAGCTGATGGGGCTGAATTATCTTTCAGGACCTAGGAGGCTAAGGGATTGTGATAAAATGGTTTTGGTCCCCAGTTGGCTGGTGGCTGTGGCTTCAAAGGACGGGCTTAGAGCCAGGCTCCTCACCCGTTGTGACTCCTGGTGGCAAGGCTCCTGGGGTCCATCATGGCTGTGGCATTGAGATGGGTGCCTACATGGACCGCCTTGTGCTTCAGCGAGACACAACGGGCCTGGGCTACCCTTGTCCTTCCTAGCTGGAGGTTTGGGAGTCTCTTGTCTCTCACCAGGTCAACATGAGGAGCTCTGTTCCATTGTTTGGAGCTTGCCAGGTCAGCTACAGATCCAGATGAACTGTGGGAAAGGGACGAAGAGAGCCTGGTTTCTGCAACAGCCAGTCCTGAGGAGGGAAAGACAAAATAGCACATGCAGGTCTTCCCTTTTCCCCGGGGTAGAAGGAGGTATTGCTTCCTGCAATCTTCCCCCTTCCTTCACCTAACCCCAACATTGCACGGCCAGATGAAGCAACCCAGCCCTCCCCGGCCTGTCAAGGAGGGAGGAGAGGACTGGGCCAGACCAGACCAGTGCTGCCCTGTGCTGGGATGGACTGCCTGCCCTCCTGCCTGACTGAGGAGCACCAAGAGCATGACCCACTGCTGCTTGCTTCCCATCTTCTCCCATGGCTTCCCCTTTCTCTGGCTGCTATTTGCAATCCTGAACCAAAACGGAGACTTTCCTCTCTGAACCACGGAGGTGGGCTGCTTGAGAGCATCATTAGAGCTGCCTTCTGGGGGAAAAAGAAAGTGGGAAAGGGGGTGTCGGGGGGTTAATATTAAAAAGTCTCTGGGCCCAGCAGTTTGTTTCACGTAGCTGCTCCCTCTCAGGTTGAAAACACGCTTTGTCTGGCTCCAATTACACAGAAGGGACAGGCCTTGCACAATGCACTCCCAAGGTCTGGCACAAACACACGCTGACGACTGCCAAGCTCAAAGTGGGTTAAGGTTGCTTCCTTAAAGCTCCAAGCCTCTGTTAACTATAAACACTCTTTGCAACAGGGTCTGGTTGACACCCACCCGGCCCTCTTTCTGCAGCAAAATTAGCCCTTCTGCTACCCTCTCTCTCTTTTGATGTCCCTGAGAAAGCAGTTTTAACACCTTCTCTGTGCTCTGTTCTCTAAAGTCTCCTGACACCATCTGCTTTCCTGCTGCCTCTCTGCCAATTGGCTTCACCCTCACTCTTCTTCAGACCTCTTCTTCCCTTGCCTGAAAAATTGCTCCTTGCTTCAAGAGATGCCCATCCCCCTGCTCCACCACCGTGGTCCTGGTCTGAGCCTTGAGCTCTGGCGGTGGCCCCGGGCGTGACTGCAATACCAAGAGGGCAGAAGAATAGTGTTTTCTGGGGCCTGGCCAGACCCTGGCCTGTGTCCCAAAGCCTTTGCAAGCTTCTCCTTTGCAGGCACAGGGGTAGGTGCCAGATGATGCCCCAGCTGCCTTCCTTGTTTGGGCCCCACAGAAGACCCTGGAGTCTGACTAGAGTGGCTGGTTAAACTGGGATTTGAGGAATTGCTGTTCTGCAAATGCTCCTTAAACCTTGATGGGCTGTGGTTAAATCCTGAACAGTGTCCACGCATAACAACACATTGCAATTTGCACGGCGATAATTAATGCCACCATAGGGGAAATGGTGAAGCACCAGTCCTTCCCTCCGAGCCCATATATTTCCCCCCACCCGAAGTTTTTCTGTTTCCTTTGATTTACTTTTCTTTGTCCCATTATTTCTCAGCTACCTGCTTCTCCCTCTCCAGTTCTGCGTGAAATATTAATCTTGTTTACTATTATTAACCTTCCCTCTCTCTAAACTATTTAAATGCTTTCTCACATTTCTAATTGCCATAGCCCACTTCTCGCTTCCAGATTTTCTATTCAGCAGCACTTCGCTTTAACAGTGTCATTTATTTACTGTGCATTTATTTGTTTTAATTTCAAACCCTTTCTCTTTTCTTGTTCTGGGCTGCATTCATACGTTGTTCCTTTCTCCCTACTGAGGAGCTGCATTTTTCAGCTCAGTTGCCGCCAAGTTGAATCCAGTGCAACAATTCAGTTTCGTTTCTGCACTCTTGGTGGGAGGGAAAGAAGTTTCATTTTCCTGACCTCTCTCTTTCACCTCACATGACTGAGTGGAGGCTGGCCACTGTACATAAAACAAACGTGGACTTCTACCAACTCTTTTCCCCCAAGGTCTAGCAGATCTTATTTCTTTCCTGATATCGTTCATGCATGTGTTTATATAATGCCTTGTTCAGAGACTAGGGCTTTTTCACAGATTATTTCCTAAGTCTAATTGCTACATTAGCTGCCAGGTGGGTCTCCTACATTTTTGGTAACAGTGAAGTTGATTAAGGATTCATGCTCAAGGTCAGGACACATCTAAAGAGCAGAGAGGAAGACTTTGAACACTGGATGCTCATCCCCTCCACCGTGCCCTGTGCATGGACAAAGACAGAAGTCATTGGGGGTTGAAAGTGCTGTAGAAAGGGAGGAACTGGGCAGAGGAAGGATGACTGAAATGGACAGTCACAGGGGCTGGGCTCAGGGACATCAGCCCATGATTCTGCTGGCAGGTGATTGGAGGAAGAGCCTATGAACTGGCCGTTTGGGGGACAATATTGTGAAAAGACCAAGCGATTGGATGTTCTTTATTCTGCTTCCACACTGTTTGTGACCTTATAAACCTTGCTTCAGAGCTACCCTTGGTCATTTCTATCTCTAGCATTGAACGTCCTGGTCTGCTTAGGTCTTTCCTTGACATCAGCTTTTAGCCATTTTCACTTTTGTTAATTTCCCGTTTAACTTCTGTAGCCTTTTTCGTGCATTTTCTACCTTTGCTGCGTCCTGGGTGATCTGGCAGGAGGTGATGAAGTAATTCTGGGAGCAGAAGGAGGGAGCCCAGAAGGACTGGAAAGGTCATTGGGGACTGGAAAAACCTGACCAGGTTTAGAGCTGGGCCACAGGTAGCAATAAACCTCGTTGCTGGGAAACTCCAGATGCTTCCGGGTGACAGAGAAGCAAACAGAAGCATTGGACCCCATCCCTGTCTAGCCCATAAGAGCCTCTGAGTGACAGTCCCCAGGCACAAATAGTGCTCTTTGTTTTCCTGCTTAAAGTGTTTTTCTTGGTACAAGTGAGAAAATTCTAAATGGTTTTGGACAATCCAGCGAAAATGTTCTCTTTTGTCTCCTCTCCCACTTCCCAATTTTACATATATAAAGCTATTAT
The DNA here is from genome assembly GCF_036370855.1 of Dromaius novaehollandiae. NCBI lineage: Eukaryota > Metazoa > Chordata > Aves > Casuariiformes > Dromaiidae > Dromaius > Dromaius novaehollandiae. The sequence continues at coordinate 167,886,835 of NC_088099.1, read as the reverse complement.
ATTATGGCAGAGAGAAAGGACAGGGGATGCCTGGTGACTCCTACTATCTTGCAAGCTTGGAGCCACCCCAGATTGGCACACCTGCCTCTGCTTTCCTCCAAGTTTCACAGGTCAGCCCTATAGATTACGAAGGGACTCCCATGTCTGAGTCAGACAAGTTGTTCCAGACATTAGCAATGCAGATGTGGCCAGCAGGAGTAGGTCCTGGAAAAAAAGATTGGCTCTAAATGAGAGGTAGAAAAAATTGCTACCTGAAGCCCCTTAATAGGTTAGTTCCTACGCACAAACACACCCAGCAACTGATCCCGTGTTATGTCCCGTCACTCCCCAAAACTTAAATTGCTGTAATCAAAGCAAGTGTGGTCCCAGTATAAAATCTATCCATGGTGCAACATCCCACACTGTGCAGGCTCTGAGGGCACAACAACCATGAAGGCTTTTCTCATCGTGCTGCTGGCTGCAGTCCTGTGTGTTGAGCAAGGTAAGGAACTAAGGAGGCTGCAGAAGCCTAGACCAAGGGGATGAAAATACCGGGAGAGAAGGTAGCGAGAAGACAGGGATGAATAGACTTGACAGCTTTTGCTGCAGTCCTGATGTACAATTTTCCTTTGGCATCACTTGCTTCAACTAATATTAAATGTTGTTGAGTCTTAGCTTCTGGATGAGTATAACAAGGAGCTCCTAACCCAGAGAAGATGAGCTCACCCTTCTGTTTTCTTTGGCGCTCTGGAGTACCAAGCTCCAACCACTCACATGTGAACTGAAAAATGCTAAGAGTCAAACAGTTTAGCTGGGCTCACAGTTTTGTCTTTGATTTTCTTTCTGTTCCTGAAAGAAACTGCTGCTGTTGTTGATAAAAATAACAGGACTGGTGCTGATACCTCATCTTCTTTAAGTGTTTCACTTCATATTCCACAATGACATTGCAATTAAGAATTCAGATTGCTGGCAGATATTTGAAAGACTAATGCTCTTTGCTCACAGGTCTGAAGAATTTGTTTAAATGTCTGGGAATTAGTGTGTTTGTAATGGAACTCAATGAGTTGTGCTTGGCCATGAGCCCCTGAGAGCTTCTATAAGGGAAATGGAAGAAAGTATAGAATAATTTGCAGGTCATCCCAACACTGGGAGACCAGCAGTCATGCTAAGACAAAAAAATATTTTTAATACAGAAACAAACAACACAAACCACTGGAAAATACTAACGGAAAGATGTCTGGAGATCAGGGCAAGCAATGCAATGCTGTAGCGAGGAAGGACATAGATATTGCTAGCTGTTTTACCAGGGAGACCTAAGAGACATGTTGTATGATTTATGTGTCTGATGCTGGCATGATCCCTACTACCATGCGCTGCTCAGTTTTGGAGCCAGCCACGCGTGGGGTTGGAAGTGCTGGAGAACAGCCAGGACCTGCGGAGGTGGGCAAGCAAGCATGCCTGAGCGGGGTGGACTGCTCCTGCTCAGCCTTTCCCTAAAGGAGGAGCAGGTATGACTAGATAATTGCCTAGAAATATCCCAGTGAGAAGCAGAAGCCTGCAAAGGGTGTCTTCCTCACCTAAGCCCTGAGACATAGAAGAAGACGGTGAGCTGAGCTGGAGGAGCTCGCTTTAGTCACAAGCCCAGCTAGCTAATGATTGCAGCAAGTCCCCAGCACTGGTAATGCTGAAATCAGAACTGAGGGGCTTTCGAAAGAGTGGGTCAGACAGTCATTACCATGTGCTGCATTGTGCTGGAAGTGACTAGTAGGTCACAGTGATATCTTCTGACTGAGGAATAAAGCCCCCGTTCTCCTCCAGCCAGCTGTGAGGGGCATCATGGAGTAGGGCAGGGAGAGAAGAAAGGAGATGAGGGGGGAGCCTTAAAGGACATGGCTGGTGTTGGGTAACCCATTCAGATGTTTCTCAAAGGGATCTTTTATTCCTTCTGCATTCCTGGAACCTCTGCTCGAGGGCATGCAGCGCTTCTCAGAGCGCATTTCTTGCAAATAATTATAATAACAAAACTTCCAAAAATTTTGGGGGTTTTGCAAGGGACTGAGCACACCAACACAGTCCAGCACATCTGAAGAGTGAGTCTCTACCCAGCAATTAAAAAAAAAAAAAAAAAACTCTTTCAAATTCAACCAAAAACCCAAATGAAAACCTCAATACTATAGAAGATTTTCCAGGAAGTCTCACAAAGCAGAACCACAGCAGAGCTTTCCAAGCAGAGAGCTTCCCAAGAGGGCTCTGTATGGCAATGAGCACATCCAGCTTTAACTCCTGAAGCTCGTACACTAGGCATGGCTTCACTAGACCAGGCTAAGGATCTGTCCAGCCTAGGATCCCACCAATGGCTCTGCGTGCATGTTTGCAATCCTAAAGAATGTTGAAAGCCTGTTTGTATCAGTAGTGCTATTTCTGGCTGCAGTTGCAAAACTAGAGCTAATGTAGGGTGGGGGCCAGATGCAGGCAATGATTTTGCAACAACTATGGTGGTTTAAGCTGTTATTGTTTCCTGATTGGGAGGAATTTTCCTTGCATCAGTCAGTGGCAGAGATCACTTAAGTGCATTTCAGTTGCTCTTGCACACATGCTGGGGTCTCGGCTCCACCTGTAGCAGGAAGTGGTTTGAATGATTTATGTCAGATTTTGCATAGAAACAGATCAGGGAGGGCTACAGAGACTGCAGTAAGACACTGCTGGGCAGTGTGTATGGGATTGCTCTGGCATGGTCTGCCAAAGAGCAGCTGCCCACAGCTTGGAGACCTCCAGAGAGAGGGGTGAAAGGCTTAACTCATCTGAATGGTGGAGGAGCAGCAAGCGCTAATAGTCAATTAAAGGGAAGTTAAAAACAGGAAGCATCAAGAGTGATTTTATCTGCTGTTATGGAGAACATTCACATTTGTAACACCTGGCATGAGAAAAAAACATATGCGCAGGCTCCAGAGCAAGACAGTCACTCATATGGCAAGACGTTGGGACCCAGAGCAGACTCCAGACCTGTACCCCGGGCACCTGAGCTCCGCACAGAGGAGAGGGGCAGCCTACTCTTCTCCTACCTGCGTATCCCTTGGGGTAGTTAGGGCCTAAGATGACTTTTAATTTTCTTTTAAAACTGCTTCTGAAATTGTCCAACCAAGTGTCGTGGGCAGGTTCAACTCCAGGCATGAATGTGAATCAATTGATCAACTGGGCTTTAGAGAATCCCTGGGAGGAGATTCCTGTTTTGGCCAAAGGGTGGTTTGTTAAAAACAGGCTTGAATTCAAATGAAATGGACCTCTCTACACAGAAATGAAAATCTTCCTGGGTTAAGAAAGCCAGGAGGAATCGAATCAGGGAAATTTCAGTTGAACTGAGGACCCTCCCCAGGTTCTAATTTGGTCAGCTTTGACCAGGAGCTTTCCATCAGTGCTGGCAGTAGAGCAGGCTGCCCCAAAGCTGTTCGGTTGCCTCTGTTAGCTCTGCTAAAAAAATGAGGAACATTCATGGGTCTCTGAACATGAGGGAAACAGATTCCATGAAGTGTGAATCCACCTCCAGGGAATGAGACAATGTTCTGTCTGTTTCTTGCTTGGCCAAGAGCTGTTCAGCCTGGAAGTTTGACTCAATTTACAACTTCATTTTTGTCCATAAATACATATCATATCTTCTTATGGCTTTGGAATAGCCCTGGCTTAGCCCTGCTAGTAAGATGACTGAAGACATGTTTTTCCAGGCAGTGATAGGAATAATCCTTCTGTTGTCCAGAGCAACTTTTCCCAAGGAACTCCCTTTAATGTGACTCTATGCTCAGTAATTTAGCTCACTGGGGTGTCATAGGATTTAATTAATTCATGTCTGTACAGTCCTTTGCAGATCCACTCTGACATGAAAATGCTAAAATCTAAGCTCTCACATGAGAAGAGTTTATCCTTGCCTTGATGAAACAATACTAGACGTGGCTGGGCAGGTAGCAAGCTTTGCTTTTGCAGGATGACTGTCAGCAGGGCCAGTGTGGCCCAGACAGAGATGGAGCTCAGTCTAAAGGAAAGGTCACCTGAGAGTGCTGCTCAGGCTGAAAAATGTATTTTCATATTTAAACACCCAAAATCTCAAGTAGAAAAAAAATCTGTTTGTTCTGTTTGTTTGCTTTCTCAGCTTCATTAATCACAAACCAGCCTTTTATTTCACTTTTTATGAAAAATTGTTTTAAAAATACTTTTCACCTTGTGTTATCCAAAAAGGGACATAGCTTTTGACACTTTCTTCCCAGCAGGGCATTGCTAGAAATGACTAACGTGTCATATGCGTTCTTGCCAGCTTCCTCACTTTTTTGCTATATATGTGAAAACGAACACTCCAACTGGAACTGTCTTAAAACATACAAGTGTGACGATAATGAGAAATACTGTATGACAACATACAGCTCTGCTGGACTTGGTGAGTAGCAGTATCACAACTTTTTTCTTCCTAAGGACTTTGATGGGTAATAGCTTTTTTAGGGGTACTAACTGGGTTCTTTGGAAAGGATTAATGATCACTCAGGGTTGAGGATCACAACACACGGAGTGAGCTTATCCCTCAGCGGTGCCCTGTGATCTGTCGTGTGGGATGCGTTTCTCATCACCTTGTCGCAGGACTCACTGTGGTAGATGGATTTCCATGACCAGATCCTGTTGCTTGGTCTCAGAGGTCACAGTTTGTGACACAGGAAAGAACTGGTCTTCACGACCATAGGAATGTGACTCTAGAAAGCAAAGACACAGTGACAGTGAAATCTTGCTGTCCTACTTGAGGCACAGTGCGGGTTACTGGCAATTCCTTCAGCTAGGACTTCCTGGTGTCACACATTTGATCCATGTTGTGTGAACATCCACCCAGAGCTCATCCAATCTCCCGATTCCTGTTAATGTGGCATTGCAAATTAAGTGTAGTGTAATATACGTACTCCCACTGCCCTCTGGTCATGACTTGCGGGGGAACCTTAAATAACGGCTCTCCTTTCTTGTCTGTCCTCAATGCAGGCAAGGACACAGGATACCGCATCACCAAGAAATGTGTTGCAGACTGTCCTGAGACAAATCTGAACTTCGGTGTGGCATCCATCTCCACCAAATGCTGCAGCACTTCCCTCTGCAATTTCAGTGGTGCCAACAGTGTGAAAATCAGCTATGCTGTGATGGTACTGGGAATTGTGGCCAGTTTTATCTGTGTCATCAGGGCAGGACTGTGATGAGGCCAGGGTGGGGGGAGAGGATTTGATATTCTGAGAACCTAAGTGTTCTTCCCCAAATGAGAAACCAACATGTTGTGTATCAAATGTTTCCACTGGAGTTAACGCCACCCCATTTTTTCCGAGACATTGCTTCAGATCCTATCCACAGAAAGGCACAACAGTGTGGCTTCTATTTTTCTTCCGCTGTACGATTTGTTGTTTTGTATTAATTTTCCCCTGGGAAAGCTCTTTTGATAGCATGTGTGTGACAATAGCCAAATAAAATAAAGATTTATGTTATTCCGGTGTGTATTTGTTACATCTACACTAAGCTTACCCTGGAAAAAAGGCCTGCCAGAAAGGGCTGCAGTTTGAGTCTCTACTTCACAACTAAATTTCTCTTTCTATTAGCATCTCAGAGTCTTCTCCTAGCTGCATTTATCCATTGAGTCAGTTGTATCCAGCAGCTCAAAACAGATACTTTTTAAGCCAGATGTTAAGCCTGATCACTCAGGGCTAATGAATGAAGGTGTCAATCTGGAAAGGTCAAGACGTTTGCGCAGTTCCCAGCACAAGTTGGTACTCGCAGCAGCAGAGAGTTGTTTCGTAAGTACTAACACATGGGAGCGGGCTTTTTGCAGGTGTTGGTTGCATTCCTGGCTGTGCTGCAAATTCCTAATGGGCGCTCTGTTGGTTGGGTCATTTCAGCTTTTAAAATAGGCAATGGTCCTTCCCAGGATGCCAGAACAGCACTGCTGGAGCCCTTCCTGCAGAGAGGGGACCTCCTTGGCTGCTCGGGGAGAGGCTGCCTGAGCAACTGCTCACAATTTCCCTGAAGGAGGGGAAAAATGGGCAGAAAGTGCCTGGAAGAAGAGGTGGGCATCTCTGGCCCGGGGTGTGTGTGTGGGGGAGGTCTCTTCTCCTTGACCTTCTTCAGTCACTCCTGCATTTCCAGGTGTGGGAAGGGGGAGGCAGGGTGGAGAGCCCCTCTTGGAGGAACTTATGGGTTATTTGGCAACGCTGGGGAAAGGGCATGCACTCTTGGAGGTGAAGGGATGAGTAATTCCTAGCTAAGTGGTGTACAAGTGCTCTGGGAGGGCTTGTGCAGAACTTGCATTGGGGAGAAACCCCCATGTTTGCAGTCCCAAGAAGTTTGCAAGAAGTCCTGCTCCACCAGTGCTTAAGACAGGCTGCAAAGTTTGTGCATTTCTGTGCAACTGGGGGTAAACCACAGCCCTGGCTGATGGCTGTGAAGACGAGATTTTGTTTAAACAACCTGCAAAGATCTAATTCCCGGGCAAGGAAGGTAACCTAGCTTTTATTGAAAACACAAGATGAACCAGCTGAAGAACGTGAGGGTTGATGCCATTTCTGTTCTGAGGGGTCTAAAAGAAGCTTGGCTTCTTGTACTTCTCATTAACCAGTTTTCCCACCACTTTTTCTACAGGTTGATCACAGTTATTTCTGAAATGATTCTCAAAGTTTTTGGCCAGCTGGTAAATCTATTCTTGGTAAAAACAATACTTGAATTAAGCAGCACAGTTCATTTTAAATTTCAGCTTTTATTTCATGAAAAATACATGTTTTCATCAAAATAAAGAAATTATTCATCCTTTCCATATGGCATTTTCAACCAGGTTCAGAAAAACAAGAGCAAAATACGCTCCGTCCTTCTCAGCTCAGCAATTTCATCAAGGGAAATAAGTCTTTCCATTTCCCCCCCAAGTTCAATTCCTTGTTACCTCCTTACTTAATCTTCTCCTTGAAGTTCATAACTGCCCAGTGCTTGTAAACTGTGATATTATCTTTTCCTTTGCCTTGGTCCCTCTAGTCTCCTAATCATCTGCGTCCTTTCTGCCCCCCCTACATTCTTTTCAATTTATCTCACCTGGTATGGATGAGAAGCAAAGATCACATTAACATCAGAGGGGCATATGGGACCAGTTGGGACTGTGCAGGACAATCTAATAGAAAATCCTGATTGTCTGAAAACCTTCAATAACTCCTTTAAGAAATACAGGACTGCAATCTCAAAATCTCAGCAGCTTGCAGGAGACAAGAGATATTTTAGTTTTCACTTGGATGAGGCTGCAAGGAAGAAAAGAAAAAAATAAAGTGCCTGGCTGAGCTGCTATTTCTGTACCCGATAATGGATGCTGTTGGCTGAAATAAATCTGAATGTGGGCTGCCTCTGCAGAGCAATGTACAGGCTGGAGAATGGCATTGCCTTGTGACTGGAGCCTCCTTTTCTGCTATTACCTGAAACAGTCAGCAATAAAAGTTGATTTATCAATAAGGACCCACGAAATCTCTACTGGAGAAAACAAAATATTTTGCGAGGAAGAGAGGTTTGCATTTGTTGGCACAGAGGGTGCCAGGTTCTGCCTTCCTCCTGCCTGGTATCTTACAGAGGCATAAAGGCCAAACTATTCCTCCTTTGAGCTTCCTTGGTTAATTGCCACCTCTGCTCCATCTGAGTTTCATGCTCTACCTATTGAGAAAGCAGAGACTTCCGTACCTTAGTCACACAAGTTTCTATATTAACAATATTTTTACATCCAATTTAAGGGTGATGGAAAGAGTTACATCACCCAAAGCACTGGGCATGCCTTTTAAGTGAGGTGATGACTGCAGGTGGATAATAGCTGGGATCCCAAATATTTAATGGGAGAGGGGAATCTGAGAAATGTTCAGAGGGAGAAATAAACCAGATGGAGAGCAGCATGGGGCAGAGTCACTGGCAAAGACCCGGGATACGCAGGTTGCTCCTACAGCCTGGAGTGCCATGTGAAAGAGATCCAGTTGGATCATTTCTGGGACTGCGCCTCCATCCCCATGATTAGATGGCAGAAAGACAATGGTGGGAGGAAAAAGCAAAAAATGATTAAAAGAAGATGAGAACAATTCTGATTTCATACAGGGAGATAGGAACAAACACAATAAAAAAGGAGGGAAAAAGAGCACCATAAGGAAACCCAGCTGACTACTCCTATCTGGTATTTCACATAATTTTGGCTGGCTATATATATATGTGTATTTTCTTTTTTTTTCTGAAGAACTAATAAGTTGAGAATCTTGGTTGGGCACTCCCTTATTCTCCATGCTTTAACTGCTTTTTTTTCCCCTCCCTGCCATTTACTTTTTTAAAGACCTTCTGGTTTTGTAACTTGTAAAAAAAAAAAAAAAAAAAAAATCATAGCTTGTTCAATGTGCTTGGGAGGGGTTTTATTTTTCTTTTTTAATTTAAACGGCCATTTTTGTTGCCCAGTGGAATTTATTTTCCAATAAGATAACATTTTCCTGAATATAAAATATCCAGTTTTTGAAGAAAATCATTTAGGATTTTGAACTGCAGTTTCAAAAAGGCCCACAGAAAATTATATCTGGTCCCCAATGAAACGCAGTGGAAAGAGAGATTACTCTTCTGATCTTCACATTCACAATCCTGGGAGACATTTTGGAATAAGTTTCAATCCCAATTTCAATTTTAAATTCAAGCAGTTTCCATATGCATTAAAACAGTGTGCAAGGATGGGATTCTCAAGATGCAGCCTGCTCTGAGATCCAAGCTAGTCTGGAAAGGAAAGCCTTTCTCTTCCCACGTGGACACAGTGTTTTGATTTTGTGTTTTGCTCTTCTTCCCCTTATCCAGAATTAGAAACTGTTGCATACATGCACCGGAGGAACAAGCACATTGTGAAACACCAAGAAAAAGAACTTGGGAAAGTAGACGCCCGTTCAGATTTCCAGCAAGGCATCCTTCCACATACAGGCGGTGACACGCTAGTCTTAATCACCCACCATCTGACACTGCAACACTATAGTTATTATCGTATCATCAAAGCAAACACTGCAGAGCTATAAAAACTGCCCTGGGTGAGTCCTGCCTGATTTGGAGGCTGCAAAGACCTATAAAGGATGAAGGCTTTTCTTCTTGCTGTCCTGGTCATAGCCCTGAGCACGGAGCGTGGTGAGTCTCCAAGGATCCCCTCGCGCTAACACGACCCTAGAGTCAGGGCAGGTCTTTGCTACTGCAGGGTGACGAGGGGGCTTTGCAGCAGGAACGGCAATGCCCTGGTGAATATTCCAGCCATCTGAGTAAGAAATAGCTGGCCCTTTTCTTGTATCAAATGTCTCTTCAAGGAGGGGGACTTTTCTGCACCGGGAGGAGCTGGAAGGGTGCTGAGCAGCTGAGGTGGGAGATGGGAGACCCACCTCACCTGACTCTTCCACTCCCATCGCAGCCCTGGGAGTGGCTCAGCATTAGGAGCTGAGAGCCCTGAGAGCCCTAGACCAGCTACGTGAGAAGTGAAGTTAGTTAAGGGTTTTCCTGAGATGGATTAGGAAGGGGAAATATCTGCAGTAAGGCTGTAAATTTGACATACAGCTACAGGCTATTATTTTAACTGTTTTTTCCCCCTTGTTTTGTTACTGGTTGCATTTAGAAACCCTAATTAAGTACCTTGGTAAAGATGGCCATGTCCACCAGGAGATGCTATTCTGATTATTATCTGCTATATATTGATTTTGATTCCTGGCCTGAGGTGGAGACGCAAAGAATCCTGTTCTCATTCTGGAAATTGGCTGTGTGTTTTGGGAAAGATGTGCTGGGAACCAGCACTGTGAACCCTACCATGTTGGGGTCTGCCAAGGACCACTGCCTGTGCCGAAGGAAGATGCCCTGTTTGAACAGGGCGGGGGTCAGGCAAGGAACATCGAGCACAGCTCTGAATACCCCTCTCACTATTCCGTGGGAACATCTCTTTCCCTCTGCTTTGAGGCCTTTAACTTATTGCAAACTGAATATTTCTCAGTTCCACTGTAGGGTTTTACCTGCAAACTACTGGCCATCCTGGTTCTGGTCTGGCAGAGCACTTACGCTCATACTTAATTTGGGGTTGTGAATGTTCTCACTGAAGCCAATACGATTTCACAGACTTTGAACTCAGCATGTGCTAAATCATTGTGCTTAATGGGGGTGAAAAGTGGAGGGCAATAAAAGGATCCTTTCCAGCAGCTTATCAACTGTAATCACATTTAAAAAAAAATCACGTAATGAGACAGCAAACTTACTAAAAGAGGCAGTGAAAATTGACACATACATAGCACCACTTTGCTGTGCAGTCTAGCCAGAAGGCTGGTGGCTGTTCCAATTAATCCTGAACCTGTCTGATTTTAATCCTGCATCTACTGGTGTTTGCACTTGCTAATGCTTTCCGCACTTAAGTCATTTATGTGAGTGGCTGGAATTACATGAAAATGCTCCTCGTGGGTTTCCTTTCCAAACAGATTAGAGGTCTTTCTGGATGTAGACAGGAGACCTTCAAAGACAGCCTGGTTTAACCCCAGGTTTTGCATCTTGAGTAGGGAACACGGTGAAAGTAGTATTGTAACCCTTCACCACTCCACTCTCATCGCAATAAATGCCTCAATAGCAACAACAAAATCGGAAATCGTTTTCGATAGCATGAACAATTCTTGAACTTAGCAGAAGAGAGAAAACTATTCTTTCCCCCCATTTTCACACTGAAACACTTACCTTATGTATTTGACAACGATGAGGATCAAAACTTTCCTGCTTGACTCGAGGCTCTTAACTGAGCTACTAGGTTAGGAGCCCACATGCCTCCAAAGTCCTCTGTAGCCAATGATGAGAAAAAGAGAAGCCTCCGAAGCACAAAAGGAGATTGGCAAAATAAACCCTGCAGGTCTCTGCCAGCTCCCCTGACCAGAAGGGTCCCAGGGCAACCAGACTCCTAAACAAGCAGCTTTGGGAAGCTGGGATGAAACAGGACTAGGGCATCCAACAAGTTCCACTCTTTCCTGCATAAATTCAGGAAGTTTTGCCAAGAATGGGCTTTATTAAAGATGTTGCATTAATTTAACTTTAGGATTAAAGTGAGTTACATGTCTGGAAAACCCTGTTTGGGGAGTGCGCTCCAGCGTAGGGGTTACTCTGGGACAAGAGGGTGGTTTCTGGTAGGGTGGAGGAGAGATGTTGCTCTGTGGGGTTTGCACAAGAGTAGAGAATAAGGTGACACAACTTTGTGTGAGGATGCCATAAAGATGGAGAATAGCCTAAGAAGGGTCCCAGACTAAAAACACATGTAGCCTGCAGTGTCAGGATAATACTGGACACAGGAGCCAGGCAGGACAGCCAAGAGGGTCTGGAAATGACCATGACGAAGGCAGGAAGCAAGTCACAATATTCATATCACCAAGTCAGAGACAGCTGGGTGCCAAGTCAAAGGCTGTTGAAATATTAAGGGTGTCGAAAATGGGAGAAACAGGAGACAGTATTTGAGTCACTGCCAGCCCAGTCACCTGGTCTCTGTGACCTTTGCTAGTTACTCCTCGTCAGGAGATAATAGAAGGAGAGTAGGATCTGTGAGGACAAGAGACCACAAGAGGAAAGTAAAGGTCAGTGCTGCACGGCCATGGAAAGGATGGATACACTCTGCAGCTGCCGTGGGAACAGGAGGGAGTTTCCACAGAAAAGGAGGAAGGATTTTATCCTAAAAGGAATTGTTGTGGCTTTCTCTGAATTCAGTATACACTCTGGTCACTTTGGTCATGTCTGGGCTTGTAGGATGCTGGGGAGTGGAGGGCCTGTTTGGGCTAGATGAGCGTGTCTAATGTCAAACAAGGGCTGAAAGGAGGTATGGACATTCCTGGTAAAGGCACCAATGAGGGCAAAAAATCTTGGGCAAGGGAGAAGAGCAAGGGAGAAGAAGCTAAAGAACAGTGCCGGTACAGGAATAAGATGGATATTAACTGGCCACAGATAAGGAGAGCTTGGAAATGAGAAGAATGTGTCTAATCTCCAGTGGATGACATTACTGCAGGAGTGTTTGTGCAGATAAACAGATGAGTAGGAAACTCCCCTTATGCAAAGAAACCCACCCCAAGGATCTCTTTGCTATGAATGACTGTTTTAGCTCACTTGAGTGCAGGCTGTTTTCATTCATCCATACAAGCCCAGTGCTTTGCAGATGCATGGTGTTAGAGATGCATGCATTTTAAAGCGTTAGGCAATCTTCTCCCATGGATGGCCATAAAAAATAGCATGTTACAGCTGAGGGGCTCGTTTGCAGAGTCCTGCCTTCTACACGTTCTGGTTTGTCTCCCAGCATGAGAGCTCTGAAAATGAAACAGGCAAACATAAGCATCCAGTCTTCCATGGCAACATAGAGATGCAGAGCTACATCACTTGTCCCTCACTTGAGCTACATGTAGGGGTGTTCAGCAACAAAAATCATGTCCAGTACAGCCAACGTAGTTACTCTCAGGTCTTTCTCTTCTTCTTTATATTCAATTTTTTTTAAAAGAATTCGCTGTTGATTTGTGTGCTCTGAGAAAAGATGTGCAGGCCAGGGGTCTTCAGTTTGGAAAAGAAATGACTCGAAGAGGATGTGATAGAGCATGGATAGGAACCAGCTGGTCTCTTTCAGTATAAGAACTAGTGGCCAGCAAGCTAGGATAGGAGGAGCCAGGCTGGAAAGAAACCAAAGGACCTTCATGCTGCAAGTGGTAGTAGACTGGAGGAAGTCATTCCAAAAGCACACTGGGGATGACAGAACTTTAAATGGACTCAAGGGAGACTAGGTAAGTATTCAGAAGAAAGGTCCCTTGCAGTTACTATAAATAAGCAAACCACATCAGGTCAGGAATCCGAGCTTAAAGTAATTTGGGTCCAGGAAAGTTCTTGGGGATGAATTTCACACACTCCTGCCCTGGTCTTATACTTCTTTGTGTGCCTGTTTGCGGTCACTGGAATAGACAGGTCCTTGGTCTGGACCAGCATTGCCAGTTTTGTGTTTCTAGCAGCGTTTCTAGAGGTGACTGATGGGTGTCGTGTGGCTCTTTTGCAGCTTTCTCCCTGACATGTTTCACATGCAAAGATGCAACTTCCAACATGCAGTGTCTCAGTATAACCACGTGTTCTGATCAGGAGAAGTACTGTCTCACAACTTATTCTTCCACTGGGCTTGGTAAGTGCAAAGCTTTTCTAAGGCTCTGATGAGAAGAGGGTTTCTGGTTATGCCGAATGCAGAACACCCTCCCACCATGAGGTGTGGAGGAAGAATTAATAAGGATCACAGTGCACGGAAAGCAAATATTGCAGCAAGTGGAAACTCCATGTAACCCCTCTCTGTCACAATACATTGTTACACCACTGCATTGATCATTAAGCTGCGCTTAGGAGGGTGAATCATTGAAAGAGAGGATTTCTCTGCACATACCCCTTGTTTCATCTGCAAGTTCACATGTACGTTCACGAACTGATGGCATTTGAGGGGACCAGGTATCGTGGTGGGAGCAACCCCAAGGCATGGTAGCAATGAAGTCTTGCAACCTTGCACTGTGCAAAGGCTTCAGTTCTCCAAATCCCTATCTCAGGTTGCACCTAGCTGGCCCAAAACAGCAGAAGACTCCTGAGGTCTGGAGATGGTCTCTTCAGCTGTTCAAAGCTTTGAGCTTGGGGTCTATTTCTAGTTATCATGCATGAGGTGCTAGAGGGAGGCTAGTGTTGTTAGGAAGTCTGTTGGGCTAGATGGACATGCAAGGCTCTCCATAGGTCGCACATATACAGATAAAGGTGGAATGTGCCAAAGTCCAAGGGAAAACCAATAGTCATTAAGTACAGAACAACGTATTCCCCACTGGAGTATTGCTCAGCCAGTCTATCACTGCTGTTTGTAAAAAATATGTAAGACAAAATGATGAATTTCTCTCTGTTCTCTCTCTCCCCCCTGTTCAGGTAATGACCGCAGTCAGCGTATTACCAAGAAGTGTTCTGCATTTTGTCCATCGATAAATCTGAATATTGGTGTAGCAGGCGTTGCTACCAGCTGCTGCGAGACTTCCCTGTGCAACATCAGTGGGGCCAGCAGTGTGAAAACCAGCTACACTCTGATAGCTGTGGGCGCCTTGGCCAGTCTTGTCTGTGTCCTCCGGCTGGGGCTGTAAAGGGGTGGGGGGGAAAGAAGCTCCTTGGCCTTGCATTGCAAGCAGTCATCATCTCTCCTGTACAGAGGTTTCTCTGAAACATCACCCCGTTTCTCCTAACTGGCACTTCACACCCCATTAGCAAATATTTTTGCTCTTACCATGCTCTGATGACCATGGGTAAGAGCATGGCCCTACCTCAAAATGGTGGTGGGAAGAGAAAGTCATGATGTGGAGCCCTGTCCTTGCATACGGGCACTGTGCGGGGACCATCTCTCCTTTTACTATTGGCCTATACAACTATGCATTTATTTTCCTTCATTTTGGCCCTATCTTTTGTCTATGTCATTTTTACCTTTATACCATTTTCTGTCCTGGATCATTTTGCTCTGAGGAAGCCTTTGATATTGTAGCTGTTTAACAGAAGCTGGGCACAATAAAGTGTTATTTTAGTCTACTGTGTCAACGTGTGGTATGGCACTTCAGGCACAGCAGCTTGAAACATCCATGGTAGCAGCAACAAGAATGGAGGCGTTAGTCTGCAAGTTGCATTGAAATGATACTGAAATATATCAGAATTACTTTGCATTCACTTCAGGAAGCCTCTTCCCAGATATTCTTTTTACTGCATAGGCAAAAGTGTCATTTTGTGACTGCATTTCACAGTAAACAGTATTCTATTTAACTCATTTTCAATTTTGCTTCTGGGTCGGCTGGTTGGAAGGAAATAGCTGTTGAGCTCTCCAGAAGGCAAACAGAGGGGACAAGATGGGACCCACCATGAAGGGATCTTGAGCATTAAGTTTTCTTTAAAGTGATTTAGTATCTTCCAGTGGAAGTTGCTTTATAAGCAATAAGGATTATTTTGAAAGGGAAGAAAAGTATCTTGCATGGTGCTTAAAGGGAAAATCATCAGTAAAGACAGGCAATTTTTACCCTGTGTATGCTGTAGTCAGGAAATCTCAGCTCCGTCTGTAACAAAAAATTAAGTTCTACACCCGATGACCTTGAAAACAAATCTTTTTATTTGCTAGTAAGTTTTTCTACCTAGGTTGTAACTGCAGGAATACATTCCCCTGTTCTGACTCCTTGTGGACCTTAGTCAGGAATGAGAGATTTGTCCCCTTAAATCCTGCCGAAGTGAGTCACACAAGGCTGAAACGCTTTCTCCTGAGCTAGGGAATTTCTCCACATAGAATTACCCCAGAAAAGATCTCCTGGGACAACTAGTTGGGTGCAGCTCACTCAGCTGTTTTTCCCTCTGTAGAGGGAGAGCAGCTACACACATTGCTCGCTCTGCTCGGCGTTTGCCAAGAGCAGGACCATGGTGACACTCAGAAATCTCTGGATTCCTGTAACAGGTTTGCAAGGGAAATGTGGTCTCATGGCTCCAGCTTACCCTAATTTGCTCCCGTCCCTTCGCGTCCAGCCTTCCTCCCCTCTACTTCCAACACCCAGCTATGCACTCCATGGCTGTTTTCCCAGTCCTAGCCTTCCTCACTGGCTTCTTTATCCAGTTGCATTTCAGGCTTTGTCTCCACCCTCCTTCTCTGTATTTTCTTGCTAGTTTTCTAGAGCTAGTTGCTCTCTATTCTCTTCCTTACCTTTTCTGCTTCATGGATCTCACCGCATAGGTATTCTCCAAGTACAGTCGCCTGCTAATCCAAGGCTGGCTGAAGATACTCTGTCTTTTGCCATTACTCTCATTTGTCCTTGTGGTTTCTATTACCCTGTCCTCCCTCCACTGAGCTGGCTCCAGTCTTCTTCCCAGCCTCTTTGCCCAAGCTACCACCTCTACCTTAACTCCCCTCCTGCCAGATTTAGAGATATCAGCGTGGTGCACACATCCAAATGTTGTTGCCCTTCTTTGCTGTGTTTCACGAAAGGACCTGCTGTGAAAGCAGAAGGTGCTGTGGCCAGACAATTGCCTGTTTGGAAACAAGTGTCTACATGTCCAGGAAGCCTGTATTCTCTGGGATCACATAGCCTTTAAGTGCTAAGAGTCCTGATGGACTGGATTCATCTCACCTCATTTTAGCTGAAGGTGTCAAGGGGGAGAGACAAGTGCCTGCAGTGAGCAGCCCAGCCCAGCTGTCCCAGAGGGATCAATCTCTGCCTCCACTGACCACAGAGGAGGTGTTGACTATGGGGTAACAACAACCTGCCAAGTGCTCCACTCTGGCCACCTACCACCGTACCTAAAAGGGATTAGGACTGGGATGAAAGGGTACATCTCTGCTAGGAAAAAGAACAAACCAAGAACTCTTCCATGGCCTTAGATGGCTAAAATCTGCCCCACACTCAGACTGTAAGGTGGTAACACCCAAACTATTTGAAACAGTCTCCAGCCTTTGCTGTTCCTGGGCTTGGAAGTTGTTAGGGACAATGCTGGTTGGCACAGGCCAGGGCCAAGCCAGGGCAGTACTAGCAACTGAGGCACAAATCTTATCCTGTTGAATTTGTGAATATAGACCTGCTTGTGGTATCCAGGTTAAAAATGAGGTCATGTCCCGTTTACAGCTACCTGAACTTGGCATGCACCTCTGTTTTGAATTGGGATGGAAGCAGGAACATGAAGAAATGTATAAAAATGTGTGCGCAGAGAGGGCAAAGGCGCATGGAAGAGCCTGCTTCTGCATTACAGGGTTTCATGACCTGCTGACAGCTGCTGCATGGAGTTATGAACAACACCGGGAACCCAACAGTCCTGTCCCTAAGGGAGCAGATCCATCCATGGCCCCAGCCTGCCTCTCTCTTGCCTGGTTTCTCCCTGGCTCCACAGGTTTTGCATTCCCTTCTGTCCAGCAACCCAACTGAAGCACGTTGGCCAAAAACTGACCGTGTCTCAAGTTATATATATAATAAGGTCCTTATCAGGAGGTGGGAGCAGCAATTGCCCTGAGGAATGGGAGATCCTAAAACTATGCCTCTTTTTTCTGTAGAGAGCCCTTCTTCGTCAACGGGCTGTTGTGTAAGAAACTTCTCTCTGTCAGCTTTCCTGAGACATCCTGATGTGACATCTACCATGCAGATGGAAGAAGAATTAGAGGCCTAATTCCACACCTCTCCATCCAGGATTTCGTATTTGTTGGCTCCCATGGCTGCATACTCACCACATGAGGGTGGCAAACTGCCCTGCAGAAGCAATAGGGATGGCATGGAGGGATCTCAGGAAGGAGGTGGGTTTCTCACTCAGATGCTTGAGATCGCTCCTGGGAGGCAGTTGGTGTTCTCTGCATGGGTTATATAAGGTCTCAGGTGCCTCTTCAGTGCTCTGAGTCGCTGTACCAGGACCTGAATCATCTAAGGAAGCCTTGCCCTGCCTCAGTTAGGTACCTGTAGAAGGTGGTTTAACTTTGGCCCTTGTTTTCCCTCACTCAGGGCTTTTTCACCAGTGGTAGAGAAGGATCTATGCTACTTTCTGCTCTCCTTGAACAGTTTGGTTGTGTTTTCCCCCACAATCTTAAATTTCTTCCCTTTCTTTCTGAGCTCAGATCAATACCCAGTGAATCAGTGACAGCAAGAGATAATACGGATGCCTAAGATCAAAACAAGGTATTGACTGGGTCCAAAAAGCTTCTGGAAGCCATGGAAAATGGCAAAAGCAACCTTTTTTCATAAATAAATGTTGCTCTATCATCATTTAGACAACTCATGGCTCCATTCTGAGGTCCATTTTAGTTTTCCTAAATTGTTAGTACATTTTCATTTCCCCAAATTGGTAGTGATGAGATCACTTTACAGAGGTGCCTCAGCTCCCTGTGTTTTTTACAATCTTACTTCCTACCTGGTGTCCTTCCCCGGTCTGTTGCCCCAGGCCCTCCTCCAAGCCTACAGCCAGGATGCTGGTCAGCAGGATACACCTCTCGACTCTGGCCACTTAATTATTGCTTCTGACTGTTTTGAGTTTTGTAGTCTGTCCTATAGAGAAAGAAGGAATCACGATGACGTAGTCACTGTGCTGCAAAATTAGTGCTCTTTAGATGCTGGGAAGAGGGCATGCTCTAGCACTACACTATATCTAGGTACTAACAGAAACTTTAATGTCCTGGAGACAGCTCCCAGATAACTATTTGACATGGAGGAGCTGGTTTCCTACCCAAATTTCTCTCCTTACACTCGGTATACATTTGTTGACAGTACTGGGGCTGATTCATCCTCACTACTCTCTCAGAACAGACTTGCAAGTTGGAGGCCTGATGAAAGGACCAACCCAATGTACCATTGCACCAAGGCCCATGTAGAAACAGTGGGTGCTGGAAAGGTCATCAAATGTGATGGAAGATATGGCAACAATTTGAGGCCTGTTTCATTCATGGAGGAAGGGAACAGGCATATAGACAGCAGAAGTTATTGGGATAATTAATGGAACAAAAAAAGAAAAATTGGTGCTTCCTTTAATTGCAAAACACCAGCAAGAGGAGACACCCACTAATTATGAAAGGTAACCTGTTTGTAACCCACTTGGGTTGTACACCCAGTGGCCTCTGCAAAGCAGAAGGACCGATTTGATCATTGCTATGTCCCCTGCTGACCTCACATATCTCCAGACACAGGAGCGAGGATGTCCTTTTTCACACTGGGCTTGCATAATTGGAATTCAACACCAAATTATACCATTCCAGGAAGAATTTTAGGAGGACCTGAAAAATATTAACAACTCACATGAATAATGAAATCATCCAGTGTTGAGATGATCAGTATTAGACACAGACAGAAAGGAAGCAACCCCTTGTGCTGCAAGAAATGAGCAAACAACCTACTGGTGTCAACTACTAGGGAACCACCTGTTATGGTATTCCATAGTTGCCAGCAAAAGGGTTTTTTGGCAACTTCCTCTTTTGTGTGTTCTGCTACCTGTTGTCCAGGACTAATCTCAGCTTGGAGGAACTGTCATTCTGAGATGGCTGCTTGAATTCTTACAAGATACATCTCATATTAGGGCCTGTTTCCCAGAACATCAGAACCAGGGTCATGCTCTCAGGTTCTAAGGGATTCAGAAAAGAGCAACATAGAGGAAGAGAGGAAAGGGACTGATTTAAGAGGAGATATTGAAAGAGATACATTTTGAGAGATGGCATTTTCAAAGTAGACTAGTAATTCCAGGATGCCAATTTTTGATATCATAAATGGAGGTCTGATTTCCAGAAGCTGCTGGCCTGGAGAAAAGCAGACCTTCTAATGGTTCCCTGAAATAGAAGCAAAACTTCATTAAATAAAATGTGTTCAGTATTTGAAAGGTATTTGAAAAGTACAACCAAGAGAGAAGGGAGCACAGAGATTATGTATGGGTAATAGAAAAGTGAAAAAGAAATGAAGACTGTCATGAAAATTTGAGGAAAATCTGTTTAACTGGCTACCAGCTAATTTCATATAGTGTAAAATACACTGACTTAATTGGAGCTAAGCCAGTTTAAGCTAGTTGAGAATCTGGTCTTCTGCCTCTGTGGAATAATTAAACAAAAAAAAGGGTACGTCATGAGCCCTTGTACCTCCACCATTAACTATCCAAAGGGGCTAGAAAAATGCACTGCTAGGACTAATTCTCCATGTCTCCAGGCTCTGCTATTCCATCATGCAACTGCTGCTGCTGGGAAGACAGAAGGATGTAAAGGCAAAATCTCAGAGGAGAGAAGAGCAGGCTCTCATTCCCCATTACTCATGAGACTGGAAGAGCAAGAATATGGTGTTAAAAGGACTTTTCACAACAGTGACTACAATTTCCATGGGCTCCAGCATGGATAACTCCCACATGTGCATTACACACCCTTTGGTTGATTTCATGTCTACCCATGAGCCACCTTGAACCTGTATAACTGCTGCTGTTCAAAAGGTATAAAACCTGCTCTCCAAACACCTTCTCAGTCCAGCTGAGAGGATCTGATGGAGATGAAGACTACTCTTGCCACCTTGCTGGCTGCTGTCCTGTGTATGGAGCAAGGTGAGCCTCTATCGCTGCTACTACTTAGAATGAGGTTCACAGAGAAGATGGAGAAAACTTTGTGTTGCAAGAATTTAGAGGGTTATCACCAACTTTGCAGTATTGCAAAGCTGCAGCCATGTTGCTGCTAATTTCCTTTCACATCTTGGTCAACACAAGTTTTCCATTTATTGTAGAAATCAGATGAGTTTACAGAACATGTCTGACAAAGTAAGTCTTCTTTCCAGCAGGCAGTACCAAGTGATTTAACTCTAATTGTACTTCACTGGATGATGGGTTATACCCATGCATTGGTCTATGATACCTTTCCAAATTATGCAAGGTAGAAGGGCCAGAAAACATAACAAAACATATTTTTTATGCATATCATTTTTGGTATTTTACAGACTTTACTGTCCTGCTGCTTCCTCCACTGGAGTGAGCCATGTGGTTTACCACTTATCTTGTTCGTTAGGAAATGCAACCAGTGAAAAGTTTTATAGATGAAATCAGATACAGAGGTGAAAGAGCTTTTCCGTGCATATAAATGAGTGTTCTTCTTCTGGGACTGATACACGTGTATTGCTACATCGCTACTTACATGTAGGAATAAGGATCAGGTGGCCAGTCTTTCCCACATGCCTGATAGTTTCCCAGAAACCATGATACATATCTAGCAGAGGTTGAGAAAGAGACATCTAATTAATTCTTGCTCTCTGATGTATCAAACCCCTCCTTCTACATTTTTTGTACATATGGTTCTGCAGCCTGCCTGGAAGATAATAAACTTTGTAAATTTTGGGGGTGGGGGAAAGGGGTATACAACTGTACCAAAGAAAAGGGACTTTGTGCCCATAATTCCTGAATGCAGCAACACAGCATGGCCACTGGAGAGTAATTATCAAAGGCAACATCTTCAGTGCTCCCAAGGGTGAAGGGAAAGGCTGATGGAGACCCAAGACTCTGGTAGCAGATATTTATGGTGGGATATTTTATTCCCCTAGTAGGCTGATGATATTTTATATTGGCTTCAGCTTCCAAATGAACTTAAGGACAATCTTTTACATAGCATCTTTCCGTAGCCCAGTCTAGAGCAGAGAAATTTAGAAATTCTAATACCAAGGCTTCCACATTCAAATGTAAAAGATTGAAACCTCCTGGACTAACACATGAAAAAAAGTTATCTTGGAAGCAACTGCTATTTGATTCTTCTCATGTATCTGGGATTCCATCCAAGACCCTGATATGCAACCTTTTGATCAAAACTGTTGCTTAAACAGCCCACTTTGGAGGGTTTGTTGTCACTTCCTTCCCCAAACTCCCCATTACAGAAATATTACAGCCAGAAGAAATCTTAAAAGGTCATGGCCCTTTTCCCTGCTCCAGTGCTGGACCAAATCAGGCAGATGTTTGTCTAATGTATTCTTGAAAGCTTCCAGAAAAGAAGATTCCAAGTCTGGAATCACTCAGACACCCTCCCTTTAGAAAGTTAGCCTTAATGTCTAACCAATAACTCTTTTTGTACAGTTCTCTTGTGTTATCACCATAGAACATGACAAACTGTTTATTATTTTCCTCTTTGCAGCTGCTTGTTACTTGCTTGAAGAAGGTTACTGTGCCTTTCCTCAGCCCCTTTGCATTTTGATTAAATAAGCTAAATGCTTCCAACCTTTTCTAAGAGGTCGTATTTTCAAGATCTCTGATAACTTCTCCTGTGGTCTCTCTCCAAATGCTTCACATATTTTTTGAAGTGCTGCATACAGATTTGGATATTGGTGTTCTAGCTGAGGCTTTGCCAAAGTGCAAAGGACATTTTTCCTATCTTGCACATGACATTGCTGCTTGTGTTTGCTAGCGTAATGCTTGTTTTCATTTCTGTAGTGTGACACTGTTGCTCCTGCTGTTTACACTCTGGTATAAACCCCAGTCCTTAATAGTAACCTAACCAGTTGCTTCTCATCCTATATTTATGTAACTTATTTTTATTGCACGTTACATTTCTCTTTATTGAACTGTATCTATTCTTTTTTCTATTCTTTTGTTACACCCATCTGTCAAAATCACTTAGAACTCTACTTTAAAATATTTTCAGCTCTTTTCCCCTTGGTATCACCTGAAAATGTGGTGGGCATCCTTTATCCCATCTCCAGTGTCACTAGTGATGATAAGGAACAGTACAGAGCCCACAGCAAAGCTCTGGAGAACCTTATGAGGTACAATGTTCCAGTTTGACCAATAACTACCCTGTGTGTACCCATGTCTGGCTTTGCACCTGTTCTGTTGCATTTTCACTTGACTCTGTTTCCTGAGCTTGCTCATAAGAATGCCGTGAAAGACTACCAAAAATTTTGGTAAAACCTTGTTGCATCTCTTCTATCCAAAAAACATGCAGTTCTAGCATGTTCCATCCCACACACGAAGATTTATACTTACTAGTGATGAACAAGGCAAAAAAGTCCCATTACGGCCTCCCCAGTGTCAACAGTCAGTAACTTCCCTTCCCTTCCCCTTCCCCTTCCCTTCCCCTTTCCTTTCCCTTCCCCTTCCCCTTCCCTTCCCCTTCCCCTTCAACTTCTCACTTCATGGTCTCCCTGACCTATGTTGCCCTTCACTTTCTTGCTTCCAACTTCTTATCAGGCAGAACTGAATTCATGAGAACATGCCTAGCAGTTGCTTTCTGCACTTTCTGTACTGACAGGTTGTCCCCAGACTTACCAGGAACTTAGCAAGCATTCTGTGTTGTGCTAGATTCCCTTTCCAAAAATGCCTGTTTTTTAAAAGTAACTCATTCCCTCTTTTACACAGACGCACATATTTTGCTCTGGATGATTTTGCTAGCTTTAAACCCAATCACCAACTTCAAACCGATTAATCTCCCTAGTTAGGGGCTGTCCTGCACATACTTTGGTATGGTTTTTCATCCACATTGTGCTCTTGCTCTTGCCCCTTTTCATCATTACTTTCCAGAGGCTTTCCAGAGGTTCATCCTACTACCTTCTGGATTTCAGGGCAAGCATGTGCATCCTTGATAGACAAGACAACTCACCACTTTCCATCTTTGCTGTCTGTCCTCTTCTTCATCTGCTGTAGATGTATGAATTATTCCACCAAATCTGTGTTTACCAGTTTAACCATAATTTTGGTTAAGACTTCCCATTTATTCTCTGTCTTACACAGTAGTATGAAGTTCAACAGAGCATCTGACTAGTCTCCTTGGACTTCCTAGCACTGAGGTTAGGCCAGTTCGGTTCGTGGTGTTCAACTACAAGAAAAGACAAGTGACAGTATTCTCCAGGCCAGATAAAAGAGGTGGGATGCTGGAAATTGCCAATCTCCTTGAAACATTCCAGGCCCCAGGAATCTTCAGGTCCTCCCTGACTATGCCTGTGTACTGTTTGCATAAGACAAGTGACTGTGCAGTAACTGGTAATTCACGTGACAGAGCTCTCAGGACAGAGAAGCTATTGCTAAGCAATAATCTCCCTCATAAAAGACCCCAAGTCCTTGAATTCCACTCACATCTACTGCTGTTAGATATTGCAAACAAATCGATAACACTTCACAGTCTGAGGCACATGAGACAGAGAGGGATTTAATACTGCTGCCATGGGGCAAGGGGTAAAGAAAGTCACCGGTCATTCACACAAGCATTCACCAGGCTACAGTTAGGAAAATGTAGCTATCAAGAGCATGAGTATCACAGTTTCTAAACCACAAAATGTGCTCCTTTTGTTCCCTTCCCCCAGCCTATGCATTTATGTGCTACGTGTGCCAGGAACAGGAGTCCAACAAGAACTGTTTGACCATTTCCATGTGTGCAAAGGAAGACAAATATTGTGTGACTATCCGTAACAACATCGGAACAAGTACGTTTCAGAACAATTCCTTGTTTGGGCTGCGGGACAGGAGTCCCAGTAATGGGCTTGGGGAGTCAGGGGCAATGCCTGTACTATGTATAGTAGCACCAGAGAGCGACCTCAAGCCTGGGACTGCTTCACTGCTAGCTTCCACCCAGCTTTGCTCTGACTACTCCAGCTAGCTCTCTCCACGACAGTACCCGAGCATAGTTCAGTAGCTCACTCCCAGGGTTGTTTTCAAAGAAATATGGACAAAATTGCACCACAGCTGATTCCCTCTGCCCTGCACAATCTTTCAGCTCTTTCCATTGGGGCTCTGCCCCCTCAGACACCTCCATGTGCTCTCACACTGAGTCCCGCGTCATGCAATACTTCCCCCTGGTTTTGTGCTGCAGGAAAACCATCCTGGTGGGCAGCAACCCAGACTGAGCATTGCCTCAGACAGTTTGAACTGAAACCCACACCCACATGCTAATCCTGTTCTTGGCACAGTCATAACATGGAGCCCAGGAGAGACTCAGCATCATGTTCCAGCAGTGTGGACATGACCAGACTGCTCTAGATGGGGCAGCTCCTGAGCAGAGGACATATTTGCATCTGGGACTGGTCCCTGTCCTTCTTTCATTCACCAGTGCAGATTTAGTGAGGGAAATATTTTAATAATTATTCTTCCTTTTTGCTCTCTCTTACTTTTTTTTTCTTCATCTCTTCTCCATTAGAGCCCGACAAGCCAAAGTATGTCTTCTCCAAGATGTGTTCTCCAGTGTGTCCAGCAACAAGTCAGCGACAAAACCAAACATATCAGAAGGTTTCTTGCTGTGAGAAACTATTATGCAATGTGAATGGAGCAAGCAGCAAGCAAAACAGCTATGGAGTGATGTCGCTGGGTGTCCTAGCTAGTATCACTTATATCTTTAAATTTGGACTGTGATGGTTTAGGAAAAGCTCCACATGATGGCATTGTTTGAAATAAAAGTGTGTTGCTCTGGGATAATTCCTACCCTTAAAGAGTTATGCCTTGCAGACAAGCTCCCACTGGGGTTTTCAAGAGATTTTAAATAAGTTAGGTGCTGAACTCTCATTGATTTCCTAAGCCTACTTGAATCCTAAGTATCCCCAGACATCCAAGTCACCTCAGAAAATACATAAAAGGCAGCCCTTTTGGCATGTTCAAGCTTCAAATCATTATGACTCTGAAGAAATCCTTGAAGACATATTTTTGTCTCTTTGAGTTTCAGAACACTGCAAGGAATAACAATCCACCCTCGCAGGAGCACAGGTAATAGCTCAATAGCTATGCTGACACAGAGTTCAGTATCCTCCTTCATTCACAACAGGTTGGTTATCACATGTCAGTGAAGCAATTCATAAACAAACATGCAGAGGTACAGCTCATTTCCAGCAGTATTTTGCATACCTCTCCAGCCTCTGTGGGAAACAATTCCTGGCTCCCCTGGCTCTTTGCTTTTGTAGGGGCATCGCATTTTGAAATGAGTATCCTTCATCACCCGGCTCCAACGCATTGGATGAGCTTGGGGAAAAGGCAGAGAGGACCAAATGTGGCCGAGAGAGGAAAGGCAACCGAAGGGTACCAGATGGGAAACAGGAGGAAGGAAGGAGAGGAGGCAGCGTGGTGGACACTGTGCTGGAAACTGGGCCTATGTTGCTTCCCTCCTCACAGTTTCCCTCTTCCAGGCTGGAAAAGACAATGCTCCCATATCTGTTCCCCTGTTTTACTGCAGGGCCAAATTAATATGACAGCTGTTGCCAACTCCAGGCATTTACAGACTCTGACGCTGATGTAGAAATGATCGAGTTTGCTGGGCTTTTTTTTTGTTATGAGCTTTAGGCTCTCTGCTTCCTCCTTTCCCTGCAAGAACTGTTCAGCAGCTGTAGGGAGCCAGAAAAGCTCTGTAGAAGGCCTAGGGGTGTCCACAGCAAAGTAAGGAGAATGGCAGGCAGCCAAGGACTAACACACTAACATGTACCAATAGTCCAGAGCCTTTTGGTCATAGTCCCTGACACAAGCACACTTCTCTGGACAAAAAATAAAATTAAATTAAAAAAAATAAAAAAGAAAAGTTGGCAGCATCACTGGCTCAGTTGTGTTCTGGCGGAAACCAGAACTTGTCCAAATAATTCAAAGACTTTTTTTTTTTTTTTTTTTTTTTGGATGAGACAATGTATTTTGTGAGCCCTTAGGCTTGTCCAAAGCACTTGCCTTGAAAATCTGCCTTTTTTTGTTTGCATCCATGGAAGAATGCACATTTGAGATATTTCATGTTACCTACTGGTTTCCGAACAGGCTGATCAGCAAAGTTGCCCCATCAACCCAGTGTGTTTGTACTGTGATCCATGGAGTCCGATGCTTGGCCCATGCTTCATACATTTTGTATAAAGAGTAGGAGAGGAATGAAACAAATGAACCAGGTGACACCAAGGTGCCAAGCAGGGACAAGAAGCTGCTGACACCCGTTGATCTGGGCATACTGGTGAGCTGGGCCTGGGGATGAAAGACACATCTCAAGAGAGCCAGAAGTGAACTTGCTTTCTGTCGGCAGAATTTACCGTTAATTTCTCACACCAAAGACAACCACAAAACGGAAAGAGGGCTGTGGTGGAGAAGAGGGAGGGGAAGACTGGTTAAACACAAAGGAAGGAGGAGATGCCTGGCTGCTGAGCGAAAGGGGTTGGCAGCATTGATATGGGTTGTGGTGGTTGTGCTGCATCACGCAGCCACGAACACATTTTATGAATACCTCACACAAAGGGAACCCACTTCTTCCAACAGGCTCTGCAATATAGCGGATGCTTTCAAAAAATTCCAGGAAAGATGGGCTTCAGGCCAAATTCATTACTGTTTTTACCACCAGGCAAGTTGGCACAGGAAAGGGGAAGCAGAAGGAGCGATTTATATCTCGACCAGTTTCACTTGCTGTGAGAGGGCAGAGACCTGGCGGGGGAGGCCAGCTGGCAGGGAGGAAAGGATTCAAGGGTTGAGACAAGTCCACTGAGGCTGGCGGCACACAGAAGACCAGGCTGTGCAGATCGAACGCAGGAGAGGAAACTGCAGCCAGATCTTTGCTAGAGCAGCAGAGGAGGAGCTGCTGCAGGGTCTGGAGGGAGAGCTGGTCAGCTCAGAGCCCAACAGATGCTGCTGAGGACCATCATTCAACACCTGCTTCTGTGCTGGGATCTCTGGGAAGAGGAAGACCATCAGCAACCAGATGCTCTTGAAGGAAGCTGGTTGGTTCTGCTCACAGGGAGCGTTTCCTTCCTCTCTTCTCCTGGGAGATATCTGCACGCATCACTGCATGTCCGCTTGCAGGCTGCTATTGCCTTCCCAACACTTCCCTCCTCTTTGCCACACATGTTTAAGTGCTGCCTGTTAATAACATCTAAATGGATGTTATTGCCAACAAATAAAATGGATAGAAGGGTTTCAAGGTCTCCCTATCTAGATATTTACAGGGTGCCTTTTCTCCCCTGACATTTCCAAATACCAGAGCACCTGCCTGACTGTATCAGGTTTACCCTGATTGCTTTTTTGAAGCAGCAGCACCTTAAAGTTTTCACTGTGTTTAAAAGGAATTTATTGGTTGCATTGCTAGTCATACTGGCATCTGCCTGGCTCTGGGAGTGAAACCCCACAGCTGTGAATTAGGGGCTGAGGGTCTCTGACTAGTGCATGTATAGGATTTATGAATTGAATTTATCAGAGTTGATGCTCTGAGTAGGAAGTCACCGAATCTCTTCGATAAGAAATAAAGAAGGAATGGGGAAACTTAAATGCCTTCCTTCTTGGCTGGGGGAGAGCAACAGGACACATGCTGGTCCAGCTACTGAAAAGGCCACAGCTCCTTCTCTGCACTTTACCTGCCTTCCCTGGGCTGGAGGAAGGTGCAGGTAGAAGATCAGGGTTCCTGTGGCCCAGGAGTTTGGGCACAGAGTCACCTCCTCTTCAAAGGGAAGAGCCAGTCACATTTGCCTTTTCAAATAAATTTGCAGTGTGAGGTGTAGATGATGCTCTCCAGGCTGAGCTGTGCTTGCCTGAGAGCAGGTGATGCTTGGAGGTGCCGCTTCAGTGTTGAATTTGTTGCACAATATCATAACAATTGTGAGCTGCACACCCAGAGTCAGGAGACATGTTTTCCTTCCAGTTTGCAGGTACGTGCAGAGTAAAAGGAAACACAGGTGTGGAGACATTAACCACATCTAACACATGAATAACAGAGCCATTCTGCTGCTGCAGATGTTAAGATTAACATGTATTAGCCAACTAATACATCAAAAGCAAGAACATTAAAATGAAGCAGGGCACAGGTCTAAGCAAAAAAAAGGTGGAGTTTTCAACTTAAATATGCATATCAGCAAGGGATATTAGCCAAACTAAGTAGTGTCCAGGCACAGAGGCACTGGGAAACGAAATATTTGGCATCACAGCTACCAAACACAGCCTGTCTCAGCTGCTCCTGGTTTCTTTGCTATGGGAAACACTGAGGATTTCAGAAGACTGCATACCATTAAACACAGCATCCATACTTAAAAAGAGGATGGGGAAATACAGAGCAGTCAGCCCAAGCCCCAGTCTTAGGAAAAATCTGGAATAAATCACCAGACAATTTGCAGTGATGTGGGGGATACTGTTCATTCCTATCTCCTCGGTAAGAGCTTTGTGTTGAATGAGTCAATCCCACCTGTGATGAGGTGGCAAAATCTGTAGTTAGGGTAAAAGTAGAACCTGTCACATATCTCAGTGCTAATAAAGCTGTTGGCACCGTATCACATGACAGTCTCATATGCAAACTAAGAAAACACAGGCTAGATAAAATCACAGTAAAGCAGATATAAACTGACTGGATCATGTTTTCTAACAAATAACTGTCAATGGTTTGCTGTCACATCGGTAGGATCTATTAAACGGGGTCCTTTGTGGCTTGCCATGATTCTGATATGATGCAATATTTTAATTAATGGTTTGAATGATGGATTAGAGAATAAGCTCATTGAGCTTTCAGGCAACAAGCTGGGAGAATCTGCAACTAGATGGGAGGACAAGGTGAGAGTTCTGAGTGATGAATAAATCTAAGCGGTGGTCTGAAAATGAGGATGCAATTTTGTGAGGACAAACACAAGGCTCTACAGTTAGTGGGGGCCAGTCATCTGCACAAGTATAGGATGAAGAAACCTCTTCTGCAGCAATTTGGCTGAAAAAGAAGTTGCAGTGGGTGTTATACCAGACCACAAGATATATCACACCTGGGGGGGAGGGCAAAAATGGCCTTGTTGGAACTTTGCAGTCCCTTGCAAAATTGCATACATCACACTGGGAAGTGCAAACTGGCATGTGATGGGATGTGATCCTTCCAGCCTCTTCTCCAGTGGGAAAGTCTGGGCTGGTGCATTCTCCTTCCTTTTTTTCTGTTGGGTTCACATGGCAGTAATGAAGCTTTTAGATAGATGCTAGGTAACCTTTCTGATCCTAAGGGATGGTGAAGAGCTGGAGTCAACTGCCTGGAGAACAGCCTCCAGCAGCAGCAGATTGAGCATCATCATCAAGATGCATTAAAGTATGATAGAAAAGTATCTTCCTCAACTTCTGATTGGGTTCTTCAAGAAGGCTGGAGGATGAACTCAGCTGCTGCTCCTGGTCCCCTCAAGTTCTCCTTGCTGTCATTCCCATGTACCTGTTGTGGGTGCTGATTTCCTTTCCTTTATTAGAGCACAACTGTGCTGAGCTGTGCTGCATAACTGTAAAACAAAACTTAACTTTGTTTTGCACACGATGCTTATCATCAAACATGAACCAAAGATGCTCTTCCATTGGCATCTTGTAGGAATCTCACTCCAAAGGACTTTCAACCCCTAAAACATGCTTTGTGTTCCCAGGATCTCAGTCAACAAGTATAAGCAATAGATGTGCTGAGCAGGTGAGTCAGCTCTGCATGATACGAATGACATTATTACCCTCTTCAGCTGATTTCTCAGCTAGGCAAATGCCTTAACATCAAGCAATGTGTTGTCACACAGGGAGGTGACAAAGGTTTCAATTTTACTTACTTGGTCCAGGAGGGCCAGGAAGCAGATGCTGACTTCATGTCCAACGGTCAGAATTGCTCATCTGGGACCTGCCCCTGGCTCCAAGGCCTGCCCAAGCATTAGGTGTTAATCAGCAATTAGATAATATGCAAATGCTGCCCCTGGGAACAAGAAACTCCCTCCTCTGGTCTAGAGGAAATGAGTGTAATAAAACTTAGTGCAAGATCTTCTGGAAGACAAAAGTGATTTTATTGTACCAAACCTCCAAGCTAGCTGATTTTGTCCTCTCACACTTGTTCTTGCAGAGGTCATTTAATAAGTCTTTCACATGCACCAAAATGTGTGTGCCCAGGTGATCTGGCCAGTGTCACTTGTGTGTGACATGTGGACAAGGGACTCCTGTTATGCAGTCCTCATCATGCCTCTAGAGATCTTTTCAGTAGAGGATAACAAACTGATTCTGGACTTGCCTTTTACAGCTTTTAGGATGAATGCTGTTACCCTCCTTTGTCCCTTAATTTGCCCATCTTAGGCAATTTCCCTGAATTTTACAGTTCCTTTGTTTTCTTTATATGTTCTTCATCCTCTTGATTCCTTAGGTGAGTGTGTTCTTCCTCTTGATTTGAATGAAATCACAAACAGATGCTCTAGAGCAATTAACACATACCTTTCCTTTTAACCCTTGCGCCGCTGTTTCTTCTAGCTGCTTTCACACACACATTTCCATTCTTACTTCATTCATACCAAAAAATACTTCTACTACAAACCACAAGCCAGCATCTTGCCTACAGTTTCAGCATGGTTCTTCCTTCCTTTCTGGAGCCCGCTGAACTCCTTGTTTGCAGACAGGCACATTTTTGGTGGAAGGGGTGGGAAGAGTCTGAGATCCCTCTTCCCTCCCTCAAACAACCTGGCAATGAGGTCCCTGCCGTGGGTGAAAAGAGACAACCTTAGCAGAGGATCCTCTCCAGGAAGCTGCAGAACCTACTAAGCCCAGAGACAGGACTAGAAACAAGGCTACAATGTAGGTCTAAAGCTCACTCAGGAGATAGAGACAGGACTAGAGACAGCCACAGTATAGGTCCAAGGGCCGTCCAGGAGACCGGACTGGAGACAAGGCCACAACATGAGTCTAAGGGCCATCCAGGAGAAGATACCAGAAATGTAAAGAAACTACCTACAACATGAGTCCAAGACCCATTCAGGGGCCTGCTGAAAATAGGCACACCTATAGCCTAGCCCCAGCAAGGGTTAAGGCCTTTTAAAGGCAATGAAAACTTTAAGGCTCCTGAGCCTGTGTACAGAGGGCCCAGGTGAGACTGGTCAGGGCAATTGAGGCCCATGGGTACACTCAGGGGGTGGCACCATGGGCCCATTTATAGGCGAGCCAGTTTACAATACCAGAGGACATCATTCTAGAGCAACTGTTCTTTGAAGGCAGCTTATCTTTCAACACATTCTCAGCAGCCTGGAGAGATCACAGCAGCAATCAGAGCTTAACTTTTTGGGTGAGTAATGACCTCTGCTTGAAGTTTTGCAATTCTTCTGTCAAAAGACTAGAATAAACAAGCAAGACAGAGGGTGAGTCATGCAGGCTCTGCAAGTGAGGAGGTGTGAAAGTACTGACTTCTCCAATACGGACTGAGCATGCACCAGCCAGCAAACCACCTTCATATTAATGGCTCTGGGAGAAAAAGAAACCTGGAACATTGACACTAACCAGAAAAGAAAGTTCATAAACTTGACAGAGCCTGACTGTGACTGCAGGCTGTGCTTTAAATGAGCAAATTAAGGTCCTATTCCAGTAGATACCACAGCCCAAAGATATGCCTAATTATGCACCCACATTTTCAGTAACCTCAGTAGCTAATTGCAAACTAGTTCAGGTCTGTCCCCGTGGGTTGCAGTAGAGACCAGCCTGTTGAGGTGATGGAGGACAGAGAGCTGCTTGGCACTGTAGTCAGCAAGGAAACCCAAATAAGCAGCACCTGTGGCACTCCAGCAGGTGCAGGTGTTCAGACCTGCAGGCAAAGGCTGAATCATTTAGCATAGTGTTTTGCTGTGTGTTGTTCTGGAACAGAAAGCCCTACCATCAGATGCTTGCTGTGCTTAGCTCTGCAATCTGCTCTACCACACCGCAGTCTTGGTAAGGATGTGAGAGATGTGGGTCTTGCCTAGCAAACATTTCAGAAGGGCTTCCTAATCTGGCACATCTTCCACTGCAGAGAAGTGGTCCCCCATTGCTCTGTCCACTTGTTCTGTTTGTATCTTCCCATAGTTAACACTGTCCCTGCCCAGTCATTTTAGTAGTGCTGCAATGACTCCAGATCCTGTGGTGGGTTGTGTCCTGTCACTCTTAGCTCCTCTTCCTTCCTGGATGCAATCAGGGGCATCTCCAAGAAGCAGTGGAACTGCTACTGTTAAACTTGTGAGGGAGAAAACCAGAAAGCTGTAGACCTTTGTATACTTTTCTTGAGGATGGAGAGAGGGTACAAGACCCAGAAGCAACAGAAGAGCTGAAGGAATGTGCTACTCCTTCCCGATACTCAGAAATTAAATCTCGGATAATACATGGCAAAACTAACAGACATGCTGTGAGGTTGGGAACACGTAGTTTAGAAATGCCACACTGACTGTTACAGATACAACCTGAATTTGGTCTTCGGGCACTGTATGACACAGGGGTCTTGTGAGTGCATCTGAATGACGGTGCACCGAGAGACCAAGTTACAGTTACTCAGGCTACCGCAAAGCTGAAACTTCCCAGATTTTGAGCATTTGATTTGCAAACCAGAAAATGAAACAGTCCCAGAAACTCATTCCAGTGGAAGACATTAGACCACAGAAACACATTGTTCACAGCCAGTTCCTGCTAGAATAACTGGCAATGACAAATGGAATGAGCCGCAGGAGAGACCAGGGAAGTGGGGGTTTGCAAGTGTGGATTTGTTTCCTGAGTAGAGGACTCTGAGTGCACTCCAACATGAGAGGAGCTGGAATTTCTTCTGACAGACGTATTTGCCAGAAATGCTGATTCTGCAGAATTAAACCCATCTGTGGCACAGAGTTTTTGTCAAACCTGACTGTTTCTTGCTGGCTCACCAGTTGTCTGCTCCATTTCCAGGCTTCCTTGACAGCCAGCTTCTCAGGCTCTCCCCCCCCCAATGCCCTCAGTGCAGCTAATATGCTGGAGGCATTTGCTGTTTCTCTGGGACCTACCGAACCTGTGTTGTTCCTGCAAACCTTCCCAGTGGACTGCCTCGTGCAATGAAGCCCCATTCTGCCAAGTAGGTGAGGCTGCCCCATGCCTCCCCAGCTGCTGAGCCCTTGTGCCTTCAAGCTTTCAAGCCCTGACTGCCTAAAGCCATTTGGGCTCCGGGAAATGTCTCAGGGAGCTGAGAGCTACCTTCTCGGGACTGGCATGCAGGGGACTGTGCACACAGTGGGGTTGTACAGGTTGGTTGAGTATGAAGGGGGGTTGTTCATGCCAGGAGGTTTGCACATACAGAGGGGCTGTGCATGAAGGAGTGTTGCACATGCAGGGGGTTGTGCATGAAGGGGGGATTGTGAATGCAGGGGGTTGCACATGAAGGGGCAGGGGTTGTGAGTGCAGGGGTGTGTGTGCATGCAGAGGATCCGTGCATGCAGAGGGCTGTAGATGCAGGAGAACTGTGCATGTTGGGCGGTGTGTGTATGTGTGTTGCACACTTAGCTGGGTTGCACTTGCAGGGGATCGGAGCATGAAGGGTGTCATGCACACCCAGGGGTTGTGCACGCAGGGCGGTTGCACGTGAAGGGAGCCGTGCACGCAGGGGGATGGTGCATCGGGGGGGGGGTCCTGCATGCAGGAAGTCCTCCTGCTCCTGGCTCTTCCCCCAGGGAGATGGGGGGCTCCCAATGCGGGGGGGGGGGCACGGTGAGGGGAAGAAGAGCCTTAGGGCTGGCACAGAGGTGCAGGGCCAGGGGAGCGCCGGCTCTGCCCCAGCGGGGCTGCCCAGCCCCACCGCGGGCGCGGCGCGGCGCTCCGCGGAATGCGCCGCTTCCCGACCGCGGAGCTCCGGAGCGGGGAAACGAAACCAGGCGGAGCCGGGCAGGCGACGGGGCGCGGCGGCGCGGGGCGCAGCCCGGCCCGCGGGGCGGGGCCGCCGGCCTTTTCCCGCCCCCGGCGCCCGGCCCTGCCGCCAGCGCTGCGCGCCGCCAGCCTCCCTGCGCAGCTCGCCGGCCCCACCGCCGCACCATGAAGGTTCTGCTGCTCGCCGTGCTGGCTGCGGTGCTGTGCGTGGAGAGAGGTAAGAGGGGGGGGGGAAAACACTCCTTCCCCCCCCCCCCCCGAGGCCACCGCTTCCTCTCCAAGGTCCCTCCACAGCCCCCGGTTTGGGAGCAAATTGAGGGGGAGGGAGCTGCGTCTTGCAGCGTGAGCTCTGGAAGTTGCAGGGCGGGGGGAATCGGTGTTGCAAAGGGGCTGGGGGGACAGGGTTGAGCCCTGTTTGGGGGCTGGTGGGGGCTCTTCCCAAGGCCTGCTTTTCTGCAGTGTCCCCCTTGCAGCAGGAACTTCAGGGCTGCTGTGCCGTATGTATAGGTGCGTATCTCCGGCGGTACGTTTTTTGGAGCTGTTCCCAGTTGCAGCTCGAACAAAGACCAGGGCTGGCTCTGCTCCTCCCTTTCAGTACAGCTAGCCGGGATAACGACGCTGAAACGGGCTGAGATGCAGCGGAGGGGAAGGAGGATGGAGCCCAGCCCCGGCAATGGCTGATGGAGCCAGTTGTGGGCAGAGCCACACGTGGCCCTGGCTCCTGCGGTCCCTCGGCAACATTTAGGGGCAGGCTGGGGTTGCCAACGCATGGGGAGGTGACCCCCAAGGGGCAGGGCCCTGTGGAGCATGTCCTGGGCTTGCCACTAAACCTGAGGAGAACGTGTTTCCTGTTGCTGGGTGTTAAACTGCAAGTTGACCAAGTCGCAGGTCTCTTTTCTTGCCTCCCTGATGACTCAATTTCTGGTTATCGAAACGCCACGGGGCTGTGCAAAACCCCATATTGTTTCCATATGTCAATGCTAGGAAAAGCCAAACAAAGAGCAAATCGGAGAGTTCCTGGCCATCTGAGCACCTGCTTGTAAAACACGGATCCTCCCTATCTCCTGAGAACATAAGTGAAAAGAAACTACTTGTTTCCTGCCCTTCCCATGCTCCTCCTCCCTGTGGGGTCCAAGGAGGCAACTGACAATTAAAGCACTGGGTCAGAGCCCAACTGGCATGTGCTGAATTCCGGCCCAGAAGATGGGCTGTCCAGGCCCAGGCAGGAAGGGGTTTAATCTTCTCCTGCCCTAAAAACCTTTCAGTGTTAGAACAAGTTCTCCTTAGCTGCTGAAAAGGGTTTGTTGCAGGTAGCTTTATCCCCAAACACTCCCGTCATGTCCAGGGACTCTTTCCCCCAAAAAACAGCTTTACCCACTGTTCAGAGATCTGGCGCGTGGTGTATGAGGCTCTTGTCTGAGAGCAGTGGCAAAGAAAAGAGCATTTGGCATAGGGACCGAACGGAAGAGCTGGTGAAGCAACAGCATTTTTCACCACTGCTGCTGAGCTTTAGAGCAGGCTTTTAAAGGCTTTTTTGTGCCTTGCTCCTTGGAAGAATGGACCCAACATGCCTTATCTAAGGAATTCCCCCAAATGATCTGCTCTCTTTCATGAGCTCTTTGTTCCCTCAAGGAGCCGAGCAGCAAACAAATAAACACATAAATACTTCATGTAGAAGAATGCTGCATTTTCTAGTTGGTGAAAACGAGGCTCCCCTTTTACATTGTTCAGTCTTGGCTTTTTTTTTTTTTTTTTTTTTTTTTTTTTTTTAGGCTTGAGCTCCAACTCTTTGCTTTGTCTCCAACTGCGTAAAATAATTCTGCTCCCCTCTTGCGTTTTGTGTCTAATTCAGCCTGTTTGCTTTCTTTACTCTGCAGTGATCAGTAGATTGGGTCGTTCAGTTATCTAGTTTGCTGAAATAGGAAGCGGCAGTACTTAACTGAATGTTTCCTCTCTTAAACTATGTTGCAAGACTCACCTTTCCTGCAGAGATTCAGTCTATGTTTAGTATCTATTACAGGTGTTACAGGTTATAGGTGTGACAAAGGAAAAAGGTGGGGGCAGTTTGGAGACACAGTGGTAGGAACATAGATTTAACCATTTTGCAGAGAATTTCATGGCTAACAACACTTTTATGTGTTATATAATATACAAATATTTTTGATGTTTTTTATATCAGTAATCTCTAAGGCTTAATGAATAGTACTGCACCACTCAGCTTGTGTGTTCAGCGTAGTGACATAATACATGTGGGGTCATATGTGCTACTGTAACGCCCACAAGAAACCTGTAATCCAGTTCATTCCTGGTTGCAGACAGTTTGGTGAGATGGGGTGAGTCACTGATTCTTCATGACTCAGTTTGCCCTCGGGGTGGTTGTGAGGAGAGGTGTTTGGGACAGGTCATCTGAGACTTGAGAGTAGACACACAGGGGATCAGGGGACCAGGAGAGAACTGTGATTGACCCCAGGGTCTCAGGCTGAGTTTGTGGCATTACCAGCGAGGTCGAAAATGCCACCCATAGAAACTATGGGCTCAGCAAGGAGCATTGACAGTCCTTTGACTCAATCACTGGCTCAGTCCTCCTCTTCCTGTCCTAGATCCAGAGGCAAGGTCTACTAGCAGATATTTCCTGAGGTCTTTGACTCAGCTGATGGCCCTGTACTCCTGGGTGCTGTGTGTAGGTTGTAGCTGCTGTGTTAGCTTAGTCAGGTGAATTTTTTCTGTTGCAAGGATTTTTGGCAAATTGATGATACTTTGAAGTGGTGTGAGCCAGTCCAGGAAATTCTTGCTAGGGAGTTGTGGTATTGGCTTTGTTTCCAAACCAGAGTCATCTGGATATCCTGGTGTGACATGCTGGACCTCCCACTAACCTGCTTTATTCCGTTTTCCTGAAAAATGCTGTTGTGCTTTTGTTTTCATCCCCTGCCTTGGCCATGACAGCTTAGAAGTCATTCCTCAGAGCACAACTGCTATTTTTTTCCCCAAATTTCCTGTAAAATGCTTTTTCTGAGAGAAACAGAATGGAGAAGAACCTCAAGAGGTCATGAAGGCCCATGGCAGAATGGGACAGATGCTGACAGATGTTTGTCCAAATTACTCTTCAAAATAGGCCATGGCAAGGACTGCTGAACCTGAACAACTTATCCCAGGGCTTGGCTGACTTCCCCTTGTTTTGGAAAACTGTTTGTGATGGAGCCGAGAGGGGTAGGAGCAGGAATAACACTGCTGAGTCCCTAGCGTCTCCCATCCTGAATCGGATCCCCCTCTGCTTTGCATTGTGTAGACACAGGAGAGACAGGCAGTGCCTCATGAAAGGGCTTGCAGTCTGAGTGCTCAAAAATCGGAGCCCGTGAAGCATCGGGAACAGACCTGAGCTGTCTGCCTATGTAGGTCAACAATTGCAGCATGGGTATGATGTACTTATATGTAAAATACAGAGAACACCGTCCATCCATTGTGAAGTGCACATGTCCCTGCTGAGTCACTGGTCCAGGCTGTTTCTGTGACCATTTCCCCTGGCTGAATATCACTTCCCAATCTTTACCTTTTCTGGGGCAGAGCTAGAGGAAATGCGACGCGAGCTAGCTGGTGCAATCCATCCTGTTGGTGCAGCGTAGGCCATTTTGGGAGACCCACCATGGAGGAAGGCATGCTTTTTTGCTCATGCCAACCCCCCCCCCCACCCCAAATTAGAAAGGCTGGAAGTATGTGCTGCCCTCATAGTGCTATGACTCCCTGGACAGCAAGACTGTGTAAGTGTATAAGATTGCTTCCTAGGAGCAGATCCTGTGGCAGAGGTGCATTAGGAGAAAGCAAAAGGCAGTTTGCTGATGCCCCCTTCAATGCAGGATGTTCAATTTTGACTGGAAAAAAAGAAGTGGTTATAAATGGGACCTTAGTCCATGAGCTCCTGCAACTCCCACAGGACCACAAGGTATGGGTGAATTCAGGGGTTTTAAATGTGGGTGATTGTCCTGGGGTCAGGGAGATGCTGTGACTGAGGCTATATGACAGATGTGTTCCTGTAGCTGGACAGGTAGAAATCTTTGCTGCATTGCTGAAGGACCTGAGTTCAGGTGCTGCTGAAGAGCCTGGGGCGGGAAAGGGCTGTCAGTGGATGTAGTAGGATGTGGGGGTGCAGGTTGCCAGATGTCCTGCTGAGAAATGAATCCCCTATCATCCCATTGCTTTTCTTTTTCCTTTGCCACTGACTCAAAAAATTGTTACTGAGCCTGCTTGGAAAATGAGAGCAAACCACCTGGTGTCCTGTCCCTCTGTAAATAACCCATAGGATTGCTCATGGCAACTGGTCTGGACTTCTGTCTACACCTCCATCCCTCCATTGGCCTTGTCACCTCCTTGCAGGTCTTGCTACAATGCTGGGCTTACTCTAGCTGAGAAGTTGTTCTTTCCACCATGAGCTCAAGCACAGTCTGAGCTTCATGCCCTGCTGCCAAAGGCAGGTCATAGGAAGCTCAAACCTGTGTTCTTGCCTGGAACATTTCCCATCAGTGTCCATGGCAGCGGAGGTGAATTAGCGCAAATTTCCACCTCCGGCCTGCAGGTCTGAACTTGCCACCGTTGTTCAGTTTAAGATTAGCAGCTGTTGTTTGACCCTACTCTTGGTGCAAACAGGTGCCTGGTGACAAACATCAGGCTGACCTGTGATGGCATTGAGACTTTTGTCAGCAATTGGTCCTGCCCAGAGCTCTGTGGAAGACGTTCAAAATGTAACCCATAGACTTGAACCCTTAACTTGGCCAAGCTTGGGGGGGAAAAATCCTATTGCAGATTGACACAGCTCGAATAGCAAACACTGCACTGCGGCTGGATGCAGTGCATGCAAGGTGTTGGAGGTGGGGACTGCTGAGTGGGGACATCTCCTTGCCAGCCTCTAACGGAGGTGTGCCTTTCCCTTGCAGCCCACACGCTGATCTGCTTTTCGTGCTCGGATGCATCCTCCAACTGGGCCTGTCTGAAGCCTGTCAAGTGTGGAGAGAATGAAAACCACTGTGTGACAACGTATGTCGGAATGGGAATCGGTGAGTGTTGACAGGACCTTCTTTTGTCTGTCCTAGCTGTTTTCCCTGATGATCTGGAGAGATGCAAGAAGGTTTTCCTTCCTTTGGCTGGAAGAAGGAGGGATTTCTGCTCAGCAGCTGAGTGTCAGACCGTCCTAGTGCTTTTTACAAGTGCTGCCAAATGGAGTCACATTAAAGCACACGTGCCTGCACCAAAGCCAGGAGTCCAAGGGGAATTTCGGGGTGGAGGGGAAGTTGTTGATGAATCAGTGAAAGGGTGGCAAATGCTGCAGGCTTCCTTGATAGGAAGACTTCAGGGTTACCCTTTCTGCTTCTGCTCTGTGTTGGCTGATGTTTGGGTTGTTTATCCCTGACTCCTGCCTTTGCTGCTTCTCCCTCCGTGGATGCGGTGGGGATGCCAAGAAGGGAGATTTCCAGATTTCCTCCATAAGCACCTGCCTTTCTCAGAAGGGGGAAAAGCACTGAGAAAGATCTGGGGGCCTCTGCTTGTCAGCAGCGCTTCCCAGGCAGGCGGGCTCCTCTGCCAGGTCTCCTTGATGCACTGCAAAGACCCGGCCTGGCCTGCCTTGCTGTTCCCCCCAGCCCTGCCCAGGCACCGGAGAAACCCTCCGCATCTCGCTTGCGGGAGGGAGGGGTGTTGCATGCCTGAGTTGCGCGGTCTGCAACGTGGGCGGGCTGTGCATGCACAAATGGAGACTGGGAGCTTATATAAGCCTGTCATCTTAGCACAGTGCTAATGGTTTCCTATTTCCTGTGCTTGCTGCTAAATTTGCGCTGAGCCTCTCAG
The DNA here is from genome assembly GCF_036370855.1 of Dromaius novaehollandiae. Lineage (NCBI taxonomy): Eukaryota > Metazoa > Chordata > Aves > Casuariiformes > Dromaiidae > Dromaius > Dromaius novaehollandiae. Next base: position 167,846,989 of record NC_088099.1, on the reverse strand, counting down.
TCAAGGCTCGTAACGCAGGCATACACTCGTGAGCCCCTCGCTGGTGCTCCGTATGCCCCGTGCTCCCTGTCTTGCTTGAAAAGTCCAAAGATCAAGCTCAGGTGGGATGTTTCAGGTTCTCTTCTTGAACCGTAGCTGCTAAATTTTGGCCAACAGCCTGAAAGATGTCCCTGGGATGCTGTGCAGTCTCTAGGAGCTGTGTGAAAGTCTGCTGGGGCGTTCTTCGAGATGTGTGGGTTGGCTGAGATTCATGTTGGAGCCTAATGCTGAGAAACATTTTACCCTCTCCATGCTACCCTCCATAGGTCATGGTGATTTAGCTATTTCAGTACTGTTATTTGCTTTGCAGAACAGCTGATCAGAATGCCATGAAACACTTTAAACCTATCCTCTTTCTGCTTTTCTCTTCTCTTTACCCCCCTACCCTATGTTCAGGCAGCAAGTCTGGGCAGTCCATCTCCAAAGGATGCTCTCCAATTTGTCCCAGTGCCGGGATTAATCTCGGCATAGCGGCTGCCTCCGTTTACTGCTGCGACTCCTTCCTGTGCAACATCAGTGGTTCCAGCAACGTGAAAGCCAGCTATGCAGTCCTGGCCTTGGGGATATTGGTCAGCTTCGTCTACGTCCTCAGGGCTCAAGAGTGATGGGGCTGGGCGAGGAAGACCCGGCGCCCTGGGGACGTCGCGGACTCCCCCGGCGCGACGTCGGAAGCCCACCTCTGCGAAGCTGCGCTGCGACTGCCTGCGGTGCCCTGTCTTCCAAGTGCCATCTCAGATCTCATTAGCCAATATCTTCTCTGTTGCTGTCCACAAGGAGACCCTGTACTTCTCAGCAGGCCTCAAAGATGATCGTTTCCCAGACTTTATGCTCTTTCGGCATCAGAGACCTGGGAGGTTGGGCTGAATGGTTCTCCTCCTTCTGTGGACATACCCCACTGCACTCTTACACCTCCTGGCAAAGGTGGATTGTTTTGGAAGGGTTTCTGCTTTTATACCTGTACCCCTGGTTTCTAAGATTGATTAAAACAAGATTGGGACTCACCAAGAAACAATTATCCACAAACATCACTAAATCAAGTATTTAGACATTCCTGCCTCTCGCCTCTGCAGAGGTTTCTGGCACTGGCGTGCCCCAGCGCGAGGGTGGCCCAGGCACTGGGAATGCATGACCCAAAGAGGGACGCATTCCTGGCCCCTCCAGCTGGAGTCTCTTTTTATAAATCATGTCATTTCTTCCAATCCTGGGCTGACTTTTCTGGAAAACGAATGAAGTGTACTTTGTCCCTCTGAGCTCTGTAAGTTCCAGACCTGAATAAACATACTCCTGTTGTTACCTGAGCTGGGACTTGTGCTGTGTTGTGTTTCCTTGCTGAAGCTGGGGAGATTAGAAACGCTGTTATGGGAAAACCCAAATCGTAGACCCAGCACGAGGGCCTCTTATGCCCTTGAGAGGCTTTCAAGTACTCCACCTCGGCAGTCCTTTCAGTTCACATCGTAGCAGCAACTCCAACTCCTCCCCATTCCTCTCCCAGATCAACATCCCTGTAGGCCCGGAGAAGCATACCTTTGCCAGCTTGTTTCGTGTCTCTTGAGAAAGCCTTTTCCAGGTGCATTTTAGTGAAAAATACTAGGGGTTAGGGTCTGATTCTGCTCTGTTGGACAAAAAGCAGCTCTGTTGCTCCTAGCTGAGCAAGCACCCTGGGAGCAGGACCTGTAAAATTAGTCTGCGTGTTACAGTGACTTGGTGCCTCAATCTCCCTGCTTATTAAGTTGGAATAATAGATGGTATCTATGCCTTCAATAATATCTTCAATACCTACATGATCCAGGGTGACAATCTGTCTGCAAAATTTAGTGAAGTTGCAGGTGAAGAGATCACTACTCAGGTATTTAAGTTTGAACTGTAATCACCAGATGGGCTGACAGCGTTCCTGGACTACAGAAGGTGACTTCATCCCCAAACCTGCTGCTCCTGCTGTCCCACCAGATCCTGGGATTTCCCAGGTCTTTTGTGCTTTGCTCTCCTCCTTCCACTCTGGTGTCAGATATGTCTGGCTGAGACGGCCTCTCTGGTTGCAACGCTGCTGCAGACCTGCTAGCCTCAAAGCAAGCCAAAACGGAGCCTTTAAACTGTTCACTAAAAGCATGCTGTCACTCTGGTGACTGATCAGATGCTGCACTAGGCTTTTTTCTAGCAGCAAAAGATGGGTAGCTTTGGCACTCTTGCCTTGCCCTCCTCCTTGCCTCCTTTGCATGTGTTTCTCTTTTGTGTTGAGGAACAAAAAACAGCCTCCCAAGCTGCACAGACCATTTAATTATACTTTTATCCCCTCTTAAATGAGTGATAAGGAGGTCCTTTTCTGTGAAAGATCTGTTCAGCTGTAGAGAAATAAGGGATATTTGCAACAAAAGCTTTTGCATGTTTTTCCCCCTCCTCCTTCTCCCCATCTTTTAATTAAAATTACACAGATGTTAATGATGGCTATTACAACAGGAATCACTGGTCATTTTGACATGGCCCACAATTAGGTGATCAGCTTGGTAAGAATGCACAATGCTCCATTATCTCGTTGGGCCTGAGCCACGCAATCCTCTGATTAATACATCCTCCCTCACCTCTCCGCGTTGGCAGGGCTGCGTTCTTCTGGGAAAGCAGGGCTCAAGGCATGCCTCAACCCAGCATCCGGCCCTTAGCTATGTGTGTTAAACAGCACAGGGCAATTTGGGGAAAAAGTTTTCAAAAGTGGGTGAGTTCATATTCCCTAGCTTTGCTTTTGAGAGGCTGTGCCTGAGCCTTTTTCCTGCGAGGGTTAGAAACCTTGTGCCCAGGGGAAATTTGCTCCAGGCCAGTGGCTGCGGATAGACGCATTAGTCCTTGTGGGATTGCTGCAGATCGGAGGGATGAGAGGGGCCAAGACAGGACCTAGAGCCCTCCACCTTGCAAGCGATGGGACTGCAGCTCTTTTTTAGCCCCAGTGAAGGTAGAGTTTGTTGGCTCTGACCTCATTTACCCTCACAACAGATCTGCTATAAACAGGTTGGATTTAGGAGCCATCAGTGTAGTTGTGTCCTAAAGCCTGTGCATGCCTTTGCAAGACTGTCCTGAGCATGCTGCACTTGAGGATCCCATGGGCTAAAGGCACAAGTGGGATTATAAAACCTGGTTGCCTGTTGCAATAGCACTTTCCTTTGTATTTCTGGATTTTGGAGTTTGCTCATGCCAGGGACTTGCTCATGCATGGGAGCAAAGGCTGGCAGAAAGAGCATTCGACAGGCTACTCACCCTGTATAGATAACAAATAATGTTAAAGGCATTGCCAAGGGAGAGGATCTGAAGGCTAGTTCAGACATATTTTGGAGCCTATAGGCAGGATGAATAGATCGCATATGGAAATCTTTAATTTTTCACTACCTTTTTGTCTGTCTTTCCCTCCTCATGCACTATATTCTTACATACTTACTGCATGGAGTAAGAGATATTTGCAGTTTTCTTTTTTACACGTCTGGCAAAGATCTCCTTGTTACATATATGCGTATTTGAGAGACAGGGGGGGTATGACAGCCTGTCAAATGCAAGAGATGAAATTCAACTGTTTGATCCCAGGCATCATGTGATCAGTTCTGCCACCTCTCACAATTTCTGGTCCTACCGTAGATACTTTTCCTGCAAATCTCCAACACCTGAAATCATGTGAGAATTTCAGCCGCCATAAAGAGCAAGAGTAAAGGCCATAAAATGTGCAACTGTAATTATTAAAAAAATAAAAAAAGAAGAAAATAAATAGGAGGAACTCAGCATTTGCAGAGCATTAAAACTCATGGCTAGTTAAACCGGAAAGTTGGAACTGGAGGGCTGTGATGGGACAATTCTTAAATACTTTGAATGTGTTCACTTAGACTGTGGAATTAAAAAGCTGAATCTCAGCAGAAAACTCACAAGTTCATGTTCCCTGACAGGACAAGAGGTTAAGAGGGGAGGCAGCTTTGCTCTGTACAAGTGTAAAATATCCCAGTATGGTTTTCACTAGAAAATGAACAGCTTAGGTAAAAAAATGACACACTTTGGAGTGTACTAATGAGAAAATGGTTTCTGTGCTTCCGTCCTGGAAATGTCCATATTTCAACGGCAGCTGCTGCTGTCTACCACTGCGTTAACGTCACAGGGGCTCCCATTTTTGTGTATTGTCTGTACATGCTCAAAGCTTGTTGCAGCACTAGTTTTATCAGCTCGAGTTCACTGTGTTTGCTGTTCGCTGAAAGGAGGACTTAAAAGAGAGCAAAGTCCACCCGCCAATTTTTGAGACACTTCTTGCGAAAGGGCAGAGTTTCTTTTTTAGGAAAACACGGATGTTATGTGACTTCCTTGCACACGCAGCCAGAACAAATAAGACTAGTTACTTAAGCGGGACTCGACACTGTTACTCAAACAATGTCCTTGCTTGGTTTTGATTTACTCAAATTACAGCTGTTAGAAACAGTTCTCCCCCCAGAGCCCCTCTTTGCAATGAAGAAGGCCTCTGCGGGAAGCCTCGTACCTCTGGTAGGGGTGGCTGTGTCTCCGTGATGGAGCGAGGCAGGGGTGTCCTCTTCACCCCCCTCCCATCTCTGATGGAGGCAGAGTCCCTGGTCTGGATGCTTGGAGGCTTTGATCACAGTTGGTGCTAAAGGATCCTCCCCACCAAGGACCTGTGTCCCCAAGTCCCAGACATGTGAGATGCGGCAGTGACGTGCCTCGGATACAGAAGCTGCGAATCTCAAGGTCTCCACAGTGGAAGGGGGGCAGGAATCGGACCTCCAAGTGGAAATGGCTGGATGCACGACAGCAGGCACCTGCTGGCACAACCACCGCGTTTGGTCCCCTGTCCCAAGTCCCTCTGTCCAGTGTTCCCAATGCTTTTACACCTTGAAGTGCTCTTGCTACGCTGGTCCACCAGGGCTTCCTCACCTGGGCTATACTTTTACCATTGCCCTCAGCGTTGAGGTGCTGGAGGTCTCAGCTTTTTGGTGGGAAGATACCGGAGAGCTCTGAATCCTCCTTTGCTCCTGGTAGAGTTATTTGCCACCTGGGAAGTTGGTGTCAGACGCTGTCAGGCTGGAATGGGGTAGTCACACCCAGCCTTGCACTGTGCTGGGAGCCTTCACGGTGCAAGGGAAGCAAAGCTCTGGGTAGGTCCTGCCATCTACTGGCTTCTGCCAGACCTAGGAGAGATGTTTTAAAGCCCAGATCTCACAGGTCAAGGAGAAACCCTTAACGAAGCTGTAAGTGCAAGCACGGAGCCAAAGGCATGCTACGGAGGGCAGGCTTTTAACCAGATAATTGCATGCAAAGTAGACATCAGAGGCATTAGAGACAAATTGAATGTATTAATTTGTCCAGTTCTGCTCCATTAGAGTAAATTGAGAAATCAAAGGCATAACAGGCTCTCCAGGTCCAACGTTTTCCAGGGTAATGTTTTTCCAGCCAATCTCCTACTATTTCATCAAAACCGAAAACATTTCATGAAAATATAACAAGCCCAATAAAGTGTTCATGGGGAAAAAAAAGATTGAAACATTTTATTTCAGCATTGTTGAATGATCTCATTTCGTTTGTACTGTTACGTTGAAATATTCATTTTACTAATATATATATATATATGTGAAATTTGTAACTGTGCATTGCATATATAGTAGCAGAAGAAGCACAATAAAGAAACATTCATTTCTTGAAATATATCAATGTAAGTATAATACAGTGTATGCTACTTTCTGTTTGATATTTTACTTCCATAAAAAGTAATGGAATTAATTAAAAAGATACATTTGAAACAACATTTTTGGATGGTTCTGAGTTATAGACATTACAAATACTACCTCTCACTTTGTGTAAAAGAAAGAGCTTGGATGTGAGTCAAAGCCCAGGGCTGGCAGTTGCAGGGCCAGTCAGAAGGACAGAGGGAGACAGATGTACGACTGAATCTAGAGACAGTGAGGGAGGGCTGAATCCATTCTTGCACTCTCAAGGCCATTGGAGTCTCTTCCTGTTGATAGATAAAGAGCAGGGATTGTCTTTGCTTTCAATACCCATGCTCATAAATATCTTGCACTTGCCCATGACCCCAGGGGGAGTGGATAGGCTTTGTTTTTTTTGTGTCTGGGCTCTTTCTTGTTGGAGGAAACGGCTATTTTAGACACATAATGGCCCCTGTGTGGCTATTTGTGGGCAGCTGCTGCTCTTTGCACTCCTTGGGCTGCAGCGCTGCGGGGGCTGCTCTGCCCCCTCCCCTGCCCGTGGGTGACCGAGCGGATGGAGGCAGGGGGCTAACTGCTCTGGAGACTCCCCCCAACCATCCTGAACGTCGGAAGGTTCTTGCTGCTTTGCAAAGGTGTGCAGTTATATTTTTTTGTTTAAATCTTTGTTATTTTGGTGGGCCCAATAGGCTTGAATCCATGGGAGAAGGAGATTATGATCCCCGGGGAATATAAGGTAAATGAAAAATAATAGGCATGGGCTCTGGGGAGTTTTCTTAGGAACTCTGGGGAGTTTCTTAGACCACAGGCTGTCTGATACAAACAAATAAAAATATCCTTTCTTCTCTCACTACAACTCCAGCCTGCACTATCTCCTTCATGAGAAAGGGGTCTTCTCCACTGCACTCCCTCCTTGCAATCAGTATTTTGCAGCTTTGCCTACGTCTTTCTCTGGCTTCTGGGCAGAACTGGGCAAATGGATGGAGCAGCCTGCAGTGACGGAGTATTTTCCGGATGGGAGGGCAGTGCACTAGCAGGACACTATTTTGGGACAGAAGAAACCTGCTGCTGAAGAAACTATGCCTCCCTCCTGCCAGGCGCCCCTGTGTTCTTTCCACTCACATTGCCTTCCATGTCCCTGCTCCTGCTCATCCGTGGGTGGGGTCTCCCACTTTTCAGGGGTTCAGGAAGTTCAGGTAGATGGTGCTGTTTCTCCAGTCCGAGAGGGGACACCTTTCCAACCTCAGCCATTCTGTGATTAATGTTTTATCTCAGAGGCGTCAGAGATATTTCCTTCATTAAGGTTTATATTTCCAGGTGAACCTGGTTAAGAGATGCAATGATACCAGCGAATTAAAGTACTTCTTGAAATAAAGCCACAGCGGCTGCTCCCTGTGTTTCGGTTTCAGTTGGCTCTGCAGTTGTTACTCACTGGTATCCCAAGAACGTGTTTATCATCTCAGGAAACAAGACACCATGTACTAGGGAACAGGCCTGAAGCTGGAAAATTCCTGTCTCCCCATCCCTGCCCTTGTCTGTTCCTCCTCTGGATGAGGAACTCCAGCCTCTGCTCTAGCCAGGGCAAATGCAGGTTTTGGGAGGAAGGAATAGCTTTGTGGCTACTGGGGAGTCTCTAGAAACTGGGTTTATTTGCTAGCTCTGAGTCAAGATCCTGCTGAGACAAGATCCTTCCTGCCAGTGTGAACCCTCTCCACCTTTCTTTGGCCTCCCTTCTCCCCCTGGTTACTTTTCTCCCCCTAGTTCACAGTTTGTGAATATAATAGACCAAATGAGAGGCTGTGGGGAGCAAGAGGGAAGCTGGCACCCCAGGCTGGGATGCTGAGTCCATGACCTGAGCTGCAGCCACGATGAGGGGGAGCTGGAAAGATGGGAGGCATTTTGCAAGGCTGTGGGAACTTGCTCCAATCCTTCTGCTTAACACATCCTGAGAAAAAGAGATTAAAAGTCATGCACAGTGTACCCTGCTCTCCCTGGGCTTGGCAGCCTGGCCTCTCATGTGATGTAGGGACACTTGGCTGTCAAAGCTGCTGTCCTGCTTTTAGCCTTTGTGACTGAGACTTCTGCTTTTAATTTACAGCTCCAGCTAAGTTAATAAATCTAGTCCTTCCTATAGCAAGAGTTAAACTAACACATCTGAAATGCAAAACATAAAGCATGAAGCACGTGGAGAAAGAGGTGTGAGCAGCATGCCTTCCTCTCCTTCTCCTTGCCAATTAACACAAACAGCCACCGGGTGTGTTGTATTTCACACAGGTTCCTGTTGTGCCCACATCACTGCGAACATTGTTGTTCCTGAAAGCTGAGCACTCCTGTCTCTGCTTCTGCTTTCCGGTTGGTAAAATGGCAGGGATGCAATCACCCATTCTGTAAGAGAGTCTGAGCTTCACATGAGGGCCCTGTCCTGAGTCTGGACCAGCTAAACCTGCTGGTTTCAGCAGAGTCACCCACTTAGTATCACAACTACAATCAGGTCCAAACTATTAGAGGAAAGATGGCAAAAAAACAGTTGAAAAAATGCAAGCACTCAATAGGCGTGGGATTATGGCACCCTGAATGTGACCACTTTGAATGCTGAGGAAGTTTATCAGGGCAAGGCATCTCTACTCATCAGTTGCATACTGGAGTGCAACTCCTGATTTGTTCAAGGCAGCCTAGACAGGCTGTATTTTTATCCCTTTTTATTTTCACATGGATGCAACTCATCCTAAGGCTGGTTGGAACCAAATGAATATGAAATCCAGCTACTGGAAATAACCAGAATGAAAGACGACAAAAAGAATCATAAGAATTCCTCCCTCCCTCCCTTCCCCCTTCCCTTCCTTCTTTCCCGGGAAAATGGGATGGGACCAGCAATTTGCATTTTCTTCTATTCCCAGAAGGTGGCAGTGGCAGGCCCCAGATCTGTCCTTAAACAGTCTGAGCCGGATGCCCTCAGAGGAGTGTATTGATGCATCAGGTCAACAAGCCCCTTCTGCTAAGGCGCATGATGCAGCAAGAAGTTCATCTGGAACCTGGAGAGGAGAGAAGAAGAACTGCATTAGCTCAGTGTAGTCTTCACTGCATCCGTAGTTCAGCTTTACTGTGGTTCCGTGCAACTCTAAAGCACTGGTGAAGGTTACAATCCACCTACTGTTACTTGATCCATAGAAACCATCTCTAGCTGGTTTGGCCAGCTGATAGATCACTGATAGGTGCATTCCATATCATTTTCTTAGAGTCACCAAATAACTGGAGTTGGAAGGGAACTCTGGAGTCGCTAGTCAAAACCCTGCTCAGAGGACTACAATGCTAGATCAAGCTGCAACCTTGTCCAGTTGTGTTTTGAATATCCCCAAACACGGAGACACCACAGTTTCTCTCTGCCTCATTCCAATTTTTGAACATCCACATGAGGAAATATTTTTCCTTATATCTGATTGGAATTTCCCTCCCTGCAACTTGTGTCCAATGCTGCTTGTCTTTTTCCTGTGCATCCCCAAGGAGAGCCTGGCTCAGCCTTCTCTAAGTTGAAAAAAACCAGCTCTCTTATATCTCCTTGTATGCCCTGTGGTCCAGGCCCTGGCCAAAAGACCTGCAAACTTGGGATCATGGAGACATGGTGGGATAGCTCACATGACTGGTGTGCTGTGATGGATGGATGCAGGCTCTTTAGGAAGGACAGGATGGGAAGGCAAGGAGGAGGAGGAGTTGCCCTTTACATGAGAGAGAAGTAGGAATGCATGGAGCTCTGCCTGCAGACCGGTAAGGGGTCAGCTGAGAACTTTTGGGTTAGCATTAGTGGACAGAGCAGCCTGGGAAACACTGTGGCTTGTGTCTGCTACAGATTACCCAGTTAGGAAGAAGTAGAAGAAGAGGCCTTCTTCAGACAAGTGGAAGAAGTCTTATGCTCAAGAAGGACAGTAGGTTGGATCCAGGAAACTATAGGCCAGCCAACCTCACCTTGGTCCCTGGGAAGGTGATGGAGCAGTTAATCCTGGAAACCATGTCCAGGCATAAAAAGGACAGGAAGGTGACTGGGAGTAGTCAGCATGGATCTGTGAAGAGGAAATCATGTCTGACCAATCTGATAGCTTTCTGTGATGAGATGACTGACCTGGTGGATGAGGGGAGAGCAGTGGATGTTATTTGTCTTGACTTTAATAAAACTTGTGACACAGTCTCCCATAACATCCTCCCTGAGAAACTGATGAAGTTTCTCAGTGGGGCTCAAACGGTTGTGACCTCTGACACAAAGTCCAGCTGGAGGCCAGTGAATTTTGGACTACCCTTGGGGTTGATGCTGGTGCCAATACTGTTTCATGTCTTCGTTAATGACCTGGATGATGGGACTGAATGCACCCTCAAAAAGTTCACAATGATACAAAATTGGGAGGGGTGGTTAGCACAAAAGCCAGTTCTGCTGCCATTGAGAGGCACCTTGACAGACTGGAGAAATGGACTGACTGGAACCTCATGAATTTCAGCAAAGGGAAATGCAAAGTACTGCACATGGGGAGGAATAAACCAAAGCACCAGGATGGACTGAGGGCTGACTAGCTGGAAAGCAAGTTTGCAGAGAAGGACCAGGGGGGTCCTGGTGGGCAAGAAGTTGAACATGGAGCAGGAGTGTGCCTTCAAGGAAAAGAAGGTCAACGGTGTCCTGGGCTGCAGTAGGCAGTGTTGCCAGCAGGTCGAGGGATCTGATCCTCCCCCTCTTCTCAGCTCTGGTGAGACCACATCTGGAGTGCAGTGTCCACTTCTGGGCTCCCCAGTACAAGAGCAACATGGACTTACTCGAGCAAGTCCAGTGAAGAGCCACAAAGATGATTGAGGGACATCTGTCATACGAAGAGAAGCTGAGAGAGCTGAGTCTGTTCAGCCTGGAGAAGAGATGCTCAGAGGGGATTTTATCAATGTGTATAAACATCTGATGAGGGGAGTAAAGAAGATGGAGACAGACTCTTCTCAGTGGTGGCTGATGAGAGGTCAAGAGACAACAGGTACAAATTAAAATACAGGAAATTCTGTTTAAACATTTTTTTTTAAAACAAGCACTTTCTTACTGTGAGGGTTGTCAAACACTGGAAGAGGTTGTCCAATGAGGTTGTAGAGTCTTGATCCCTAGAGATACTCAAAACCCAACTGGGTGCATTCCAGGGCAACCTCCTCTAGTTGCCCCTGCTTTGAGCAGGAGGATTGGATCTGATGATCTCCAGGGGTCCCTGCCAACTTCAGTCTTTCAGTGATTTCTGTGAACTTTGGCTGATGGGACTGAGATATTGGTGCTCCATCGCTTTATGACAGATGCCCATGAAGTGCTCTCCTCTCACATGGATGTTCCTTCACCTGCCCGGCAGGGTCATCGGCCGGGCTGAACTGCTCACCTGGCTGGGAAACATCGCACTGCGCCAGCAGAGGGATACATCCCCCAGCTTTACTAGGGAGCAAAGCTCCAGGAGCCAGAAGCATTTGGGTCATGAGCATTTTCCTGAAGTCTTCAGGCCTCTGGAGGCCCTGGGGCCAAACTTGGGACATTTTTTGCAGCTAGTGGGAGATGGGCTGAGCCTCTCACCTGGGCCATGGAGATATCTCCAAAAACGCTCAGATCTTGCTACTGATCCAGGCAAGCATAGCCCTGAGGCACGCTCCTGCCAGGCCTCAGCCAGAGGCGTGCAGATGTTTCCAGCTTCAGTGACAAGCAGTGCAGCATTGCATGGAGACGAAAGGGACCTGGAGGCAAAATTGCTTAGTTTCAGTCAGGCCATTTACCAGCTTACATGTGTCGTCCTTGTTCTTCCCTTCTGGGTCAGTGAGAAGTGACTCGGATAGGAAAGTATCTCTTGTTCTTTGGATTAAGACTTGAGGGAATGTAGGGAATAATTAAACCAGATGACAGCAAAGCTGGGCAAGTGATTTATGTTCCTGCATCATTAGCAATGCCTTGGAAAGCTGGTTGTAGCAAATGATCTTGAAATGAATCATTCCTCTCTGAGTCAGTCTGGGCTGATGGGAAGGGATAAGTTATTAACTTAAAAACAAAAAGAACAAAGGAACCTAGAAAAATTTAGTAGAGAAGGAAGACAAATTCCCACCAGCTATAAATATATGATAGAGCCTTCCCATGCATGTTATAAACAGAGAGGGAGAACATACCTTGTTAGTTACTAATTTCTGGAAAATCCCTCATAACAATACCATCTCCATATACTGGCCACTGGCCAGACATATGATAAATATGAAGGTCTCCACCCAAAAGGAGTTAAGTGATAAATAGCTATTAGTCTGAATAATAATCTAGGGGTAAGAAGTACCTGCATCAAGTTCAAAGCAAGAAAAAGCAAGTTGCAGGAAAAAAAAAAAGTATGTATGTGACTCATTACATACAGGAAATGGGATTCCTTATAAATATAAATCATCTGGTTCCCCTTCCTCCATACCCTTGTGAGTATGCAGAGCATCACTCATGCTCAGGCACAGTGCAAGACACAGGCCTGGGGCAGAGAGCATAAGCTATAAAGTTAAGATCCGATAGGAATTTGGGAAGAACAGCAGAATCAGGGAAACTTTCCAAACCTGGTCTCCAGTCTCCTCTCTTTGTCCCAGGTTCATTACTGGAGCATCTGCATGGTACAAACCCACCCATGGGTCTTCTGTCCATGGTGTTTTCCTGAAGTTTACAAATGGGCTGAGTGGAAAAGGCCCCATCTGTCTCAGCTGGGCCCAAACCCAACCTTGCATTGACCTCTACATGGTCCATGCAGATGAGGCTGGTGCAAAGCTCTGGAGAAGCCCAACAGGAAAATGTCAGCAGGGACCAGGAGCCTAGGGCAGGTTTATTGCATGGTTTAGATAGGAACAGACAGAGCTGAGTATAACCTATAGCTGTCCCAGCAGGCCACAGAGGGGCTGGAGGAGTACCCCACCCTCAGCCCCTTGCTCCCACCAGTCTCACAGTGCCAGCATCCCTTGTGCCGCAGTCCAGAAACAAGGTGGAAACCAGTGTGGAGAGAGCTACTGAGCTTTGTTTTCCCATCTGCAGCTCCAGGCTATAGCAGACTCACCTACTACCAGGAGCAAAAGCCACAGCTGCCTGCTCAGCTTGATGCTCTGGGCTTACGGCCTATCGGGTTGAGGGGACACATGCCCTTTCCCCGCAGGCATGTGCCAATAACTCAGTTCCAGGAATCACCTAGCTTCTACATGCTTAATTGGTATGAGGCAGGGTGAAGTGTCTCGCAAAGCTTTGCCAACATAATGGTTTTAAAGCCAGCCCTGGACACGTTGGATCTTGGCCATACATTGTAGGGAATTGTAAAATCAATTAGTAGGAATAAGGCTGCTGTGACTAATGAGCTAATGAGTGATGCCTGAGTGGAAATGGCTCCAAGAGAGCTGCAGGGTTGGAGTCCTGATGCATTATTCATAGGAATAGGGCAGATTCAGGCTTTGTGCTGTTTATTTTTTTCTTTATTTCTCCAGGCTTCCCTTTAACTTTCAGAGTTGCTTCCCATCACAGGAAGAAATACAAAGCAAAGGTGGCTTTTCAATTTCTTTCCTTCTCGGTGTGAGGAAGCTTGATCGCTACAGAATTCTGGTTTCCATGAGAGGCAGATAGGGGAAATTATGCATCACAGGTGAAGTTCATGGTAGTTTAATCCCTGGCACTCTGCACGTCAGCAAGTTTACTGATTAGACTAACCCATCCATGCTGCTGGCTTCTTTAAGTGACTTTCATTAACTACATTATTTTGAAGTTACCAGGAGAAAGCCATGAACTCTTTGAACAGATCTCCTTTTTAGCCTTTTTAATACATAACTTGAATAATAATTATGATTAACCTTACAACAGGCCCTAGCAGTATCAAAGATGAGGAAAATGAGGGTTATTTTCCAAGGTCAGCTAGCTAGCAAATCAGTAATAACATTAAGAATAAAACTCTGAGTACTGTCTCTAAGGCCTGTGCTCACCCATGTTGCTTTTAGCAATTCATGCATGTCCTCCCAGGGTTGCACAAAAATAGCAGAAGAGCACTGATAAAGAAGGAACATTAACTAACAGTTAAACCATGTGGAATATAAGTCTGGCTTCTGTTTCTGGTGTTGCTACTAACTTACTCCCTGAGCCTAACTAACCTCTCTGCATCTCAGCTTCCTTATGTCTTAACTCAGGATAATAATGTTTACCGATCTTACAGGAATGTAGCCAAGTTTAATCTATTCATATGCGTGCAACAAAAGCTTAGCGCTAGCATATGACAACATCATGTCAGCACATCTCCAAATCTACCTTTGAATCCAGTCATAGCTTTTGTCCATAGATCTTCCTGCTCTGGCAATCTGTGAGGTTCCTGCAGACATTTAAAGAATTGCTTAGAGTCAAGAGAAAAGATGAGTTCGAAATTATCCAGTCAAAACAGCTCTGAATCGAAAGCAGTGCCCTAAGCGCACACTCACTGCCCACAATCCTCAAACTCTGCCCTGGAGTCAGGCAGCAAAATACCTTGTGAACCAAAGCACTGTGCACATCTTAAGACTTATCAGTGGGACCTACTCAGTCTGGTAATTAGGGAGTGCGAGCAAGATTTATGGAGGTTATGGGATTTGGAGGCTCTTTCCGGCATGGATGCAACTTTTGCAGGATTGCTGACATCCTGCGAAAATGCCTCTGCCAGGAGATGTCTCAGCTGGCCAAGTAGGACAGTAGAGGGGTTTGACACAGGTTTCTTAGCCCAGAAGTAAAAAATGGACTGACCATTTCCTTTTTTTTAATAATAACATATTCCTCCAAGTGCAGAGAAATCTTGTATGAGCTTACATTTGAACGCATAAACTAGAAAATATCTTTTTTTTCAAATCCATCTTGTGGGTTGGTGAGGAGGATTTATACAGTTTGCAGCTTTTTATTTCTCTTTAGTTAATGGAAAACTCCCAACACAATAGGCTGTAATTGCCCACAAAAGAAGAAAAGGAGTTCAATGAAGTGCTGTTAGGATGTTCCTATTAGTTCTTGTTATTTCTTTGGTGGCTTGCCAACGCTGCAAAGCAATTGCATAAGGTGTGCATAAAAGAGGAAATATTTCAGGTGGTGCTTATAGACATGCATAAGATCAACTGAAATGACGAACAAGTGAAGTATGTTATTCAGCCTCCAAAACAACCCTCCAAACTGTCGAAGTTCAGCAGGGTGTCAGCATTATAAAGATCCTTCCACCCAAAAACCTATAAGGTAGTGAAGATCACATTTCAGAAGTGTATGTGAAACCAATCATCTAGCATGCATTGTTCAAGTCCACTTAATACCAGAAAACCAGGAACCACACCCTTTTCTGTGTTTAGGCTTTTCCTAATAACAAAACAAACATGATCAGTATATTTGCCCTTTCTTAATAGGATTATAAAAAATCTCTGCTGAACACGGAGAAAGTCAGGCGAAGAAAGCATCAAAATATCTTTCCTTAGATAATTAAGACCTGGAAATAACTGTAGAACCTCCATAGCCAATATAATGACTATTATAGCCAGCGTGAAAACTGTGGGTCCCAACTTGTGAGAGTGTAGATCACCCAGAACTGTTGTTAGTAAGTGAGGCTGGACTTGTTAAAATTATGAGACTATGATTGGAGCTTTAGGTTACGACAGATGAGGACTGGGTTCTTTATTTGAGAATATCAGACGACCTTTTACTTTTACTGTTTCAAGAATTTGAGTGATACTAACCCTGAACAAAGTTCCTCCTGATGGTGGAACAGATCATAAAGGCCGTGGGAATGTCTCTAAGAACATTTTCATTTCAGATTTCCCCTTTCTTTCTGTATTAAAAGTGAGGGGCATCTGGCATAATGATGGAAAGGTGCTTCTTGACCGGTTGCTGCAATCCCACAGTAAAATATGTACATCCCCCTTAGTAGAAAATAAGGTTAATTAACACAGGGAGTGACTTGAGGCACAGGCATAATGGGCAGATCTCTGGGACAGCAGAGTTTAGGGACGGGAAAATCAAGGTGTTCTGCAAGCAAAGAAGTTATGGGCTTGCCGGGGTGCTTGGCGAGGGTTGGCTCAGTGCGGAGGCAAAGCATCTTGCTTCTCCAAGCAACACCTTCCCTGAATTGCTCAGGGTAGTGAGCCTGAGAGACCCCCTTGGCCCAGTCTTCTCTGGCTGGGTCCTGTTGCCTTCCCAGTGCACCCAGTTCTGCTCCCACCACCTGGGAGGAAGGAAGACACCCACCCCCTGCACTCTCAAAACCCCACTTATAGCTTGAGGAAAGGCATTGCAACACCAAAAAACCCAAACGTACCATTTCAGCTGAGTAAAGGGTTGGAAGTCAGTGTTTCCCCTCTCCTCCCAGTACAAAACTCTGGTTGCTGCTGAGGGTTAAAAAATGCAGATGGGAAAAGCCCATGGGATTTAGCCCCTTGCTGCTCACAACTACAGATACTTCTTACCAAAGTGAGCAGAAACCAACGATATCACTCTAACCACTACAAAAAAAGAAGAAATATCAGCAAGCTGCAGGGCAAGGCGGAAACAGTGGAGTTATTTAATCCCGCAGGTTTGCATGTCATGCCTAGACACAAGGAACCTGGTTTAAACAACCTCAGCTATTGTCCACCATGCAAAACCTCATTTTCTTCTCCAAGGAACATGAAAAGAAACAAATGGTAGGAGGTGGGGCCTGTTTAGTAGATCGTTCAGAACATTTATAGCTCAGACTCGTTTTTCTAGTAAAATTGGATCTCGTGTCAAAATCAGTATATGGTAAGCCACCAGGAGGTGTGTTGATAAAACCAGCAGTGAAGAGCAGTGACAGCCCAGTGAGCAGACGACGAGGGTCCACGCAAGATGAAGCTGTTTCTGGCTCTTTTGTTGGTTGCTGTAGCTGGTGTGGAGTTCGGTAAGGTTCTGCTCTGACTTCTCCAAACTCCTGCAGGAGATGGAGAGTGATGGGATGGGCTGTGTCCTGTTCCCAGGGAAGTCCATGCCTTTCACTTTGACCAATTCTAGGCAAAGATATGTCTTTGGGGTATTTCCAGCCTGTTGGATGTTAAGGATCATTGTTGTATAGCTGGGATTGTTACTTTAGGCTCTTTAAGAAGTGTTACAAGATGAAATATTATATGGTATCTTTTCTTTAATCCAAGCTTCAACTCTCACTTTTTACATATTTTCTTGCTTAATCTGACACTCCTTTCTTTTTAACTTTCTGTTCTGTTTGTGAGACAAAGCAAGCTAGTCTGTTTAATGTATTGTGTGTAACGGCTCTCTCTAATTACATGTTGCATATATAATTTATTAAAGTTCAGCCATTAAAAGTTAGACAGAGGGGCTGGGACACAAAGCTGGTGCCCCAGGTACTGCAGGGCTGATGTCTGCAGTCCATCATGATCTGAGTGGAGCCAAGGACAATTTCAGCAGGCCACCTGTGAAGACCTCAAGGGTGAAGTGTTTTGGGGGGTTTCCTCATTGGCAGGTGGATTTGGGATATTGTGCTGGAGTTTGTCCCTGTGGGGAGTGACCCCCTACCATCCTCCTGCCTCCTTTCTGTCCCTACTGGGCAACCTGCCACCTCACTGGAGGGAGTGGGCTTGAAGCATACCATGAAGTGGGCAGGCAACAGCAACCCAACATGGGGGGTGACTCTTCTGGAATGTGGAGGAAGGGAACAAGCCCCATGAGGCCTGTCTGTTCAAGGATACTACAGAAACCTGATCCCTTCATTTCCATCAATGGGATTGAATTACTTCTCCTCCCTTACCAGGTCCATAAGTCCAGATATGGTGGGGTCTTTGGGATATGGGTGTTTTCTTTCCCGAGGCAGTAGGGAACTTCCACACTGCAGGCAGCCCGATATTAGTAGTGCTGTCGTAGCTTCTGATGGTGGAAGCTGACTCACAGAAGGAAAGAAGATCCTGGCACAGACTCCACCCAATCATCAGTGCTGCCACCAGGTTACCTTCTTGCCCAAGAACGTTTTTTTACACCGCTGAACCCAAGCTCAGAGCTGGAGTTGGCCTGGGTGTTCAAGGCAAGCCCTATGCAGGGTAAATGCAGGTCTCCAGAGAAGCTGTGCATCTTGCTGGGATGTTTGCACGCTCTAGACATTTCCTTCAGGTCCAGCCAGTGCAAGGTCTCATTTTATCACTGCCTATTTGGGACTAGGAGCTATGTGAGGATTACCCATCACAAGTCACCCACAGAGAGGGGTTGCATATCCATTAGGGAGAAGGACAGTGCATGATTCCTCTTAGAGGCTGCTATACTGTAGGACACTGGATGCTCTGGAACCAGAAAAGATAGATATTGTGTTTCTTTCTTTTGCATGCTTTTCTTTCTCCAGACCAGGTCTGGCCTCTGAGGTTAAAATCTTTGGGTCTGCAGAGTGGATTCTGCCAGGGAGGGCAAAGCAGGGTGGAGAAAAAAGAGAGCTTTGGAGGATTTTTTAAGGAAAATACAGCTGCTGTCTGAGGAGGCTGACCCAATCCAGAGCTGGTACACCAGCTCTGTCTTTTTTTTTGTGTAATGCACTGACTGTTCTGTTATCTCTAAGACGTGTGTCTTGGCTCTGATCATTGTTAGTCCAAAGCCTCTGAGTGCTTGTGTTGTGCAAAGAGCAATGGGTGCCTCGTGATCACCAGAGCTTCTGCAGCAGAGATTAGTCACCATCAGTCTCCAGAGCGGGAGATATTTTCTTTCATCATTGCATCCCATTTATTCTGGTGTGTTTGTTCTTCAATGGAGAAAAAACAATTCAGAGAGGAACATCACTAATTAATAGAGGATGGCTTGGAGAGAGAGGACTCCATGGTCAGATCTCCATAAGACAAGGGAAAGAATCATCTAGAAGGAAGAATAGAACAGGACAGCAATGGGGTGGGACACAACTCACTGGCTTAGCTTTGCCAACCTGTTGAATGAGAACTTGACAAGACTTGAGAAACTGGGGAACAGAAGCTTCTGCTGTAGCCCAGTGCCGCCACATTTCTCTGTCCTGTCCTGCCCCACCTCCCTGTCCCATTCAGGTAGGCATGGTCAGGACAGATGCTTTGATTTGTGAGGCAAATGCTAGCAAAACTTGAAAAATGCAGAGTGGATTCTGCCAAGCAAAATTTTTCTTTTACAAACTTTCACCTCTGAAAAACTGGGATAAAACTATGACATATCTGCAATTCCTTCAAGCTTTCTCCTGGGCATGAACAGAATCTGTGTAATTTTGGCATTTTCTGGAGGGACAGTCAGAGGTGAAGAATGAAAGACTTGACAATATCCAAGTGAAGCTGGTAAAATCTTCTTTAAGAAATTCTGCTAATTTATCACTGTTCTTGCTTTCAGTGCTCCTAAAAGGATGTGCTGTCACTAAATGGAAATACTTCAGCATTTTACATTTCCCTCTTCTTTTAAAGAAGCCTCACAATTTGTCTCACTCCATTTTCATACTGTGATTTCATTTTTAATCTGCTGCACATCTGCTTGTCTATGTGTAAGTTCATAAGTTCTTAAAATGAGAAGGGACCACTACATCTGTTATCTAACTCCCTTCACAAATAGGCCAGATAGATTTTCCTGAGCTTGCTTAAAACAAGGCTTTTAGACACCACATCTTAAAGCGTCCAAGTCACAATGTCTCCTCCCTGCTCTGTGAGATGCCACGTGACCTTTGCTTCTGGAGAGCTGCCACAGTTGCAAAAGTAGTTGTTCCATTCCAGCTCATCGTGTTAAACACTTCTCTATCTGACATCTTTTCCATGTCTAAAGAAAGATATTCTTATAGCTATAGCTCCTATTAAACGTATTTAGCAATGTTTGAGTCTGTTAGTCTGAGTGAGGTCTGGTTTGCACACATGCTTTATTTATTTAAGGTTCCTTTGTGCATGCTCTTTGGTACTGACTTTGACTTGTCCAGTGTTGAGGATCAAGAAATCTGAGAATAATGACAAAGCTTCCTCTCTAAAGCTGTATTTAACAGCTGTCAGATGTAGAATTAAACTGTAAACAGAACGTCAGACCACAGTGTGGAAAGCAGAATAATTATGCAAGCTTTGAATAAAGGCAGGAGAATTGCTGGGTCTGTTTATATAAGGACTCTTTCTGACTTACTAATTGGGATGAAGTTGCAGGTAGTGTCTATTTACTTAAGGCGGATTGCTTGGCACTGCCTGCTTTTATAACACCCTACCTTAGCTGTGCTGAGTTTAGCTGGTTGAATTTTTGGTGGGGTGTAAAGTGATGTCATCAGGACTGTTGCACAGATGGAGTGAGAAGGATTTTTCAGACAGGACCATATGCAACGAAGGAGGGGCTGGCAGCCCGTGATCGTACCAAAATGCCTTGTTATGTCTGCAATGCCTGACACTTAGGAGTCTGGTCAGGGCTGGAATGGAGGACCTAGGTCAGGTGTTGGGTTCCTCAGCAAGACATGTGGAGAGTAAAGTGCTCTAGAAAGAGAATGGCTTCTGTTGGCTGGGAATCATTGAGCTGTGTGATAAGAAATACAAATCACTCCTTTGGCTTGAGATCCTTGGCCTGGAGCAATCTTGGAGGTTTAGGAGTGCTCTGGAAATACTCACTACACCGCAAGGCTCTGGGGTCTTCAGAATCTCTCTCTTAAATCTCTCCATCCCAAAGTGCTTTAGGCACCAAGGGACTGAAGCTGAGGTTGTTCTGCACATCTAGGAACCAATTGGCACCTGCAGCCTTGCAGGGCCCTTTGCAGCCCAGCTGGGAGGTGATAAAGGGCATCTAGGAACTGGTGAGGGATAAGGCAGGGTGAGCTACCTTGGACTGGATTTTGGGACTCAGGCACCGAAGTCTCTTTCTCTGGCCTCTTTCTAGAGCACAGCAGCCCCTTGTCTCCCCACATGGTCTATTATTATGCCCACGATCTTCTTTTTTTAAGTAAGTTTTTACACATTCTTTTCTTAAAAACAGTATCTCAGCACAGGGGAAGTGGTAGTGCTTTATTTTCTCTCATGGCTCAGCAAATTTGATGGAGACAGTTCCTCCTCTCTGGGATGATCTCCTGCCTGACAGCTCCCAGCCTTGGGACTTGGGAAAGGGCTGATGGTGTGGTCAGCAGAAACGGCTGTCCTTGTTGCGAATGACATTCAAGTCTGACTTCTCTGTTCATCCAAATCACTTTCCAATGCTCTGTTTATACAAAGACAAGAAGGAAAGCAGTCGTAGAGTAAAACACAGTTGGGGTTAACTAGCTGCAAGCGTGTTTACTTTCCTATGGGAATAAGGTAGATACAAGGAACTTGGGGGTGTGGTTGGTTGGCAAGCAGAACGTTCAGACACTTGGCATAAACATGTGAAGCAGAGCCTATTAGCTAACTGTGATAATGATTAAAAGAAAAACATCTTGCAACTGCACAATTGAAGAACTGGACTTCCCCTCGGTCCCTGCATGTCTTAGCCGGCTGCTGGCATCTGGGCCTAGATCTTCAAAGAATTCAAGCATTGAAACGTTGCATTTTGCAATGCCCGTCTGCTTGGCATTGAGCCACCCTGCAGAATAGTCAGCTGTGTCTTAGGTAACCCAATTGCTCCCATGGTGATAAGGGAGAAGCAGGTGGGTCAAGCAGCTCCTCCTCTGTGTTTATGTAGAGTTGGAATGCCCCACCGTAGTCAGCACATATTCACTGCATACTCCAGGGTTCATAACCAAAAATTAAGTAAAATCCTCTCGTAAACCCTTTTTTTTCAGACTACTTAAAAGCTATCGGCAAAAAAATACCAAAGCTACCAAAAATCCTGATAACAAAGCAAGAGCAGAAGGAACATTTTCTTGCCCCAAACATTCAGCAGCCTAGTGTTGATAGACTTTCCTGTATTTTAGGGCCCCTTGATTTTGACTCTGTCATGCCTGACTTGTTACGTGGGGAGCTGAACCGACATCTAAGGCTGTGATTTGAGCATGACACTACTGTATTTCTCATTTGCCTTCCTACAAATGCTTTCTATTATTTCACCTCTATTCTCAGTATGAGTGTTTTGGAGAGATACCTTTCGCAGAGGTACCTGGAGGGGCATTGACAGCACCACAATAATGCCAACCCCGTGTTGCTCCTCTTTGCAGCCAAAGCCTTGCGATGCTACACTTGCTATGAACCTACCAACAGTGTGAATTGCCTGAAGGTCCAAAACTGCGCTAAGAATGAAACCATGTGCAAGACAACCATGTATTCCCTGGAGGAAGGTAAGGAAGAGACTCCCAGAGGAAGAGCTGTCTCTTCAAATTTATGGCAGAGTAGGGAAATCCTTCTAGGTCTCACACCAGCAGAAGAGTGGGGGAGCAAGATAGGACAGCAACAACCTTCCATGCTGCGAAGGGTAGGACGATTCTCGTCCCCTAGGCTTGCCTTTGTTAGCAGCCCAGTTTGACTTAAGCTTGGGAGATAATTTTATCCCATTACTCTGGCTGCAAAATGGGACCATAACACTCTTTATTCATATTCATAACATGAATTGGTGTTTGCCCAGGGAAGACTGATGGCATGGGGAGCAGTGCATTTCCTCGCTTAAAAAATGTAAGCCTGGAAGAGAGCTCTTGAGGGGCAGAGAGTAGTCCCCTGCTGTCACTGAAAGCAGCTTTCACAGGAGTGAGCACTTAGTGAATACAAGATAATAGCCACCATTCAGCCTTGAGTGTGTTTAGGGAAAACGTGTTGGCATGTTTGTATTCTGATGTTCAGGTAGCTTTCTCAGCTTGAGCCATGGAGCTAGAGAGTCCTGGCTCTCCAGACCATTTATGTGACTCACACAATGGGTATGTGTTTAAGTGTTCTCCTGGCTTTGAAACTGTTTATGAAAGCTAGGTGGAAAAGAGAGACCAGTAGAGATCAGCAAACCTCAGTATAGTGGAAAGGCCAACTTCTGATCCCCTGAAAACAAGCAGAAATGCCCTAGAGTGCTCAGGAAGACTTTGCCAGTCTGATTGGTGACAGACAGGTCATAATCTGCCAAAAATAATTGTGTTTGATATGTGTTTGAACTGGACCTATGACCTTAGTGGTGAGGGTAGCTAGTGATTCCCCGAGGGACAGGGAGCTTTTCTCCACCATTCCTCCTATTCCTAATTGTTCCTTCTGTCTTGCTTTGCAATGTTATAGTGTATCCCTTTGTGGGAGTCTCGACTGTCACCAGGATGTGTGCTTCCGTCTGCATCCCATCTGACGTGGACGGGATCGGCATGACGCGTCCTGTCTCCTGCTGTTATTCTGACTTGTGCAACACTGATGGTGCAGCCAGTTTGAGGATAGGCTTTGTAGAGGTTGGGACACTGGCAGGTTCCCTTTGTGTCCTCTTCTGGACTAGACTGTGAGGAGCTTTGGGGGAGCTCTTTCCTACTGAGGAACCCACCTAAGAGGAGAAATAACCTTTGCCAGCCCACCTTTCCATTTGGGTGCCTCACAGAAAACCTTCAATGGCTCCCAGAAATCGATTTTCAGTACCTGCCCTCCTGCCATGACCAAGAGAGAAGCAAAGCTCAAGAAGTCCTTACTAATTGTTTGAGTTACTAAATTGGGTTGACTTGCCCACAGCTCCCACAAAACTTACTCTGGAATTCCTTTGTTGTGCTGGCCTGTCTGGTTTTGAACTTAAAATTCTGCTGTACAGAGTATATTTAAAGTAAAAATCCTGGAGCTAAGAGCCTTCCATACCACCTTAGACCACTTTTTCCCCCAGGTGTTGGCCAACAGAATAGCTGAATTGACCGATCTTCTCAGTTGAAATTCATTTTTTATGTGATGGATCCTCTCCACCCCACAGTTTTGTTTTGAGCCTTTGTGCTGTCTAAATTTCCCTCTTAGTGCATAAGAAGTTAAGGAGATACCTCTCTGCTTCCAAAATATGAGGCAGGAGACTAAACTTCCCACACCAGTGATTTGATCCAAGGAGGCCGAACTCTCTTTTGTTTTCTGTATTCTTTTGACTGGAATAAAAACAATGTTTAATTAAGTCTAGTGATTGCTGAAGTTATGTACAATGCACCTGTCCTATGATGAAATCCATGACATTTTATTTTATTTTATTTTATTTTATTTTATTTTATTTTATTTTATTTTAATTAGTTATTTTCAAACTCCAGCTCCACCTTTCCATATCTGTTACTTGGTGAGGTGAGCTACGCTCTGTGGTCAGTCTTGCAGCAGATATGTAAGATGGTCCCCATTATCCCCCACTGCCAGGGTGAGCAATCACACTAGAGCATTTCATGATGATATTGGAGAGGGTTTGCTGTGAGACCATGCACTGGATCACAGAACTGCTATTCATGATACACAGCCCTGTGTTCTGCCACTGGACTTTTTTTGCTGTTGATGCCTATACTGTGCTGTTGCTCTTCTATACTGTTCCTTCCTCTGGCCATCCTCAATTCTCTGCTCTCCAGACCTCTGCACAGACCAGGATATCTGGCCTTTCATCAACACGTCTATCACCAACTCCACTGGCATGAACCTGCCCTTACTGGGGAGACTGGGTGACTTGTCTAAGTATTTATTTAATCCTGGCCTGAATTTGGAATTCCATGGAAGAACTTTCCCCTTTGCTTCAGTCTTCCAGAGCATCATCTGCAAGTCCTTGTGCATTACTAAGGGCTCCTGAATTTCAGTGTTACTCATCCTGGTTCAGTTCTTCATGTTCCCCTAATCCCCTTTTACTGGAAAAAATGTCTTCCTCAATTGTCACTCTCCTTCTGATCTTTCAGATCACTAGTAAAGATGAGGTTTAAGGTCTTTCACGTAGCATCTGCGTTGGAACAGGTTTCGAGGAGAGATGGTGCAGTTTTTATCCTTGGAGGTTTTCAAGACCTGGGTGAAGCCCTGAGCAACCTGGGCTGATCTCAGAGCTGTCCCTGCTTTGAGCAGGAAGTGGGACTGGAGACCTCCTGATGTCCCTTCCAACCTGAATCATCCTGTGATCCTGTGATGTGAATTTACACACACTGAGGTCACCAGAGCACAAACACCATTCTTTCAGGTACTCTGCAAAGTCTAGCACACATTTCTGCAATTGTTTTCCCACATTTCTTCCCGTCACCTACTTGACTGAGAGCAAGTTTGGATGAACTGCAATTCTGGATCCATACCTAGCTCCCAAGTGGCTCAAATGTTGTTCCCTTGCTGGAATGGGTTTGTGTAAATAGCCAAGGTGCTGCACTAGCATGGAGGTAGCTTGTTGAGCCAAATCCCTGGTGGTGGGAAGACTTTGAAACCCGTTGCAGGCTTGCACCACGTGGCAATGTTTCCTTCATGGTGTCCTCTGCCCGTGAGCCATGCCCAGAGCTTAGTTCCCAGAGGTGTGCGATAAGATTGCGGCTTTCTGCTGTACAAAGATGGTACATGGGGCTTCTCCCTTTATATCTGCCAGCTCTGGCAAGCAACGATCTCAGGCTT
This sequence comes from Dromaius novaehollandiae, assembly GCF_036370855.1. Classification (NCBI taxonomy): domain Eukaryota; kingdom Metazoa; phylum Chordata; class Aves; order Casuariiformes; family Dromaiidae; genus Dromaius; species Dromaius novaehollandiae. The sequence goes on along the minus strand of NC_088099.1, from coordinate 167,821,865 downwards.
CACTGGCCTAGAGGCTGCATCAGGAGCACTGTGTATAGTAGCCAGCAGTGAACCACCATCAACATGTCTTGTTCCACGTTGAGTTTATTAGCGCTCCAGCCTTCAAAGCACCCTGTTAGCATTAGTACCACCGTTTCTTTAAAGGTAGTTTGAAAAATGACTTCTTTCTTCTTTTATTCTTCTTTCATTCTTCTTTTATATTTCTTTTTAACCCTCTGCCTCAGAATTTCATTCAGTCCCCTCTTTCCCGGAGCATGAGCAGTAGTGAAATTGCTCTGTTTACCTTTTCTGCATCATGCATGTTGTTCAGCCCTCTGCCCCATGCCTTGCCCGTTAGCTCTTCCTCAAGCTGAAGAGCCCATGTCTAAATCCACTTTTCACTCATGAATGCATTCTTTGCCTTTTATTTGCTGAAGTAAATCTGTACCCCAGGTGCTTGGGTGCAATAGAAAGAGGACTGCTTTTCACCACGTCACTGAACTAAGTTCTTTTTATCCAGAACCCCAGAGCACTGTGCCAAGGCAGTAATGCCTGATAAATTTCTTCTACAGTCTGAAGAAATTGAGGTATGCCTGAAAGGAAAGCTGTAGCCCAGATACCTGGTAAGTATTTCAGCATTTTTGTTTCTAGGCGCTTGTGAAGAACCCTATTTTATGTTCTATCCTCAAGCAAAACACAAGAAAGCCCCCATTTATTTTGCATTCTTATAAAAGGAGGGTTTATTAGGACATAATCAGAATATCTAGTTACTGCGTGACTTGTCAGGGCTAGAAAGACTATTATACATTTCCCATTCACTTGCCACAAGTGTATCTCAGCCCTTCTGCTCATGATATCAATGAGTATGTGCTAGTATAACTTGAAGATAACCTGCCCCCCTTATTTGTTTTTCACTGCACAGTACTCCTCTTTCTCAGAAATGAGTTACTGTGCTCACTCTACCTTGTCTGTATCCTGCGTTGGTTGTTAAGCAATGAAGCCATGCCCCAGAACATTGCAAAAGTATCACATCAAGGAGCATTTAAAAACAAATACATCAGGAGCCAGATTATTATATTATGTTGTCATTTCAGCAAACACCACTAAAAATATCACTGCAATCATGGGCACTGGAAGTATGAATCATGGGTACAAGATACTGAAAATGCTTGAAACCAAGCCACGGCTGGGCTTGGGAAGGTGAGCTGAGGAACCAGGACTTCACATTTAGCTGAGGAAACTAAAGTTATGTTACCAGAAAGCTACACAAAAAACCATTGGCTTTCAACTTAAAGAGATGAAGATATAGCCCTGTAGCCCAGTAAATACATTACTGCCCTTCCTAGTAATAGGCCACAGTCTTTTCATTGAGTTTGCAAGGCCTCAGGGCTGAGGCTTGGTAGGCTTGCTGTGTCTGAACTTTTCTTTAGCTGCCCGGAGCTTTGTTTTTACCTTGTTTAGCTGTAACAGCATTTTCTTTTTTCTAACTGACTAGGTGGCTATGGCTAATTTGCTTTACTTTTGTTTATCTGGGTCTGGTACAACCATATTTTTATATAGATAGCTGTAACAAGCAGTTGTTCTATGTAGAATGAGATAGTTACCACTCTAACAGAGCGGACAACATTGGATGCTGCACAGAGGAGTCCTGGCATGGATGGTAAGAGATGGGGCACAGGCTTGGCACTGGAGACCCCATAGACTTAAACAATTCACCAATGGTCAGTCAAAAAAATGCAGACCAGGAGCTGAGCAAAACTGACTTTGTGGATAACCAAAAGGACAAAGAACTTGCATAAAATGCATCATGCATAGTAAATTCAGATGTAAGGTGGACTTGCAGACCAGTGAAGAAAGAGCAAGGTGCAAAAGTGCTTTAGCAAACAATATCAAAATGACCCCAAGTGGATCCCAGATTAAGGAAGAAGACTGCATCTCTACCAGCATCATGCACCTCGTGGTGAAGGTCTTGGGATGCTGGGAAGTTACTGCACCCCCATAGAATGAAAGCCACCAGGATTAGGACCCCAAGGGGCAGTGGAAGACCAAGCACCAGGAAAAGGTCTTGAAACTAGGAAGAATGTGTATAACAGTTTTAACTGTATTGTTACTACTGAAACTTTTTCTGTAATAATACTATTTTTTTTTCTTTTTTTCTGTAAGAATTAGAATTTTATCACTAGTAATTCTTTGATTAGACTGTTAAAATTTCAATAAAGTCTTATTTTCAAGTATGAGATATGTTTTCCTTTTGCCCATAACAAGATTTTGAGCATAGCAAAAATACAGAGATTCTCAGCAGGGTATGGAGAGATGGCTAGGTATACTGATATTTATGCAGGTCTCATTTCCAGTGCTGCAGTCCTGCTTGGCACACATCATTATCTCCACAGGAGAAGGTCAGTCTAACTCCTTACACTGAAGGCATCTTTGCTGAGAAATTCAGTCAGGGGACACCCTGTTCTGGGAAGCAGCAGTTCTGAAAATCACTGGGCCTTTGTGGACATCTGGACACGGGTTCCTTGGAAGACACTGAATCTCCTTGGATTATTGTTCTGTTTTCAACAGGATACAATAATTCAAGGAGGAAAAGCTTATTTCTCCTCTTTGCTCTGATCCACTGGGGTTGGTTTCCCATGGCAGAACATGGGGGAGAGGAGCAATGAGCCAGCTCTCCTCTCCTTTTTTTCTTTTGTGTCATACCACTGCTTGCAGATGTTCGTGCTGAGTTCAAGGATCTTCAGTGAAAGTATTTCCATGAAGAAAGGAAATCTGATATTATGGGACTCTTCAGTCTAACAAGCAATGGCATAACAAGATATTATAAGTTGAACCCAGACAAATTCAGGCTGGAAATAAGATGCACATTTTTAACCGCAGAGGTCATTCACAGGAACAGTTTACTAAGTGTCCGCATGGATTCTCTCTCAGTGAAAATGTTTTTTATAGACAATGGTCTAACTGAGAATGGGGTGCATTTACAATGTAGACATCTACACCAGGGCTGTTCCTCCTGACTCCCCTGAGAATCAGTGGAAAGAGAGAAGAACTTCCAGGGCACAAATAATTTGTCCTGTTGTTAACATCTACTCCACAGTGGCGTAGACTGGAAAGGGCTGTTTATTACTGGTGTTTGCACAAGAAGCTTGAGTGAATAACTGTGTTGGAGACTTCTGTGTTAAAAACGTCCAAAACATGCTGTGGTGGGCCCCACAATCAATATCTTTCCTGACAGGTCTTCAGTTCAAAGGAAAAGGAACTCTTGAGGTCTGTGCTATAATGAAGATCACCTTAGACCAGAATGGATGGGAAAGACAAGTGTTGCTTGACTTCAGTCTCCCAAGCTCTTGTGAGAAATAATAGGGAGAAAGACAGAGGTTGCAGAGCAACTTTGTCCCTTTATTTACTAGAGAGGGAGCTGAGGGAGGCTTTTCTCCTGAAGGGCATTTTAGCTAAGTGCTTTCAGTTTGGCAGTTTTGGCAGATCTGGGTTGAGATGAAGCTCCCATTCCTGTACTGCTGGTCATTATACTCTATTCCTAGCAATGAACCTGGACCTTTAGGAGCTCCCATATTGCCCAGATGTGGTCATTTCCTTACTCTCTTGTGGCCACATCTGAAGCCCTGTAATGTCAACAGGAAGACCTATATTCTGTTTGGGTGAGATTTACTGGAGAAGACTTAAACACTGTGCAGTGCAGTTTGTTCTTGGGAAATTTCCTTGGGCAGTTGGCCAAAAAACATTCATTGCTCTTACACTTGGGTGACAAGCAACTTCCTCTGGGCTGTAATGATTTCAGACCATTATTTCTACCAATATTCCCTTTATTGAAAGAAATAATTCTGGCCAGGGTGGCTCATACCTTGGTAACAGTGGGGTCCATCCCCACCAGAGCTTTATAACCCTTAGCAAAATCTTTTTGAGTCTTATTTTCATCATGAGCTAAGCATGGATGGTGCATATATGAGTACCAAGCCTGGCATCACAACACACCAGAACAGGAGATGGGGATTTCTTTGGAAACCCCAAAGATGCAGAGACAGTCATGTGGCAAACTGGGCTGAGCACAAAAGGTGGCACCAGGGAGAAAGTTAAAAGGTCTCAAAACCTCAACTGTCCTGTGATTTAATTTGTGAGGTGAATGGTGACAATTTGTTGTACAGCTGTGTGCTTCAGCCCTCCATTTTACAATGCAGTTGAAGTAAGACTTTTTGAGATCCTCACCAGCTAAAAAACATTAGACACAGCTGATTGCAGCACTTTCTCAGTACTCCTGCTCCTCGACTTTAATTTGTGTGTCCATGTAGCTGTCATCACTTTGACAAGCCACAAGCAGAGAAGGCTTATCCTCCTCTCCCTTCATTGGCCGTAGATGCTTCACCTCTTTGATCTCTGGCCACTTTGTCAACGTATTTTCTGTACTTCAGCTATTATGACAGGGATTGCAGCTCCTGAATGAGATCTAGTCTGAAAAGCATAAAATTTATGTGGGTGAGGCACTATGTCCCACAGCTGCACCCCAGACCCAAAACCAGAACCTGGACCTCTGAAACTACAGGGTAGTGCTCTCTGGTCCCTAACTCAAACCTGACCCACTCTTGTGAGGAGCAGGTAGCATGGCATGCAGAACTAGTTAATATAGTTCTATTCCCACAAGCCTGGTGTAAAAGCTGGCTGCTCCCAGGCTGCTCCTGCAGATGCCATCTCTGTGCATAAATCACCCAAAGAAAGGCTCAGCAGAGCCTTTTTCTTATGTTGCAAACTCCTGTCTAAAATGTAGTTCCCTCCTCATGCAGACCCATCTGTTTTTTCTGGTCCTTTTCACTCTCAGAAGCTGTTTGAGGCTTATGGTCTCCCTGAAGCTTTGTATTTGTTTAAGAATGAGTCTTTTGCTCACCTATGGCCTCTGTTCATAAGCTCTCCTGATATCTTGCATCTACTGCCTCTTATCCTATTCCTGTGCACCTTTAAGAAGAGTCTGGTTTTGTCTTTTCTATACCCTCCTACCTGGTAATTTTAGACTTTTAGCAATGAGGTCTCACCTTCACCTTCTCTTCTCCAAGGTGGAGAAATCCAGTTCACCCAGCCTCTCCTTAAACCTTCTGTGCTCTAGTCCCTTGAACACCATTGCAGGACTCACTCTGGTATGTTGACATCTTTCTAATTCTGGGGTAGTAGAGGCATTTTTTTCTGATTTTCTTAATACTGTAACTCCTGTTGTCATAGCCAAAAAAAATTAAATGATGTTTTTGCCTTGGTCTGTTTTCTTTCTCTCTCCTTTGAGCCCTCCTCTGAAGATAGGAGAGTACATGGGCATGCACCACATCATCCATCTTTCCATCACAGCACCCACCCTTGCTGTCCAGCTCTGCCTAACTTGAGCCACACATGATCAATTGTGATTAACAACATTTCTAGAATTACCATGAAACCAAGAGGCAGCAACATGACCCACATGAGCTAATACCACAGCAAACACGCTCTTTGATTTCCCAAAGCACTAGGTGCTTAAACTGGGAGGGAAATTTTACTAGGGCAGGAATGTAATAATACACACTTTGCAGTGACAGGGTAGAGTCACCCAAACTCGGACAATAGCGATAGCAGCCTATCTGCTTACATGTTACTGCTTCGTGATCCCATATGGTTTTCCCTGCACAACAGCTTGTAGTTTGAGATGAGCAGAAATAAGAGTTTTCTTTCATGTAATTAACCATCCATCTGATTTTTTTACATTCCTCTAAAAAGATTTTGAACACTCCCCCGCCAATATTTTGGGCAATATTTTCCACAGCAATTCCTAGCAATATATTCAGCCTTTGATTGTCATTTTTTGAATAGAAAATTGAAAGTTTTCCAACTTTTCCAAACCTAGAGAAAAATAAAAAATATATATTTTTGTTTAGAAGATCTTCTCATCAAAAGTCAGGAACTTCTGATCCTGGAAATAGCAAAGAACAGCCTAACAGATCTCACGTCTGAACACTATATAAATACTTCATGTAGCTGCTTTGCCAACAATTTTCAATACTGTTAAAAGTGAAAGGCGGGCTATTTATTTTCAAAATGAGAAAGCTAAGTAAAATATTTTAGCAAAAGTTTTGTAATGTTGGGAGGGACAACGGTTCCTTTTGCAGACAGGGAGCAAAGGTATGGAGAATGTTAGGGAGAGACAGATAACCTGACCTGTCCAAAAGCTGTGTAGTCTGAAGAAATCAGATAGGATCTTTTCTTCATCAGTGGAGGGAGACTGGCTGCACAGCAGGCCTCTGCCCCACACATTTCCACCACTTGCATCAGGCTGTGGTGAGCTGCGGTCTGATTTTCTGGTGATGTGATTTTCTCCCAGAGTGATCCTCATTTTTTTCCTAGCTCAGCTCCACTATGAGTTTTAGCAGATCAGCTTGGCCTCAGCTCTGTGTTTCAGCTACCAGCCCATGAGTCCTTCCTCTGGGACTTGGAGATGTCTGAGACAAGCTGCCCTGGAGAGGAGGAGGCATCTAACTCGACTCTTGAGAAAAACACAACATCACCCTACTCAGAGCTCTACCTATCAGATAACAAACTATGCCCCTGCATAAGCATGCACCTTTCTGCTGCTGGCAGCATGGGTCACCATCTGCAGTGTGAGCCGTGCTGGTGTTGTCCCCTCCGGAACGGCATCGCTCTTGGGCTGAATTCCCTGCTGTCCAGAGTTATGCAGTGGGGATCTGTCAGTTCCGCTGTTTATTTATTATTCATGGCTCTTCTTATTTACTGTGTTTCTCCATGCACCTTTCTGATCAAGCTGGAGAGACAGACCTTCAGCAATGTTGCATGAAGTTTTCCTCTTGAAGAAACTAGATGGTTGTACCCAGAATGATTGCCACAGGTTGCAAGTAGATACGCCTGCTTGCACAGGCAGGTTGTGTATGCCTGTAAAATCCAGGAAGTTCTTTGTAAAACGTTTTTGTAAAACAAATCTATCTGACTTAATTTAATCACAGAAAGATACCTGGGATTATGTAACAAGAATCTATCACTTAATGCACAGACAAAGATGACTCATGTCCTTAAGGGTAAGGTTATGTTGTCATCAGTGAGTGGTTATGTACTTACAAATCCTTGCTTCTTATGGCAACTGCGCCTTCCCCTTTGCAGGCAGACTGTGAAGGACTTGGATACAGCACAGCCAGATGTGGGCATAGTACAGCACAGCCACTGCTGTAGCCCTCCAAAGACGGAGAAAAGTAGGTTATTGCTGACATTCAGAAAGACGTCCAGCTATAGCTGACAGCAACTGGTATACAGTGAAAAGTGTTTTGAGGGTAAAGCATAAAATAAGGAGTTTCATTCCCAGGAAGGATCCAGACTGTAGAATTATAAAACACCTGTGATTGCAAGGGAGCCCCTGATGTCTCTGGTCTAGACCCCTGCACAAATCAGGGCCGGCTTTGAAGACAGATCCAACTAAACTCCTCACTGGCTGCTGCTGCGCTGCCTGGGAGCAGACGACGTGTGAAAGCAGACCCATCCTCCCCTTCCCCAGCCCCAAGGGAGCTGCAAAAGCAGTGCCATTTCCTTGTTCCACAAATGAACAGGTGGGAAATGTGTAGGTTAATGTCCTGAACCAAAGCCAACAGTAAGTTATAGAGGCTGAGAGACTTCCTGCAGGCTACAGTGGCACGGGGGTGGGATGGGAGCTGAGCCACCCTTCGGAGTTGTTCTGAACCGTCATCTCACTGTTATTGATCAATGGACAATATTTCTTGCAAACAAAACTGTTTCTGTTATTTGGGATGTGTTTGTAACTTGCTTTCTGAATTTCTTTGAAGTGATTTGTGATTTGAAACTGTTCACAAACCACACAAAGCCTCTGTTCTTTATTTTTGCAAAGGGCTTTGACTTCAGTATCCTGTCCTGACAAGGATTTAAGGCACAGCTTCTCTGGCTGCAAAATGAGGAGAAAATTTATCACTTAGCTTTGGTGTTCAGCCTCTGAGATCCTCAGACAGGAAGATGCTATAGAGCTTCAAAGCACTTTTTAAACAATTTTTAGGTTGGTAATGAGTCATTACCTGTGCTCCCATTGTGATTTACATCTAGTGAGCTCAGGACACTTTCCAGATGCAAAGAAACATTTTTTCCTGAGATAGAGAAGGGCTACTTTCAGAGGGTGAAATAATCCCTGTAAAGGTCTCACAGAAAGCTTGATGCTTGGCTGGAAACATTGCAGTCTTCATCTCCTAAAACCAAGGTCTAGCTGCCCAACACATCCTTGTCCTAGTTATCAGACTCAATTAGAATATGTGGCTATTTATAATAGAAACCTAACCTACATCTCAGCGCTGAAAATAGAGGGGAATAAAATCCCATGAGGAATTAAAAAGAAACATTAAAAATAACGCTGCTGAATTTCAAGAGCTGCAAATATCTCCTGCACCTGGCTTCTTTAAAAGCTGTTTACTGCTGTGGTGGCTCATTCTGCTGCATCTTTCCAGGCCTCCCTTCATGGGAGGATTCAGCCCACCTTTGGGCCCTGGGCAGGTATTGAATTTCACTAAAAGAAGTGATACTATGAAGTGAGGAATGGGAGCAATTTGCCCCTACACCTTTGAGAAGGAAAAAGGTGAACTCATCCTGTACTGAAACTAACTGGGCTGGAGAAAGGGTTAACGCATCACATGCATTAACCTGCAACCATCAGTCACTGTGGGAGTCTTAGTCCCTCATGAGTGGGTGCATCCAGGACATGGAGAGGCCTTTCCCAGGGCCCTTTCTGCCTAAGTGTTGGATCTGGGAGAAAGGAATCTGCATTCATATCTTCTCCCTGAAAATATATTTAAAAAAAAAACAAAAGAAAACAAAAAAACCCTACAAGTGTCCTGGAGACAGGCAACTGCAGATTTCTGGGGATGTGCAGGTAACTTTGACAGCCGGTTGGTGCCTGAGTATAAATGAAGCATCTTCTAAATCCCTCATTAGTCTTAGTTGCAACTACTCCCCCCCAGTAAAACAATCAAGCTGTCATGTGTTATTTAAGCTTTGTATAATTACAGAATACCATAAAATCTTTTAACTATCCCATGGCCTCAAGGGCTATCCAGATCTTGCCAAAGAGAACAAACCAGATTATTGAGCAATGGGGGAGAAAAAATAACACAGGCGCATCTCTCCACCCATGTGTAGAGTCCCATACTCACATCCTCCAGCCATCCTGGCCTTTCCAAAGTCCACTGCAACACCCCTGTGCAGCTCTTGGCACAGGCACTGCTCCACAGCAGCAGCAACACCAAGGCTCAGAGTCTGGAAGGACCTGATGTGGTCTGAGAACTCCCCAGAAGATCTCAGAAGCCAGTTCTAGCCTCTTCTTTGCAGGCTGAGATAGCAACTGTGGTGGGATAGCCTCCACTGCAGGCTTTGCAGAGCGTATATTGCCAAGTCTTTTGATGCCAGCAGGTAGTTCCCAGAATCAGAGCTGTTTCCTGGCAGCTTTGGGATCCCATGAGCAACATCTGTGGGCCAGCTCAGACCTCATGGCTTGTCAAAACAGCAGTCAGTCAGCAATTGCATTTTATTACATGTGAAAAATGTTCCTTGTCTGCCAACCTTTTCTCAAGGAGTTTTAGAGGATTTTCATGAGAAAACCTGAAAGCCAAAACTCAGCCATGTGCATGCATCCCCCCACAGGTGATGGAGGAGGGGTGCTGTGCGCACATGTGTGCTCTGAATTGATAACAGAAATGTATGCACATCACCATTTTCCATTTGATAAAAAAATACTTTCTTTGCCTGCCTCACTCAAGAGAACTGACACAAGAGGACTCCGGTGAGACCTTTAGCTGTGTTTCTCCATCAGATAATGACTCATGCACTGCCTTCCTAAAGAAGTAACATTGTAATATTCAGTAATTGCCTACTTAAAACACCTCTCAGCTTTTTTAGCCATCCCAGCCTTGCCCCATGAGAGTGGTGGAACAAGAGACTCTCTAAAGATCTGCTTTGTGAATCTTTTCTGGCTCAAGAGATCTTGCACATTGTTTGGGCTGCCCAAGAAAAACTTGGTTTGAAACCAGAACAGACACATTTAATGAAAATAATTCTGCTTTGAGAGTTGGTCTTCCAAGAGAAGACCAGCACAGGATGGCTTGACTCACTGGCCCACAAGATCTTTGTGCAGAAGTGGCATGCCAAAAGGTAGCTTCTACAAAACCCTGTCTTGATGTGAAGGCATCAGTAGATGGACTGTCTCCTGGTTGCTTGCTCCAAAGGTTAAATGCTCTGAAAGATAACGTGGTGTGTCCCATAGAGGAAATAAAGATAAACTAGGCTCCTTTCTCAAGCTGGCCATGGCTGGTGGCTTATAGCAGTCTTGTTTAAAAACATTCTTTTACCTGGGTACAAGTCAGATCTCTTGGTATTAACTTTCCTCTCTTCACCAGGACAGTTTTCCTCCTCTGCTGCAAGTGCATCACAGTATGTTACTATCTCCTGTGTGTTTGTTTCCTGTTCAGATTTGGATGTCACCCTCAAACAGAAACAGCTGTCTTTACACTGAAGAAACACCTTTTCCCCTGTTGTCCCCAGGGCAAAGACCCTGCACAACAGTCAGGAAAGACAAAAACAAATTCTGACTTGTTTTAGGCCGCCTTTATAAGAACAAGGTTTATTTGATAATGGATTTGTGTGTGCAGAGGTAACACCATACAGCTTCTGGTTTGAATTTGTTGCTCAGAGTTGTAAAGTCCCTGTAGGTTTCAGCAAAACAGATATTCAGAAGGAAGAGACTCTACTGGAGCCTTTGCTGGGACTGAAGTCTGAGCTGAGCCCTTTTTAAGACTTCAGAGGATCCACAGAGAAGAGCTACATCAAAGCACAATGGTATTAAACAAGTCTTTGTTGTTCTTCCACTCACAGAAGGACCCGGTACAGTGAATGTGTCCTAGTGCCACTTGCAACCCAGTTCACACTGCCTGCTGGGGCCAGTTCTCCTCAGCATGAGTGGTGGCATGTCCTTCTGCAAGCATGTCCCATCATTAACCCATTGCTGCCTCAAAGCAGATCTGAGCCCTCCGAAATCCTGCCCCTGCCCTGGGGAAAGTTTCATCTGGCAAACTGCCATCTGCCTCCGTGATTTCATGCTGGCAAGTGGAAAAGTGCTGTGCCACAGCCTGTGTTTGTGTCTCCTCTGGGGAATCAGCTGAGCAGCAAACCTGTGCACACAGCAGCAGGGCATGAAGAGGGAGTAAATCTTCTTTGGACTGTCAGGGCGCTCCTCACCCAGCTCCTGGCCTTGCTATGAACCTGTTCATGGCAAGTCCAGTGGTAAAGCAGGAGCACATACACCAACATGAGCACTTGGAGATCAGTTCCCCTCCTCTTCCTGCAGCTTTTTGTCTCCCAGTCTCAGATTAGCAGGCAAAAATAATTTCTCTTGCGAGGAGATGGAGGCATGCTTGTGCATCCACAGTCCAGCCTGCCAGGTCCCCGCCACAGCTGGTAACAAGGCAGGAGTGAGAGCTCCTGCTCCAAACACCAGTGAGTTGAGGGTGAGGCTTTGTGCACTGAAACAAGAGCTGGGCATTGGCAGCTCTTGGGTCTATAGGTCGCTCTTCAAGGCCACCCTCTGCTCTGAGCTTCTTGCTCCTGACTTCGTGATGGTGATTGTATTGCTGTACGTCCTCTCAGGGGTCCCCTGGAAGTGGACAGGTAAGCAGGATGCACTGGTCAGGGCCAGGCTTGCACAGAGCATGGACTGATTATTCCACGCACCTTGTATTTTTTAAAATCTCATCCCGAACTCCAGCGCAGAGTCCCAGGGAAGGGGGTGAAGGCACCTCAGGAATCCCTTAATGCAGATGCAGCCCTTCTGCCCCATCCTTTTCCAGTACTCTGATTAGGCTTGTCCCAGTTTGGGGACAAGGATGGCCATGCAGCTGGGAAGCTCTCCCCGGGGATGTCAACATTCATGTGCTTTGTGTACCCCTAAATGACCTTGCTAAATTGAGATCTGAACCATGGTTCTCTGCTTGCCTCTGTCTCCCCTCAACATACTGCTTCAGACACCTAGAAGTTTTCTTTTGCATCATCTTTTTCAGGGGATTTGTCTTGTTCTTAGATTTGGGGCTGTACTGAATGAACAGACTCTGGCTCTGTGCTCCCTGGGAATTAGGGATGTGAGAGTCTTGCAGGACAGTGATGAAGACATCTGAAAGAGGATGTGCCTGTGTGTCAGAAGCAGCCATTCCAAGTCTTCCCAGGCCTAATACGGAAAAATAGGTCTATTTTAAGAAGAAAAAAAAATTGCACATGATAAGTTTTAGATGAGAAATAATTTTGGAGTGATATTGAGAATGATATCACTCCTGCTGCACTTCATTCCTGCCAAGTGCTTTCTATAATTCATAACTACCTCAGACAAAGTGACTTTCTTTTGCACGTGAAATATTAAACATTAAAATCCCTATCTGTAAATATAAGACTACAGCAGATATCTCCATAAGCCTTGCAGCTAGATGATAATGTATATTTATATTTTACGTAGACATTTTTAGAAAGAAGTACAAGTTCGTTCTGTATTTGATTACGCAGAGTTCCATTTCACATTAAATGTCTGAACTGAGGAGATACCCCTTCTTTTTTCTTCTCTTGTTAGAGTTTTGCATTTATTTCTGCTCCGGCTTCCTCTCTTTTTCTCTCACACCCTCCTTGGATCAATGCATCTTCCATGAGGGCAGAACGTGTCTTCCCCCCTCCCCCCCCCCAGAAGACAAAATATATAAAATGAGAAGAAATCAAGCAGAAACACAGCTCCTGGTGTTTCCCACCTTGCAGCTTGAGCCAGCCTGTAATCAGGGCATGCCAGGATAATAACCACCACCAGTCAGGTCTACACATGATGTGACCAGTGTCCTGCTGCTACTGGTGCAAAGTTACTGGCAATGATCCCTGCTGGAAACCCAGATACTGTGAGCGTTAGTCACAGTGTTTGCTTTGACGTGTAGCTTTCATCCACTCCCCTAACCTCACAGCATCGGCGATGACGCTATGGGATCCTTGCGTCAAACCAGGAGGATTGAACCAGGTCCAAATTTGAACTCGCACAAGACATTGGAATGGTTTCTCTTGTAGCTTTTTCCATCAATGGGGAGGATTAACAGCCTTTTCTAGCTAATATTGCACAGTCTAGGTCTGAACCACTGTCCTATTCATGTGGTTTAGGGACTAAGACTCACAGACTGCAGGTGACATGTTTTCCCGATCCAGCCCAAGCCAAGGCTGGATGTGCACTGCGTTTCCAGAGGAAGGAGATGTTCTTGGAAATATCCACTCCACTCTATTTTCCTTTAAGACTCACGGAGACAAGGAAAGGCTATGCAAGGCAGACACATCACCCTCATGGTGGGCTAGAGTTGGGACTGAAGTGGGGAAAAAACACAGTGGTGATTCCCACCGAGGCTGCACGCCTGACATAGCCCCACACTCTGAACAGGCCCAGTGTCACTGTGTACAAAACCCCAAATCCTCTAGCTGTCCTGGCCCAAGGCATCACGACGGAACAGCTAGCAGGACAGGCTTCATCCTCCAAAAATGCTACAGCTTGCAGAGCTGCCTTCTCCCGAGAGGCGTGGGGAAGGTGACACAGAATGACAGGCTGCAGGTTAAACACTCACCAGCTCAGTATTCAAACCCCTCCCCCAAATTAAAGTCTCTACTCGGCTTTGATCTTTTAGTTCTAGGCAGAGGATGGCTCTGCCTTCAGACGTGCAACTGAAAGCGGGTGATGCTCTGTGCTCTGGAGCAGAGCCAAAGACCTAGATTTACTCTTCTCTCATCCTGCACTGTGTGTTGCCCTGTAGATCTGCACACAGAGGAAAGAAAAAAGTCACAGAGCTTTATGTGGGCAGCAGCACAAATTGCTGTGCTAGCTGCAAGTCACCAGGCAGATCAGGGTTACGATTTGTAGATCAGGGCTGTGCACCTGCAGGGCTGCCCCATATTTGCAGAAGGGCTGGAAGCTGAGTAAAAAGGCAGCTGCTAGGCCAGATAAAGCATTAAGTGCTGAGGAGTGCCTTCAATTCTAGAGGGAAAACTTCTGGCCCTGCAGAGTTACTGCTCAGATGAACAACACTCCAGAAGGCAGCTAAAATTCTGTGATGCAGCAATAAGCAGCACTTGCTGCTGCCTGCTACAGAGCCTAATCTTGCAGGGCCTAGAGACCGCAAATCTTTTTATGGCCCTTTGGAGACACATTTCTCTGGTCTGCTCTATCCAGTCTATATTTAAACATCTCTTTATGTATGTCCACACTACCCTGCCATGCAAAAGTCTGCAATGCTTTTGAGTCACCTGGCAGCGTTCTGCCTTTGCTGCGGCAGTGGTATTCACTGGGGCTTAACTTCTATGGATCAAACACCAAGAATAAATAAAGGCAATAACAGAAGCAGCGTCCAGAGCAGTTTGGTGCACCCAGGAGAATCAAACTTTGCAAGGACTCTCAGGGAAGACTGTTCAGTCTGCAGCTTAGGACAAATGAATATTAATGCAAAAATATGTTTTGCACCCCCTAACACATTATGTTAATGGCTTTTCACCTTACATAGTCCAGGAACATTTCACAAATGCTTGAGGATAGGCTCTGCCTTTTGCTCTGCATCAGCTAAAGTGGATGGTCACTGCTCTGGAGATTGAGTCACATTAACAGGGGAGCCAGAGCTGACAGGACATCTACAGCGTTGTGGGATGCTGGATGCTCACAGCCAGTACTAGGCATCCAGCAACACAGAATGGCAGCTCCCTTTGCAGTGCAGAGCAGACCCCTCGTGCAAGCACTGAGTCGCTGCTCCCAGCTGCCTGCTCCCCTGGCAATGCTGAGCTCAGCTGCTTTCTCTTTGCCTGCTGCAAGAAAGGTGCACTAGGAAAAGCCCCAGTTCTCCCTGTACATGCACCAGATGAGTCTCCCATACCTCCCCTTGACAGTCACTGGACAGTCCTTTTCCCTTCTGCCTGCTTCTCCTTCTTCTCCCACAATGGGGATCACCTTTATTCTAGCTCTTGCAAGGACTGTTTTTGAACTCCCCTGCCTGCCTCCTGAAGCTTTCACAACTTTTCCCCTCTCTGCCACTTCCCTCCTCTTCCGGGGACATTCAGGAGCTCGGTGGGCTGGAAATCAGCCAGAGATACCCCCCTTCTTGCAGCTTGTGCTGCCCCCTGCACATTCCCTGGGTGAAGGATGAGCACACAAGAAACGCTGCAGCTGAGGACTGGAGGATCCAACTTTATTCACCGGATTCTCACCCCAAAAGAAGACCCCACCCAGCCCCTCTGTATCCAACCCTGCCCCATCACTGTCTGTGCAATAGATGGAGGAAAGTTCAGCCCATCCCAGCACAGCACAGGACCCTGGACCCAGAGCGGAAAGGCCCGTGGGGATAATTTCTTCCTCCAGACCTTGAACGTGGAATGGGAAAGGGGATCTGACTTAAGGATGGCAGGGACAGTGGCCTGCTTCAGGCCTGACACATCAGCCTCTTTTCTGAGTGGGGAAGGAGGGAATGGATGAGAAAACTGGCTGATGCTTTAGCATCTGCATCTGCAAGGTGGGATACCAGCACTGCAGTAACTCCTAAGGATCATCCTCTCAATGGCGTTTTTTCCCTGGAGATCTCAAATTTTCCTAGATGTCTCAGGGCAGCTGCCGCTGTTTTAGTGAAGCATGGAGCACTTCACCTCCAGGACGAGGGGCTGCTCATTCCTCACATCTGTCTGTGCCCCAAGCTTGTACTGGGCCCGCCTCCAAGGAATGCGATACCCTGCCAAGGTTTTCTTGCAAACGGTACTGAGACAGACCTTGAGAAACAATTACCTCTGTGCAAGCAAGAAAAAGAAACCCTTTCTTATTTCTTATTATTTCTTCTTATTATTATTATTTTGCCACAGAGGAGGTTGCAGGGATGGCACTAATGCACGGTTAATGAGGATGGCACCTGTCCTGCTCTATGCCCCTGCTGTTGCAGGTTGTCTGCTGGTCCCCCGAATGAGTGCTGGCAATAAGAATAAAGCAAAGTTCAAATCCCCCTCAGAGAGTGAGGAGAGCCAGGAATGCCTGGCTTGTTTGGATCCAGTTTCACTCCTTCTACTTTTACAGCAGACAGGGGAGAAAATCAATCTTACAGCTGCTCCAAAGGAGAACGGAGCCAATCCTTCACTGGGGCCCCAGCAGCACTCTTGCGCCAGCCTGAGTGTAGTCATTCGCCTTTCCCAGAGCCACGGGTCTGCGAGAAGCATTAGTTTTCCTTTTCTCTGGCCTCTGCTGTGAAGGGATGGGGGAGGGCAGAGTAATGGAAGAAGTTGCTTGAAACTGTCTGTGAAACATCTGGAAATGGAAAGCCAGGGGCTCAGGTTGTAACCTGAACTCAAGCAAAGGGCTGATAAAGTTTTGGGCTAGACAAACTCCGGAATCTGCTTTTGCAGGTCTAACCTGCCCTGCCCTGTTAATCCTGAGCATCTCTGGAGCTTTCCAGAAATACACCTATCTCAGTGCAATAAGGCCGAGCCCTTTTGAACTCATTCCTTAGCTTATTCTGAGCAGAATTAGACAGGTTTCTGCAATTGTGAACAGCACTTTGCTGAGCAGGTCTCAAGGGGTGACTAACCGTCCCCTGCATTCACTCAGGAAACAGGACTGGAAGAGGAAAGAAAATAAGCCACGCTTCTGATGGACAGTCACAGGTTTTTGGGGCAGTACATGGGGACATGGTAAAGTAGGCACATGTGCACAGGCTGTGTGGGAGCTGAGGGAGGTCTGGAAAGACATCACCATCCATGCCCAGGATGTCTACACAGCCTCTGCCCTTGCTGGAGAATGTCCCAGAGCACCAGCCTTGATGATGCTGCCGAGGCCCTCCTGCCACCCAGAGCAGCCAAGCTTCACCCACTACTGTGCCCTGGCAAGGAAAACTAGGGGGTGAGGACATGGGTCCTGGCAACCAGATGCAGCTCAAGGTGAAGAACTGCTTAGAAGCTGGAATCTGGAATTTCGAGGGTTTCAGGGCTCAGTGCCCCAATTCTTAGCTATCCGTTTGAATTCACAGCTTTAAAGATGGGTGAAGCCATAGCTGAGTGAAGAAGGTTATTCTTAAGGCATCTACAAGTTCACAAGGCGGCTTGGCAGACACAGCAGAAGAGACGCTTCATTTGGAGCCTGGGAGCCCACAGTGTTACAGAGCGGGCTTGAAGAGCATGACGAGGACCAGGGCCGTGACGCTCAGTGCTGCATAGCTGGTTTTCAGTCCCGGGCTGCTGTTGGAGCTGTCGTCATTGCAGAGGTCAGTGTAGCAGCACGACATGGGGCGGTTCGCCCCTATCCCGCCGGAGGCAGTGCAATTCTCTGCGCAGGATCTGATCACGGTGATGTTGCCGAAAAAGGGATAGCCTAAAATGGAGAGGGAAGAAAGAGGAGAGGGAGAAGACAGATAAAGAAATGGTGAAGGAAAGTTTAGATACTTGGCACCAAGCAACATGGGCTTTGTGTTGGTACAGTGAAGGGGGACTTAACAAAAAGTGTTTAAAGGCAAATAAAGGCTAATATATTAGGGGCTGAGCATCTGCAATCCGTTGGGGCCTGTAATCCAAACTGTTCTTTGTATGTACAGGTCCCCTGGTTCTCTCCCTCTCACCCTCCTGATTATTCCAATTTTTTTCTAGTGGAGACAAGAGACACAAGTCCCTGCATATTTTGCTAAGGTGAGCTGTTCCTGTGTTGGCTCCAGGTAGGAGGTTCCAGCCCAGGCTGCACGAAACGTGCTGGCATAATGCTGGCATGGTCATGTTGTTTTTCTCCCGTGTTACACAGTTGGTGCTAGGTGTAAGCATCTGTGCACACAAACAAGGAGAAAGTCCCTGGGTTTCTGTGGTATGCTTGCACATATCTGTAGATTCAGGTTCCCTAAGAATGATGTAGGGATAGGAAAGGCAAAGAGACTAAGTGGGATTCTGCATGCTTCACTATTAGGCTGCGAGTCTAATGGATTCCTCCTCTTCCCACTCTAATTTTGGACAAATCCACCTGGATTCCTATAGAGAATTTAAAGAGCAATACATGATGGGGACTGGGAAGGGGAGAAGACAGCATGGGAGAAGTTCATGAGGTAATTTGGTGCATGAAGGATGCATCTCTTGCCACGACTCCTCCCAGCAAGTAACGAGACTTACCCGAGTCTACGGAGAGCAGTGTTGTTGTGCATGCCTTGGCTTTCATGGGGCACAGGGTCTCTGTTTTGCACAGAGAAATGTCTGTGGGTTCTTTGCATGTGTAGCATCGTAAGGACTGGGCTGCAGAGGGGAACAGAAAAACAGGTCTGAGTTGGTCATCACAGCAAAGACAGACAGCTGGTCTGCAGCTTTTCTGCTCTGTGGTGGGGAATATGTGCAGGACAGTGCTCCATCCCTTTGACAGAGATGCAGCTGTCTTGGAAACTAAGCACAGCTGGAGACAGCAGCAAAGCTTTGAAACCTCAGAGGGAAAGAAGCAAACCCCAACACTCAAAGGACAGAGGTGGCATTGCAGAGGGCTTGACACGCACACTACCTTAGGGCTTAGCAACCTAAAAAGTGCGGGGATATAGAGGGATCTGTTGCTTGAGCAGCTTTAGTAGGATCTTTGGAGAATCCCAGTTGCTGGATTACCTGTCCCATCAGCAGTTCGGAGATCAGTCTGAGATTGTTTATGTGCATTATAGCTGCAGCTGTTTGCTATTTTTTTGTAGACTCAAAGAGCAAACCCATACCAATTTTCTAAACTGATTTCATTTTCAGATTTAGGGAATCAGCCTGACCTGAATTAGTAAGCTCCTGTGTTTTGTATGTCCTCTGTAAAAGATGTTCAAATGTGTCAGCGTGAGACCTGTCCATCCGCAGCTGGTGGATATGGAGTGTGCATGTTGATTTGAACTGTGCTGGTGTGACTTGAGGACTGAAACCAGTCCGGTGTGGTGGTTTCCACCCTGTGCATCTTCCACGACCTCCCTACAACGCAGCGGCTGAAGAACAACGCACATGTGTCCACTGCCATCTATTGGTAAAACTGCAGAAATACACTGCTTTTTTGTTACTAATTCTGCAGCATCAGAGAAACCTCTGGGACTTTGCGATAAGGATAGACATTTTTGAAGGCAGCTGTTTGAACGTCTAACTCCGGAATTCATTCCCAGGGCATCTGTTTCACTTAGCACCTCCTTTGGAAATTCAGCCTTAAGCTGTACAAGAGAGCCCACAATGATGCAAGAGCATTTTCCATCCTCTTTGCTGAGGTAGGAAGGGCTTTTTGATTTGAGAAGTAGTGAGGAAATAGGCTGGTTGCAGCCATATCCTTTGTAAACAGGATCAGTGGAGCTGTCCCAGTTTAATTGTGTTGAGTTTCTTGACAGATCACTTCCAACTGACCCACAGGAGATAGTTTTACTTTTTAATATGTAGCACGCACTGGGAGAAAAATCACAGAGATATCAGTCTGGCAAGCATAAGGATTATTTTTTGAATGTGTAGGACCAGCTTGTGTATGAAAGCAGTGCTGATAGTTGAAGGCATTTGCACTGAGCTCATTTCTAACCTCATCATTTTTGCAGGTGAGTGGGGCAGCACCATGGGCTCTGGTGGAGTCACTTCCAATTAAGAGCAGATCTAAGTAAGATAGCTATCAGATCCCCTTACATTTCACTAACTCCAAGTGGGGGACTCTGGTTTCTTGGGAAGGGTGTAGTGAAAGAGGAAAGTCTGAAACTGTAAGGACCATAGAAGAAGAGAAGAACTGAACATAGAGGACAGTGCTGTGTCCTGACCTGAGTCCAATAACCGCAGTCCTCCACTGTCTGACAACATTTTTTACTGCTTGATTTAAAAACTCTGCAAGATGAATGGTATTCTTTGAGTCCCAGACATAATTCTAAGCTATAAGAGCTGTTCCTTGCCTAGCTGCCTCCTGCTACATCATCCCAGAAAAGCTGTTTCCCTTATCTCTGCCTCAATCTTGACTATAAAACAGAGGGTGCTGATGCCTATCTGTTTCCGCAAAGCAGTTTGAGACCTGTGGGTGGAAACCTATTCTATCAGGTCCTCAGCAAACCCATTAAATCCAGGACAGGGTTAGACCCAGAGGCAGGCAAAGAAACAGATGTAATAAAACAGCTATGAAGTGTCTGAAAGAAAAAAAAAAAAAAAACAGGCATTGAAGTGATACAGATTACAGTAACTGTATGGAAGTAACTGCAGCTGTCCTGTTGCATTCCAGAGCCTGTAAGGAAATGGTCAGCAAGCAGTTGGGTTTGCTTCAGAGATGGGTGGAAGGAGGAATGAGGGTAGGCAAATAAAAAAGCAATGCAACCTTAAGAAGACATGACCCAAGACACTTCTGCACATAAGGATTTGGAAGGTATTCGCCTTTTAGTCTTCTGCCATTTGCAACCCTCTGAACTCCAGGTAGACAGGACTCTGGGTGGAGGTGTAACACCCCTGCCCAGGCTGCCTTTTCTTCAAGATTTTTCAGAGACCCCTTAAAGCAGCGTGCAGATTTCTGGAACGGCATCCATGAACTGCGGGTTAAAAACCACTGAGCTGGTGTCACCTCAAGGATGACTCAGTTCCAGGCTGAGGAGGCATTTGCAGCAGGTCTCAAATAGGCACAGTGAGAACACAACAATGACTAGATCCCACCATCAGCTTGCCTAAGACCCTGATCGTGCAAGGACCAAACGCAGACAGAACCAAAGAAAGTTCCCGATCTCTTTCTATGTCCTAACCAATAGGGATTAGTATAAACCATGGAGCTGGTGGTTTAATGCACTTTTGAAAAGTCCTGGAATTTCCCATACCCTCACCCATACCTGTTCCTAAGTCTTGGCCTCTGTTTTTCAGCATTTCTGCAGCCAACCATTGGAGACATCGGAGGGACAGCAAAAACTCAGAATGGGCATACTCCATCCCAGCCCCAAAGGGACACGTTGGCAACCTAGGTGAAGGCTGTTGGCTCAGATCGTTGTCTGGACTTGTGCTGCCTTGCACCATGTGGTTGTCCTTCACACCTTTGCCTTATGAAGGAACATGTCCGTCCCCTCTGTCCCAGCCAGTGCTGGGGTAGCGTGTGAGCAAGGAAAGGTGACAAGCGAACACCCCTAGGGCTGAACGGCTGCCACACTCTGCACTGCTCTCTGCTAGGCGCCAGAGCTCTTCCCATCAGGAATGCATATCCCCTTTCCTCACTCACCCACCCCTCAGGACTTTCTGCTCCATTGGCCTTCCTAAATACATAAAAGCACCATTTCCCCTACTTTGGGAATACCGGGTCTTTCTACATTGCAGTCTTTCCCCTCACCTCCCAGGAATTTCCTGGGAATCCCTACAGCGTCTGGAATGTGGCGGTCTTACCCAACTCCATGTATGCCAGGCCAAGCAGCAAACCAAACAGAAGGGTCTTCATGCTGAGAGCAGATCCGTGCACCCTGGACAATACAGGAGAGCTGTGCCTGGGTAGCTTTATATGCCCTTCATCCTCCACCTTCTTTTGATCCTGTGGGCGGATTCCCTTGGGTTGATCACGGGAGAGCCCAGCTCCAGGCTGGATTGGGAACTGCAGTGAAACAAGTTCCCTGTCTGTGGAGGAGATGACGTCACTGTGACAAGCAGACTCCTGCCATACCTCATCTCTCCTCTTCAGGTTTATGTCCTGGGGCTGCTTTCATGCAAAACGCAAAACAATGCCTTGCAATACAAGGGACGGCCCTGTGCCGCTTCTTGGATGGGGAGTGTGACAAGGTATGTTTGTTCCTTCAAGTCTGGCTTTGCGAGCCGAAAACTAGATTACATCATGTGTGTGTTGTGTTGGGTAACGCCAGGCAAAATGCATGTGGCAGCAGGCTGGGCTTCCACCTGCATTGGCTCAGCGTCATCAAGGCCTGTGCCATGCCTTCATGTTCACTGCTCCCTGGGCTGGCAGGTGGAAAGCTGGCTGCAGCTGGATCTGCGCAAAGCATGTCTATATTCCTACCTCCAGTGCAGATATAACTAGACTGGGACCCATTTGCCTTAATAAATTTAAGAAAGCTTCACATTGCTGCACACCAGGATGGTTTTTCATCATAAGCCCATGATAATAAAAAGCATTTCCTGGATCCTCTGCCTCTCTATGCTGGCTAGCAGTTAGACATCTAATTTATCTGAGACTTAGGAGTCTCAGATAAATGGAAAGAGAGGAGTTCATCCCCTCCCCAGCCCCAGATTAAGGGAGTCTGATAATACAGATTACCCAGCAGCCAGGGTGTGAATGTGTAAAGCGCTTGCTTCAAGGGTGTGGCTCAGGGGACTCGAGCAGAAGTAAGGCCAGTTTCTGGATCATGGGGGATTCCTAATGAGAAGTTTACCTTCATGTGTTGCAAGGCAACCCTTTCACACCTACATTTTTCATACCTTACACAATATTTGTAGAAACATCTTAAAAAGTTTGGAATTACAGAAGATGCTTGGCTGCTCCATTTTGACTAAGTCAATGACATCTTGCATTTCACAGGAAAAGGTAATTTGTTGTCGTTGCTGATGTTCTGATCCAGAGTGGAGAACTCCAGCATTATGTGATTTCCTATAAAACAACCAAGTAAGTCACATACACAAAAAAAGAGTTTGCGAACCACTGTGAAGCACTCAGAGACTTGAGGGATGGGGACAACGTTAGCGTACAGGCTGGTTTTATAGCTATGGGTTTGCTTGCCACAGGCCCATTATGCATGTGGCTATCACAAGCACTGCCGTGAGTCTATCCCTTTTCCTACCTTGAGAGGGGGACATTTTGGGAGAGTGCTGCTCTCCCAAGAACTCGCAGTAACTCAAGAAGCATTGCTACTGAAAATTTCACAGGCATGGATGACACAAAGCTGGTCAGGCTGGGGTGCTGGGACTGGTACAGTGCTGTGGGAAGGGGAGGTAAGACATGCACCCACATGCTTGCTTTCTTTTGTAGTGGGGGTCCAGAGGGAAAAAGAAACCAGCTCTGAGAATGAAAACCAGCATTTATCTTTAATTTATTTTTCTGGGCCACCAGAGACTAGAAGCATAAAGAAAATCAGCACAAACACACCTCCCTATTTGTTTAGAAAAGGCTCGCTGAAAGCTGCCAGAGCTGGTTACATCCAGATCCTTTCTCGTAACTGAGGACTTCAAGCCACATTTGAGCAATATCTTAGTTTACACTCATGAAACTGGAGAAAAGCCAGCACTCCAGGCATTCAGGGTAGTTAGGTCTTAATAGGTAAGCACAGCAGTGTTGCCAAACCAGCATTCACATCACCAAAAGGCTACTTGACAGACTATGCGTAGCTGCTGAAGAGAAGATGTCCACACAGCACATCAGCTTTCTCCGCCTGTGCTTGAAATGCATTGCATACCAAGAAAGCGATGGAGTAACTCAGTGTGGTAGAAGGAACAGTGATATAAATAGGGAACTAAATGACTCTGTCCAGCTTGGTGGAGGTTTTCTGTTGCTGTCTTGTCTGAACATGGGACGTGTAGGATTGTTTGCCTCTGGCCAGCGTGAAGCCACTACACTCTCCCTAATGGCTGCAAAGGGTTTGAGATCTGGCTGTAAAGGCCAGAAGTCGAGAAACCATCAGAGCTGCAGCTGTTAAAACTCTTGCAGACTGGCTGAGTGGGTGGGAATGCAAAACTGCAGGGAGAGAGAAGTTGGGAGTGTGCCAGTAAAAATACTGAGGAAAGGGAAGACGTGCGGTTATTAGCTGATCTAAAGGTAACTGTGACCTCCAGTGAGATGGAGCCCTGAAAACCAAATAAACACAGATGATATCAAGTTGTGCATTAGGCTGTAAGGGAGGATGTTAGCAGGGCAATTAGGGAAGTGCTAACACTGTCCTATGAGGCTCTGCTGGCTTTTCACCTGGAATTTCATTGTCTTGTTAGAGAAAAATGGAGTCCTGGTGGAAGAAATGCAGGTGGGAACTAATGGGAAGACTGGGGGAATGGGATCAACCACAACAGGCCACATGAGAGGATACTGGCCCCATTTAGCTTGGCAGAACAGAGATTGTGAGGAAGTATGTTTTGTTACCCATAAATACACTGCAAGCAGCAAAAACAGAACTACAGAAGGAAAAACTACTTAAGTTAAAAGATCACATTGGGCTAGAGGTGAGTTCAGACTAGCATGAGTTGAGTTCGACAATCAGAAGTAGGCTTTTAAACGCTGAGGAAATTTAGGTCCCTTCTAGAAGCAAAGGCAGGGTACAAATGCTTCAAAATGGAGCTTGATAAATATGTGAGACAAATAGGCAGTAGGACAGCCTTAGGCAGCTTGTAGGACTCAGGAGGACCTAGATTCCCAGCCATCTTTGACAGGAGTGGAATAAACCCTGTACAAATTTTTGAATGCTATCTGACAGGAGCCATAAGGGATTCCAGTTGAAATGTCATTGTAGGTCTGAAGATCTGAGGATATAAATGAGACCTGGTATGCAGAGAAAAGGGTTTGTGTGTCCAAAAGCTTGTCTGATTTTTCAGTGCTATAAATCCAATATCACTACAAGCCTCTCGCTGTGGAACTGACCTTATTTGTAAGGTAATTAAGGTAGATATAATCACTCTCTGCTTATCACATATGTGAGGAAAGGCAGATGACATGAGCTCAGTGTTTATAGGCAAGAAGACAGTGTCTTTTATAACTATCTGATTTGACCTCCTTTACAGCTAATTCTTGTTTGGATGAAAAACGAACTCAATTTTTTAGACATGTCCCATGATATCCTACTACAAACTTTGGTAAGCTGTTCCAGTGGTCAGTTATCAGTGGTGTGTAAAATAAGCCCTGTATTTCTAGTCTGAGATACAGTTTCCTCAGTCAGTGGCTCTTGTCGCACCTCTGCTAGACTTACTAATGCACCATTGCAATTTCCCTCTTCCCCACGGAGATGCATTTCGATCAGGATACCCCTTTGATACACTTCGGTGGGCTCTTGGACTCCTTCCCTGGAAGCTCTGTCTTCCAGTGCTTTAATCCTTCCTGAGATTCTTCTCTAAACCACCTCTGATTTACTAACTTCACTCCTGCATTGCCCACTTGACACTGTCTTGCAGCAACGGCCACACTGGTTCCACATGCAAGCATCCTTCTGGCCTGAGATGTACATCAAATAACTGTCTTAGCCCCTGTGGCCATGGCAGGGTAGCAGGAACTCAGTTTTGGGTGGCAATCTACCCAGTGTCAATGTCTTTCTTGGGATCTGTGCCAGGTTCCCAGATATCACAGTGATGGCTGAAGTATAGGAAACTAGAGACACCCATGATCAGTACATTAAGCCAGCTATTTGTTTAGCTCTTGCGATGAAGGGATGGTATATATTTTTTGGCACCATTAGGATGGCTGTGGGCTCTACTGTCGTCATCGGTGACTCAGCAGTGGGAAACTGCACTGTCTGTGACCACGGCTGCAGTGATGCTTGATGATGTGTTCAGCCAGCTGAAGCTCCTGCCTCCCAAGGGCGTGTGCTAATAACAAGACTATAGGCTTGTTTGGGTGGAGCTGCTCTCCACCCTCCTGATGAAACTGTGCAGATGGGCAGAAAGGAATGCGGGCTTCATTGGGCAGGAGAGACGGTGAAAGTGTGAGCATGACTTGGTGAACATACTTCTCCTAGGAGCTCTTTCGATCTCTCTTCCAGTGTATTTTTGATATAAAACACAGGTTTCTCTGCATAGGGGAATATCAAAGCATTAAGAGAAAGTCATACTCTCAGGTCTGATCCAGAGCTCTTACCCCTTTCTGCCCAAGTGTGTGCTTCATTTTGGTGGTTTGCATACCCTGTCTGAAGGCATGAACAGGAAATCAAACCTCTTCAGGCAGAGAAGGAAATTGTACTCACATCTCCCGTATGCTGGCTTATGCACGCTAACCGCTAGACTAAAAAACAGGTGCATGTGTGCAGATGGGAGGAACTCCTCCCCCTGTGCTGTGTTTTTAGGAAGGGAAGTGAGGTCTGTTTGGTGCTGAGAGCTAAAAGGGCAATCCAAGAATATGGACTTCATGTGCCTGCAGGTGCATCTTTGTGCTCCTGCAGAAGGTGTCCGAGGAGTGAAGTTTATCCCTCACCCCGATTCTCAGCACTTTGCTTCTAGCTGCAGGGATGAGGGCAATCTCTTCAGGCATCCCCTTACCATCTGTGTTTCATCAGTGCTAGGAGGGACATAAGTCTCCTAGGCATTTGTAGAGGGAACGTAAGTGCCCAACATGTGGTTTTGAATTCTGCCCCAGAGGAATGGATATCTAGAAGTCAGACTTTATAAGGGTCCTTTTGGCTACACCTCTCCTACCATGATAAACAGGGCATGGAGCTGAGCATTGCCTAGGGTACATAGTGGTCAGCACGCTCCTGGCACTGTTACAGCCTGAACCCCCTGGCTGCACCCCAGGCAGTGTCCAGGCACACTTTGAAAGCATGACATGGGCCAAGGGTGCTTCCCAGCATGGCTGAGGCCATTCTGTTTGGGAGATAAGGGACCTTAGGCATATGGGCATGGGATGTGTCACTTGTCCTCAGGATCACAGAATGGATCCTGGTCCCCTTTAGAGTACAGCACAGGGATAGCCTGGATGTCTTTCCAAATCGGTGCCTCTAGGATTCTCTTTCAATGAGGCTATGATTCTCCTTTCTATCCTGGTGACAGCTGGTGCAAACCCTGTGTGAAATCCTTTGCTGTGTGACCCAGAAGTGCATGCTCTGGCATGTGAGAAGATCACGTGAACATGTGATTTTTCTGTCTAAAAGCTGGATGCTTTAAAGCCAAACCTGAATGATCTTGGGTGTGCTCAGTGGGGCTGCTGCTGACTGGGAGTCTCAGATGCCTTGGCTCACCCTCAGCTGATGGCCCTGTCATTCTCTGTGCAACCCTCTGCAGCAGTTCAGGAGTGGAAAACATGCAAAGACTGTCCAGGATGCAGGGCCTGATACTCCCTTCACCTTAGCAGGGAGTTTCCCCTCTTTATTAACTGAGCTCTGGGTGTACAGAGGACAGGAGAAAGAAAACTGAATTCTCCCATTTAACTTTAGGCGTTGCTTACTTTTGTCAAAATTAGGGACTGTCACTGAGTTTGTGACTGAGCACTGAACCCACATTGCTTTGTTGCCACCACATTATCTGCATCAGTGCCTTTGACTGGCAAGTCTGATATTTGCATGACCAGGAAGCCGGCTCCTCACACCCCTGCTTGTGCATCTCCTGTGTTGGCAGCAATGGCTGTCATCAGATAGGGGCCTAGATGCCTTGCTCTAAGTTAGTCTAGATGGCGAGGTTTGCTAAATAATGGAAACAACTTATTGTGCATATCGGCATAGGTATTTAGTACAATAATGGGAACAGCATAGCAAAGAAGCCAGTCCTCTTTATTGGGATCTATGTGGCCAGAGCCATCTCCATAGGGCCAGAAGTTGTGGGAAGACCAATTACCAGAAAATGAGGAAGCAAATATCCTCCAGAAATTTGCACTGTCAAGAAAGGATTGAAGCAGGCCATGGAATCCTGAGCGGGAGTCATCTGACTTAACTATAGCCTTCTACAAAGTAGATGAATCACAATAAATGTTTTTTACAGTCGGGTAGACACAGGCACTATTCATCTGATTTGCTTTAGACAATTGCCTCATGAACAAATGAATTGGATTGCTTGTTTCCCTTCGCTGGTTTTGAAAGGCACCTGGAGGACTAGCTCACCTGGAGACCTCTATATGGTAAATGTGTGGCTTTTGCCAGATGCATCCCACTCCAGTGTCTGTTGTCTTGGAAGGTACAAAGTCATTTCTCCTCACAAAACATCACTATCGGACAAGCTGCTGAGAGGTCAGTGGGACTGTGAAACTATTTTGCAGGTGAAACAGTACTAATAGTTCATGTCACTCTTTTGGAAAATTCCACTGGCCTCTTTCTATATACTTTCCCAGTATTGCTGTCCAGGTGGAACTGCACTAGGAAATGGCAGATGGAAGAAGCTTGCTCTAGGCCATGGTGGAGGAGCTTCTGTGGAGGCTCAGGCTACATGGGTGGGACTGGTGCTTCGTTTTCCCAGGCACTAAAAAGATTGTCCTGCTAGCAAACAAAATTGTATTCGTGCAACATAATTGGTAAGGATCTCCTGGCCATGTTCCCAGTATGTGGCTTCCTTTCGCCTAACATCAGGATGTTGCTGAGTTGCATGCATGATTGTTTATAACCTTGTTCAACATTTTTTTGTATGGGTTACTTCCATGGCTAGCTTAGAAGAAAAATGATTTGGTAAAGACGGAAGTACAAGGGACTTTGGAGGCTACTATTGCGTGAGTAACTGACTGAATATGGTTACGGAATAGATTGGATGGGTCATCAGCAAGACTTCTTTGCTGCAGACAGCAGAAAACAATTAGAAAGCACTCAGGGATACAGCTCTCAATTCCCACCGTGGCATGTAAGAAACTTACAGCACAGTAAATCTGCTGTGAATTTAATAATAAAGGATCAGCCATTAAAGATATGCCCACTTGGCCATGAGCAAAGCTATGCATGCTGTTGGATTTGTAAGGTAAGAATGGCTCTCGTGCATGGTGTTCAGTCTTCCCAGTAATGAATATTGTCCATCCTCCCTTCATGCTTAATGAAGAGTCTACAAATGACATCTGCATAGGACAATGTGTCCCAACTGGGTCTTTGTCATTAATCTCTTCTTTGCCGTCTCTGCTCTTGAGTCAGTGTTTCGAATGAGAGGACATTCTCACTCAGACTGGAGAAGGAAATGCCATCCCAATACAGCACTGTGAGTGCCATGCCAGTCCTTCCCAGTAGGACCAGGCTCTTTCCTAATTTGTCAATGGTTTTGCAATTTAAACGACCACAGCCAGTGGTCTCTCCCTTTGCATTCTCTAGGTGTGTCTCCTTCAGGCATCCCACACATTTCCAGAGCTCAGCTGCCTGCCCAGAGCTCAACTGTTAAGACTCATTTTGATCTGCTTTAGCTTATGCTCCATTTAGCTGCCTACAGCACAGACCATTCATCTCTTCCATTCCTCGCCCGTTTATTCCCTCCTTGCAGAGAGGTTTTTGAAATGTCATACTCTGATGGATGGGCTCAGCACTCTAACACACTTGGAACAATATTTTCTCCTAATATAACTGTGTGTTGAATTGATTCAGTTTAAATTAAATAGATACTAAAGATAAACTCTGCTAAATTGTGGTGCCTAGAGAGAGGGTGAGTTAACTTTGAGTTCAGTGATGTGGATGTGAGGCATGAGGTCTGAGGTTGCCTAAAATCAAAGATTCAGAAACCTGTGTGGGTTTGTTTCCATAGCAAAGAGGAAAAAAAAATGGAGAAAAACATCTACGAGGGAATTACTGTGGGCTAAAATGGGTGAATAAACATTTCAAAGATCATACTGGGAATGAACAGGAAGCCAAAAGAATGGAAGGAAAATGTAAATAGTGGGCAAGGTTACATGATAGACGTCAAGAAATATATAAAGTGAAAATTTGAAATATTCAAGCTAATTTAGATCCCAAGCAGAACACTAAAACTTTAAAATTCTTCAGCTCTCACATTGGGAGACAAAGAATATAGTGAAGGTTTGAGAGACGAAAACTGAAGATTAAACAAAACTACTCATTCAACAAGGAAAGTGCTTTTGACTTAGGTGGTAAAGAAAGCATGGCTAATTCGGATAGGTGTCCAGAAATAGAAACAGCCATATCTGAGGTAGAATAAATGAATTTAATATATTCAAGTCAGGATGAAGCAGGGCAGGATATTTTCTGTCCCTGAACTCTTAGACAATTGGCATACAGAACTATAGGCTCAGGTCCACTCCCAAATATTGTTCATAAATTGACGAAGTCCAAGAGGGTATCATGTGATCAGAATTTACCACTGAAATTAAGAAAAGGGGGAATAAAAATCCTTCTGATGCATTTGTCTGACCTCAGTAGCATGGCAGTGTTAAGAACACATTTTGAAGGAGAGGTTAATGAAAAACATAGAAGGACATAGAAAACAGAATGAAATGAAAGTTGGGGACATGGATGCTCTTCCATGATTTAACACATCTGATTTTCAAGAGTTCAGCAAAGTAACAATGCAGTGTTGCATAGGAATATTTATTAAGCTGGAAAGAGTGGAAATTAACTGAAAAAATGTAAAAGGTTAGAACTTCTTAAAGGATTAGAAGTGGAAGGGTTGGGAGTTTTTAAAACACTGGGAGGAGGAACATCAGTCTGGAGGAACGCCAGTCCTCAGAAACTGGTCTTGGAGCACTCCTCTTTAATGTTTTCCAAATGATCTTGAGAGATGCTAAACAGGATAGGATTAATGAAATTTGCTGATGATGCAAATTTGGGAGGTATCAGCAGTGCAGAGAAGGATCAGGATGTTGTAAGGAACCAGGTGACTGTGGATGCAAGTCGTATACTAATAACAGCATATAATATACTATAATAAGAACTTTTGCTATAAACTAGGAGGTCAGCTGTAAATGACTGGGGAGATGAAAGAGATGGGGGTACTGGTGGATCATGGGCTGTGTATGAGGAACACACCTCTGATGAGGCTATGAAGAAGGTTACCATGACTGGGGGCTTTATCAGTAGGAACAGTACAATGTTAAGGTCATTGTGCAAGCCACTGACAAGACCATGCATGCAGTGTTGTGTGCATTTTCTGATCACCCATGAACAAAGAAGCTGAAACCTCGTACAGAAAAAGGATAATATGAAGAAAGCAGTAGACAGCACATTAGATTAAAAGAGCTATGTTTCCTTAGCACAAGGAGAAATGATTGCTGATGAAGGACGTATTCAACAGCAGATAGCTCAGAAAGGAAGACCTGTCTGGGGTAAGACAGATGGCGGCACAGTTCACATGGGTGGGATTTGGCCATGAAAAAATCAAGGCTGGAAATCAGATATAGGTCTCTAAGATGTGAATTAGTCTTCCAACAGATGGGGAAGAGAACAAACAGCTTGATTTTAAGGTGCAGTTTTAACAGAGTATGATCTGATGATCTAGAGTATGATCTATCGATCAGATTGTTGTCCAGATGATGTGTTTGGTAAGGCACAGAAATAAATTCAGTGACCTGAGAGTTCTTTTCTGGTATCTATTTCCCTTCTGAGTAACTCCAGTGCTTTTAGAACACAGCACTGATTTGCACTGTCAGAAGATGTGGTCTTTACTCCCCATGTGCTCATTGGAGAGATGGGCAGCCCAGTTAGCGTAATTTGGCTCTTGGACAAATTCAGCTAGGCAGACCTGTGGTTTACCATTTACATTTCTCTAATGTCCTGAGTCTGATTTCAACCTGGGAGCTGCTCAAGGCTGGAACAGCACTAGATGTGTGAATGCATGAGACTGACTAATTGGCATAGAGACACAGAGGGAAAGGCTGCTGTGGACGTAAATATGAGAAGGGACCTTTTCTGACCCTTGAGCACAGGGCTCTGTAGCCTTCCCAGCAGCAGACTTCCAGGAGAACCTTGGACGAAGCATTAATCTCTTGAGGCTTCAATTCCCCACCTACTCAGTAAGCCAAATGATACTGCCCTGTCATACAAGGATGTTGGGTAGATACATCTTTTGGGATTCTAGGTGTGCAAACAGCTCCCTTAGAAACATATAAGAGTGCATGGACAGTAATAATGCCCAGCTCTGGGCGCAGATGAAACAAGCTGTTTCGTAAGTCAAGGCTTTGTCTCTACTTTGCCTGTGCCATGCCTCGGTAATCCATGCTGGGATAACCTAAAGGATTTGGGATATGTTGAGTGATAGAAGAATGTGATGGAGGAAGAAGCAATTAGTCAGCATCTCTGATGAACTTGAGGAAAGTTAGGTAGTTTTGCAAGTTATCCTACACCCACACTTTGCTTCTGCCCAAGACACTGAAAAGTCTAATATTATTATTTTTTTCATAATTTCACTATTGGGCATTAGCTATATTATTGGAGAGATGTGAGTAGGAGGATACAGGTGATAGAAGTGGAACAATCGCTTGATTGTGATGTGTGGGGTCTATTTTGGGACAGCAGTATTATTATTCCTAAATTCTGCCTTGGCCTTAGCATCCTATTCTAGATATAGGTGGAGTGGATGATAGCCTTCTTCTCCACATAGAAAGCGGTGCTAAGACAGAGCAGGATCTCATTTATTGCCATCCCTTCAGAGCTAGGCTGATTAGGCTGTGTCACTACAAAAGAAATATTAACTTTGAAGAGAGTCAGATGAGTTCAAGTTGTCATCATCAGATACGAAAACTAGAGGGGCCTCTGAGGCTCTCCTTGGACAGCCAGCCTCATAATGTGAGGTAGGCCAGAAGAGCCCCCCATGCCATCCGTCCATCTTCAGGGAGTGTCTGTCTAGCCATTTTGTCCCTTACATTGTTGATTGTCTTCTGGATGGTGTCTGCTTCTTATCACTCCATTCAATAGGAAAAACAGCATC
Source organism: Dromaius novaehollandiae (assembly GCF_036370855.1). Lineage (NCBI taxonomy): Eukaryota > Metazoa > Chordata > Aves > Casuariiformes > Dromaiidae > Dromaius > Dromaius novaehollandiae. The sequence continues at coordinate 167,789,408 of NC_088099.1, read as the reverse complement.
CCCATGTTCTACTTTATCCTAGACACTCTGGGCTTGTTGATATTGATGTCTTAACCCTGAAGCCAGGAGCATGGAAGCAAAATTTCAGTGTAATTTCTGTGATGCGAAGGTGTCCAAATGAACAATTGGTTTTTACTTTGTCATGAATCCCCAGGGTGGTAATGGCAGGGAATTTCCCACATAGCATTGCCGATTTGCTTTCCATGTATTTCTGCTACAGCTTTTGCTTTCTGGGATTCCTCACAGGGAGTATGGTGGAACACGTGCAGGAAAATAACCAGCAGTTCTATTCCACATCTGCGAAATAGACACCCATCTCAGACTCCAGGTCCTCTTTTTCCGTTCTTTCCCTCTTTTCCGCTCTCTACAGGATGGTCTCTGTAGATGAGATGGTCTCTAGAATGTGTTGCTGGAAATCAAGGGGATACAGCGTCATGTGTGGTTGCTCCAGGCCTCCCTCAACACCACAGATACACAGCTTTGGTAGTCCACCTTTACAGGTAAGCAAGCGATTGCAGCCGAGGCGTTAATTGTGCCTGCCAAGGGAGGAGAATAGAAATGTGCAGCTCTAGACCTGAGGACCTTGCATGGACAAGCAAAAGAGATGACTGTTGTGCAGACCCTGATTGGGGGGTGAGCTGACTGGCTGAAGACACCTTCCTAAGGATCTGAGCAGACCTGGTTTGGGAGAGAATGGTTCAGTTTGGGAACAGTTCAGTCCGAGAACTCCCAGATCCATTTGGAAGAAGGATTTTCTTCATCACGATACTCATCACCTAGCAGCTGATATTACTTAATGACAAACCAGTTTAGCTTGGGCAAATTGATGCTGTAGCAACAGAGATTTACACCAGCTTTTGGGTTGCACTAACCATCCTTTCTACACAGCTGTTTCTATCTCCTGCCTCAGAAATACCACAGTTCCATGATACCACCATTTGCTCATGCCTCTTCAGTCTCTGCAGAGATCTTTTTCAGTCTTTTGCTGTAGATTTCAATGTCAACAGACACTATCTGTTGGTTAAAACCAGTATTGAAAGATACCCCACATACCCTGAAAAACTGAAGTTGCCCAGAACAAGTTTGTGGCACTGAAGCTGACTACCCAGGAATGGCCTATGACTCTTTTTCCTCCCAAAACAGTGTAGTTGCATCCAAACTGCCTCCTAGAAATGCCCCCTGGCTTGTGTTAATTCCTCTGGCATTCCCAGGAATTGCCCAGAAATGTTCCTTGGTTGGGTTTAATTTATTAGCATAGCTGTACTTGTGGGCCTGGAACTTTCTCGTCCCCACCCTTAAAAGTGAGAAACGTAGCAAGCTGTTGTTTGTTGCTTTGTTTCCATGACTTCAAAGATAATGCTTTTCTCATCTCGTAGTGCTGAACACACTTCCCAGAGCCTGTTCCCTAGAGGTGACAAGACATTTTCTGCTGTGCTCGTCAGCAGGTGGGTATATCCCACTTCCAGAGCTTGCTAAGCAGGATTTGAGCAGGTTGTACACTGAGTTGCATGGCTCCTTGCTGCTGGGCTTGATTTATCACTAACTGGGCCTGAGAACCTGTATAATAATATTGAAAGAGCATCACAAGGGGAAGAGATAATGTGTTGAAGACTCAGATAATGACTAAATTTGTCTTTTTTCTGGCAATTCAAGCCTCCATAGATGCATCCTTAGTCACTACTTATGATGGAAAAGTACATACCTGTCTGCAAAAGCAGTGGGGGCTCTTGCATGCTAGCGGGTTGCTGATAGGATGTTGCCTCCAGAAACTGTATATGACTGGAAGGACATCACCAAGTCTTCAAAAAGCCTGCCCTGTGTGCCCTATGCCCTGCACTTTTTGCGTGTGCAATTCCGTTTTCTCTCCCCTGCAGAAGTGCTTAAAATTCCCTGCACTACTGAGAGTGTGTTGCAGCGAGTAACAGTGCTCAGAGGAGTGTAGGACTATTTTGACACAGTCTCTGCTCTGAGATTGCCTGCCTGCCTTCCTGAGTTTGGGAGAACATGTGTACAGGACTCTTGAATTCCTGACTCCCATGGATGTGGGTGTCACTGGCATAAACCTTGTAAGAACTTCTGTTTTTGCTTAGGGTGCATGTCTACATCTTTTTATTAGGCTTTATGCAGAAATGAGACTGTAGCAGTTTTTATAGTAGCCAGGAAATTTCCTGAGCTAGCTGTAATCCCCCATGATTAACCCTCAATTATAAGCTACTTGTGTACTTTATTGGAGAGCTGGACAGGGCTCAGCGCTCAGTAAACACTCATCTATGTTAACGAAACTTTTTTTGATTATTTGTTAGCGTCTTTTCCGTCAGCTATCACACTGTACGCATACATACATGTCCACTTAATGACAACTGAATGTGCCTCCCAGAACTTTTGACCCATTGTTTTATTATTTATTATTTAAAATAATTTTTATTATTTCTAGTTAATTTTTTATAAAAAACAAGTGTCGGGGTAGAAAAGAGTGCTATTCTGATTGTGCATAGTGACCTCAGCATCTTCTAGACATTAGGGGAAGCCACAGAAAAGACTGATCCAGACACAAATCTGTACAAAAACAAGTCACAGAGGTAGTTGTTGAAGCTGGTGTACCTGAAATATGGATGAGATGAGAGGAATGTGGGAGCAGGACACAGCCTGGGTGAGGGAAGGCTGTTGGTTTTCTGAGACTCAGAAAAATGCCTCTGTTCTCTGTTGCTTTTAATGCCAATACCTGGTGTCAGCCAGGAAAACAAATGCCGTATCTCCCATGCCCCACATATGCTTACCCTTTTCTCCAGGTGAGCTTCTTGCAGCTTCTGCGCTCACAGGGGACTGAAGCCAGCAGTGAGGTTTCTGTGTTGGCTTCTCTGGGCTCCTGTTGGGTTCTTGACATGGGGCCCTCACAATTTCCAGGGCTTTGGGACAGCAAGACTTTCTGCACTGTAGCATGGGCAGTAAGGGCTGTCCTCACACTTCCAGAATGAGAAATTTGGGATGATTTTCCATTTGCCTTGCTCTCCACTATGAATGGCTCCTGACCATTGGTTACTTCTTCTTGCCAAGTTTATTCTGCCTCATTGCTGTGGTGCCGAGTACTAGTGCCACTAGCTTGAGTACTTTTCAGATCTTCACTTCTTGAATAGCTTGAGGAGCAGCTCTCATGTCATTCCTGACTTGGACACACCTGTAGCTAACTTGAAACTCCTTGCCTCCAGTGGACACTGGAAGATAACACGTTGATGGGACCCCATGGCCATTGCAATGACTGCAATTCCCCATCATACTGAGGGATCCTGAAGAGACACAGGTGAGAGCTGCTGCATTTGAGGAGCAGCTGGTAGCAGAGAATATACTGCAAAACAAGGAAAGAAGAGAAATTCACTGCATGGGATTAAGAAGGGCAGGGAAACAGCTTTCTTTGATAGTACATGGGTGTGAGAACTGTTGTGAAATGCTCTGCCATTTTACCACCAGGCAATTGGAGCTGGTCCAGAAGCCTTGACTGCACATCAACTCTCAGCACAAGATTGACATTCTGTACTTCATGGCATGCAGAGAAGAGCAGGGAATATTTCTTTATTAATTGTTTTCTTTTAAATGCTCACATTTAATCTTAGAATAATCAAATTCTAACATCGTCTAACATTCCTTTATTTCTCTGCAGCTCATTTTATGTGCGGAGGAATGGAATTGGTCAGATATATTCAAACTATCACATCTCAAATGACTGTTTGAATCTTTAGCCAAACCTTCCTCACTTCAGAATATTTTTTAACCACCGCAGTTAAATAAGAATCCAAAAAGCCAGTTCCTTCCCCAAACTCAATATCCTAAGCAGGATGGGAACCTTTCTGTTGACTACAGAAACACTGGACATTACAGCTGGAGCCTGCACCATTTCCTCTTGAATGTGTCTGTGAGAGCGGACATTTTCCCTTTAATACATTGCAGAGAGAAAGCTTGAAGGACGCAGCTGTGTACACATCCATAGTAGAAGACATCAGTAGTGTGGACAGAAGGCATCCATGTGTGTGGTTGTTACTCCAAACTGCAGATACATCCCTTTGCAGCCATGCAGGAAGACAGGTGGGTTCCTCCAAAAAGCTCGAAGCGTAAAGTTACTCCCGATTAAAACAAGTCCCCTCCCTGTCCGTCACTCCGCTTTCACTCTCCTGCCCTGGGTGAAGCTCTCATTCCACAAATTCCCTAGAGACCAGATTGAATCTCTAATGAAAATAACAAGTGTGAGGGAGCAAAACATTCTCCTTTCCATACCAGACATCTTTATCAGTCCTAAAGCACCAAAGTGGGGCAGAGCCCCAGCATTTCTGACTCTGCTGTGGGGCACATGTATGGATGCAGTCAAACTACCCTGGGCACAGAGGACCAGCCACAGAGCTGTATAAGGGCCCAGTGCTGGGGGTCACAGTGTCTCTAAGTGCTTAGCTTGGGGAAGCACCAGCAGATGTAGGCACATGCCCATGATGTGCACAGAAGCTGTTTCAGTGTGGGTGGTGAACATGGCTATTTGCTGGGGCATACAAATTCTGGTACAAGCATGTAGCCAGAGGAGTTTTAATGAGTCGGTGACTTTATAAGGTGCTGTCCACATAACAGAGGCTTACTGTGGGATGCAAATCAGCTGAGCTATCTAGGGAAGAGGTCAGAGCTTCAATAAAAGCTGTGGATCAAGAGCATCAGTAGAGTAGGAATGGGTGCAGCATCTGGTTTTCAAGGAGTCCTGTGATTTAGCATTAGCAGAACCGAAGGAACCTGAGCTAGCAAGGGATCTCATGGGTCAAGAGAGTGTAGTCTTGGTGGAGTTGTGAAGTAAAGCTTGTAGGGACAGTGCCTTGCTCCAGCCCTGTGATCTCTCAAATGATCCTGCCACCCAGAGTTGTCGAGTGATGGGATGGGAGCGGGCTGAGTTGAGATGGCATCGTGTGAGCCTGACTTCACCAACCTTGCTCATCCAGCCTTGCCCAGGGTGAGCGGTGGGTGCAGTTACTTTAGGGAGGTTCTGAAATCAAAGGGCAGGTATTTTAATTGCTTTTAGCAACTTCTCAGTGACTTAATGCCTGGGAGAGCAGAGCTAACTGCAGGCTCTCCCTCTGCCTGTTTTGAGGGTGAAAAGCCTCATTGCACAACGCAATGTGCACACAAGACGGAGCAGGAATGTGGCTGTGCAGGGTGGGTGGGTAGCGGGTAGTTCTTCCCGGGCTCTGTTACACTAGCAGCCTCTCTTCCAGCTTAGTCTTTGCCTCCCAAAGTCTCTCCCCGGCCCCATTAAAGCCACTATCTGAGCATCTCTCAATATATTAGACCTGATAACGTCTTTACAGGGCAGAGGCATGGGGAACCCACGTAGCTGACCTCAGGTCACTAAGGAAGTGCAAAACACAGCAAAGACCTGCTGGTCCTTCAAAACCAGCTCTTGTGGCCTCTGTGTGCTAGAGCTGCTCTCCAGCATGATCAAAAATTTTTAGCCAGCAGCAACAAATCAGGTTGAATTCAGGGGACCTTGGTGACCTTTTCAGACCAGGCACAGACACTGGGTATAAATCCTGCTGGGCCAAAGGCAACGCTGAATGCGCCAATCCCTACCCACAGAGATAATAAATACAGTCTAATACTACCAGTAGCAAATACAACACTACGGCAGTAATACAAGTAACACTTTTTTTTTTTTTCTTTTTACTGTGGACATATGTCTGTAGTGTTTTCTACCTTGAAAATCATAGAAAAGCAGTTATCCTGGACCTGCGTTGTTTTAGTTTCCCCATCTGCAAGACATAAACTTGCTTGAGAACTGTATGTTTTAATGCAGTCCATAAGGCATCTGCAGCCCTTCAAAAAAGGAAACCATCCATTTTAACTGTCCAACTTTTTATTATTTAAAGGAATGAACCACAGTTGGATCCTCAAGGTATAGAAATCTCTTGCATACATGATGGACTGAGTTGTTTAAAGAGACTGTTCTTGATTTTAGGCCTTTCGGTAAGTGTAGAAAAAGATATGAGAAAGAACTGATAAAACTGATCAGCCAACAATGTTAAGAAACAACTTGCTTGGGGTCGGGGGGGAAGCACTGCTTTTGAAATGAATGTCGGGCTTGTGTCTGACCCACCAAACAACTCTCAGCCCATTTTCTCAGGTGCCTGGAGAGTAAACTGACCTTCAGAAAGGATTTGCTTATTTGTGTGGTGCTAGATCATCTGCACATACCAGGAATGCTGCTGACTGAAGGTGCTGAAAAGAGCAGGAGGGACTAAGTCCTGTTTGTGTTGTCCTAGGCGTTTACGAGGCAGGAGGGGAGGCCAGCCTTTTCATCACGGTGCAGTCACAGCACCTGGGAAAACAGTCCTCTTCCTGGTCCTGCCCTGGCCCAGCCCTGGTTCTGACCCACAGCTGAGTCATCTATCTGCCGCAGTTTGCCACCTCCTAACCCTTCCCAGAATTTGGAGGGATGTTTTTGAGTTTGCCTGTCAGTGACCTGAATGAGGAGCGCGGTGTTAGGCTATTGCACTACGCTCTTCACTTGTTGAGTGGAGGCGGGTGCCACAGGTTCACTCCACACCACGTATGTCAGGGCTTCCTGCTGAAAATAAGTCAGCAGTGGATTGTGAAATCCCTCCAGAATATGTAGGGAAAAGGAAATAATCCACAGCAAATTTATGGCAAAGCAGATGAAGCCACTCTGAACAAAGCATAACCTCAAAGCCTCAGCACATGGTACATGGTGCTGTTTCAGCTTTCTTGCAGTGCAGCCTCCCCTCACCTGGGAGGAGGAACTGGCCCTTTGGCCCGTAGGTCCAGATATTGGGTCTCAGCCACCAGAACACAGAAGAGTCACCTGTCAGCTTCAGCGAGGAACTCTAAACTTCTCTTTGCTCCAGCCTCCAGACATCAGCATTACCTGGGGCCAAAATGCTATAACAGGTAAACTGCAACCATCCCTTCATGCTATAGACTTTTGACGACTTTCTTATTTTCAGAATATGAATATGTTTGATCTCTCCATCAGCTGGAAGTTTAAGACAGAGGCTGTGTCTCACTAAACATCACTGGGGACCTCTTTGGCTTTGAGGCTGGCTAACATGTTTTGGCCATTTGTGAACAGCTAAACTCCCAGTTTCCAGACAGGGTCATTGTAACCAACCTGTCTGTTGAGAATCGTCACTGGATGTGCTAGTACCTGACTGCCTGGGAAATGATTGAGAAAGTGGGCACAGAGCAGTAGCGTGTCAGAAACCTTCTCACATTGCAAGAATACAGTTGACAGAGCTACAGTGCCCAGCACTGATTGATTTAATAGCATAGACATAGTCAGAAAGCCTGATTTTAGGGAGTTTTATCATGATGTGTCCTCAATATACCAACGAGAGGTAATAGTGTTCACATCCCTGTCCCCTCAGCTAAGGACACAGTGTCCATAAAGTGTCAACTTGATGAAGATCTCAGATCTTGGAGGAGACTGCTGCTTGATATTTGTTCTCTTCTCATCCTTCTGAACGTGGATATGGGCAGAGTCTTCTGGGTCTGAACCTGAGAAAAAATGAGGTGTGAGAAGAGGAAGAGAGGTCCTCTACAAATGGCAGCATATGCAAAGGGGGACCAGATGGAAGGAGAGGGAGCAACCAACAAGGGGGCTGGGTAGCATGACCTTCTACCGTGTGAGCAGCAGTTTTGGGCTGAAAGGGTACAGAGAGCACCATTCGTGAGAAAGAAAGCGAAGCAGCAGCAAAGTGTGCTGGTGGTAAGTAATAAGAAGCACTACTGTGATATCTACTGCTATTTTAAAGAACTGGGCTGACCCATGAACCTGCCCAGCTCAGTTCCTAACCCCTTGCTGCACACTTCTCAAGCTTCATTGGGTTTGCTATGCAGAACAGCAGCCTGCCTAATGGGGTCATGGTGTAGGGGAAGAGCTCTTTTTTTCAGCTGTGGTTAGCCTGGGTGTTTTCTAGGAAGGGTTCCCACAAAGTAGCACAGCACAACACTGCAGTCCTTCTGCCGTGTCTTGTGTTCAAGGTGCACTAGATTTGCAGAGTACAGATGAGCCTGGACTGGAGAGGTCATGCAGCTGGTCGTCTATGCATAAAACGACCTGGCTGTGAGGGATACAGCTGTATGAGCCCTCCTCTTTCAGTGACTGAGACTCAACAGGTTTACAAGAGCCAGAATAGATTGTCCCCCCAAGTCGCACATCCTCCCTCTGCCAGTAACCAGACAGGCCACATATCAGTTGGTTCATTCTGGATTTCCCTCTGGGGAAACCCCTTCCCTGTATCCTGCAATTAGCAGCTCATTAACGCCTTGTATCCCAAGCATTTACATACTTTTATGATTCGCAATAGCAGACAGGGTCATTAACCTCTGACATCTGACTGACTTCTCCCAAATCGTGATGCTAAGCCTTGTTCCATGGCTGTGGATCCCCCAGCTTACTCATCTCCATCAGAAAAATGGTTCTTTGTGACTTCAGCCTTTGGCTTCTCATATCCTTTGCAGGTCCATGAGTCAGAGTATGAAAGGGGGAAAAGGTGGCACCTGGCCGACCTCCCTCCTCTTTCGCTCCTCCACCCATTGCTGTCCTGACTTTACAGCCTTTAGCTAACAGTTAGGAGTCCAGCCTGTTTCCATACCCTGCAAGGGACACTCCCAGGCCCATCTCTAGCCTCTCCTGACACCAGCTTTATCTTCTATTGTTGTATATTGGGAGGATACACAGGTAGCACGGCGGCCTTTTACAGAATGTTTTTAATGTTGCTTTTCAGATCTCTTCGTATATGTGTTGCTCTTGTATGTGCGCTGTTGTCTCTTTTAAAAACTCTTTTTTGAGAGTTTTTTGCAGGAAGCCACTTACGCTACTTTTTCTGCTGCCTTTGCCAACCATTGCTCAGGATCTCCCAGTGCAAGGTGGGAGTACTCAAGCTCATATCCATAGAACTGTCCAGAGAGGATGAGCACCACCTTGCATGCAGAAACCTTTTTGGTACTAGCAGCTGAGAGGCCTGGAATATGTTTCCCAGCTTTTCTAAGCTTTCCTTTATAGCCCACCAAGGTGTTGGTGCTCCAGGTACCTGACTGTGCAGTCCTGCCCTGCATCCCAAGATACGCTACAGCTGCAAGGAAGGCAGTACGGAAAGAATGGATTTCATGTGTAGTAGGGAAAATAAGCATCGCTCTTGTCTTGCACGATAGCTAACAAGGTGCAGGATCCCAGAATTTCTTGGTCACAGTCAAGTTCCCCTGCAGGTACAATTGTTTTTTGGGGTACGTCCCCACCAGAGTTGGTCATATATCAGAGCCCCTCAAGCTTTTGAAGTACAGCTGCTGCCACTATTCTGCTCTGCCATGGTATCTGGTATCTGGTATCATGGTGTCTGTCAGCACACAACATTGCGAAGCATCAATGACCAAGACTGAACTTTGACCAGATGTGCAGCATACCCATCTATAGATGATGCTGTTTGCAGGAACACAAAACTAATTATATACAGGCAACATACACACATCTGATTCGGACATAAATGTATTCGGTTTTATTCAGTAAACACACACACACACACTCTTATTTAGCAGCAGTACAGAAATAAAATAACAGTCACGAAGAAGCTATCATAAGGCAAAGATCTGCCATCAGCTCCAAGTATGCTGTGTGCCCAGGGCAACAAATTGCTCCACGCTACAATTTCTGCTGTGACAGCAGTGCTCCAAGGCTTTCTATGGCCCTGGGAGTCTCCTCTGCTTCTCACAGTCTGCTGTTCAGGAAGGTGCAGAGCATGCTGGCTGATATCACTGCTGCCATCCCATAGCTGCACCTCACACCGTCTGCTGCATTGACGTTGCAGAGGTCATTGCTGCAGCAGGAGACATTCCTGTTCCCCACGGTGAAGTCTTGGTAAGATGGTGCACATGACAAAGCACAGCCCTTACTGATGACGCTGAAGAGCCCTACGACTCCTGGAAGGAAGGTAGGACCATTACTCCAAGGACTCAGTGCAATGTTACCCAATCCAAGGCTCACAGAATTGAATAACGAAATGCTGTTCCTAACCGAGATCACTGCAGGGAAAATAGGAGTGTTTCCAAACAGCTGCTTTACCGTCACATGTATTTTTGCAGTGTCATTTTGTCAGGGAGGGAAGGAGTCCAGTCCCTGATTGCTTGGTTGAGGCAGTGTATTAACACTTCTAGGTGATTTCTAGAACAGCATCAACTAACAGTCAGGATAATAATATATTTAATAACTAAAGTAACTGTTAACAGCCCTGTGTGGGACCCTAGGCTACTTCATGATGAGGAGCAAGAATATGAGGGAATCTTTGCTCTTATCTTATACACCTTTGTCGCACAGAGCCATTCAACACCAGGGCTATTACAGAAACACAGTTATCCCCATTTCACGGATGACACTAACTGTTTGGTTTCTTTCTGAGAGGCCTGCTTTTTTGTCATCATTTGCTAGTCAGTGGCTGCTGGTCAGATTAAGGTAGGTCTGATGATTTTTTCATGGGATTTACTGGTCTTGCGCAATTTAATCAGGGCACCAAGTCTTTGATATGTTCAAATTTATTGTACAGGGCCAGCAGGTTGTAGGGTGTGTTGGCTGTCCTCTTCGTGAAAGCATGACCATGAGTCTGCACACTGCAGTATGAGCAAGGATGCCTACGGGAGGCTCTGCGTTCACTGCCCCACAAAGATCAGTTTGAACATGGATGCCACCAATGGTCTCTGTGCCCTGGGGCTAAGAGCAGCTGAGCTGTCACCACAGATCTGCACAGAGTGAACAATCATTTTCTGGGAGGAAGTCTTTTTTGTTTTTTTTCTCCAGATCCAGGATGAGAGAATTATATCATAACCCCTTAAAGGAGTTTACCTAGAGACGCACAGTTGGCTGCACTCAGAGATGGCCATAGATGGACCTGGGTGAATTTCCATCCTGTCCATTGAATGCCCTTGCAGTCAGCTCTGTCATTGAATGCTCCTTCTAACCCTGTGACTAGATTTTACCAGACTTAGCTCCTCACAGTGGTTAGCATTACGTCTGGCTGTCAACTAAAACCAAGTGGCCCTGTGGGAAATGCTACATTCATTTTAACCCGTATTTCTACCTTTATAAAGGTACCAACTCAGCTATTGCCCTTGTAAGCAAAACCTCCTTGGTGTTATGGGAGACAAATAAACCTATTTTTGTGTAGGTGAGACATTGGTATGTATTATTCAAAATATCAAGGCTTAAGAACTAACACCCTGCCATGCTAGGTGCTGTACAGGGCAGCCCCACCCTCTCAAGATTTGTTTCAGGCACTGGCACTTCATGTCCATACTGCTCCATAGTTATCTACTGGCAAATGATGAGGACTTTATGGGGTACAGCATGCATGGTGCTAATACACTGTAATCTCAATCTCATGGCCAATGCGGTGAGAGGACTTGGTCATGGTCAGCACCACCACCAAGGGGCTAACCATCACCGAGGATTAAACTTTGTTCCTCAGCCTTTCTTACTCAAACCGAAAACCATCTGTAAGTTGTTATTATTTTTTTAATCACCTTTTCTCCCTAGATGGCTTTTCTCTTCCTGTGGCACACTGAGCTTTGCTGGCCTCAGCTCTGGCACACACCAGCTGGTGTACCTAGTGTAGCTGCAGTTGACTTGGTCATCTGTGGCTGGGGCCATGCCTGGTTCCAACACCACAGCTAAGACATTGCCCATCCACACCTTGCCTTACCGATCACGTCTGTCTTGCACGTTTCCGAATCCTTACATTCCACAGGCATCTTACAGTTGGAGTTGCTGACCTGTGCCGTGCAGCTGTAACATTTCAAAGAAGAACCTGCAAGAGGCCAAGAGAAATTACAAGGCAAATCTAACTGGAGCTCAGCAGGGAACCAAGACATCTAGTGATTACGCTGGAACCCAGGACACATTGTGTGGGTCCTCAAAAGAAACCAGGACCTCTGTTATTTGGAAACCAGTGGTCTTCCCATTTTCAGTGGAGAATGATGCACTCACTTGGGGTGAGAGTTGGGCAAATTTTACAAGTACTGGAGCCCTTTCAGATTTAGGTGGTGCAATGGGGGAGCAAGGACCACACTCTTTCCTTGGCATTTGAGAGCTATCTGGCTCAATACAGTTCCTGTCTGGATAACAACTTATTAGATACTCCCATTTCCTTGTGAACTGAGAAGGGATGGAGGGATGATGTCACCAAAAGGGTGTGTTGGTATTATTTATCTGCCTCTACAGGCAAGGGAGTTGCACCAATGTTGTGCTCGTGAGCCTCAGCTGAGGCATTGTGCTCCATTCTGGATGAAATGGGGAAAGCCCAAAGGATAGAGAGGATGAGGGGGGGTGGAGCAGCTGATTTGCATGGTCTCTTTGGGCTGACTTGTTGTTTGCCCAACTTGTGACACTTGCTTTCCAACATGCCCTCTTAGAAAGCAAAATGCAAACACAGTTTTTGCCTCCTCCTGAGAACCACATCATCAGGCATTCCCACCCTCTCATGGCCCTGCTGGTCCATGGGGGACGCAAGTCAGCATCGTTAACATCCATAGCATTGTTCAGTATGTCAAACAAAGGCTGGGCTACCAGCACAGGCATTGCAGCTTACAAGCTCTGATGAAAAATAGTCCCCCAAGGAGAAAGAACATGGTGCAATTCCTTTTTCCTATTACCTACCTGTGCCCCAGGGCATCACTGGAGCCTCACAGCCCTGAAGAGCATTTAGGAAGATGTGTGTATGTGAATGTGTGTATGTATTTTAACCCCCCGACCACCAGGCTTGTCTCATGACTCCCTCGGACCAAAACCCAGACTCTTAAAATACTCTTTTTACATAGACAAGACCTAACTAGAAACTGTAGTGTTATTGGGAGCAGGAAGAAGAAGGGATTTGAACCACTTGGTCTCCCTCTGTCCGAGCCATTTTGTTTTACATAAATGACTGATACAGCCATAGAGGCAATAATATTTCTTAAATAGCCCCTGCTGTTTGAGACAAGTTTCTGCTCACATCTGGCTGTTCTCCGGTAACATGGGAGAGCTAGTTTTAAACTGTGTTTTCCAAACAGGCAAAAGAGAGTTACAGATCCGCACTGTCCAAATTCTACCTGTTCAATCTAGAAAACCACACGTCACGGCACTCTCCCCACTTTCCTTCCTTTTAGAAAGCAGATAAACTTTGCAAACTGAGAAGCCACTTTTCAAATGAGGAATCAAAGAATATGTCAGAACAAAACTTGCCTTTGCAGAAATGTTGAAATGAACCATTTTGTTCATCTAGAAAGAAGAAAAATCCTTCCCTCCGCTCTTATTAAGAGAAAAACCTACATGGTCTCACATAAATAATTTTGATCCCTGTGAAATTCACTGTTTTTAGGACTTATCCAGGACTTTTCCAGGACTTATCTTTCCTGGAAGCTGCTCTACCCAGTGCTAGTATCATGCCATCAGCACGGTGAGACTGCCCATTTTTCCGTGCAACACCCAGATTGCCCCAGCAGAAAGCAAACATGGCACATACAACAACTGTGTCAGCATTTCTTCCTCCACTGACAAATCCCCTAACTGGCTTTTCCTCCCAGCTCAGGACCTTGCTGGAGAGGACACAGGGCAGACTGTCCACGCTGTCTTACCTGAGTCCATGCACAGGGCTGCTATCACCAGGAGGACAAGCAAAGCCTTCATTTTAGGGTGGCTTCTCTCGCACAGTGTGCAGATTGTCTCCTTTTGGGGCACGTTTTATACTGCGGGAGGCAGCAATCGTGCGTGCCTGGAAGGTTTCCCCGTGAAGGCACCTGAGCGAGGTTGCACACTGGACCAAGGGAGGGGCTGATTCGTGATGCTGCTACTTGCGTTATGGGCCTCTCCTATCTGATTGTGATTCCCCGTTGCTGAGATGCCAGCGGCTCCCTCCCGACCCCCACCCCCGCCTTCCCTCCTACCCTCGGGCAAAGTGTTCACATGACTGGAAAAAAGTACAAATTCTTCAGAACAAAGCTGGCCTAATGTGTCTCCCCAGGGCTGCCGTTGCACCTTGTGAACAGAGTGCTCCACCCCCCTTGCTACCTTGAGAGGTGTTGCTGTGTTTAAATCAAGCATAAAATGTTCTTTAATAAACACCTCCAGCTATTTCACCTGTGTGTCTGCCTCTGTGTGACACTTGTGGCATGCAGCAGTAAGATATTTGAGCAAACTGCAGTGCATAGGCTTCTGGGTGTTCATGTGTTCCTAGGCATTTATTTATGTGTATTCTTTGTACTGTAGTGCAATACAATGCCCAATTCAGGTTTTTAATGTCTGTTGAAGCCAAAGGGACTATTTGATTGCTTTGTCCACCTGCACGTTTTCCATCTGCACGTTATATGCACTGTGGCATGCACCCGTTTGTCTTTCGGTCTATCTTGCACAGGCTGGGTATGGTTTTGACGTGAATTCACATCGGTGTGTAAATAATTTGGGCTTGTTAAGGAAATGCCATTTCCAATCACAGGTGAAGCTGAGTTTAGCCACAATCTGAGCTAAAGCTTATATGCTTGCTTTGGTGGGTCGGCTGGAGAGCTCTCTCATCCATCACATCCTTTGACCACTTCTCAGTACAGGCCAGCGTGAAAGGAAACAGGCTTTCCTGCTAAATTCAATTTGCTGTGGTTTCTTTCTTTATTTAGAGTTCTTCTTTAAACCTCTGGAACATAGCACTTTGCAGTAATAGCCTTCGGGGACTTGTTCTTTCACAGTTTAGCTCTTAGGAAAAACTGAAAGGAAGGCGTGTCAGTGTGTTGGTGGATCTTAGCTCTCGAGCCGCTATAGGATGAGTAATGGAAGGTCAGCTGGCATATCTCTGAAGTTAATGACACTGTGCTGATCTACACCAGCAAAGAATCTGGTGTGGGGGATGTGTTTGCACATAGTTTCCTCTGTGGGGATCTGAAGTGCTCCTCCTTGGACAGTGGAACTTCTGTTCAAGGCCCCGTTCCTTCATTTAAATAAAAGTCTTCCTTTTTGTGTCTATTACCTTTTGTTCCACCTTCTTTTTTTCAGACCATCCCATATATAGCCAACTTTTCTGGAATAGTTGGAAATAGCTGTGGGAGCACTTCTGGAATAGCTAGAAAAAAGGCTCTGGCTCTGGAGATCCTTTTTCAGAGATATTTAAGGTTATTTATTATTATTTTTTAAACCATTATGCTTGTCCCTGGAGGGCCCGGTTCCTCGTGTCAGGGAAGAATAGGGCCAAGGGGAGAGGACAACTTGGCCCCCATCAGATCCACCCAGGCCTTGAATTAAATGTTTCTTCCTTCAAGCAACTCACTGGTAAGCAAAAGGGAGTGCAGCTCACATCCCCAGCAGTCTGACTTGCTGCCAGTGTAACTCTCCTAATACCATCATTTCTTTGTGTTTTTTTTCTCACAGTCCCAGGGATGCGACAAAGAATAGGACTTGCGGTGCTCTAAAAGAGATACCCATAGCTTAGCAAGCTGCCTTGACCCAGTCCTGGGTGGCTACAGCCAGAGGCTGCATGAGAACCTAGTAATTCCTGTATCCTGACATTGCTGCTTCCCACCGTTTTTTGAAAGTTTATGTGCAGTTGCTGCTCAGCTCCTGAAGATGGCAAGCATGCCCCATTATAGCTGCATACATGCATGAACATGCACTTGTCCATAGGATTGTGTGTACAAGTTCTTTCTATCATTTTCCTGGTGCTGTAAAATCCCAGATTCATCTAACTGTGCATGAAAAGACCATCCCTTTCTTCCTGCTGCTGATCTAAGGATGCCTTCAAATCACTTGGGCTTTTTTTATGCTGGTCTAAGTGTCACTGTAGAGTCTTGATAGACATAGCTCTGGAGCTTTTTGCTGAGGAGGGACGGAAAGGGGGCTTGATTATTTGCTGGATCCTGGTTCACCGGCCTGGTGTCGGGCTGAGAAGTGGTGCTGGCCGCGCTTCAGAGCATGGTGCCCCTGGTGACACTGAGCAGGTGTATAACATCGATAGATGTGAGCTGAAAATTTGAGGACAAGAAAGGCTGTTGGTGAGACGGTGCCTGGGAAATCTGGGCAGTGATGCTGAGCATCTCTGAAAGCAAAAGAGAATTGCTCTCATACCCTGAGCTGTGGCAACCGTTTGGCTAGGTGTTTTGAAGAAGCTGTAACAAAGCCTGCCAGACGGCACAGATAATGTATTTGAGACTTCAAGAGCAGACTGCCTTTTTTTGTGGGGATGTCTTTCAAGTGCAGAAGAAAAGAAGAAAAAACCCCAGCAAAGAGGAAACTGCAAATTAAGTACCACACTCATCCGAGTGTCTGGATGAATTGCAGCCCTTGAAAGAGCAGAAACATCAGGGGCTCCTGCAGAGTTGGCCCAGCCTCAGAGCTCAGGCCTGTGGTGACTTCTCAGATGTCTTCATCCAAGACATCAATGCCAGGACAAGAAGAACTGTGGTTAGAGGCTACCTGGCCCTGCAGAGAGGTCACTGCCTTGCTCAGAGTATGTGTGGCCAGGAACTGCTTTTCCCGCTGGTCACCTGAGCTATCTGGGGACTCTGCTGAATTTTACTGCTCTGCTACACTGTCTGAACAGCATCCCAGAAACGACATTCATCTCACCTCGCTCAGCATCTAGCCTCAGCTGGGCATCCTGCTGCTACCCACAGTCAGCAGAAACAGGTCAGACCTCCAGAGGATGATTTGGAAGGTGGTTTGTAAACGCGATTTGTCTGGGATAGTTGAGATAGATTAGCTCAAACCTTAACCTCTGTCTCCACCACTAGAAAGGGAAACAAACAAACAAACAAACAAACAAAAAATTTGGGAGCTTTCAGGGAGTTCTGCATTCAGGGCTGCAATGGGATGGCTGGATACAGAGGGAAACTTACTGAATTTTCCACTCCTGGGTGGTATTTGGTATATGTGCAGTGAGTGAGCTGGTGCTGTCTGCACATCATGGCCCATCCTCAGGCTTTGCCACATAGCTGAGGCTGAGGATATCGGCACAAAGAAGAGGCTATGAGGTTCCTTGTTCTGAGAATTTCTTTGATGTCCGAAAGCTTACTCAGTCTATGGGGATGTCTTTATGCTAAAAGAGGACATGTAGAGACAGATTTTAGTGGCTCTTTTTAGGCATGAAAATGGGAATTTCTAACTGCTGCACAGTTGCATTCCTGGGAACGCAGGCGGCTTCAGAAGCAAGAGCAGTGAACTGTCCAAAAGCCAGAACAGAGGGAGAACAAATTATATTGAATCACTAGATGGCAGTAAGGCAAATCACATTACACACTTGTCCGCAAGGAGGGAAGTGTGGATCCTAAATGAGGCATATGATTGGATAGACAGGAAGACATATGGATAGACAAGGGGAGAGACAGATTTAAAAATAGGTAGATGTACAGATGTCCACAGAGACGGATGGAGAGCTAGCTGTCAGGAGGAGCTAGACGAGCTGGTTCTCTGCGCCCTCTTCTATCAGCATGTGCGATAACAGGCACTTTCATTTTCAGTCCTTGCTCTGCGTGTGACAGAAAGCCCCCATCCATGCCCCGTCTCAGCCCAAGGTATTTCTTGCCAAGCTCCCAGTTTTTTCCCCCTGTCCCAAGCACATGCATTAGGGTGGAGGGTAGGACGCTGGCCCAGCAGCAGTAAACATAATTCCTGCCTCTCCTGAGCTGCCCGTGACTGCTGGTCTCAGTAAGATGTCTCGCAGGCAGCCTAGCACTGCCTCCATGTGCTCTGAAGTTTGCTTGAACAGTAAACCTAGACATCAATCCCTGCAGTGTAAGTTCAACCAACAACAAACAGCGATAGACATCTACAAATGTAGTAGCCGGAGCCTCTCTCTCTTCGCAAAGTCGACTGGAGCTGCTGTTTTGGGCAGAGCATTGAGCAAAGACAAAGGGGTTTGGGGGGATCTCTGTCACTGTCCTGCTGAGGGACCTTCAGCATGTCCCTTCCCTTCTTTGTGCCTCTTCTTCCTCTAACAGCAAATGGTGAAGTGCTTTGAGATCTGTGGGCGCAAACAAGTGCAACTGCTGAGCATTACAAAGGCTTAATAAGCGAGGAGCCTGTTTGACCTTGAGAGTTTCTACAAGGGACCAGGCACAGACCGAAATGCCCAGCTGGTCCCATTTGGGATTTCAGATTTCGGAGGCTAGCCTGACCAGCCTTGGAGAAAATGTTCCCCTTCAAATCACATCACACATGCCCCTGCTGACAACCGTGAAATCAATGCATTGCCGCAAAATAATCCCACCATGGTGGTAATCTTGTTTGCAGAGCACGCTGTAGATGGGGCTGATTTCTGAGGGCTGTAGGGGTTGGAGCTCCCCATGCGATGGTGCTGTTGCCACGCTGCCGGCACACAGACCTCTTGGTGTGTGGGAGCAGCCCAGACTTTGTTTAAAATCTCAGCAACTTCAGAACATCAAAAATGCATTTGACATTTTTTTGTTATTTTGCTAATTGCTAAGCTCTTTTGGTTGTAAGATTCGGAGTGTGGGATCCCTGCCAGCTTCTGCTGGAGATGCTTTGTGCATTTTCGAGTGGTTGCAGGAAAGATGAGTACTTTTTTTCTGTGCCTGAGCTTTGGAGGTGGGGTGAAGTGTGAGGGGAGAAGTCCATGTTAGGACCACAAAGCAATTCGGTGGTTGCACTGCTGTCACAAAACGCTTTCTTATCCCCTTGCATGTCAGGCTTTGCAGCTTCCTTTGGACAGAAGTAGCAAAAGGTAATTTGAAGTACAGGCAGAAGACATGACTTTCCTGAGATCATGCAAACAGGCCAGCATCAGAACGGATCCCAGGACCTGCAAGCACAGGTGCTTCCTAGTCTGTGGCCTGTTCCTTTCATCAGAAAAATGATTTAATTGTTCTGGCCCCTACAGAAAGCCACAACCAGGACAGACTCTATGGGAAATAACCAGGTTTTCAGTCTATCTGCTGCAAAGGAGCAAAGGGTAGACCTGCTGGGTGGACCCACCAAGCACCATTTGGGGCCATCAGGAGTGATTGCTCCCCACGTGGAAGGGGCTGCATTGAGCATCTGGCCACTTACGGTCCCTCCTCCTTCATTCTTGCCCGCATTTTGTGGCTAGTACTGTGGGGCGGTGCAGGTTACCCTACTTTAACACAGCAAAGAGAAGAAACTTTGGCACCAGAGGTCAGTTCATGACATTACATATGAGGAAAGTATTATCCTGAAGAAACGGATTTGTCAGGGCTGTTTTGGGACTTGGTTGGGAACTTGTTGACAAAGTGCGTTTTGGGTTGGAAAATACACGTTTGTTGACAAAGAAATTCTCTGCGGAAATAATAAAGCTATTTTAAGCCTGGGATAGATTTTACAATCAAAACCAGGTAGAGAGAGCAAGATCGATCTAGAATAGTCAGTCTTCGCTGGCTGGGACTTGCAATTATGATGAGGAAGATGTGGGATCAGTCCTTTTAAGTCATATTCCCTTTTGCTTGAGCAGATACTCTATCCACAGATACTGGAATTCAGATTGTACTTGTCTTTGTCCCTCCTTTTAGAACTTTGTGTTCCACTTTGTGTTAACTAATTATATACTAATTGGGCCAGAGAGATGCAGTGTCATGAAGCAATTTGATTTTGATGAATTGACAAACTCTGACCAAAAAAAAAAAAAAAAAGTTTCATTAAAAAAGCTTTTCTCTGGCTGCTTTATCAAATGCTACAATGCTTAGGATAGCAGAAGATGAACTTTATAAACCAGGAGAGATAATGGGAATTCTGATTAATATCTGTCCTTTCCTTCTGTTTAATTGTTTAGCTAGGAAACTGCTTTTAAAAATCAATCCACCATTTCTTAGAGTCATTAGGAAAAGAGAGCTTTTTTTTTTTTCTTTTTTCTTTTTTTTTTCCTAAGCCAGGTGCATTTGAATGGCTCTAAACAGGGTGCTTCATTCTAGTTTTGTATCCTATTTTAAGCATTGGCTAGGAGGCCCAGGCCACTTTCCCACTGGCAAGCAGCACCAGGGAAATGAAATTGTTTCTAACTATGAACATTGCCCTGCTCTCATCCTAACAGCACCTAAGTAGCCAAAGTAATCAATAATCATTAGAAAAAATGATCATCACTTTATAGTTTCCTTGTTATTTGTATCTGTATCCTCAGAGCTTTCTTCTGCCCATCCTCAGATTACCGGTTTTTAATTGCCTGTATCAATTTCACATTCAGTGATGCTCTGGTTTTCTTCCCACATCAGGCACTAAAGGTGAGCTTGCCTGATCCAGGTGGGATGTCACCTCTGAACATACCTTCCAGGCTGCTCTCTACCCTCAGGGCAGATCTGGTCAGGGAAGCTTAAGGTATCATCCAGCTTATCCTAAAACAGACACCTGAATTTGACCAGACAAGTTGCGTCCCCAGCTCCATTGGCTTCCTTGGCTAAATCTCCACTGAATATGATGGGAACTTGGACACCCAGCCCTAAGGTGTGCCACTACATTGAGGCTATCCTCATGTGTTGTCAGATGTTCACCAACAAGCACACACATAGAAGAGAAAAAGTTAGTTGTTGTTGTTATGAAGTGACTCAAAGCTGTTTCCCCAGCTACATTTTTGGTTCTGTCACTGGATTGAAAACCATCCTTTACACATCCCTAGACAGGAGTCAGAGATCCCATCCCCTACTTGACCTTTACAAATTGCAGATCCTGCTTTGCTGTGACCTTTTCAGATGTGCCACAGGCCCCAAACATAGATGTTTGCAATCGATACCACAGCCCTGCGCTGAGCTCAGGGTTTGACAACTGCATTCTTGGTTTCTCCAACAGCAGCTGTGATGTCAAAGGATGCAGTCAGGAGTGTGCCTGGGATTAAAACAGAGACTTAATTGGACCCAAACAGAGAACAAAGACTGGCACTGATGTCATGAGGCCCAGACAACACCCACTACATCTTGGGTACAGCAAAAAGAGGTGTATTTTAAATGAAGAAAATTTTCTGATAAGCAGCAAAACTAGTGAAGTTCAGTTTCCCATGCATAAGTATCCTCTGCCCCCTAACCTCCCAATTCCCTGTTCCTGTATCGTCACCTTCCTTTCAGCTTGTCCTATGACTGTTTCTCTTCCACTGGGCAAACGGCAGCCTTCTCAGAGGTGTGAACGTGCTGACGGGCCAGCCAGGACCCGTGTGCTGACAGACCAGCTGGCTACTGCCCCTGGGAGCAGCTGAGGAGCTGAGGTGCCTTTGGTGGAAACACTCCTTTGAGTGCCTCCCCTCTGCTTGACTGATTTTCACAAAACATCTCTAGACTTTTGAACCGTTTCTCTCAGTTAAATTTGTTAGGACTTTGACAAAGTGATGGCCAGCCAGGCAGACAGGTTGGGAGACAAGAGGACTGATCAAGGGACAGACAGGCAATGCTAGTGCATAAGCCATGTTTCCATAGGATACCAGGTTAAGACTTACCTAACTATAAGAACAGCACCCAGAGAAGAAGAGGAAAGGATAAAAGCACCAGTAAAGAAAATTTCAAGCAAGCACAGATGATAAAAAGTTATTACTTGCCTGGGAATACGTAGAGAGGTAATAGGAAAGGGAATGGGTGTCATTCTTCTCTTGTGGACCATAAATCCTTGTGGAAAAACAGTCAGGAGTCCAGGAACAGCCTGTTTCTGCCCTTTTGACAGTTCACATTGGATGGACCTTGGCTAATTCTTCTTCACTGCATAAAACAAGGTCATACACTCTCAAGGGCATAGCAGCCCAGCTTGAATTAATTTTCTATTAATTACTGGAATGAATTTAGCATGAATAAGCAATGGCTATTTTTAGCAGCAAGTCTGATTAGGCATTGGAGAGAACTACCCAGGGAAGTTGTGGGGCACCTGCTGCTTAGGAAGGGGAGAACAGCTGCCCTGGCTGGACCAAAGCATCCATCTGGTCTGCATGCTGCCTCTGACAGTGACACATAAGGTTGCACAGGGAAAGATTATAAAAGACAAAGCTGGAATAGACTGCTTTCTCACACCACACCCCCTGTTTTTGACAATCTGTGGCTCTGTGGCTTCATGAGCAGAGGTGGCATCTAATGTTTCTTTCTGCAAGACTTGTGCTTCATGTATTTGTCCTGCCCATTTCTGAGCCATTTACATTTTTTGCCTCAACAGTATCCTCTTCAAGACCTTTACTTACATCTTCTCTTGCTTAGACTAGATAACTTTTCCTCTTTCTTCCCTGGCTACGTTTTCTAGACCTAAGCTGACCACCTTTTCTTCCCTCCAGCTCCAATAGACACATCTCGTTGAGGCCTTCAGCTGAAGGCTGGAAGGCTTTTGGAAGAGTGCATTTGGTAAACATAAATTATTGTTCCCAGTGCCTGTGAGATTAATGTAAATTCTGCAGGAATTGAGATAATGTGGTCTAATGTTCCCTTCTGGCCATTTATTCTCTGAATCCATAGCAACCCTTTTAAAACTTCCAAAGACAAAGTGACAAACATATGCTTTGAAAAACAATGGCTACATTTCTCTTAGTAAATTAAGTATTCCTGTGAGGCTTTTTTAGTGTTATTATTTTGAGGCCAACAGGCAAGAAATGGCTATGTGAATGCTACTAACTCCCTTATCTTCCCAGATATGATGACTTCATCAAAACTGGCAATGGGAAATAGTCCCTGGATCCTGCTAACGTTTAATTGTGTGGCGATTGTTTAGGACAGTTGTGAACATTTAGCTGTATCTATTAGACTGGGTTTGTCAGTGCTGAGTAAAAAGACCACTCTTAAATATAAAGAATAATTAGAAAATGTCTGGCAAATGATGCTGACGGGGACGTAGCAAGGCAGATAAAGTTTTGTAGAGTTCTCTGTAGGTTAAGGTTTTTAGCCTAATATAAGCTAAAAACAGGCATCAAAGAAAGAAGAATCAAAGAAAATGGCCATAGATGAATGATGCAGAAAGAATGATTTTTCCACCTGAACAGCTAGAGCCAGCCACAGAACAAAAACAGGCTAATTCAGATAACCACAGAATATATGATATTTTGACATGATTTAACTCAAACCATCCAACCGCCTTAGTGTTTCCTAACATCATAAGACTTACAAGAATTTCGGCAGGAATATGTTTTTCTGATTGTTATGTTTGTAAATTATGGTACTTGTAAGTTTGAGCTACTTATGATTTCTTTTCATGCACCAGTGCATTGCACTGTTTTGGTTAGTTTGCAATTAATGTTCTAAGAGACATCTTTCAAAAACAGTTCTTTGCAATTCCCTGTTTGTTTGTTTGTTTTTCTCAAACTGGTAGAGTGCTGGTTGACCTGGGCTAAAAACACCCCAGGGTAAGGATAGGTGCCCTTCAGTAGAGGGCACATCCCTGAGCATTGTTTAATTTACTAGCACAGAAATAGCTAGTGTTCTCCAAAGCAAGGTTGCTCTTAGAGCAAACTGAGCCTTCTTGGCCATGAAAGCACCAATTAAAGTCCACAAATTAGAGTAACTCCTGGTTCCATAATAAATCTGGCTGAAGTTACAGCAGCCAGGCTGTGCATCTCTTCAGACAAGAGGAACTTGGCGCACTAGTTCTTCACCCCAGACCCCAAAACAGGAATAATAAGCAATGGGACATGATCATTGTTTGCCATATCTTGTTACCCCTTTAACACAGCAGCTGCTTGCTTTACCTGTGCTTGAAGTCAGCTCTGGCTGGTCTCCTAAGGGCATTTGAGAAAAAGAAATGCTATTGCTAAGAACAATGCCTGCGGCATACACATTAAGGTTTGTGATCTTTGGGCTCACCTCGACCTGGCCCTTCATTTTGTGCTGCCCAGAGTGTGTTGTGCTGTCGAGAACAGCAGTGAGATGGCCAGCGGCAATGAGAAAGAGATATGGAGGCTGGCAGAGACGGCTTTGATGGGTTTGTTCCTCACTTGCATCCACGGAAGTGAAACAATGAAGCAGTCCTGCAGGAAACACATCTGCGACTAACCTGGAGGAGTGTTTTGCATCTGTGTCAGCCTTATACTCTGCAGACTTTCAAAGCACTTTGTAAAAATTACCTCCTTGACACCAGTGTGCTCCAGGTGAGGTTAGGATCTGGTCCATTTGCAAAGGGAGAATTGCTTGAGCAAATTATTCACTCTACACCATCCACCAGATAACATCATTTTTAAACATCAACCTTTGAAGACATCCATTGGGAAGGAAAACAAAAAAATTGGTCAATCTCTGAACTGAACGTGTCTGCTCAGGTGGACCACAGCTTTAAAGAGAAACCTGCAGAATCACAATATAAAGAAATTACATGCTAATCTGTTTAATGGGACACCATTGGCTGAATTACTGAGCCTATCAGGAATATAATCTCAGGTACTCACTGCAAAGTCTGCCTTGCAGCCAGAGTTCACCATGTGCAACATATGCAGCGATTCACAGATCACAGAATGGTCAAGGTTAGGAGGGACCTCTGGAGATCATCTAGTCCAACCCCCCTGCTCAAGAAGGGTCACCTAGAGCACGTTGCACAGGACTGTGTCCAGATGGCTTTTGAATATCTCCAGAGAAGGAGACTCCACAGCCTCTCTGGGCAACCTGTTCCAGTGCTCTGTCACCCTCACAATAAAGCAGTTTTTCCTCATATTCAGATGGAACTTCCTGTGTTTCAGCTTGTGCCTGTTGCCTCTTGTCCTATCACTGGGCACCACTGACAAGAGTCTGGCCCCATCCTCTCTACACACTCCCTTCAGATACTTATACACATTGATAAGATCCCCCCCTCAGTCTTCTCTTCTCCAGGCTGAATAGGCCCAGTTCTCTCAGCCTTTCCTCATATGAGAGATGCTCCAGTCCCTTCATCATCTTAGTAGCCCTCTGCTGAACTTGCTCCAGTAGCTCCATGTGTCTCTTGTATTGGGGAGCCCAGAACTGGACAAAATACTCCGGATGTGCCCTCACCGGGGCTGAGTAGAGGGGGAGGATCACCTCCCTCGACCAGGACCCCCAGGTCCTTCCCCACAGAGCTGCTTTCCAGCAGGTCAGCTTCCAGCCTGTCCTGGTGCATGGGGTTATTCCTCCCTAGGGGAGGACTTTGCACGTCCCTTTTTGTGAACTTCATGAGGTTCCTCTCCACCCAACTCTCCAGCCTCTCGAGGTTCCTCTGAATGGCAGCACAGCCCTCTGGTGTATCAGCCACTCCTCTCAGTTTTGTATCATCAGCAAACTTGCTGAGGGTGCTCTCTATCCCTTCATCCAGGTAACTGATCAATAAGTTGAACAATACTGGACCCAGTATTGATCCCTGGCGGACACTGCTAGCTACAGGCCTCCAACTAGACTTTGCACCACCGAGCACAACCCTCTGGGCTCTGCCTTTCAGCCAGTTCTCAATCTGCCTTGCTGTCTGCTCATCTATCCCACCCTTCCTGAGCTTGCCTATGAGGATGTTATGGGAGACAGTGTCAAAAGCCTGCCTGAAGTCAAGGTAGACAACATCCACTGATTCCTTTTGCTCTGTGCTGAAATGCAGCCACCTCTGGGGTGAAACCAGCGGACCGTTTAGCAGTGCATAGGAATGCTGACTGGCAATTCAGGTCAGCACCGTATCATTTACAACCATGAAGGGATTTATGGCTGGCAGGAGGAGTTTGTCTGGCCTGAAGCTTAGCCAAGACACACCTTTGACTCTTCCTACAAATACCTCTGGTGGAGACCCCCACAGATGACGGCTCTGATAAAACAGCCCCAGCACTCCTCTGATACTGTGTTTCAAAAGTGGCTTTTTAATTACCTCAGGTTCAAGCTTGGCAAAACATTTAAGCATGTACTTCACCTTAAATGTATACATAAGTTCCATTTGCATTGGCTGAGCGTCTTAATAAAAATGTCGACAAACAAAGGATGTGAACATCTTCCATACCCCTGTGGTATGTTATTGCTGTTATTTATTCCCACTAACACAGGTATTTCTTGCTTTTCTTGGTCATCCTGCCCTGTCATAACATGCCTGTGGCTCTGTGTAAAGAAAGCTGAGACATTAGTTTGGATTGAAAATCACTTGTTTTTATGTAGGTCCTTGTAAATTTCTGTTTTATTTTTTCCTCCTTTTTTTTCCTATCTTTTTTAACAACTCTGTTTTCAGGCACCCAAGCTGTCTGGTAATTATACTGTCTTTGATAAATATTGTTACTAACCACAATTTGTAAATACCTTGCCTGCTCTAACTGCATGCAATTTATCATAACGGCTTGGGAAGCCTTCACTTTCCCTCTTCTGTGCGAAATGAAGGGAAACAGGGAAGTAAATTCAAAGCTTTATTTTCAGTAAGCTATTAAGATTGTGGCTAGGCTGCATAGATGCCTCTTTGGCACGAGTGTGACTGCCCAGACTTCCATTAGCAGTGATAGTATATTTTGCCTCCAGGCTTTTGTACCTATCCCCAAATCTCCACACAGTTTTCAAGGCTTTTGAAGACATATTTAACGCAGTTTTTATTCCTTTCTTTGATCCCTATTCCATAAACCATGCCAGGTTTGATGCTGAAAGAAAAGTCCGATGCACATGGACTTGTGTGATGCAGAGTGAGACCATCTATGCTCTCATCCAGCGAACACACTTCTAAGTCTTTTCATTTAGTTGCACGAAAGTCACTGGGACCGTCCCAGAGGTTAGGCACATGTGGCACTGTCCTCAGGACTGGGGTGGTAAATACAAGCCCTAGGCTTCTAGTTCATGTTTAAGCCCTACATCAGCCAATAAGTGCAAGTGTGTGCTGAGACTGAGACCCACATCTTGGTGCTCTGCTATACAGGGGTGAATTCATGTGTGAGCTTCAAAAGGCAAATCCCAGATACTGGTGAGCAGGAAATGCCAGACGAGATGAAATGCCTGACTAGGTCATTCGAGCATACCGACAACCTCTCCCTGGCCCTACAGCTGTCTCCCACTCACTTTCATTTATTGACTTCTTCTAGCTGCCAGGGAGACACAAGCACTGACATACACTTTCCAGATGGCAAATTGCTCCCAAGAGGTGCATGGAAGTGTGGCAAATCTTTTTGAAGTGTCTCAGGTCAAATAATGGGCATCCAGAAGCCTTTGCTTCAGTGACAGCTGTGGAGGGCAGAGTGCCAAAAAATTCCTTATCTTCTGAAAATACCTCAGCACAGGAGATGTTGAGGAGCTGACTAAGGTCATGAGCCAAACAGATTTTAATAGGTGCATTATTATTAACTTTGTTAAATGTGGCTGATGATGTATAATCATAATACTTTCCCTACCCCCATTTCCTGGCTCCATGAAGCCAGCTCTTCTGACTGATGATGTCTCCATCTTTTTGAGAGGGACTAGTGACCTGTGATAGGTGAAGGTCCTTGAGCTCCCGTCTGCTGGGAAAGTAACCTTTCTAAAACATCTCAGATTGGGTAATTATTAATGAAGATATTAAGAGCCAGTAGTAAAGCCCACTTTTGCAAATGTTGCCTTCTCTCTCCTGGATGTTCATATTTAAGTGCAAGATGCTTCTTCTGTATTTGAATGATCTGAATAAAGTTGTTTGAAAGACCAAGGTCATGCAGTCTTCTGGGCTCTTTATTCTCCTTTGCTTTAAGCTTGTGCAAGACAAAGTGTATCTGATGCTCTATTGTCTGAATGATTCTCTTCTGTCTTGACTTTGTTCTCACATTCCCCAGATATCAACATTGCGACAGAGAGCAGATCTAATTCTCACAGTCTTCAGATCTCTATGGCTCTGAAGGCCGTAGAAGACCTCTGTGGTGGAGGACAGTGGGGGACAGAGAAACCAGCCCAGAATATTATTCCTAAGAGCTGGTGTGGAGTGATCAGTAGCTAAATAACAGGGTGCAATTACAACACCTGCTCTGTGCTTTTCCTCCTTCAGCTGGATGCTGCTTTGGACATTTTCCCCCAACTTCTTTCTCTCCTACCCAAGAAACATATTTCATTAAGGAAACCTCATGGAGGCATGGGAACCAGAGATTGTTTTAGAGTTTAACTTTCCTGAGGAGTCCCTTCTATCGTTGTTCCCTGACAATAACCCATGCTTCAACTTTTTAGTATCCTTAGCCTTGTCTCTTCTTAGATATATCCTTAATAGCTTAAGGCTTAGACTTAATAGCTGCTGCTGGCAAAGCATGTGCCTTTTCTTGTCTGTGGCTAGCTTAACTCTTGAGCGGGGGTCAGAGCTCTCTTCAAATGGGCAGTTTCTATGTCTGGAAAGGAGAGAATAGGAGGAGCTTTCAAAGGAGTGTTTGGCTACAAATCTAAGATGATTTCTACCACCAGTCTGGTAACCAAACCCTCCTAGAGATCCATCTAAACCTCCCACAGGATCCAGCAGGCTGCACAGAGTTTCGTTCACAAACTATGCCTTGAATGTCTTCTTGGCCTCTCTACCTGATGATCCTCCCAGTAGTACATTGCCCAAAGACAAACACCAGCCCCCTTTGCTGCCTGATGAGACTGGTACCCACCTTTTGCTCATGGCCAGCTATAGTGCAGCTAGAGACTACCTTGTTCAGAGCGCTCCTGCCTATATAAAATACATGAAAGATGCAGGGCTAATAAGGTAGAGAATGTGATTCTGTAGTTTCAAACGATTGCACCCATGAAGCTCCATGTTACAGAGATTTCCCCTGAGTTAATCTATGCTTCTTAGCTCTTCCTGCACACTTGGGAAAGATGTTTTTTCTCTCCTTGGTTATGAGCTTTTGATTTTTATTCAATTTATTTCTGTATTTTTTTTTGTTATTGCTGTTACTGTTTCTTTCCCATGAAGCACTAAGGTATGTCCTGAACAACAGACAGGCTCTGGGATGGAAGATGTCAGATTCCCACTATTATCGGTCACGGCTGTTGTACCACTATTGGTTTCATGACTACTGTATGGGGTCAAGAAAGGATTCCTTTTGGGTCAGATTGCAAGAGTTAGAGCCCAGGCTCATACTGGGAGAATTAGCTGTTTTTCCCCCACCTTCCTGAGAAGTTCAGGGTGTTATTTGCTTCCCCATAGTCCTTTTGGATCTAGGGGTATAAGCACTAGCAGTGCCCTTCACATCTCTTTGTTCTCTTCCCCTATCACAGTTTGTGTGCGCCTTTTGGCTTTTTACCAAAATGCTTAAGTTTGCTGTAGACTGCTGGAGCAGGGGAAGAGGCAGCGTGGAGCATGGGGCGGGTGATCTGTGGATCACTCTGGACTGAGTAGCTCTCTCATGGTGCCTTTGACCGTGCAGGACTTGGATTAGCAACTCAGGTGATCTCTTCCAGACCAACACCTCAAATCATGACCCTCTCTGGAAGCTAAAAAGTGCTGTATGAAGTCCCTCATATCCTGAAGACTCCCTTTGGAGAACTTGGCCCCAAGCATGTGCCAGGTGATTTATGCTGACAGTGCTGTTGCTTTTCTTTAAGCCCCCATGTGGCTTTTAAGGCTGCAGCTGGGAGCATGTGTCCTCCCTAAATCATAGCTGTGGGCTATAAACCTGTTGGCAGGACTGTGGGCTCTTCAGAGGTGGTAGCCAGCTCTCTACTTTTCAGGCAGCAGGTATTAATTAAAAGCAGAGCGATGAGTGCGCTCCCTGCCAGACTGCTTTAATAGAGGAGGGGGAAAGCATGTTTGTCTGCATGTCTGTCCATGCTTGAAGAACCGGTGTGGAGGACAGCGTCGATAGCAGCATTCATAGGGCTGAAGGAAGTAAGACTGGGGGGATTTCTCTTCTAAACAAATCCCCCTTGAGCTATGCCATAAAGCTAGCAAGGTGCAGTGGGACTGTGGCATTGGAAAGTCTTGCTGGACTGCACCTAGGTGATCCATCCCACACCCACAGAGATGGGGAGTGATGGT
This sequence comes from Dromaius novaehollandiae, assembly GCF_036370855.1. Classification (NCBI taxonomy): domain Eukaryota; kingdom Metazoa; phylum Chordata; class Aves; order Casuariiformes; family Dromaiidae; genus Dromaius; species Dromaius novaehollandiae. Next base: position 167,759,590 of record NC_088099.1, on the reverse strand, counting down.
GTAATTAAGCTATCACGCTACTGCGAACCTGGATGTGTTTCTATACGGGTACTTTGTGCCAGCAGCGCAAGCAGGTTCCTACAGAAAAACATCAGTGTGCTATTTTGCACCTTTTTCTTTTTTCTTTTTTTTTAATCTGGATGTGAGGTCACTTTATATCTCACTCTCATTTCTAGAGTTCAGTGTCTGAATGGACAGTGAAGACATCACATGCACCCTCTGTGTGCCTGGCACAGCAGATGTAAGAGTCACTGCTTTTTTGACAGATGTGTATGTGTTAGCAGTCCAAGCTGTTTCTCACACTGGTGCACCAGAGGAGCCGATGGGGCTGGAAAATCTACTTGGTTTTGCCCCTGGTTCCACAGAGACTGCGGAGTCGAAGGGAGCTGAGCGTGAGGACGAGGGTGGCTGGGCAGAGCAGGGAGGTCAGGCAGAGCACAGCCCACGCCATGCACGCGGTGCCGAAATAGTCGCCTGTGCAGGGGAGAGGACAGCCCCAAGGAGAGTCTTTCGCCCAAAGGGAATGGGTGGAAAGGCACTTTGCAGCAACTAATTGCACTCCCACACACAGAAGATGTTTCCCCTTGAAGCTTCCTTGGGGACTGCAGTGCTCAGCACAAGCTTTGCTGCGGACTAAAAGCTATTGCTCCCTTGAGGTGGAAGCTCTTTCACCCTCCAACAAGGCAGATAAGTATTTGAAAGCACGTTTCAGGTTGCACTGCCTTTGATTGTGTCCTATCCTGCCCAACAGGGGCAGTTTGGATCTCACCTGCCACGTGACACCAGGCGGGAGGTCCAGGGGAACACAGGTTGCAGGGGTCAGGTAGGGATTGGGAAACATCCTCCCACCAGATGCCAAGCAGGGGCTCAGAGGGCTTCCTGGCAGATGTCACAGGAATTCATGACAGAGGTATGAATATTTTTCAAGGACTTTGCTTTTGGTCTAGTGACAACAGCAGAAAGCAGTCAATAGCTTTGCACTAAACACAACTGTGTTTCTACCTGCTCTCCTTCCTTTCCTTCTGCTACAACCTCTGCTCTCTCCCTTTGCATTGCAATTATTGCTAGGCTGGGGCAATATATATTATATATTTACAGAGATGAGGCCGGAGTCCAAGAGGGGAGCAGAGCTATAGTGAATTGTTACATTTTCTCCTGATAGAATCAACAGGAAAATAAATCCAGAAGCAACTCTCTGGAGAAAAAAAGGGACTGGGCATTGAACAGTACAGCCAAAAAAACCGTCTGCAAATGCATCACAGTTTCCACCACGTCTCTTCATCTGAAATGATTCACTGAGTGTCTATTGCTGTAGTAGCTGACAAATTATTGGTGGAGAATACTTCCATGAGTGTTGGAGTTGCCAGCTTTTCTACCTTGACTGCACTTCTCAAACACATGGAGTGGATCCCAGGGCTGACTGGGGAGCCACCCCTCTCGCTTTGTCAGCATGCTTCTTTCTCTCAGTTGGGTGAGCACAATCTCTCATTTTAGAGAGTCTCCAGGGTAAATCCAGGCAATTCACTCATTTGAAAATGATCTTCTACGAGTCTTTTAGCAGAGCTGCTCTTGCCAATGCTCCTGACAATGAAGACATTCACTAGAGGTGTTAAAAAAGGGCAAAGGCATAACAACAGCAATATCTTAGGAAGATTTGTAAATCAGTCAGGTGGATTATTTACCCACATTTTTTGCCTTTTTTTTCCATCCATTGCTTAAACACTGTTAGATGTTCTAGGATCTGACAGGTTAAAACACAGGTTCCAGCCTGCTCAATGCCTGATTCACCTGAGCAAAATCTACTAGATGGAGCAGTGGATATTCTGCTGTCTTAAGGTAAGACATGCTTGGAGTTCCCAAGTATGCCACATGGTTGGGACTAGCTTGAGCTGTACAGTAAGGATCAGACTTGACACCATATTAAACCATTAAAGACCATTAAAACTGCAATTTTCCTAGGTATCCTAAGAGCTGAATGACCTAAATGGGTGGGGGGGGGGACCATTCCAGACTCATCCTAACCCACAGGAGAAAGGCTGAGAGAGCAAGAAAAAATGGCCAGAGGGGACATAGCATGTAGGAATCACTCTGGAACAGCTTTAGCAGAGCCAGGATGTAGAGAGTAAAAGAAGTAAGAAAAAGAAGGGACAGTCTCATGCGGTTTGTGACCCTCTCTCATTCTTTGCGACCTCAGCTATCAAATGTTGTGTCGGCAAAAACCTCAGTCCAACCACCAGGTGTGTAAATTACGGGTCAGCTGCAAAGGACCATGTAATCATAGCTGGTCCCTATTTAGCATTCCTCAATAGTTTATTCTAAAGTATTTTAGTGAAGAGGCAAGGTTCACAGGGGGAGGAAAAATTGTTTCTGAGACCAACAGATGCAGCTGGAGCACACTATTGAGCTTTCAGGCACAGGAGCCCCTCATCAAATCTGAAACAGAAGCAGCAGGCTTGAACGAAGGTACAGCTGAGAACAAAATTGCTCTAGGTTATCTTGATGGTGTTAATTGGTGAGATAATTTGAGAGGAAATGCATCTTGTACTTGTGGAGCACACAGATGTGTTGGTATGACTGGGAAGTGGTAAGGTCATTACCCTGCAGGACAGAGAGAAAGAAGAGCAGCAAATCTAAGATTATTATCCTTCCTTGTATACACTGGGAAACTGAGGAACAGAGAAGTGAAAAATTTTCCCAAGGTTTTCCCAGTGGCAGTGACAAATCTGAGAGTAAAACTCAGGGACTTGAGGCTCAATCCATTGCTCCTGGGATTTCTCTGCTATAGAGGTACAATAATTGTAGCACAGTCATCCTCAGTGTGAACACGGGACCAGCAAAGGAGCTCTTGGCCTCCAGGCCTCTGACCTGCACACTTGGATACCTGAGGAGGTTTGCTATGCACAGCCAGGAGAATTGCTGTAGAGCCCTCCCATGCATGTCCTGATAAATCCCAGTTACAGAAACTAATAAGGTAACACAGGCGAAGACTCAAAGATATTGGATTAGTTAGCATAACAGGGCATGTTGGGCCATATAGGAGAGGGGTATCAGGAACTGCAGCAGGGAATGTTGTCCTCTGGCAGGGCTCCTTTGGTCTAGTGCTTCTGAGATGGAAGCAATTTCCTAAATCATGCTAATTTATGAGGTTTTGGACATTTTATGAACAGGGAATGAGGTTCTGAACCTGGGGTTCCTTCTTATATTTGTCATTTAATGCAATCTTCTCTCCTTCACACTCAAGCCTCTGCCAGGCCCTCTCAGCTCTTAATGTGGCCAACATGTGGCCAACATTGTCATTGCTAGCCCAGTGTAGCAGACTTCTACCTTCACTTTAGTGTGCTTCACCCATACAGTCCATCAGTAGACTCATAGCTGACCGTGCTTTGAGCAGGAGGTTGGAGTAGATGCCCCTTGAGGTCCCTTCCAAACTGAATTATCCTATGATCCTATGGTGACTCTGTAGCATATTGTCTTCTTGGAACCAAAAAAAGACTAGCAGGGCATGTTCAGCAGTGGAGTAAGTCAGCTGAACAGAGTGTGTTTGTCTCGTGGCTTTTGCTGTCAGTATTTTCAGGGCAGGTGTCTTGTGATTTGATTCTAGGGTCAATATCACCTGTCCTGTTGACTTTTATCCAGTCCTGAATCAGGGAGCATTTTCACGTTGGCCCAGTGAGAGTAAGCACCGTTACTTTCAGATGAAAACCTAGAGAGATTAATAGTGAGGGAGAGAGAACTTCTCTGTTGTCCTTGACTCAGGGGGCTTAGAGAAGAAATATGGGTATGCTCACTATGAAGCTTGCTTTGCAGCTGTCTTTTCATACCACTCTTCATAACCTTCCATCATTAGTCAGTCCTGATTTGGCTTTTAGAGAGAGATCTGCTGCCAGTCAAAGAATTAATTGCACTGGAGGCCTTCAACAACCAATGCATTAATGAGCCAGAATTCAGATATTCATGACTTAGTGAAAACTGCAGTAGAAGGGCTGGCCATGGGCTTCAAGCAGTTCTACACTGAAGGGAGGAAGCATTTGTTCCTGGTTAGGACATCAGTACAGGGAGGATAGAGAAGAGTGCCTTGTCACCATCTGTCAGTTCGAACTGGACCACAGCCAGGAGAGCTAGGCAGTTAATTAGAAAGAAGAGCTGCTTCCTTTCACACATATATATATGTTTATATATAGGCATGTGTGTATTGCCATTAGTGGAGGTATCTCTGTTCTTCCTAATTAGATAAGTCAGCCAAAATTTTGTTGGATGATGTTAGCTCTGGAAAACTTGCTCAGCCGCATCAATCTGCCTTAACTTTTTCACCTGTTCTCATGAGCTCCAGGACAAACCTAGGGAAACACAGTCCTACAGCAAGGGATGATATAACACCCAGGTAACTTACTCTTTGAATGGGCTTGAAGACAGTGGCATTGGACTCAAGGAGGAAAGCCCTGCCATTTGTGTTATAGGGGTTATTCTGCTTGCTGGCATTAACAGTAGATTGCTGTCAGCTCCTGAAAGGTCCTGTAAGCAGTGATTGGGAGCATGCGTTGACAGCAAATATCATCAGCTTCTCACATACGTGCCTATTGTGTCCAACCAGCCACCTGGGATGGCCACTCCTGGAAGGAAAGGAGCTCCTTCTGAAGCCAGTAGCATTCAGATGATGAATACAGACAGGCTGTGAAACTTTGAATAGCCAGATGTCTAGCAGGACTGACCACACTTTGCAGACCTGGGACAAGCTTTCTCTTATCCTATGAACCTGTGGGTCCTGACAGAAGTCTTCTTGTGAATTTTGCAGCAAAGCTTTATAGTGCTGTTTTCCTACCTCTCCATCCAGCTCTGAGAGGGATGACAGAACAAAGCATACACCTGCCCAGCAACCACTCCATTTTGAGGTCTGACATTATTAGTTAAAATCAGAGATGAAGGTGGATTTGCTTTTGTGCTGTGTGTAGGTCCACATGGTCTTTAAGATCCTCAACAGGATTTTCCAGAATCTGTCAGCTTGATTTCTGATGTCCTTTGCATGTGTCACCACAGGGAGCTTTCCAGTATCCTGCAGAAGTCTCAGATGCCTTTGGGAATCTCATATTGCACAAAATGTCAGAGAAAGATCTGTTTAGCAAAAAGTCTTTGGTTCCTTTGACCAAGTCCAGTTCTGCACAGTCATGGGATAGCCTCAGAGAGGAGAGAAGGAAGACAGCAGCTGTCTCCAGAAGATTTCTTCTTGCTCCTGTGGAATGCCTTACTCTCTTCTTTCTCAGATCTCAGCCAAACCTTGGAGAGTTTAAATCCTTCCACTCCCTCCATGCACTTGACCATATCTCTGTGTCCCTAGGGCTGAGATGCCCCTATTCCTGCCCCACCCTCACTCCTAGTTGTTGCTTTGCTCTTTCTCTGTTTCTCAATGACTTCCTTTCTGCACCAGGAACTTTCCAGTGGACATCTCCTGACCACTTCCCAGGTACATCCTTGTCAGAAAACCTTTGTCTTTTGGGAAATGACTCCCAAGGAAAATATGACATGAAAAAGACTGTATCTGACGCCTCTTTGTGATCTGTGAAGTCTAAAGGTTCTCTTTTTCTGACAAGCAGATGAAAGACCAGACAGATGTTTAGCATTCAAACGAAGGAAGTCTCCATCCCTCTGCTTCTTGCAGACATCAGTGTGCCCGTGTAGATAAGAGATGAGCTAAGGTTTCACAGCTCACTTGTGGAATGACTCATCCCTTTAATTACATCCCTTTAATTACAAATTAGCCTCCCTGACCTTTTCTTCTTGCTTTCTCTTGAGTGCCACAGCACAGCCTGATCTCTGTGCTGCGGAGAGCAGAAATAAGCAATGACTCTTGGTGGAAATGCTGTTTGAGCTGTGGCCACACAATCATCTCCCATAATCTGATAAGGTATTCCAAAGATGTGCCATCTTCTTGAAAAGGCCTGTGTGATTTAGAGAGGACTGGCAAGTACAACATCCAAGTCAGCACCTGAACCTGAAGAAGGAAGAAAAAGAAATCCAGCAAATTAAGATACTTAGACTTGAGCATAAGAACTCTAAAGGCTGGGAAAAGTGAAGAGCCAGAGTCAAGAGCTCCTAGACTGGGTCACTGCTATGCTACCTCCATTTTGAGGTCCTTGTAAGTCTATCGAAAGCAGTGATGTTACTTTGGCGCAGAGCTGGAATAATGTAAGGCTTATTCATCATGAATATTCCAGCAAAAAAATGCTTCTTGGCAAGAGCGATTATGAAATCCAACCAGGAGACCTCCAGAAGAGAATGAAGAAAAGATTTCTAAAACTGGTAGTTTCTTGGCAGAAATGAATACAGGAAGTAAAGATTACCTGTGAATTTCCTTTACATTAGAGCATCAAAGTCTTCAGGAACAGAACTTCCTAAAATGGAAAAACATTATTTGAGGCTGCTTGCCTTTATTCATCAGTGAATTTTGAAATTTTCTACCCTGTTAAAGTGTTTGGAATAACACCAGATTCGCCCACTCTGTGCTGACATTTAACTCATCCCGTTATATGCATTACGCCACCACTCCAGCTTTAGCTAGGATATAATGGAAGGAACATATACACAGATTTAGAAGAATATAGAGTCATATACACTTATTTATAACTGTATATACATTTATAATTATCTTAATTGTGAAGAAAGTTAAGTATACAGTAGACCAATAACGACTTCCTCTCCTCTGTAAAAATGCCAAGAAAATCTCTTTCTTCCTCAGTGAAGAATGCAGATTTGTGTGGACACCTAATTAGGCTGGCAAATTTTCCTTTTAATTTTTTTTTCAAATAAAAAAATAAAAAAAACTGAAAGAAAGAAATGTTTTGTTTCTAGGAATTTATTTTTAGTGATGGTTCCATTTTAAAGTTATTTTTTCTTTCATTACAAAAAATTGAGAAGAAGGTGTGAGGCTTCCCGTAGTGTTAAATGAAATGCATTGGGTTGGCTGAGTTTTAATCTTAGTTAGGCTTTTCAGTTCAGCCCTTTCCCTTCCCCTTCCCCCCAATTTCCAAAGCGAATTATTTTTCTAAATTCCCTTAGAAAAACCAAAAACATTGAATATCAAATGACTCACCTGCATCTCTTGCTTGAAAGCAGTGCTTAGCTTCCCAGGTGGGATAAAGCCCTAGTATATGGTCACTTTTAAGAGCAGCAGAGCTAATCTCTTCCTCAACCAGCCTGCAGAACAATGCGAGGAGCAGGACATGGGGCTAGGAAGGGTGCAGAGGCCCAGGCAGGAGGTGATGAATTTCCTCTTGACACGCTCTTCCACCATCTGATTCCTGACATCTAATCCCACAGTTGCAGAGCAGCGGGGTAGTGAGATGTGGGGCAGGCATGGCCAATACACACCAGTTAGTCCTGAGCTGATAGTGGTGGTGGGCTGGCGTCACCATCACAGGTTTTGTGCTTAATGAAGGTAGGGGCAGTGCTGCTCCCAAAAAGATGGGCAGCTGGACTGAGGAGCAACATCTGAGAACAGCCAAAGTAAGAAGGGATCATCAGAAGGTGACAAGAAGAAAGACAAGGCTATTTGGAAGGAGGTGCTGTGGGAGGAAAGTTGAAGGGTGCTGGTGGGTGAGAGGTTGGAATGAGAGACAAAGATCCCATCTGGGGAGGATGATCAGAGAGGAAAGTGGGAGGTTTCAGAGGGTCAGACCACATCACACTGCAGGTTGTCCCATGACGAGAGCCAAGTGACATGAACAAACTCCCCTGGACTTTCTGTATGGTGAATCGTCACATTTTGCTGTTTACAAATGTTCTCACTGTCAGGGTAAGCAAGAAATTCACACAGCTGAAACATCTCATGCTACATACCAAGCACAAGGGAACTAACTCAGTGTTTACCAGGAAGCAAGTGGGAAATTCTACCTTACACAAGAGGACTTTTGCTGTCCTCCGGAGAGCTCTGTATGACCTACTTTCCTCAGGGTTTTCATTGGAACTATTCAAAAAACTTCACATCCATGTCTTCATTTGCAAGTCGAAAAGAATAGAAACCTTGCTTTCTTCCTTACTGCACATTGCATAAGGCTTTAATAGCGAGCAATAGCTTACATGGGTTTGATTTTATTACACTTAAATGGGTAATTCTTGTGTCTGCAACTGTGCCCAAGAGGACTGAATAGAACAGAAGTGACTGTACCGCAGTACAAAGGGGTCTTTGAATTCATCTTAGAATCCCACGGCCTGGATTGTATTTAATAAGTCATGCACAGTAAATACAGCCAAGAGACGTGAGGAGATTCATTAAAATTTGCAAGATGCTCAGGTGCCACTTTTGCAATGCCATAGAAGAACATTGCAGACAGAAGAGAATATGGGAAAAAATGCCTTGTTTATGTCTCTGTCCCTCCTCTTGCTCATTGGAGAAGAATGTTCTTTACCACAAGAGATCCCCAGACACAGTTAATGAACTAAATAAGGCCTTTTCTAAGTTTATCCATAGCCTCTTGTAACGAGGAAACAAAGTTGGATCTGAAAGCCCATGTCGCTAGCCCTGCTTTTGAGGATGGTTTGTACTGTCATAGTGTCTGCTGGCTGCAGGGCAGGGATTTCTTGCAGTGTGCCACAAGCCTTGCCACAATGGGCAAACCAAGCAGCACCATGATGCGAATACTTTGGCAGGTGGGTAGGATTGTTCAGGTGGCTTTTAGACACCATTGTACCAGTCTGGTGTCTGAGACAGCCTGGACTCCTGCATCCCATAGCCATCCTGAAGCTATTTTTGCTCTACTGCTCCCTTCCCAGATGATGCTGAGCATGGAGATCTTTCCAGTGAATGTCTCCTGTTCTTTCCCCTTTCCTACTGCATCACATTTTAATTTCTTGTTGTTGTTCTTGCAGTTCAGCCAGTTTCCACCCCTACTTCTTAATCTGTCTTCACTGAACTTAAAGCCTTGCATAACCTACTCTTCCAGTGAAGGTAGCCTTCTCCTCCCCTTCACCAGGGTCACTTGGCTCCATACACCTTCATGAAGTGACAGGCTACATGCAGTTCTCCTATGGTCTGGGCAAAATAGCCAAATAACGTACCTCAGTTGACCCTGGTTTCTCACTGTGCCTTTTTTCTCAGACAGAGGAGGCTGGGATAGGCAGATAATTGGCCTGAGATAGGACAGTTGGCTTGATGGGACCTTTCCACAGCAAGATAATTTGTGCAATTGGGCTTTGAAGAAGCTGCTACAGTTGCTTAAAGTCAGATATTGGAGCCTTTGCAGTCAGTTTAGCAATGCAAAAAAGTAATTACAGCATACCTTTTACAACTGCAGAGAGCACTGCTATATCTAACTATATCCAGCATCTCCTGATCTGATTACTTCTGCTCCTCTCACAGGCATTCCTGGGGCTTTGAGCTGTTAAACTGGAAATACCTCTGAATCAAAATCCGTTCCTAGGGTGAAGAGTAGAGTGCCTTACTTACTATTATTCATATTTTTGAACCTTAGAGTGACAAGGACAGACAGGGAAAAAGAAAAAAGATCATACATCCCATATAGAAGCCTATCAACAAAAATCTAGCTCTAAACAATGTCCTTTTTTCCCTTATCCTTTAGGATTTTGTTGTGTCCCACGGAGACAATATTCCTGTGTGTCCTGCAGAGCCTGGGATGGTAGTTCAGGGAGATGGAAGAGCTGAGTTAACATTTCTAATACTCTAGTTTACAAAACAAGAGATTCATCCCTGCTACTTTTCCTCTCCTGCAAGTTTGGCTCTGGTCTAAGAAGGCTAGCAATCTTTAAGCACTTATGTAAGTTAACCTGCTTGAACTAGTGAGGTTAAAAAATACTATCAGTTGAAGCAGATCTGTCACTGTTCACAATCCACAGCTGAAAGAGCCACAGGGAAGAGACAGACTCCCCTAAAATGAACCTAGATTCAGCCAGTTCGACTTTACTGGTGCCTACAGACCCTCTAAACTGCTGCTGCTGGGGCCTTATTCTTGTAGATGTTACAAGACAACGGAAAATGAATCACAATTTCATGAAAAGAGATGGCCAGTTTAGCCTGAAGTTATTTTTATAGACAAGAAAGATTGTATGAATGATGGATGTAAGTCAGTTTTCACATTTGCCAGGGGCATGTCTCCTCTGATTATTTTAGCACTTGCATCCTTGGTATGTTCTATTTGGTTTCTTTTTTTGGACTTTAAGGTAACAATTTTATTTATTTTATCAGGTGAAGGTATTAAGTGGCTTGCAAACTGCAGATCAAACAATATACACATAAAACTGGGCCTTCCTGGAGGGTTTCAGATCTTGGTCATAGTGCTGACAGTATATGCTTGAAAGAAGTGTCCCTCTTTGCATGTAGTTCTCAGTTGTTGCAACTGTGAGAGTATAAATAAGCAATGAAAAAGCATCTTATTGTTATTAATAATAATATGGAAAGTGTGTCACTGAATCTTGACTGTGGGAACTGCAGCTGCCATAACATAACCCTTCCTTACCGTTGTCAAACGCCTTCTTAAAATGGATGTGGTTCCTCTACAATCTCCTGATTGCCAATTATTAATGTTGAACAAAGACCCTGCACACTTGGATGTTTCATCTAAAGCTCTGATGGTACTTTATGAAAGTTATTACTTGGTTACATCCCAGTGTGCTGGCCAGGCCTATGAAATCTTACTGTCAGACCCTGGTCTCATTTGGAGACATTGAATACTAGCAAATTACAAATAATGAATAATGTTCCATCCTGCAGGGATACATTATGTTGATGGATAGAGTGATTCCATCCCATTTTGGACCAAGCCCTAAAGCTTTTATCTACATTTACTCAGGCTCTTATTGAAGTCAATCTGTCAAACTTGAGGTTATTAGTGGTTAATCATTTTTTATTTCAGTCTCATTTTGATTAAAAAAAGATAAGGCAGGGTGGAACTATGTTAAACTTCCCCTGGACAGGGGTAAGATAACTGTCATCAGATTTTCGGTTGGATCTTGCCTCTGGGTAAGCCACATGTCCTGGAGCCACTGTGTCCCCAGATGCCACATCTCCCAGATCCAATCCCATGTGCCATCAGTTTTTGCCCCCTACCAAAAGTGGTTCCCGACTGAGATCTCAGAAAAAGCGACTCTGTTACCAGACCATTTCTGATTCTCAGCAAGTCTCTTTTCTTCCAATTTATGCTTTGTGAGGTGGAGGGAGTGCTGCACCATCAAGCAGTTTTATGAGGATGAAAAGCCACTAATGACTGTGGGGATTTCAGGTATTCCCATAATGAGGTGCATGAGTCTCTAGATAGACTAACAAAAACAAAATCATATTCTACAGCCATGAATTTCATGCTATTTCTTATCAATTAATCACTAGCAAGTTGTCTCTTTGAGAAATAGTTTTTCCTGCTGACTGCTGATTTTCTATCCATACGCCCCATTTCTTTTTAGGAAGGAAAAGATCAGTTCGGCTCCCTACTAACTGCGTGCAGTCAGTCTCGACACCGGACAATTTTTCCTGCCTTACCTGCCTTGACATTTTCCTTCCAACTCTTCTGGCTTTTGCAGCATTCAAACTAAGTCTGGTACCATAGACAGAGCCACACAAAAACAGGCTCTTTTTTTTTTTTTTTTTTTTTCCTGTCCCACAAAAGCTGTTTGGATTTGAGAAGCTTAATTTGAGTTTTGGGAAGCACAAGCTCATGCCCAGAGGAGTGGGCGAAGATACCGGGGGAGTGGAAAGGAGGACAGCCTGGTACAAAGCAATTCCAACCCTTGCTGAAACAGGAAGGCATAAGTTTGAGAGACCCTTTTGGCCTAAAGGATTCACTGTTTCCCACTGAAAAGAACATGTAAGTAGATACTGATGAACTCTACCTGAAGACTGATCAACCACGGATGGAAACATCTATTTACATGCACTCTCTTTATCCGTCTGTCAGTTCAGTCTCTTTCCAAAGCCTGTTCAAGTCAGCAGAGAATTCCTGCTGCCTTTTAGGGGTGGATGAAGTCCTCCGTGCCAGCCCCTGTGGCGTCTGGCAAATTGTCCGAGCGTCACACGGCTGACGACAGCACTGCTGTGGCTAACAAGGAGCAATGGCCCTGGTACCACCTGTTAAAGCTTTAGAGGCTTTCTGGTTCCCATCGGCTTGGGGAAGGGAACAAAAAGCTGGCTGAATTTCTTTTCTGGCTCTCCATGGTGCAAAATCTCCCTAGGTTGCCACTGCAATAAATTTGAAAGCTATTTGTCTAATTTCTGCTAATTTTGTTTAATGGAATTGTGTTTAATCACTATTTAATTTGCTTCTTGAACAAAAGGATGGCAGAAATTCCCAGCAGTTGGGGTTTTTTTTGGTCGTATACCTTACAAGAAACGCTCTGCAACTACCCTCAGGGTGTATAATGACCCTCCTTGCAGCAACGGCAGGCTCCCACCATTAGCCTGGAGGATGTCAGCTCAAGCCTTAGGCAGCTACTTTCCTTTTCCCTATAATCTCATCAATCTTGATCATCACTGTCTGTGTCAAGCTATGCCGTGCCTATGTTATGTTGCATTTACACAAACAGGGCTGTGTCCTGCTTGGAGGCGGGCCCACTTCTTGCTTTGCCTCTGTCACACTGTGCTATCTCCTGATACTCCAGCATTAGTTAATCTGATGCCAGTAAAATGGGCACACTGATCAGCTGGGTTTCAGTTCACAGCAGCTTTCCAACACCATCCCCAAGCGGAGGAAGACCAATTCTTTCCTTGTCAAGCCTTCCAGTTTGGTGAACCATGCTGCGGCCTCTGGTCCTCTCTCTGAGTCAAGGAACCCTGTCTCTCAAGAAGAAAAGTGCTTCACAGAGGACATTGCAAGGTTTCTTCAGTGTAAGAATGGGAAGAACTTAACTCCAGCCTGGGCTATGCCCTCTGCCAACATTTAAAAGACCAGAGTATAATCCGGTGTCTGCTTTAATTCTGAGCCTGAAGTTTGAACTAAGACGAGCTACTGGACAAGCTCTGTAACCATGGCTTTGTGAATCTAGCCCTTTTTTTCCTTTCCTGCTCTTTTATTGCCTGTTTCAAGTAAGTACCCTACAGCAAAGCATTTTCCTTTGTACCAAATAAAACGGCACAGATTTGTATACATGTTTTTAATTAAACAAAACAAAACAAAACAAAACAGTGTTTTGAATTCATCTGAGCTGAGACTTGTTGGGTAGGAGGAGAGGAAACTTTTCTTCAAATTTGCTGCTGAACCAAAAAGTCCTTCCTTCTCAGATATTTAGGCAGCTTTAAACCACTACTTCAGTCAAAGTGGAGAAGGTGTTTGAATGTAAGTTTTCCACCCCAGAGATGACTGTTCTACCTTCTGGGTAGGCATGGCATGAAGTAACTGAGCATCATAGTACACACTGCTGAGTAATCTCATTACTAAAAAGCATAGATGCTTCTGCTTCCATGGCTCCTGTGCATCACACCTGCAAGCGCGACTGAATTCTTTTGAGATCTGTCACCTGGAGGTGGCTCTGACTAATCCTCCCACGACACAGTCACAGTTTGTGTAATCGAGCTAGCCAAGATGCAGTTCCCCCTTCCCTGACGGTATCCTGATCACGAGGATAACCTCTTCTTGAGGTTTTACCCCCATCCAAGATGCCTGGTTCCTTTCAGGTTCCGAGAGATGCTGGAAGAAAATGGTAGAGAGTTTTAGTACCAGTTTCTCCTCCAATCCACCCTATGTGGATTTTCCTTTTCTCCTTCAGCTGTCAAAGTCACTTTCAGGAGAGAAAACCCTAGGTCACTTGGGGTGATGGAAGTGATACTTGCAAAGGAGAGAAGAAACAGCAGCTGCCACTAGCGTAAGTATTAAAGCCAAGGAGGTCTCTAAAACCAAAAAATGACCCAAAACGCCACCCATCCCCACCCCATCTTGCTGCCTGCTTTTTATTCAGAAGGAATCCACTGCCTGAAATTTATAGTTATCACATACCACAGGTGTGGGAATCCTACAGGTGGTAGCATGGATTTGTGCTGATGAGAAAGACTAAAATGCAGAATTTTTAGGGCTCCTTCTCTCTCTCCAGCCTTGCTTCATCTGTGATGACAGCTCAGCAGCATTGTAGCCCCTCTATCTGCACACAGGAGGGAGCGTTTATGTTATATATAGTCCATATATATGTATATACATACGTATTTCCTGAAGGAAGGCAAAGTGACAGCAAACAGCTGGGCCAGTGAGGATAGCACTGGGTGTAAGCTCAAGAGACTTGGATTCAAAGATCAGTGAAGCAAGCCACGGACTTTCTGAGTTACCTTCAGTGTAACTTCACTTAATTTTGTCTTTTTTTCAATTCCTTTCTGTGAGGTAAGGAGATGGATCACGGTTTCTAAAGGTGCCCCAAAGCTTAGCTTTATAAATGACTATGAGACATTTGGAGATTGGGGTGCAAGGAGAGAGTTTAAGCATCTACCACCAACCCTCACTTATCCAGGGTTATGGGTTGGTATTAATGGGCAATGATGAGGGACCTGTGCCTGATGGAGGTGGGCCTCAGAGGGAGAGGTCAGAGGAAGGTGGGAACCTACTTAGTGCAACCTGGATGACCACAGCAAGATGGCAGGGGAGGAGAGCGAAAGACAGATGGCATATTGGTATCTGAGGACAGAGCAGATGTATTTGCTAGAAGAGGCAGGGAAGTCAGCACAACATATCTGCCAGAGATACAACCCAGGGAATACCATTGCAAGTGGTAAGGGAATGGAAGTTGAGTGTTAAATAATTTGTTTTACCAGTGCTATACAGGAGGCCTTTTTGTGGAGTGCCACACTGACTTGCCAGGACACTCATCATCCCAGGCAGCGGCAGCAAAGTCCCTTAGCTCAATCCATGCCAGCTATGTCTGGAGCGGGATGCAGTAGACTGCATTGATGGGACACAACTCCTGGGCATAATGGCACACCAAGACTAAAGCCAGCTTCCCCCAGCAGACACATTGTGCCACAGGCATATCCCAGCCAGCTCGGAGCTGGTTCATGAGATTGGTCTCCATCCAGGAAGTTCTCAAAGAAACTGGCTGAGTTATCACTTTTGTGTCTGTAGAGAGAGGCTCCTGTCCTCTGTTTTGCAATGCAGTCACCTTTGGCATAACCTGTGACTTTGAAGTCATGTCTCTCCCTGTTCAAAAAATGACACTAGTCTGGCTCTTCCTCCATGCCACTCATTTCTCCAGCCAGCCCAATGGACTTTGGCACCACAACACTGGAGACCAGACTGAAGACTAAATTGCTCTCTGAACCAGTTCTGATGGATCATGTTGTTGGGAACAGTCTCATGAGCAACCTGGGCTAAAATCCACTGAAGTCAATCAGAACTCAGTCCATCATAAATATATTATTTTAGTTTCTTGATTGGTGACTGTGCATGCATACAGTGGTCACAAACTGCGCCCCCCCGGCTTTAAAGGCAACATCTGGAAGGTAAAAAACAGCAGTTGTATCCAATGTGCTGTTATACAAATACAATTAGTGTATGGGTAGGCTACTCCAATTTCATTGGCCCTCTGGTTCACTTGTTTCCTTAAAAAAAGCATGCTAGAAAGTGGAAACCAATGTAAAAAATATTGTGGCCGTTATGAAGGGAACTCTCAGTATATCAAAACAAGAAATCCCATTCTGTTTTTAGGTATATTTATAAATAAGTAAATAGAAATTATACACGTCTTTGGAATTTTCTTTTCTGTTTGAGCTTCATTCTGTGATCAGCTTTACTTATTGAGTGGGTGTGGGTGATTAGCAAATTCACATGCATTTTCTACAGACTACTAGAAGAATATTTCAGATAGCCACTGCTTCAGAGCTGCCTTTACAATTCATTACTAATCCTGCTGTAAGATTTCATTAAGCTTCAGAAAATACCTTTCAGTGTGTTTCTCTTCAGCTCCCAGCTGGCTGTGAAAGAAGAGCAAAAGAAACCATCACAAGCTTTTTGTTAGTCATGAGAGAAGTTATTTTATAAATTTAACCCAAACTGATGAGTTTGGTGCACAAGGGAAATTATTTCTCCTTTGAATATTGTTGCAGTCATTTCTTTCCCATCTGATCTCTGCTACAAAGGTTGAGGTCCCTTCTTTCAGCTGAACCTTATGGGGGATAAAATGATATGCAAAGACAGCTCAGATGTTAAGCTTTTCAAGCTAAAAAGTTATTCTGGTAGAAAAAATACTTAACCAATACAGACTGGCTCAATTGATTAAAAAGTCAGAGGTAGTAGCATTACGCACATATACACACACAGAGAGAGCATGAAAAAATCAATGCTGTATTTACTGACTTTTTCTTCCGTTATTATTGTTGTTTGTTAATTTCACCACAATTTTTCTGTCTTCCTTTTTCACACTGTGTCCTTCTCATAACTCTCCTTGAGGATGTACTCTCTTATTGCTTGTTTCTGGCTGTCTGGTCATTACATTTCTCCGCTGACTATCCTCTGGAAAGCAGAAGGTCAGAGGAGAAGCCCGCAGACACTCCTGGGCTTTTCTGACAGGGAACTATATTTTGAGATTAAGCTCTATGTAAGGTCTCAAAACCAATTCTTTAATTTCAGCTTCACTTGCTAAAAGTACTAGATTTGCCCTAAATGTATATTTTCTCTTTTTTTCCCCCGCTCATAATGATGATTTATGCTTCAGGCAACACATTCTATTCCAAGAATGAAGTACATGAATTTGACTTCCTTTCTCTAATACAAGTACTCAGGAATAGGCATATTAAAGAAAATCCAACCAAATCAACACTCCAATTTACGTGCTTTTCCCAGAGAAGAGGGTAAGAAAGCAAAGCACCATGAGAGACATTGTCTATATTTTTAATGCAAAGGACTGTGTTCAGAGCATACTGTGCTATGTAGTGTGCTATATGGTATGTACTGTGCTGTTATATATATATACACACAGGAGAAATTCAGGTAACTAATAGCAATATATTCTCCTGGGATACTGATGTGAGAGATACTATTATTCCCATTTTGCATCTGGAGAAATTACAAACTAAAAGGTTACATATGGCAGCTGTAGTAAATGCAGGACTCGTTCCCTGCTGTCTGAGCAATAGCATATTGATTTTTTTAGCTTTTGAACCTATCAAACTAGTGACTAATCCTGCCTTTTCAATGAATGAAGTCATAGCCATTAGTGGACAAATCAGTTGCTGATAATTTTGTTTCTTAATTTGAAAAATTAAAAACTTGATTATTAAATAATACCATTTATTTCAATGTCTACACACTCACTACTTTCCTTCCGTGGTCTGTCATATGATCCTTTGAGTCTGAGCAGTGTTAATCCCAAAGCTCTACCACAGATAATCCCTTAAGAAGATTTCTGCAGTGTGCTATTTAATTAACAGTGATGTCTAATATATTATTATTGTATTTCCTGTATTTCGTTAAGAATTAAAAACCTCTAAAATAAGGACAGGCCTGCATGGGCAGATGCAGACACCCAACAGCAGGAAGAAATATGGATTCTCAGGGCTTCTTAAAGAACATTTCTTGGGGTGATAGTATCTCTAGACTTTTATTGTTCAATCTCTTTTCACCTTTCTACATCTCTCACATTCAGCACCTGCGCAATCCCCTCGAAAATCCGTCAGCCCGAAAGGTTAAGGGTTTGGTTTCAAGAGCCAAAAAGGAAAAAGAAGGTGTGGGAAGTAAATTACTAGAGATTCACCACCACCAGGAGCTAAGCAATTAAGAGAGCACAAGTGACAGGAAAAACAGACACGAAGAGCTGTGAGGAAAATTAACAAAGGTCAGGGAGCTTTTTAAGCCTGGAGAAGAGGTTTCCTGAGATCTGAATGCATCAGCATGACCTTTCGGTCCCATGCTCTGCCTATGCTTTTCCAGTCTTCAGTCCTGACACCTACAGGAATGAAACAGCAGGTCCAAGCACCCTTCTTTTGATGTCAGTGATTGCCACTGACTTTGGTAAGGATAATCCTGGTTTTCTGCACCGATGAGGGAAGGGAAGGTTGAGTCACCAAGGACTGATACTGTAGGGACAAGTGACACTGTAGAGATTTTGGAGAGAGGGTGGTTCCTTGCAATCCATGAAATACGGACAAGTGGCAGGAAGACAAGGC
This sequence comes from Dromaius novaehollandiae, assembly GCF_036370855.1. Classification (NCBI taxonomy): domain Eukaryota; kingdom Metazoa; phylum Chordata; class Aves; order Casuariiformes; family Dromaiidae; genus Dromaius; species Dromaius novaehollandiae. The sequence goes on along the minus strand of NC_088099.1, from coordinate 167,741,517 downwards.
CTCAGGCACTTTCTCCTCCTCTTTTAAACTTTTTTCTGAGGATACAGCATGTGTGCCCTTTTATAGAAGAACACATCCTGACTCTGTGAAGAAAGGTCACGTTATGTAGAGGTGCAAGACTCCTTTCATCACTTCATCTCAACCTACGGTAGATGACCAAACAAGGTCAGGTGAAAGGTGTCCCAGGAGTGCTTCTTCTCCTCTGCTGACCATAAAGCAAGTCTGAAGTGATAGGCTGAGATGTAGATATCTGCCCTCTAGTAGGTGAGATGAATCCTGTCCTGCATGTCTGAGTACAGTTGAGCACAGTAGATCCCTCACCCCAGCTAAGGTCATTCAGTACTATCACATTGCAGATAATAATGGCTTGGTTTTGGTTCTCCCTTAGCAAATGACTAACCTGCTTTCCCTGGAAGGCCAGGATGAATTAATGTCAGTTAATACTCCAGAGGGCTGGGGAGAAGATAAGATGAAGAAGTAATGAGCAGCTGGACAGGAGTCAATATTAGGGACAGAAAATAGTATAACGGGATGGTGCTGGACTCCAAACCCTCTGCAGTCCTTTGTAAAGGCACAGCAGTGCACTGTCTCTTTGCTTTTCCTGTCCTGGAGCTCTCATCAGGACAGGAATATTCATATGTCATATACTATTCAATGTTTCCCAGCTCCCAGAATACAGCAGCCTTTCTTTCATCACAGTTCTTTCAATTTAAACTTAGGAGGAAAAAGAATTCATGCAACTCCCTCCCCGCAAAAAATCTACAGTTGTCTGTTAGGTCCAGGTTGAAGGGGTGAGGCTATGATTAGCTTTATACATAGAACATGCTGATGCAGCCCTTCTGGCTGCTGCCCATGTATGGGCCCTTTTGCATATTGAGAAAATAGTTTCCTGATACATTCCTCGAAATGGATGGGTTTTGCTTTCAGTCACCACAGAAGAAGTAGAAGGTCCACACAACACTTCCTTTAGCTCCTTTAGAAATCCACCAAGACTGTTAAACATCTTAGGTCCGTGACACTCTGTGGTTTCATGCTATTCTTTAAAACACCAGTCGTAAGTAGTCTTAGATTTTGGAAAACACATTCCTCCTTCTCCACGTAATTCTTTCTTGGGAAAGGCTCATATTGATACAGCAAGGGATTGGCTTTCCTGCATCTACCTTGACTCCTCAGTTAGGCTGGAGGAGGCTCACATACATCTCAGCTGGCGGTGCCCTTTTGGAGAGGTGGTATTGCCATGAGGCAGACCAAGAGCTTGCATCATTAGTCTTTCAGCATCCATGTGCTCTGCTGCATTAACCCCATTAAACAGCCATGCTCAGTCCAGCTCCTGGCTTGTTAAGCAGTGTGATTGAGTCACGTTGTAGAGGAACAAGACTCTGTTGTTGTCAGCTGAATGGCTTTTCTGAAGGTCTGAAGATCTTGCCTGTGAGATCAGGAGTGCTGGAACAGCTGGACTGGACAACATCTAACCAGCTTGTTAACTTCTGTCTAGCAACGGGGTCAGACCTATCTTTTATGAAGTAGCTAGTTCTGCCTTTTACCGTATTTCAGGCTCATACTTTTTCGATGTCAGTTTAAATTCTTAACTGTCTTTGTCACTGGCTTTCTTAGCTGGTACAAGAATTTACTTTATGGAAAATTAGGGTCCTGCCTGCCTGACTATATGGTCATTTTGATTTTAAAATCAACAGGAAATTCTTAAAAAAACCCAAGAATAAATCAAAAGGGAGGTGAATAAAAATAAAGGATTTCGAGAGCAAAGACCTTTATAGCTCCAAGATAGTGTATTTATACATTGCAGAAAGAAATGGACTCAAAAGTTTTTTGATAATTATTTCCTCGCTCCTAGAGGGGCAAAAAGAAGGAAGACATCTTCAGCTCTGTCCACAAGTGGAGAAGAAGCAAGATGCATTTCCTGATTTTCTGATATTGGAAAGAGACCGAGTACCAGTGTTACAAATTTTGTCAAAGGAGAGGGCTGGGATAAGCAATGTGGAGAATGAGCAGGGCAATGCAGAGACATAAAGCCACAAATCACTTTGGAGATGTTCAAGGAAAAAGAAACCTGCTCCTAGACTGACAGAACAACTGCTTGCGTTGTGTTATTGACGCAATGTCTCTTAATTTTGAGCTGTAGAAATATGAGGTGCTTTCTACCTTAAGTGGCTTGGGTTTTGAAACAGATCCCTCAGCACATTCTGTTCTGGAAAGTTGTTTTTCTCAGTCTGCAGATGCTGATGAATCCCTCTGCCTCCCCACAGTCTCTTTCCTCTAATTTTTGTTTGTTTACCTGTTTATCTGGGATTCATCTTCAGTAAAAGCATCACTTCCGATATCATATTAATCACCACCTGCGAACGCAGCAGGCAGGCATTCATCTGCTAAGATCCTAGACTGAGGGAAATCTTCCTTCCTCAGAGCTGGTGCATTCCTGGAAGCATCTCACATTTTGATGAACTGGTGTTGCATAATTTAAAAACAAAACAAAGCAAAAATGACATAAGAATTTTCCCAATTGGCCCACGGGAGCTGGATCACATCTACCAATGGCATGACATATGATGGTGCCACCAGGGGAGCATTCTGGCTGGGTATTCCCTCACTGTCCTACTAGGAGCCTGTTAAAATGCCCATTTCTCTCCAGTAGGTACACAGTTACTGATCTGCATGAAGACAGATAACGCCTTTAACAACCTGATCTCCTGTTAAAGTCAGCCAGCTTTGAGCAAAGAGTTGGACTAGAGACCTCCACAGGTCCCCTCCTGCCTACTGTATGTCCACATATGCTAGACATAACAGGGATGCTTGCATTTATTTGAGATATAAACACAAACAGTATGTTTTGGCCTTATATTCAAGCCCAACCTCCAATTTTATGTATATATTTACTTCTCCTGTGTCTCTCCCCTCCCCATCTAATCTTCAGAAGCATTGGGAACCAGTGCCCAGTTTACATGGGAAGATGCTTTTGCTCTTCTGCACAGGCTGTAACTTTCTTCCCTCCCTTGGTTGCAAGCTGGATTTTTTCTGGTGTTTTCAACTGAAGAGCAGCTGGACATAGCCAGAGTGGGAACTTAACAGCTTTGATTCTTTATTGCAGGCACTTTTTGAGAAAAGACTCACCTGATGACAAACTCCAAGGTTTGTCCATCTCAAAGTGAACTGGCTGTACTTGAGGTGATGTGTCCATCAGTAATTTGTTCTTTTATGTTTTTCCTTCTGCTTCTATCGATGGGGAATGTTAAATTTTCTTTTTTTTATTATTTTTTTAATGACTCATCCTCTGTAGGTGTGAAAAGGAGCATTATGCACTGCTGGGAGATATAATTTGTGACTCATGTAACTGTGGGCTATATGCTTTTGGAGTGATAATTAAAAGGAGGGGGTTGGAGCTGCCCGGGGGCTAGGTAAGTAAGAGGTGGAATAAAGAGCCTTATCCTTCCATTCAGCAACTGACTGATAGAGTGAAGAAAGGCTGAACATGTAAGAATGCTGGTTGAACTAAAGGTAGGCTTCTCACTGGGCTTGCTGCACTCTATCTAGAATGCCTATTTACATGCACCAATTAAATCTACAGGTCCAGCAATCACTAGAGCTGTATGAAAAGGGTTTGATGTGGGAGAAAGGGACTAGGTTTCCAGTAAAACTCTTTCAGTTGTTCTCCAGACCTGAAACTAAGTCAGGGGCTGACTTGAACCCAGACCTCCTATTCTCAGCAAAATCAGCTGGTGGTGTGAATATCAATTAGTTTGCTCTAGGCCCAATATGTTCAAGGTCTCTGCTCAGATAGGAACTATAAATATAATTTGCTCAGCTTGGTGATACAGGGAAGCTTTCTCTTTTCCTGGTGGTCTTTTTTCGTGTAAAAAATTCAGACCTAGGGAGTTCATAGCAGATATTCACAGTGACTGAAATTCACGGATCACACAGAGCCTGCAGAAATATCTCCAAGCCCTGTTGGCTACTGTTAATTGTTTTTTCCCAGGAAGAAAGACAGAAGTAAAAGTATGCATTTCTATCTCTTCCTGTTAAGTTCGATATTGTTCTTCACATCGTTCAGTTCTTTGACAAGTCTGCTTATCTGTGGTGTGGCCCAGGGATTTTCTCAAATTACTCACCTACAAGGAAACCACCTTTGGTAAGGGAAGTGTGGCCCATCTTGCCATGGACGATACTGGAATGCTGGGATTTGGATGCTTTATTGGCATCTGGGAAATCTGGAATTTGTTCCTTGCTCTGTTACAGACATTCTGTGTAATCTTAAACACTGCTGAAGGTGAGATTCACATCACTAATCTGATGATTAAATGGGTTTATGACTGCAGCTAACGCAGCTCGTCTCAACTATTTGTTTAGGCTTCCTCTGTAGATAGATCATGGGGAAGATTAGGCACTTCTAGGATGTGATACTTTTGGTCTAATCCATAACATTATTGAGCCTAACACAGTGACAACTGTGCCTGGGCCAGTCTGAATTTGTAAGTCCAGCTACATACTCCAGCGTAACACTTCATGAAGATATCAGCTTGACCTCAGGAAGCAAATAACCATGCTAGCATGACAGTCTTCTGAGGTAATCACATCTTTGACCACAGTTGGCCATCTCTGGCTTCATGTTGATGTTACTTTACCGCTTTAGGTTCCACAACTCACATGGTCTCATATTCAATGGATGTAGACACAGGTGCTACATGGAAGTTGCTCAGATATAGGTGGAAGTTCAGGGCTCATGGCTGAAAACTCTAAGCTAGGGAGAAAATACTTAATGGCTTTAGAGAACTCTGGAGAGTCAAGAGGGCCTAAAGAAAGAACTCGAACACAGACAGAGCTTTTCTCCAGTTTCAGCTTTCCATTCCTCATTACAAACCCTTGGATCATCTAAATGTTGTTTCTCTTTCTGTCATCTGTGCATAGGCCATCAACGGGAACCAAACCCAAAAACTTTCAGCTCAAAAATACAAGCATCTCCCACCTGAATGTTTGATCTTGACCTATCAGAAAAGACTCTTTGCTATCACAAGAAAAAACATTTGGATAAAAAGACAAGGCACCTCTAATTCATACTTTTATTTCAAACCAAAAACAGCTGAAAGAGTCTTAGGTCCCACTATGCTGTTTACAGGTCAAGGTACACTGTTGTTTTGGGGATTTACAACCTTTTGTAAGAAAGTCTTACACCATTATGGAGTTCTGGGTTTTCTGTAGTTCAAGGAGTGTGACCTTTTCTTGAGATAACATCCAATATTACACTGTTGCCCGCATTTTGGGAGGAATTAGTCTTGATGACTTATACCTGGGAACAGAACTCTTCTTTCACCTGCATGGGGCAAACAATAAGAAAGTCAGTGAAGTAGAAGAACCCAAGCCAGCCAAGTAATCTAATTATTATTGAAGATCTTTTAATCTAATATGAAAATTCCTGGCTCTCCTGTACCTCCATTAAAAAAAAAAAGAAAGAAGAACCCAAAACACATTGACTTTCAGTGCAAGCAGATGAAGTCTACGTCAGTAAGTATATCACAGAGGAGAACAACTAATTCTCTGATCAGAGCATCAGCTCAGAAAAATGTTTCAAGCTCATTTTAATGTCTCAGCATACTGAAGAATGCATTAAAGCTTTGAATTAATACTTGGCTTGGGCTTTGAAAGCAGCTTGAGATACCCAGCTCAGATACCATGATGACAAGTGTGGTTTAAAAAACCTAGCAAGAGATGAGATACGCGGGTAGAACCTTCTAACGTTGCTTGAATTTGGCTGCTCATCACCTTCACTATAAAAAGCTCAAGAGGAAAGAGTGGATTTTCTTTCTGCTTGATAGGATGTACTCCAGTAAAAATTTCTGATGATGTTAAGGTTATTGGAAAGGATTTGAATGGTAGGTGTTGCTATACCCCCATAAAGGTAGGCAGTCTCTCTCTCGTATGACATGCATGATGGCATAGGTGCATACACATGCACACATGTGTAGTTTAACACAGATAATTTGCATTCTAGTGGTTCTTCAGACTACGAGACTCTTCAGCAAATTACTGTGTTAAAAGTGAATTGCACATTGGGTGAGCTTTGATAATTTTTTCTCTGTATACTTGGGGAGGAGGGGAGGATATCTTACCATCCATGAGCAGTGGCTCATCACGGATTAATATATTTGGTTGCCATAAATGCAGGCTTCTGTCCCAGAGCAAGTCACCACCTCTAAAATTCCTTCTCTGTTTGTTTGCTGGGAATGATCTTTGGCCTGTACTAACTCCTGGCCCATGACTGAGAAATGCATAGGAGAATAAGCTTTTGGCATGGGCTATTCTAACAACTGAACGGTGTGGAAGCCAGTGACTGGGGCTGCTCGTACACTGTGTAATTTACTAACATAGATATATCTACAGGGTTTGACCATTTTTTTAGTGATGGGATTTGACTCCACATCATCCATCCATCATGGGAGATCTGTACCCCTCTAAGTTGCAGGATATGGGGCAGAAGAGTCATCTCAGCTTTCTGTGTTCCTACTGCTCCTTTAATCCCACCGTGCTTGGAGAGGAACCTCACAGCTCTCCCAGATGCTGGATCCAGAGGGAAAGTGCATGCATGTGGCAAAAGAGAACCTCTCTCTCTATAAAAAGCAGTGTCTCGAGAAATGGGGCTGAATAAAGCTGCTGTGGAAAAGTTAAAAACAAAGCAAAACAAAACATTTGCTCCTGTGTCTGTATCAAGGCCTCAGCTTTAACCTGCCAGGAAAAAGCCCATTCTCCCACACTGGCTACAATTATATTTTCATTTGTCCTGACTCATTTCTGACCTGTTCTTGCTTAATGTGAAGTTAGTGTGGTGAAAAATAGATAAGCCATATTAGAGTGGCTTTTCCCTGCTTCTTCTCCAGAGAATGCGTTAACTCTTAACACTGCTGCCTTCCACCTGAAATGCCTGTAATCCACCACCCCCTCTGATGACTTCTCCATAATAACCATGTCTTGTTCACTCTGTGGCTCTTTGATCAGCAGCTGTTTGGGAGGGGACCTGTAATTCTTTGATCCTTTTCATTTCGAGCAATTTTTTTATGGTAATTCTTTCTGGCACGCATCAGGGGAGAGCTGCAATCTCTCTAGTCCAGCATCCTTTGCCTACGTCGGTGCTTTAGAGGAAGGTGGAAGGTACCTAGCTGAGGGATAAGCTGTCCTCTGATAAACTTTTCTCTGGATTCCTGTGCTTACAATCTGCCTCACTCCATGATCCTGGAACTCCTTACAGGACAGTTAGACACTTTCTAAGCTTGTTTGCAGTACTTCTAGGTGTTCTAGAGAACCAATTTAATGTCCAGACCTTTTCTTGTTTAAGCTTCTGATGCCACTCAGCTATTTTTGTCACACCTGGAAAAAGGTGGAATTACTGGGAAAAGTATCTAGCATCCTGTTATAAACTGTGGGGAAAAGGTGGCCTAGGAGAAAAAAGAGATAACATATATTTAAGGCAAGAAGAGGCATGGATGCTTTAGAAAAGGAGGGGAGCACTTGCTGAGAAATCATCACTAAGATCTTAGTTAGCACATAATTTATCCGTGCCTCATCTTTCCCATGTGAAAAATACGCTAATTGTGCAAACTTCTTAGAATTTTTGAGAGTTAGACAAGAATAATCTCATTAAAAATTTAAACAGCATACTAATTATTGCTACTATGGAAGAAGACATGCATCATATACCAGCAATACATTAAAGTTAAAATGAAACTCAGAATTCTGATAGATTTTTCCCAAGGAGAGTCTTCCTTAGAAATCCTGTTTTATAGAAGTGCATTTTAACATCCATTCCTGTTCTGATTTACAGCAAAACCTCTTCTTAAAGTGTTGACATTCCTCACAAAACAGAATTTTGATGTTTCAACCAAGTCTAATAATAGCACTTACATTACTTTGAATGGGGTATGAGGATAAATATTCTAATAAATAGAACATACTGTGTCAGTCCCATCATAGGGGCCAGAAAAATATCTAAAACAAGCAGACTTTTATAACAGCACGATGATGATGAATTTAGCCCTTTTCATCTTCCCAATGCACACAGGCCCAGATTCAACCCACCTGATTTTAAGCACCGAAATGAAGTAACCAACATTATGGGCCTATTCAGCTTCAGTCAATGAATGATGAGTGCCTTCCAGGGACAATTCAGCTCATAGGTGTCCTGACTTGCCATCTGGAGGTCCCTGTTTCTCATTTTCAATTTCAGCAAGACTAGCATAAATGTTGGTGCTAAGAGCCTACATTTGGACAGGATGGGTGTAAATCTCTGCCTGCCACCACTCAGACATGAATCAGCTGCTCTCTAACTTATGAATAATACTGCAGCCATTTGCTGATAACCATGCAGACTTCTTAGGGGTTGAAGTTGGTTTAGGTAATAGTTTGCCTTGGCTTCCTAGCAGATTGGTCATTACTGTGATTGATACTGATATCACATCATCAGAGCTAACTTAGCTAGGCTATTAAAACTAATTGCTGGTCAGGCTGAGCCAGAAACAATTAGCAAGAGACACTGATCGTGTCAGAGGGGATTTATCCTTCTCTCTGCTCAAAAGACATCACAGCTTTCAATTCTTTTGGCACCTTGTTTGAGAGACAGCCAAACCGAAGGCTGGGCAAAGAACTTAAGGTGATCCAGCATAATAATAGAGTCAAATGAGCAAACAGGTTATGTCTGTCCATATTTATTTAGTTAATTTCATTCTTCACTAGAATTTTGGACTGGGAGAGAATGCTGGGAAAAGAGATAATTGTTAAACAGAGGTGTGAAATGTAGAAGGGAAGGGACTGTTTGGGAATACTTAGGTAATGTCTTGGAGGAGTGGAGTGTCCATACGGCTTCGTAAAGATTTGGTCTGATGAGCTCATAGGGAGTAACTGGGAAAAAAATCACATTGCGTCCTACCAAGAAATTTCTGTCAGAAAAAGGGGGATTTCCTGGAGAAACTTTTCCATATCAGTTCTAAAATGACCCTACAGCGATGCAGTTGGTGATGGAATGGCAGATTTTTCCCAGCTGGATACAATATTGAGGCCTTGACCAATTGCAGATACTACAAGATCATATTATACTTTTCCCAGCACATTAGGTGTATTAGCCACGAGACAGCTGCTAAATTCAATCTAGGGCTACTACCTTTTGCCTATATTTGAATTTTGCGGCACTCCACAGTAAAACCAGGAAAAATTGTTGGTCTGACCTCTGGAGCAGGTTCATCTGCCGTTAGAGGTGGAAAGTCTTTCATGCACAAAAGCTGTTCTACGACGGCACATTAAGAATGTAGAAATAGTATCGGTGTCCTGGTGGGCTACATCTGGTGCCCTGCTGGCAAGGGCAACCATGACTCCAAATCCCTTTTTGAATAAACAAGCTTCCTCTTTAACATAAATAGTGTTTGCCCCTATTTCTACAAATGTAAGGCTGTTCTAATCAGCTGAAACCTCCTTCTAATTTCTTTCCTGCATTTATTCATGGTTAATTTACATCTATTTGTTCTTGTGCCAGTAATGTCCTTTAGTTCAAATAGTTCTTCTCCTTCCTTGGCGCTCCCCTTCCCAGTGTATTTAGACAGCGGTCACATTCACGCTCAGCTGTTGTTTTGTTCAGCTACATGAACTCAGCTCACCTAGTCCTCTTTCATTAAACAGAAGTTACCCTTTCCCCAGTAACCCTCATAGCCTTCGTTGCACATAGTCATGCTGGAATTTGTTCTTTGTGAATGTGGCTGGTGGGAGCTGCACATGATGTTCCGCATAAGGTTGTACTTGAGCCTTGAAAAAATTACACTCATTCTTTATCTCCTTCAAATATATCTTATAGATTGCTTCCTAGGGCTGCATTTGTCACATTACTCTGACTAACTGTGAGTAACTACAGTGGAAGCATCTATTTTGGAGCAAGTTACTCTAGCCTCCCTTAACTCAAAAGAGGGTGAGTCAATAAAGTCAGCAGAGTTTAAGGTGCTATTTATTCTTCCCATCTAGAAGACATTAGCATTTGTTCAAATTATTCACGTTCTTAACACTATCAATATATTAAGTAGATCTTTATTGACTAATAAGAGAACTTGGAGTGATTGGCTCAGGTGTGACCACCTGTTTTGCAGACACCTAATTTTAGGTGAGGGAGATTTCACCCCACTGAGTTGGATTAACTCAGAACTTTCTTCTCCGCCTTTTCCAGGTGGCTATCTCTGTCCCTAGCACACATGTTCTTGCCGCTGGTCCTTGCAGTTCCTGCTGCTAAATTTCATCCTGTTTCAAATACTGTGGCCCTCAAGGTCACTTGATTCTCTCTTTGCAATAGCTTGATCCTTCTCACCAGGGAAAATGCCTTCTAAATTTATGTGTTAAGCTAAAAACTCTTCTGCTTTTTGCTTCATCATCATTAATGATAATATTCGGTAAATTTGATCCCAGGACTTTGAGTGAATTCACTAGTAACCCTTTTCCAGCCTAATACTTCTCTGACAGTATTATTTTTCTTCCATTCTGGCCTCCTACCTTTTATGCTACTTGTATTAGTCTTGACCTCCTGGGATAAACAGCTAAAGGGAGGGTCTGCCTTCCTTAGTGGTAATACGTTTACGCCATTTTAAACTGCTTGAGGAACTGCACTGGAAAACTCAGACACAATTTAAGCTGCAAGTGCAATGTCCAGTCACAGATTTTGCTCTCTGTGTCTCTGATCCCTCTCTTTCTCCTTCTTTACTCATTTCCTTATTGTCTCAGTGCAGTCCAGAAGGGAGAATGCAGTGTCCTGGCATGGAGCTTTTTGACCTGTTACAGGCTGGAGATCAAATGAAATGAGAATGATAGCAGAACAACAACATTTGGGGCTGGAAGAGAGCTCTGGAAGTCTGGTCCAACTGTCCGCTCAGTATATGGCCAGCTTGAAGTTACTTTTAACTTGGACGTCAGAACTGGTTGCTCAGGATCTTATCTAGTCGAGTTTTGAATATCTGCAAGGATGAAGATCACACCATATCTCTAGGCACCTGCTCCAATGTTTGCCCACCCTTATGGTGAATTTTTTTCCATAATACCAAACGAGAATTTCCCCTTTTGGAGCTTCTGGCTGTGGCTGTTTGTCCCTTTGCTCCCCACCTCCAAGAAAAGCCTGTCTCTCTTTGTCTTCCATTTAAGCTCCCATGAGGTAGTGAAAGGCAGCGATTGATGGTTCTTTCTAGGCCTGGCATGTATTAATATACTTTAAGTACTGGTGTGGAAGGGTAGAGACCAATGCTTATGGAGGGAGGGCTTCTGTAGAGCTGTGGACCAGAAACATAGCTTGAACATTACCTGTGAATTTCTTGGTCTGTGTAAAAGACTTCATGTCCATGTCAAAGTCCTGATGCTGCTTACATGCTTCACTTACATTGCTTTAAATCTGAAGCATCACAACTCCCATCCACAGCTGGCTTGATCCAAAGCTGTCTGCAATCAGGAGGAGACTAAGCAGTGGTTGGCAAACAGGACTTTGGTTATTCACACCATGGTTATTCACACACCTCATTTTAGGGAAAGATAAAATAAGGACATCCAAAACTGGTATATTTCTGAGACACTACAGCTCAAAGAAGAAAGACTGTGATTTGGAACAGAATTTTTTTTTTTAAATTCATCCTCTGGTAAAAATTTCTTTTTAGCAGTATAAATTATTCCTTCTTTAGAAAATCCTGAATTAAAAAAATGCATATTTTTTCTTCCTTCTTCTCTATTTTCCTGTCTTTTTTCCCTCATTGTTTTCTTCATTTTCTTCCTAGAAGAAGGATACAAACAGAAAATAAAGGTGGGAAAGAGAGAAAAAAATAAAAACCTTCTATTTTTAATTGAATTTGAGAAAAGGGAATTCTGTGTAAGTTATCCTTTCTATAAAAGAAACAAGAACAGCTTTAGGACTTCCTCATGAAAAATAATTTTCCTATCAGCAGCAGAGTCAGTGTGGCTGTCTGCTACAGACAGACCAACTCTTATTTCCAGCTGCACCTTTTTTCCTTAAATTTTTGATATAGGGCCTTTACTTTTTATAGGTGCTCTGTTTTGTATTTGTGTTCTCTTGATCATGAGAGGCACCTTTACTCTTCCAGCTCAAGGCCAAGCTCTGAGGTAGGCAACAGGGAGAAAACTCTGAAAAAGGAGGGAAGACGATTCAGAAATGATGGAAACAAGTTTACTTCTAATATATGGAATAATTTTTTTTATTATTTTGTTTATTTCACTGCTATTCTTTTTAATTAGAGTGCCAATTGATTTTCCATTGTCAAGAATAACTAGGTTCCAATCAGCAGAGAGCATGGAATATTAAGCAGACTTAATTTTTTTATATGGAACACATAATAGGGTTAATATTAAAATGTCATCAGTCTCACAGAGATATATAATAAGCATGAAATGAACATTTTTTTTTATTCCTCTCCCTTTGCATATCCAATTTAAATTACAAATGTTCTTGATAAAAATTGCACAGACTAATTCTGATATCACAGACAATTATTTCCACTTTGGTGAGAAAAGAAAAAAATAACTCAATTTTTTTGGAGAGAAGTTTGAAAGGAAGTGTGATGGGTTGGAAACATCCCCATCATCATGGGTCCGTCATGAGGGGCAGTTTTGAAAGACTGCATACTCTTCCCTGTGAAAGGGCTTCTTTCTCTGGGGAGACAATCCAGATTAATTTATCTTCTTCAATTCTTCATGTAGATACCTGTATCATGGAATAAAACAGCCTTGTTTCAAACAAATTTAATCCATTTCAGAGACTCATTTGTTATATGACTTATTTACTCTGGAACAATAGCATCCACAAAGTGTGTTAACGAAGAGTGATTTTCTCTGTATTAAATTAACATCCTGACTCCGTCTAAATAAACTTTGATGTGTAGATTCTGTATGCTATGGATGAACTTTGCTGTACCTTTCCTAATGCAAAGAGATGCATTTCATTTCAGCTTGATGGGTTTCTGAAAACCCATGGCAACGGGGTTACTTGAGGTCTGCTACACTGAGAGTGGTATCGTCACTATGCAGAGATGAAGTAGTACTACTTCTTATGTAGATATGGTTGTACCTATAGAGAAGTACTTATACCCACACAGGTAGGGCCTGCAAAGCAGGGAGAAAACCAGGACAAGAAGCTAATGAACCGGTATGAACTCTTTCCTACAGGCTGTCCGCAGTTATCATTTTGCATTTAAAAAAATACATGCTCAGTTGTAATAATTATACCTATAATTAAAGTAGGTATTAGATGATCATTTCTTCATGGCAGGGTCCGTCTTTTTATTAGCTGATCATATAAGCTAATTTATATATGCTTATTATGTAGCACCCAGAACAGTAAGGGAACTGATTCATAACTAGCTACTGCAACAAATAAAAGCTATTAAAAGACTTTGTGGTAGCAGACCTGATAATCCCAAACCATCCAAAGGGTGGAACAATTCATGGCACATGAGGAGACCTGGAAGTGATTTCTGTTGCTTCTTTTTCTGGGTGTGTTCCTCCTCCCTTCTAGGCCTCAGTTTGGTTGTAAAGGGAGACAAGATGCCACCTAAGGTGGGTTTCATCTCATCTAACTTTAGTTGTTGATAGTGTAGAGTTCTTTATCTGAGACTCTTACTCTTGTCATAAGAGAATTATTTAGGAGAGCTGGTGGAGTTTAGGGCATGACTCAGTCAACCAAAGGCAGTGACATGCCTGAAATGCCATTGACTCCTCTGTTGGTGTATTCTGTGGCTGCACATGGGAGTCTAGACTGCACCAAGGCTCTCCAGGGTGAAGAGCACGAGCTTTTCCCCAGGAACGCATGGGTCAATACAGGACTGTGGTTAGGACGCTGAGAAAAACAGGAATAATCATACTGACTTGAAACTTTACTCATCCAAGAGAGACACAAAAATTCTCTTACGTGAATGTGTCCCAGCCCTTGGGGAGCAGAGCTGACAGCAAGGGAGAGAAGTGAGCAGAAAAGGGCATCAGATCTGACCAGGAAGGAAGTTAAGGCTGATAGATATCCCTTGAAAGCATCTGCCAGGTAGAGACAGCTCACTGCCATCAATCACTTGAGTGGGCTGCTGTCCTCAGCCCACACGACTGTGTCACTGTGCCTTCTTGTTGGAGGATGACGTTTTTGTGCCTTTGAATTTCCTATTTATCCAACTTGCGTTTCTCTATGTTTGAAAGAAACATGCAGTCCTCCTCTGCTTGTTTTACCTTGGAAGCTCTCAGAGGAGGCGGATCTGGAGTTATCTGCAACCCTACATCAAAAAAGAGGAAATCCTCTCTTCACTTCCTTCTCAGCAAGATAATACAGGACTGTGCATTTCATTGTAACCTCTATTGCTCTGTCAGTCCAATTCCAAATGATTATTTATAATGGATTTCTGAAGAGATCAGTTTTTTGACCGTTTGCTATCAAACATTTTCCTCCAATTACTGACGAGGAGTAAAACATAACTAACAAGTTTTATCACTGTCATGAAGCTTGGATGAATCTAAATTAGATGGATGGGATTGGTAGTATGGTGAGACATGGATCACTTCATAAACTGTGTTCAGACAAATAACATATGTTTCAATTAAGCCAAATGTTAACATACATCTAAGAGCAAATAAGGCAGATCGGTCATCCATCAGGGGCTGACTCCATTCTACAAATTAACATATAGAGTGGATTGATTCTTTTTAGGGCTTACATAAAGCAGTAACTCTGAAAAAGACTCATGGCAGATAATCAGCCAAATATGAGCTCTTACTTCAATACAGGAGCCAAAAAGGGCTAATGTGATTCCTTGAGGCATAAACATGGGTCCTCAAATTGGACGAGGTTGTGTTAATTCTGCATTTGTCACTGGCGAGATTATGGCCTGGGCTACACTGGAAAAAAGTAGATGAATTGGAGATGGTTCAAAGAAAGGCTATAAGAGTCATTAATGGATTGGATTTGACTTAAAATGAAAAGAACAGAGCCTGCTTATCAGAGAGAAGGTCAAGAAACTGCTTGATCACTGTCTACAGGAATTTACATTAGGAACAGGCTATTCAGTCTAGTCAACAAAGGTATAACAGGATCTATCTGAAGTTGGATAAATTCAAAGAAGAAATCTGATTTTTTTTTTAACACTAAGGATAATCAACTAATAGATTTTTTTTTAAGTGTTACTGAGAATTGTTCATCACTGGCAATTTCTAAATCAGGACAGGATGCTGCTTAGGACTGTGTTAAAATTCAAACAGGTATCAACTTCATGACATCTTTTGGAGATCAGGCTGGCCACAAAAGCTATGCACTGAAGCACAGTGAACTTTGACTATTCCTATGGAGAGCTTACATGGAAATGTAAGAGTTGATATGTATCATAAATTTTTCAGTCCAGAATGGACCATTACGGTTTGTGTCATCTGATCACCATAACACAAGACAGAGGATCTTACCCATCAATGTTAGCTCTGGATCCAGCAACTCCCGGATGAACTGAAGAATACTGGTAGAAAGAAAGTCAGCCAATATTATATGTAAGGTGTCCTGCAATGAAGAACACACTATGGCCTCTATTAGACAATTACCATGTTGAGTTATCTGACCTGTTGAAATGATTTTGAAATGATTCCCCTCCTTCCCCCCATTTGAATATGTTTGTTTTCAACTTCCTGCCTTTAAATCTTGATAGTAGGTATCTGATCAAGATCCATTTATTTAAAGTCATGCCCTGTCTCCAACAGCAGTGAAGACTAGGAGTTTTGAAGAAAACATCCCAAGCATCTCTAATTTTGACCAGTCACTGAATAACCTCCTCTGAGCTGTTTTTTCGTGTGTGAAGGAGACAGAAGGAAGGTAGGTGCCCCATACTATTACAAGATGATCTGTACCAAATCCTGGATGTTAGTGATAAGTGTAATGTACTAATGTAAGGCAAAGATGGTGATGTTTATCAGTGTCTGGCTTGTGGTAATCAATGTATTTATTTAAGACAACACACAAGAGTGTTGGAGGTACTCTTTAAGAGTGTGAGCTGCAGCACAATTACTTCTGCTAAGAGTGCTAAAAGGAAACCTGCAATGCCAATGGCGATGGTCAATATCCTGAAGTGACAGACTTGTCCACTGTTGAAACCTGAGTTTACTAAAACTAAAAATTAGTTGAATCCCTTCAGTGCGAGAGCTTGCACCTCTCCTACACTCACGCCTCTCTTCTTTAGCTCTTCCTAATATCTTTCTAGACATCTTCCATTGTTATGTCCAAATCATTTCTTTTTTAATCTCTTAATTAAATTGAGGTTTCTTGATAGTTATAATTCTCTTTGTTCAGTTTTAGGTTCAAAAGTTAACCAGAACATCTTCAAATTTTCAAGCACAGTTCACTTCCAGTGGCTCTACAGTCTCATTTGAAATGTGTTGGACTCTCCAAATGTCAGCTGGAGGACATCTCATGCAGGGAAGCAGGAAAGAGAGAGAAAGAGTTGGAAATCATTCTGCAGGCCTCTTGCCAAGGACCTCCCATCCTTGCCATGTTTGGTGGCTGGGAAGGAAAAGCATGCCATCATTTCTGTTATTTTAAAGCAATACAGTATTGTGGAAAGTGATTCGAAATGCTGAAGTGCCTCCAGCAGCATTAGAAATGCCCTATTTATGGAGTGATCAGTCAACACATTTCCAGCATGATGGCCGCTGATATACTGAGCCGATTAAAAATATACATATTCAAGTGAAGTCAGAAATTAAAATAGAAAATTAAAAAGGCATGTGGAAAAACAAGACAGGATGAGAGCCTGACTAGAAGGAAACCGCCCCCCTACACATAAACCCAAAGTGGTTTGTGAGCAGTAGCACTAGTCAATATGGGTTGCCTTTACTGCGCTCTCTTGTGGATTCTTTGGTGGGTAATAAAGAGTGTGCTTATTAACCTTTTCTTCTGTGGGGGTAAAAAATGGGGTGAGACCTTCAATTTTAATCATTTTGTTATTTGCCCATTGCTTTCTCCTCTGCTTGGGAAGCGATAACAGAAGTACTGGCCAGCAAAGGCTTTCCACTCCAGGTTTGTGGTAGGTATCTGTGACATGGGAAGAATATGGATCTTCAGGAACAAGCTGGCTGAGTTGTTCACCTTTGTGTACTTGGGAAACAAGGTGCCTACTACGTGTAACTCCAGTGGTGTCTGCTAAGCACCTGAACACACCCCCATGGCAAAGGGCGTCATAAATACTGCTGTTCTGCAGGACCATTGCTAGCAATCAATGAATATTGTCTTCATTTTCCTTTGACAGGCAGTTGGTCTAAATAGAATCTAAATAGGCTGAAATGGAGCTGGCCCTTCCCAGTGTCAGATATACACCAAAACATTGAAAAACTTCCTGTTGTGAAGAGCTAACAATTCAGAGGGAAGTGTGAGGCATGGAGGAGTAACAGAGAAGGAGAAAGCATGGATGAGAAATGGAGAAAAAACAGCTTGCACAGTTATAATTATACTCAGGGGTGGGAATTAAAGGGCTGATCTTCTGACTGCTAGGTCAGTGTTTGACCTGCTAGATCACTGTCTTTCAAGTGGTAGGTGTCTGGGGAGCGTGTGGGGCTATGGTTATCTTGTCTGTTGACTGTGTGTCTCCTACCAGTGCAGTGATGCACTCAGAAGGACCTCCAAGAGTCAGCTGACTTCCCTCAGGCTGGGAAAGAACGGACCCAGCATCCAAGAAAGAAGCACATCAAGTGTGAGGAGCAAAAATAACAGCAGGCTGTTGTTGCGTTGACAATATGCCGGCACAGGCTGGTGACCTAGATAGCTCAATAGTCTGACATATTCTGATGGAAAGAGGTAAGGATGAAAGCTTTAGGCCATAATAACCATCTAGAGAATTCTTCGACCCACCTGGCCCTGGTGCAGAGTGGTCTCCTAGCTTTGTGCTTGGACTGATCACTTCTCTGTTCACATTACTCAGCCTTTCTCTTTCCTCTTACCTCTGTTCTCATCTGTAGCATAATTTAATTAGTTTAGTATATGTAATTTTATAGTTCTAGTTGCTATTTAGTTAGTCTAGTATATTTAGATTAGTTTAATATATTTAGTTATAATTTAGTTTAGTTATAGTTTGGTTAGATAATTTTACTTCTCTCTCTCTCTCTCATATAAGAATATGAAATCAGTTATACTTTGTTAGCTAAAGGCCCATCTAGGCAGCAGTCTCTGAGTGACCAAAAACAGACTCAAAGTGTGGGAAGAGTGTCAGCAGAGAGCAAGCCCACAAAGATATTTCTTTTTATCTAGACTCCCACTCTTAAAACATTTTTATGTGAGCTTTCCTGAGCCAGAGATGGGTTTTGCGTCCTAGTAGCCTTTGATGGATTTCTCTTCCAGGAACTATCCATTTGTTCCATGAGCCCAGATAAGCTTTTTGCATCCATCATATCCCAGGACAGTTTAGCTAAACTTTGAATGATGAACCATCTGCTTTTGTTGTTCTGACTCTGCTTCCTGATGACCTCTCATCATTATATTGAAAGAAACAGAACAACTGATCCCTACTCATTGTCTCCAAGCCACTCATGATATACTCCATCGAACACAGTAACCTCCCAGTTTGTAGATCATCTGTTTAGTAAACCCTGGAGTCCTGGCAAGCACACCTGAGCTTTCTGCATGAAACTTTTTCTTACGGCTCTCAGAAAACCCTGCTGTCAAGCCTTGATAGCATGTAGAGATGTCAGCAGAGAGTCGCAATGGAAAATAAAGTTTTGAGAAACACAATCCAGACTGCCATTAAAAAGCAATATATCTGTGTTTAAATTATATGAAGCTGACAATCAGGCTCCTGTTTACCTACCAGAATACAGATTTGGGTCTCTGATGTGAAGGATTGGCATTTGGAAAGCTGTAGTCATTAGAAAACAACATACCTGTCATCAGCTCTGAATCAACCTGATGGAGCTGATCAAATGGCTTACCAGGAAAACGTGCAAGCTCAGATTAAAGCCTTAAGAAATTAAATTGTGGAGATGATGCAAATTTCATGGGACACAGGGCATCTCAAAGAGTTATGGTTATATAAGGACATTTTGGGTTCTACTATGAGCAGAAACCATGAGATAATATGATAGCACAGCTCAGTGCATAAGTTCCCCATTGGTCCATAAATGTCCCACACTCCTCTTCCAAAAGTTGGCCTCTCTTTAAACACAGCTGTGATGCTGCCGCTTTTTACCTTTGTCTTAAACTCTGAGTGTCTGAGCATTCAGGGAGACCTTTGGAGGCTTGGATTTTGGTGGCTTTGCAGACTGAAAAAAGTTTAAATCTCCTGTTTTGAAGTGAGGGAGAGAAAAACACCTTCTTATTGTCCCAGGGCAAGAGTCACAGGGCCAGGCAGAGGGAGTAGATCTTAGTGGGTTGATACTCAGCTGGTTGGAGAGGTATTTTGGGTCCTCTCCCTCTTCCCAGGCTTGTTATTGCCGCCCATCATCTCAAACATACAAACTTTCCAGTGAGCAGGTGAATGCTTTAACCGTCTTCGGTGGGTTTTGAAGCAGAGGGACTTAATTGCACGGTATCTTGGGTTGCCTGTCAGCGGTTGACAAAAGGTGGGTGCAGAATGCTTTGCTTATTGATGGGATGAATACGCCTGCCTCTAGCAGGACATAATTGGATGATTGCTTTCCAAACAACACTGACTATAAAAGTACAACTGCCTCCCCCAGCTGGTATAGAGCAACTACGCGTTGTCAAAATCAGCATTAAGGGAATGCAGCAGGACTCCGTCAACCACACTGATTTACCCGCCTGCCTGGAGTGCTTGGAGCAGGCGTTGAGAGGGCTGAAACAAAATCGATATCCTGAATGAATGAGCACAATTGATTTGGGCAAACAGTGAATGGTGGGGGGTGACTTTCTCTGCCAGGGCAACCATTTGGGTTGCGAAACTGCAATTACAGGGAAAAGAGTTTTGGCCAAATAAACATTACTCTGTCAGAAATCACCAGCTCAGAGGCCTGGTGTCAAAACAGCGTTTCAGCTTTTGTTAGCGTTAACCGGAAAATGATCATTTGCAAAAGCACATACTCCTGGTGCATGCACACAAACACACATGGATGTGCTGCACTTCAAACATTTCAGCATCAGAACCACATTGTTTTAAAACTCTCTCTTCCGAGATTCCTCATGTCCTCGTCTCTACATAGATCACAATGACCATTGCTTAAAGAGAGATCTGCAGCCTTCTGTGTTTGCAAATAGCATTTTTTTCAGGCCTTCCAGATGATTGCACTGATTGACAGCTCTGTTTTGCCACTTCTGTGTATCCCAGTTTCTTACAGGATAGCTGCAATACGCAGAAAGAAAAAGTGCGTCCCTGCAAAAGCGAGAAACAGAGATCAAATAACAAAGGAGTTTGAAAGAACAACCAGGACAAGAAGTAGGTAAGAAAGTTATTCCCCCGCTCTGTACCCCATGACAAAGGAGCTAATTTGCAGCCGTTCACCATCACTATTTTAAAGGCGTCCAGCTCTGCTACTGATCCTGTCAATATGAAGTTTTTAGCAGGATCAATATTTTGCCTGATACTTTTAACTTGCAGTAAAGAATGCCTCTCTCTTGTGTAGGATTGATGTCAGGCTGCAGGAGCTGCTGCTGTGCATGACCTGATGCCCAGCAGCTACCTTCATGCAACCTACACCCATGGAAATGATCATTTCCTTTCTTGGGAGCTGGTATATGCGGCTGTCTTCCCATCTCCACACGCAGGCATGACTCCCCACACAGCACTTACCTGTATGTATTACATTATGAACTAACCTGTGGGATCCCTGACACTGAGGATGAGAAAATGAAGAGGAAGACAGTAGTTGCACAAAGGGACAGAAGGAAGAGGAGGTACAGAAGGGTCATGGCAGGAAGTGTAACTAAGTGGTGCATGAAATCTAGAGGGTTTTTTTGGGGGGGGAGAAATAAGCAAAAAAAGAAAAAGGCTGTTGTATAAGAAAAAGGCTCTAATTTGACTTAAATCTTGGTATAGGAAACTCTGAGATACTGTGATGGCAATGGAAGGGCAGAATCCAAAGATGGGAGGCGAGCACCCTTCACCTGGCATTCAGGATGTGGGCTGGTGATTCACTACTGTTTTTGCAATGCCAGGCACCACCACAGGGGCTGCAGACACCCCAGCTGGGTGTCATCCCAGGGTGTTTACTGATAAGTTTCCAGGCAAATATCAACTCCTTGTCACCACACTCCAAATCTGCCCACCATGCCAGCTGAAGGCATTCCAGTTCTGCATGCGAAGCTTTGAAACCCTGGATAGCACCACACAAACACTTGGTTACACTAACTCAGGCTCATTTCTAGATAAGTGCAACTCATATCTGCTCTCATTTGTCGTAGCAAAGTCATATGTCAGCAAGGATGGAGGGATACACAGAAAACCTGCATACACCAAGCTCTCTGATGGGGTTATGCTGGGAAAAGTAGGTGAGTATTTCTACTGCCACTGGTTATGCACCTTGGAACATGGTACCCTTGGGTTGCTGCCACTGTAAGGTTCTTCTCCTTCTTTTTATGCTCTCTTCTTGTCCGTTTTTTCCATCTTTTTGTCTAGAATAAGATGGCAAACTTTGGGAAGAAGTTACTTTTCTATGGATAAGTAATACCAGCTACTGTGGGACCCTGTGTCCATCTTCTTGAGCCTGCTGTTAGGAAGGAGGAATTAGATAATAACTAATACAGTGTCTGGATATAGTGATGCAAGAATCAGAGGAAGAGAAGTAGAGAAAGGAGGATCCACATGCGACAGTAATAAGTACTGCTGAACTGGGAGGAAGTCCAGTTTATCATGTCAGTCCAGGTCACAGATGGGACATAGCCCAGGAAGAAAGGATACTCAAATACTGGGAATGCTTGCAGGGATCTCAGCATGCTGTCTAAGGTTACATGTCTTGCACTCGTCAGCTGTGCTTATGGAGCCACCTTTAACTTCTGGACACAGCTCAGCATGCGTGGCTGTCTAGCCAGGTACTCTGCATACATGTGCCAGAAGCAGAGCTGCTCTCTGTCTGCCTTTCTTGACATTTTATGGGAGGGGACACTATCTTCTGCTTAACATGTTCCTATACCTTTTCATGGCCCACTGATCAGACATAAGCAATAGCAGAGGCTGGTAGAGGGACCGTATTTCTTCGCACATCTCAGACTTTGAGAAGAAAACAGTAGCTCCGTCCATCCATCCACCCATCCATCCACCCACAATATACAGTGGCTACCCAAAGGGTCCACCTATCCAAGCACTGATGGATCAGTCTTTATAATATTTTCTTTCATCCATCTGGCTCCCCTCCACACATACAAAATGAGCCTTTAACAATGGTATTTTCTAAAACAGAGCCAAGGATCTTCAGGAAGGTATGTTCTACTGAGTGAGCACTGATTCACTCTGGCACGACTGCCCACACACAAGCCCTCTGGAGTATCTGGTGACGAGGGAATAGCAAGGACTTATCCAATTCAAAGCTATTTGAAGGAGAAAGATTGATGGTGAGTGAGTGTTTTGCTGGGAATTGCCAGGGCCTGCTAAGTCCACCTGCAGCTCAAAACTAGTAATAAAAAAGAGAAAGTGTGTGAGAATAATTAAGGAGAAAGATTTAGAGAGGTAGAGATCTAATAGACAGCCTTGGAGTGATAAAAGAATTATCCAGCTGTAACAAGCCAACTAAGCCCCCTGAGGAACACAATGAAACATAATAATAAGATAGTTACTGGAGGGAGAGAAGAGAAAGGTGAAGGTTATTACGGCTGAAATATTTAGACTACCTTATTACATGTCAGCTCCCTTATAATCTTCAAAATAGATGTCTGAAACCTCCATCATCCCATAATGTACCCAGATAACTAGGGAGAAATTTAAAACACTGAGTATGGCCCCTACGGCTCCTTTTCTCAAATGCGCACCTGGGACCCAGGCAGAGCATACAGTGATGCATGGAGCTGTGCTTCTGGTGCCAGCAGTCTCTGCCTGATGTTGCTGAGCCTTTCTGCATGGGGATCAGCCAGCAGAAAGTAGCATATGGACATGACCAGGCAGCAGGAGAGGGGCAGGAGTCCACACGGACAGACATCCTGACCTGTAGCTCTTGCATAGTGTCGGTTCTTCCCATGTAGGGTCTTGAGATGGGGTTGGAAAGCAGTTGCAAACTTACGCTGTCCACCTTTACTAGTAGGGCTCCACTTCGAGACATCTAGAGTTGAATATAGAAGCCTGAAAAACACTCTGTAAACCTCTTTTCAAAAGCTTGTGACCAGCTTTTAGCCTACTTTGACAAAGCCCAAGACAGAGGAAATATGGTGAGATATTCAGAAATAAAGGAAGCTCAAAGATTATTTCATAGGGATTCTTTCCAGTGCTAAGGCTACAGGCTTTCCAGAGGATGCTTTGATGAAAATAGGACCTTTTCAGTAAAATAAATAAATAAATAAAATCTTTTTGGAAAGGTCACCAGGTATACTTGTCCCAGATGTCCAACAGCTAAAAAGTAACTTTACAGAGTTTATTTTCATTCCATGATGCACTGCCTCAAGGCATTTGTCCTTTAGGAGGCTGCTGCCTCTGTATTAATAGGATAACTTATATCCTTAGCTGGGCTACATCACCCATAATGCAATCGGCATAAGCTTGTAAGCATCCCACAGTGCATTGCTATCATGAGAATTTCTTCAAATTCCTGGTTTCTGGGACCTCCATGGGACAATGGGAAAAGGGGATGGTTTCATTTCTCTATTCCACAGAGAGTATTTATAAAGAAGAGTGGAGCAGGAAGCATTTCATGAAATACTTGTAGCTTTGTGTTTCCAAACCACAATGGCAGCTTTCCACTGACTAAAATTCTGAAAAAAAAGCTTAGAAGTCTTGTTTGCGATTAATAGGAAAGCTTCAGTAAAGCAGCCTCTCCAAATTTCATTTTTATTTTGACCTTTTGAAACTGCTTGCATTTTTTAAATAGGAAGAAAAAGCCCACATGTTTTTGCTTCTGAAAGTGTTTTCAAGCTGGAAATGTTACATTCCAAAAATTCAGAAATATTATGAAATTTTGAACTTTGAAATTTTAATTAAATTTTAAAAAAGTTAATGGGAATTCAATTCCAGCCATGCAGAAATCAGGGAGAGGCTGTTCTTCCCCCTCTTCCCTCCTGTTCTCCATCAGACCTGGTAATCCTGCCCCCTGACCTCCCTTTCTGCCAAAGGTCCTCCTCCCATGGTCCATGGACCCACCTTCCTAGGCGATTGTTAGTAGTTTGTCATAAAACCCATGACAGGCGTCATTAAAGATTCATAAAAATGTTGCTAGTTCTGGGATACCAAAACTTTGTAAAAGAAAATTTGGTGAGATTGAAGAAAAAAAATAAAAGTCATCCAAAAGCTAATATCACACTGGAAAAAGTTTTTGGTCAGAATATTTTTCTTTATTCCATCACCATTACAATCCATTTTCAGGGACTGTGGCTTGCTCTAGGAAGACTCGTTAGAAGTGCATCCCATCACTGCCTGGCCCCACGACAACCCCACATATGTATCTACTGTGCCCAGGGAGCAGAGACAGAAAATGGAAAAGTTCATGTCTTCTGCAGCTGAACTTCATCATCGCTTAGAAGAATCTACCTTTTTTTGAGGTTATTGTTCCTGTTTATTTCTGTGTTTATGCAGAGTGCACTCCATCTGTTTAACTGAGCAAAATAAGTTAGACTGATTTGATTAGGCAAATAAAGACTTTCACAAGGAGAAAAAAACAAAACAATTTGCTAACAGCTCTTTAATCCAGCAGAGAAAAGTGTAACAGGAGCCAATGGTTGGAAGTAAAGTTGGAAAAATTCTAATACCAAACAAGGCAAACATTTCGAATATGTGTACAGATGACTAAATACTGAAAAAAGGACTCACAAGAGGAGAAATGATTTTTTCTTTTCTTTATGCCTTTAAATCAAGTGGTGTGCCTTTGTAGAACATCAGTCAGACCCACAGGACTGGACTCAGAAAAGACTAAGAAGATGACAGTATCTGACCTAGATGTACTGTTGTGCAGGTTAGAAGATGTGGTCCTAAACTCTAGGAGCTGGATCCATCTTATTTAACTCACCATCTATAAATAGGTGCCTCATTCTAGTTAAGTGTCTAGGACCTAGTACACAGTAGAGAGAAACAGGCACTTCCAGATCGTGATTTATCTTATCCTAGCTTGGTGGCTAAGATATGTGAGATGAATCCTCCTCTGAAGGTGTTTTTGTCCCGCCTTTAAGCATTGAGACCTCACAAATAAATGAAATTAAATTCTTCATTGGAGAGGGTAAGGTTACATCAGATAGAGCCTTCCCAGAGACAAAGAATTTGCTCTGATTTTCTAATATGAATGTTTGCTTTCCTGTCCAAATCTGATCATGGCTTCATGGTTCATTAAGATAGAGTAATGAAAGGGAGCTGAGTAAGGGGAAACCCAATATTTTGGATTACATTGTTCAGAACGGTAAAAAATGCAGTGCACTTTGGGATCATTCTGGGAACAGGGAACTTCAAGAATATTAAATCAGTGCATTTCATTATCTAGATGCCAGTCATAGCACTCTGGTTAAAACTTCAAACAGGCTTTTAGTATAAACATTCATTAAACTGAGAGAAGAATAATGGATAATTGTGATCAGTCTCAGAGAGTTAGATCTTTTCTGTGTCTTTAATTACTCTTGCAGTCAGTAAATGATGT
The DNA here is from genome assembly GCF_036370855.1 of Dromaius novaehollandiae. Classification (NCBI taxonomy): domain Eukaryota; kingdom Metazoa; phylum Chordata; class Aves; order Casuariiformes; family Dromaiidae; genus Dromaius; species Dromaius novaehollandiae. Next base: position 167,715,780 of record NC_088099.1, on the reverse strand, counting down.
TACACTCCCTTTATGAAGTGTTCGAAGATTATCTCAGTTGCTTCTGTTTTCCTACTTGGAAATATCACAAGGAATTTACAATGTCTGTACATTTGCCCATAAAGACTGATTCACAAGAGAACGTAAAGTCAACACCAGAGTTTGAAAGGTTTAGCAACTTTTATGCTTAGTCAATAATTTGATGTTTCTCAAGGCTGGATTTAGGAGCCCTGACAAGATTTTCAGATTAAAGGTGGCTCTGCAAACATTCTTCAAATTATATAATCCAGTGGGTATAGTGCAAACCTTGCAGCTCAGACAAAGCTTGCACCAAGCATGCCTGCAGAGCAGGGGGTGATGTTGTGTGCTCAAGAAATCTATGTTAATGCACTGCCAAGCATGTTTGGCTCAGCTGATGCTGAGTTACTGTGCAAACAGAGGATGGGATGATCTACGCTCTGATAATGGCTGAGGATCTGATCAGGGCCAGAAAGTTCTTTCAAGTGCCAAATGCAAAAAGCTGACATGGATTTTAATTCCTGAGCACCTCTGCCAGGGTGAAAACTACCTTGCAATGTGTATGAGTTGAGGCATTTTTGCTCCTGAGAGAATAAATGCTGCTGATGCCTGCAGACACTGAAAGGGGCAGATCCACTGGCAAATATTCTTCAGGCCTGAGTGGCACCTTTAATGGTTAACTCTGTGCTGTGTGGCTGATGGGTTTATTTTGCTTGGCCACCACCTCTACTGGTGCATGGTTGGGGTGGTGTGGGTGTTACCCCAAGATTGTTTTTAGCCTGTAAATTACAGTGTGCATAACCATATCAATATGAGGTGATGGTCCTCATCAGGTAGCACTGGTATCTGCTTTATAGGCTCCTTTGAGTTGTTCTCTGTCAACTAGTCTTCAAGGAGGTGGACTGGATCAGGGGAGCATCCACACCAGAGACCAATGTATTGCTGTCCATCCAGGATGGTTAGGGTTAATCTCAAAAGCCTTCTTTGTTTCTGTTATCACAACACACGATGACAAATCAGTGGAAGGCAAATAGTTACAAGAAATGAGGCTGGAAGGAGTAGGACATATCTCCTGGTCTGTCCCCACCCTCACTCCATACAGTGCATTCAAATCTACTTTTGATAGATTCCCATCACATGGGTGTTTAAACTGTCCTGAAAAACCTTCATTGCTTGGGACACCCCAGTCTCCAAGCAACTGATTGGCACACATCATGTGAAGACTTCTGCAGAAGTCACCTCCTTTCTCTGGATTATGCTCAGCACATGCCAGGGCAAGACAGACACTCAGCCAGCGTGAGATGGCCACAGACAACCGCAACACCTAAGATACAAATCTGGGTACCAGCCCCTCTAGGTTAACTCTGTCACTGACCACAGTGAATAACCTGGATGACACTGCTTATTTCCTGGGTGCCTCAGTTTACTTCTGCACAAGAAGAGAAAGTCTTGTTCGATGAGGAAACAGTGCTCTTCTATCACAAGTATACGCTACAGTGCAAACATTTAGTTGGAAATCAGGCTGTACTTAGTCACGATTTGTAAATTATGTGGCATCATCTCAGTACAAGGACTGGGGAAAGGGCAGCACTGGACTGTTTTCCTTCCTCAGGAATCTTGAGCTCTCACAACAGTGCGGGATTTGAGATTGAGGACGAGGATTTTGCCTTGCAGCCTCTCATAGTGGCTTAAAAACAGCTCGATAACTCTTAATGCAGACTCTTAAAAACTGTTGGTAGTGAGAGGTATTTGTTAGCCAAAGAGGTGACAGTATTTCCTTACCCTGGATGGCAGAGTTATTGCACTGAGACCTGATGGTCTCCTTGCCAAATCCCAGCTCCCTTATCTTGCTAATTGCAGATGGAAAATAGTGGAAACAGCCCAGACTAATTTTCAAAAAAGTGGCAGTAATCTTTTGATTAAACTTTTTTCATTTCTCCTAATGCCAAAGCAGGAAATGCAATCATAGCCCTACTTTTTAGCCTTTAAATCACAAAAAATAAAACATGATTCTTGCCTGGAAAGTGGCTCCCAGGTCTGTGGCAAGCACAGATCCTCCTGGGGGAAATATTCACTCCTGTTTTGGGTGCTTGGATAAAGCATACTGCAGTATTTTCTTAGCAAACCTTGGATGCTCTGAAAGGTCAGTGAGATCTCTGGAGAATATAAAAAATGAACTGGTTATGGGCTCTTCATTAAAACTGGGCCTAAGATGTATTTTAGCTTTAAGATTATTCCATGCCCAGGGCTTAATCTCACCCAGGGCCATGATTTTTGGTGACAGACCCTTTGCTGCACCAATGGCTTCCAAGTCAGAGGAAGACTTTTTGAGACTATGGGGAATACTGTTTTGACTGGCCTTCACTTGACGTGCTCCAGGCCATGAGGTAGAGGAGAACTGCATGAAAATAGCATATCCTACAATCAAGGAAGACAGGGAGAATATTAAATGAACCCATACTGCATTTTTAAAATCTTGTCATTTTCAATCCTATCTCATGATTTTTGAGTGCTTGTGGCTGACCTAATTGTAAGTACCTGGTTTTGCAAACACATGGATGAATCTTTTCCTACATGGTCATATGCATTTGGATTTTACTAACATATTCACAAGAAGGGCTTGGAAATGTGCATGCTGCCTTTAATATTGAACCATTTTCTTCCAAGAAGATACATTCAACATTATTCCCTTATTATAAAATCACATTCGCTCTTCAAGAGTTCTGCCCCCATCATCTATGACTGATTTCACCTTTCTGTACTTTTAAAGAAGCTTTAAGGTAGAGTTAATGGCTTTATCTGGATGTGGGCACAGCAAATGACAGGGGAAGACATGACAGGTTAACTTTTAGTGGATTATTAGTTATGGGTTATTATTAGCTATAAAAAAAAGGTAAGAAGGGAAAGTAAAACAACATCTTTGCATATTAGCCTGACTCCATTACATAGAAATCTGTTTACTGAGGAGTCTGCTGCAGAAAAGGACCTCTTTGCATAATGCGAGGATCAGATCTTGCACTTCAGTTTTACCTCTTTCTTTACGTAATTTTGTTTTCTTGAAAGTTTTCCCAAAAGCCAGGCCTCCCTGGACAGAGCGTGTTCTCCCTCTGGTGCTAAATATGCTTTGATGCACAATCAGTGAGGGACAGACAGGTCTCAGTCTTGTTTTTTGCAAACTGCAGGATAATTGGTAGGTTCTTTTTTAAGCTCTAGCTGATGAGACCATGGGATTACAGAAGAATCAGAGGTGGAGTTTTTAAAAGATGTTTCTCCCCTATGTGACTGGAGAAAATGGCTTGAAATTGTGATGTCAGTGAGAGCAGAATCAAGTAAAGAGACTGTCAGGTTTATTATCATCATCAGTAGCAGCGGTTGTTGCATTTCTTGGGTTTCATAGCAGTCTCACGACTGAGGTAGAAGCAGTTAGGGGCAAGGACTTCAGAGCTGGAAAGCTTGACACAAGTGTCAGAATAAGAAGAATAAGGAACTAGCTACCCCTCTGAAACAAACAGAAAAGAAAAATGCTTTTCTGCTTGCAGCAGCAGAGGGTGGGTCTGGACATCAGACTTTTATTCCTGATTCTGCTATGTATCACTTTTGAAGTCTTTTTATCACTCTCTGCTTCAGTTTCCTCATTTGCCTATATCAAAAAAAATGGTAGGTATGAACAGAAATTCACTAATGAATGGGAAGAGTTTGAGAAAGGCATAGAAATGTTCACTGGACAGTGAATAACCAGCATGCATGTGCTCTTGAGTTTGTCATTCCTGCTGCTCCAGCTGGATGTTCCTACCTGATTGCTCACCCGCCATCAGGAAAATAGTGTCCATTAATGCAGAAAGATCATATTTTTTCCTAGTGTGAGTAAGCAGCTCCTGCTCACACTTCCTAGCTCCTGTGAATGGGGATGAATGTGACTGCTGTAGCACCTCCAACTAGAATGTTTTCTTCTCCGCAGTGGAAGATGTTCCCCAGCTTATCATGCAAGCGATCTGAAAAGCATTCTTGAAGAAAATTTGAAAAATAACAGGGACTTGGTAACTGCAAAGAACAATATGAGCATAAAAGTCACAAAGTGTAAATTATGGAGAGCAAAAAGGAATGAGAGTAATTGACAGCTGACAGGTGGATGAGCCTCCAGAAAAATATATTTTAAAGCATAAGCAGATTCATAGCTGAGTTGCATAACACCAAATACATTTGTCCCTAGGATGACTGAAATGAGACACTGAGATGAAACAGAAGGGTTTTATTAGCTTCTGATACACATACAGACAAGCAGTTGGTCGGGTGGAGCTTGGGGTTCAAGAGTTCCTTGTACAGACGCCTCCTAACTGCAAGATGCTTTTCATGATATTCTCTGCCTATAGAAGTATCATAAAGCTAAATGAAGAAACATGCCTTATGTTCCAGGGTGCTGTTAATGCTTCTGTGCATTTTTAAGGCCAGGAAAGATAAATGTGATCATTTCTGGAGCAAAGAGTCTAGACAGCCTCAGCTCTGCCTCTATACGACAAACCAATTATTTATGCTTAAAGTGAAAAAGATCTACACTCAGTGGTGGCATGGCTCTGATATCTCTGAGTTGCTTCTTTTAGCTTCCTTTACAGCCAGGGGAGATCTAGGCAATAGAGTGAATGGAGCAAATGACAAAGATCATCCAAAGAAAGACAGGTAATTACTCCAGGATGAGCGAAGCGTGCCTTAAACTTCACTGCCTCTAATGATTGACTCTCCAGGACTACAAGGGGTGACTTTCTCCAGTATAGGTGTTTACACTGGAGAAACCCATATTTAGTATGAAGAAACCCAAATTCAGGTTGTCTCTATCATCTACAGAGATAAAAATCTCAGTTAAAGTCATGAGAATTGCAGGTGATAGGTTGGGTAGAGACATCCATCTGTCTAAAGTCAGGTGAAAGTAATCCTCCTCCTATCCCAATTCCTGGATAATCCTCTATTGCCTTCAATAAATTGTACATCAGATTAATTCATCTCATTCTTAAGAATCTGGATAGCCGACTTAAGCTACATGTCTTTAGCTTCAGCTTGCAGACAGTGTATTTCTTTATTCCTATATCTGCTTCTTGCAGTTGGCATGGGGATAGGTGTGGAGATTATGGAAGCTGATAAAACAGAGCAATGTGCTTATAATGCAATGAAATCTAATGGACAGAAGACGACTTAAGACTTGTAAGAGTGGGATTTGGTCTTGAAGCATTGTTGTTGTGCTACTTGAACTTGAGGAAGTCACGGCACCCTCCTAGGATCCCATTTCCCCACTCTGCATAGTGAAGACAAAGGTATTGAGCAGGACTGCAGGAATATCTTGTCAACGGAGGAAAAAAAATGAGTTTAAATTTCTGTTCTTTGTTTCTGTTTTATTTCAGAACCAAATAAAAGAATTTTGACATTTATTGTCATTCTTCATAACACCACTAACAACAGCAAAAAGCGCTTCTGTAAAGCAGCCAACCTTGGTCACTTGGTGAGAGCAGTTCTATGTTTTAAAAGCTCTTGGGTTATCAGTACCCCAGTGGAAGCCACTCTGGTGTTGTGTCCATCCAGCTAAGCTGGTTGTTAGGAGCTATCTTGGCTCATGCTGTCTCTGAAACTGTGCACAGGTACCAGCTAGGAAAGCTATAGATGGGCCAGACCAAAACTCTGCCATGGACAGTTAAACAGCATGGAAAATTGCAGGACAGACCCGGTTCAGCATGCTATGAAGGGCGGCAGAATCAGAATCACAGAATAGCTGGGGCTGGAGGGGACTTCTGGAAATCATCTGATCCTAGTGCTCAGTCAGTCCAAGAGAGAGTGAAGTATGACCTGAATGGAGCAAACCCAAGAGCTATTGGTGAGTGTAGCTTATAGCCATACAAACTCTGCGATAACCTCCTAGGTACTGGCAAGGCCTATGGATAGGAAACCTACATAGCAAATTTACTGAGCACCAAGCAAGAGAGGCTCAGCTAGGCAATGAGGAGGAAGAAGGACATTACTAGATGACAAGAGCAGTAGCTGGGCTGTGTAGGACCTACTCTTCTGATGCACCTCTGTGTAGATCTCAGGAAAAGACACTCTCCTTAGTCTGCAGTTCTGCTGACATCTCTGGGCATTGCACACCTGCACTGTGGGCACACACTCACCCCCATTGGTGCTGTTAGGATGCAAAGAGAAGTGTCTCCCAGTGATGTGAACCCACCTACAGAAATGGTCTGCATTGCCTCTGCCGGTGGGAGCTGATCTTACCAGTCAGGCTATTGGTATGGCTCCCCTGAAGCACATAAGGCAGAAACACCCAAACGTTAAGGCCACGTAAGCCATTCTGGGTAAGCTAATATGGGTGTGAAATTCATTGCTGTCTGATTTGTCTTATTCCTTGCCTGCATACACTAATCTCTTTTGCCATGTCTCTGGCACCTGATTGACTCATATCATACAATGCACATACGTATATGGGGTGGGCAGAGGTATCCTCCAAAAGCAAAGGCTGAATATGACTGTCCTCTTTACACCCTTCACAGAGTGTCCAGGGGCTAAACCCACAGAAAAGAAAAGAGCAATTAGTACAGAAGACAAGACTGGCACAAGAGAAAAAAAAGTAGAAATGTGGTATGAATGCCCTTATATCATATATGAGAAGGTCCCTGTCGTCACAGGCACTGGAACAGGATCCCTTGGAGAACGGTCCCACTTCCAGGTCTCACATGGCTTTGCTGTTTGAGCATTGCTCCAAGGTAGGAAAAGCCAATTGTTTTCCATGGGTCTTCTATTCACCTGCTCGTCCGCTCACTCCTGCCTGTCCATTTAATCACTCCATTTGTTTTCTTTCTTTCTTTCTTTCCATTTTGAGAGGCGAAATGTTCTCTACAGACTCCCCTCTGCTCCTTCAGAGATCTCCAGACTCTTCCTGGGAGCCAGCCCTGCCTTTCAGCAGGTGTCTTTCTTTCCCCCACAGATAATTTTCTGCAGGAGTTTTTATCTTCTCAGCATACAATTCTTTTTTTTTTTTTTTTTTTTTTTTAAAAACCTTCTCCGAGTTTTAATGATTCTCCACAGACAATATGCCATCTGTATATCTTACCTACGTGGCTTCTTTCATTTAAATGAGGATAAATGCCACTAATGAGTTTTGAAAGGAAGCGACTCTGAGAGAATGTGGAATGAGCAGCAGAAGGAGTCGCCTGGAATCTCAATTAACAGTCAGCTGGGAAAACTGTGCTGGAGTGGCAGAGAAGCCAGGACAACCCAGTAGCCACGAGAGCAAAAAAATGGGCAGTGCTAGAACAGGGTGTTGGATGCCCCACTCCTAATCTGGTTTCTGCCACTAATGGACAGGGTGACCTTGAACAAGGGCTCAAATACACGCACGGTCTGGAAACAGCTGTAAAGGCGGAAGATGTTATTTTCCGTTGCTTGAGTGCATCTGCACCTGAGGCTGGTGGATTGCAATATGTGCGTGCTCCCTCACCAGCAGCCGGAACAGTTCACACCATCTCCACTGAAGGTTTCAATCACACTGGTTGACTTAGCACTGAAGCGGTCTGGAGAGCGCTCACGTGCCCTTTTCCACCACCTCAGCTGCAGGAGAGGTAAGCAGCAGGTGAGGGGACAGGGGGTTACAGTAAATCTACCAACTTACCTAGCCATTTTCTTCATTTAAGTATGTCTGCCGTCACAGGTTTAACCCCTGAATCATTTTCTTTCTGTACCATATGCAGAACTGTAGCAGAATGTTAGGTATATCCACATGAAGACTTCATGTTTTGGATGGAGGAATGTAACTTCTAGAGATATGTCCCAGGGCTGGATCCAGCCCTGTGCTGCACACTCACAATTCACAGAGTTAGCTGAAGGAATTACTGGCTTCATATGGGATAGCTCAAGCATGGGAGAAGGCATGCTGGTACTCTTGAGCAGCCATCACAGGTACCTCATGGTGAAATCACCTTCCCAGGCCTTTGTATACACAAAGCAAAGGAAGCTCAAGACATGCAGGACCTTACAGTTCTGGGGCATGCTTTTTAGCCCAGGCCAAAGACACAAGTGCTGGACCTCATTTTTTTCTGAGCAGAAAAACCCAGCTGCTGTTCAGTCAGGGTCGGAACTGGCCCTGACATTTACCAAAGGTGCTCTCTGAAATCGCTTCCCTCCTGCGCTCCCTAGTAAAAGCCCATGACAGGATGGAAATATTGTTTTAGCAAAAAGAGCAAGATTAGAGCGTTAATGAGTCTTTAAGTGGAAACACCTGCACTGAGTGTCATTAATGCCATTAACTGAGTGCCATCATGGCTATTACCCTGGAAAATATCATAAATATGAATACCAGGAAAATATTTTGCAGCCGCAGATTTTGCTTTCTGAAGCTCTGAGTAGATTATTTGGCCTCACGTGAATGAAGCCATTAGCTGGAAATGCTTTCCCTCTTACGAGCACAACTGAAAAATAACAACATCTCCTGCAGCCTTTAAAACCTTGATTCAGGGGGAGGATGTTCCTGATACAGACAGATGTTCCATTAATGCTGTTCAGGACTTCTGGCTGTTATCTAATTCAGGCTCACTTATTGTGGCCTCTCTAGCAAAATGAGCTGCTCATTGCTGCATCAAAATAACCTCCCCTTAGCTCAGAGAAGTGCCAGACCTCTCTAGACCAGATCCCTGACTTCCATATAACTGGATTATGCTGTGTTTGAAGACAATGAGAGTTCCTGTTTCCTATGGGATACAGATGAAAACTGTGAAAGGGGTTATAGAGAGAGCATATGATTGTGTCTGCAGCAATCGCAGCATTAAGGAACTCTGGATGATTCCTGGAGCTCCTTGTGCAATCAAATAAGTTAAAAAAAATATAGGTATGTATTTTGAATTTTTACAAGTGGTATAAATAAGTGTTTGTACAATATGCATCAACCTGCATAATTGCAAATATGCAATCAACCTGCAAGTACCTACCCACCAACAATGCATGTGTATATATATTTATCTCCATACCTACCTATGCCATTTCCATAGGAACTCTCTTATGCACTAAAAATTTAAATCCATATCCTTAAAATGAGTAAAGACTAGGCTTGAATTTGTGGCCATATTAAAACTATTGGGAGTTTTACCACACACTTCAACCCAGACAGGATTTCCCCTCTGAAGGGCTAAATATTTCCTGCAACATTAACATGCTCCTCATGCTGCTGGTCTGCCAACACTTTGAATTACATCGGTGTGTCCAGGTAGGACATGCAATTGCCCTGCCTTGCACACGTGCTGCCAAGGGGAGATGTGCTGCAAATGGGGATTGCACAGGAGCAGGACAGAAATGCTGCAGCACGCTGTAGAATTTGCCCTTTCCTGGAAGCTCATGGTCTCTTGAAATAACCATAAAGCTCTGGCACAAGTCAGCAGTGGAGAGGAAACAGCAGCTCAGAATAGCAATGTCTTTGCTTTTGGTACCCTTAGCTTGACATTTCATCTTACTAGGTTATGGCAAAGGGAGTTTTCTTAACCGTGAATTACTGTGAATCTTTGTTTCTCACTGGATAGCAGAGTTGGCACTGCTCTGTGTTGTATTTTCTTTATTATTATTATTCGGTAACACTCTCTTCCTGCTAAGGATGAGGGGTCCTGTAAACTCTACCTAGCTGATTTTACAGACTCGAAGTTGTTGAATTCTGAAAACAAACTGCTGCTGCACACAGCCTGGAAAACATGCTGAAATCCTGTGTCAGGCTGGAAAATCATGGCATAGAACAAATAAATAAAAACTATAGCAATAGCTATAGCTATTTTGGTTGATTTTATCTTATTGTGTTTTCAAGTTTCTTTTCACAGCTAGGAAATTTCACAATGTATGTTAAAGAAATCTTAGATTTGCATTCGGTAGCTAGAACTTTAAGAAGAAAATAATAAATAATTCAAGACTCATGACAAAATCATGAAATGTAATAAAAATCAAAAGAGATGGCAACATTCCTATGTCATTAGTATAAAATTGCAGAATCTATAATATGCCAGCCTGTGCTGCTAATCCATGAGAGCTGAATTAACCCATGAGAGAAATATCTGGGCAATTAAAGGCTTGACCCTTTCCCTTATCCCCTTCTTGATTGGGTTTCTGCAGCAAATTTGAATAACAATTCTCCTACCATTGGAGCTCTTCTCTGTGAGCAGCAACTTGACTGAACGGATCATATACAAATCCCTGACCTAGGGGCAAGTGGGACCTGGCATAGAAATGTGAGTGTGTGGGCTATGGGACTGAACCTGAAAGCAAACAAACTTTTTATTGACTTGTTTTAGGTAGATAATTGATTCACACTGTGCATATAGTGGATTTGGGGAGGAAAGTAGTTTTTGTAAGTTGGATAAGACACAACAAATGACTAGATTTAGGCATGTAGAGTTGATGTCCCCATCTGAGCTAGTTATTGAGGGTGGTGTTCTTGTTACCCAACATATAGGTATTTCCAGTGCAGGCATCTTCATGTACTTTGATTCCCACAGATTCCTTGACAATCAGCGAATGCACCCTTAGGGCTGGATTCACATGGAGCACTAAAGACATAATTTAAAATAATATTAATCTGCCAAATTCTTGCTTCTTCGGTTCTGAGATTTGAGCTGACTCATGTGAGACCGCAGTCTGGACTTTCATCCTTCCAGGAACATTTGCAAGACCAAAGTGAATGAAAACAGACTTAAGCATCAGGTACTGGATATATTTTTGCCACAGTGTCTTATATTATTGGTCATAGTAGACATTACTGCTTTTAATCCTTTTTCAAACCTCTGCAACTTGCAGAAAAAGTTGTCCATCTTCTGTCACTTTAGAACAGTCCTCCTTGCTTTTATTTTTAAAAGCCTTTGCAGAAGCAACTTGATGAAATTTTTGCAATTAAAAAAAAGGAGGCCTTTTTTCTTCAAATTTATGGGACCGTGGTACTGAGTATTTGGTCTGAATCAGTTCAAAAATTGGTCCTGCGAGCAGTCAGATTTTTTAGGCATCTGCACACAAATGGCTGGCCCAACAAAAGAAGCACATTCCGTTCACCCCCGGGAGTTTGTAGACCTGTGAGAGGAAACTGAGTCTGGATTTTCCTTCGCCAGATTAGCCGCAGTGGCATTAACTAAGAGGAGAAATAGACTCCCATCATTCCACCATAAATGGAGACAGCAGTGAGAAGAGAGAAAAGTCCGAGGTCCTTTTCTGCTCATCAAGGACAACTGTGGAGAAAATGGATTTCCCCTCCCACAGGCTAGTCTTGGAAGCAATTCCTGGAAATAGGGAGCCCTGCTGGCCCCTTCTCTTGGTGATGGCTGGAAATACAGAGGTAAGGCAGCCCAGAGCCATCTCTTCCAGTTGAAAAGAGCAGTAACAGGAAGCGTTTTGCACTGAGAATGGTTGTAGTTTGGCAATTCCTCTCCCATGGGGAAAGTCCTGGTGTGTCCGTAGTGATCAGGGTGCTCCAAAAGCACAAGCATCTGCAAAATCTTGAGCATCAAGTAGGAGATCCTCTCTGAAGCCTTCAGCCAGGTCAAATGTGTAACCCAGCACAAAAGGTCTCGTTATCTGGGAGGGAAGGCACAGAAGAGGTCTGAACTTCTAGGGTGCAAAATACCTTATGGGTGTTTTTTCCCATCGGACACGACAATGTGCCTCTGTGAGAGGTGATCTAATATCATGGGAATCCAAAGTTGACATGACTCATGAGCCTCTTCAGATAGCACAGTAGCATCAAGTTTTTAACCCAAAGGCTCCTATTAGTGCCACTGGGCTGTGGAAGTGGAGCCGAGGCAGGGAAGGTCAGTGAGGAATAATTTATTGATAATGCTGAATATATCTGAAAAATACAACCCTGAGGCTTACTGCATCCCTGAATTTCACAAGTTGATGTGCCGGGAAGTGAGAGAACTGCACAACCCACAAATCCCTCACTGGGTGCCAAACTGCATCAGGTCTTATTTTTCTGCTGCCTGTTAATGCAGGAAGGTATGAAGCCCACATGGCAATTCTGTCCAGCTGCCAGGCAGCCTGCCATCTAAAGAAAGAGTGTCATCAATGTGTCTACATGTATCTGATGTGCTTGTCACTTCGTGGCTATGCCAAATTTGTACTCTGTAGCTATTCAGTTATGCGGCCTTCAAATGGAAGTGGGTTATTTGCTCTAGCGTGATTTCAGATGGGTCTCTTCCTTGAATTGAATTTGAGGAGCTCAGATTAGCCTGCTGGGAAACAGCTGCTGGCTGGAAATCCAGAAATGAACTTCTCTGTGTCAGCATAAGACTCACCAAAGGCCAAGGTATTCACTGGAAGCATATTAAGCATCATGACCTGTGTGCTCTCTGCCTCTGCTGCTGGCCACCAGCCTGGCTGTGTCTTAGGTACCAATGGCGAGACTCGTCTGAGTAAATGTGCATGTCCACATACCTGAGGTAATCCTTTTGGCACTTCTTTGGGTGCGATGTGTCAGCTCAACATAGCAAGGATAAATCAGGCCCTGAAAGTGCCCATTTCTTTCCAAGGACTGCAGACAGACCCTGCAAGGACTAGCTCATTTGGAGACATATCCTAAAGATGTCTAACATTAGAAAAGTGGTCTTTTTTGGTGTTTGCAATGATGATGTCTTCATATGACAGTGGTCAAGACAGTTAATGGCCTTTAGGGGCACAATTTGTCAGACTAACTATAGGGGTTTTTTTTTTTGGAAAAGAAGAATCGCTCCCTAAACTCCACTCCCAGGTGAAAGGATCCCAAAGTGACTGGCTCATATGGAGACAGCATTAGCGTAGAAATGCACTTCAGTAAGAAGGATCCCATCCAAAGAGCTCACTTTGCCTAGGAAAGACAGCACTCAGGATACCAAGTCTGGACTGGACTGTGACATGTTCTGCCTGATCCCTGCCCCTGAACAAGAAAAGTTTGGTATGGATGGTTGAGTGAAAACAGCATAGATATTGGGAAAAATCTGGACTTCAAGGTTGGACTGGACCTGTTCTGAAAATCAAGTAGACCTGTTCTTCCAGATCATTCTCTGCTTCGCCAGGGGCTGTAACTGAGTTTGCAGCTTAGCTTGTTCAGTGTGCCGGACACTGATCTCTTCATCACCAGAGTTTCTCAAATAGAAACTACCCTGACTTCAGCAAGTGGTTGCCAGAGCATCCTATATGCAGGCATTTCTAAGACCCTCACAGCTGTGTCACGGCACAGTGGGCTCACTCCGGCTGAGCTTGCTAACAGCAGCACACCCAATGTGGAAAGCAACCTCTCAAAAGTTGTCAAGCTCAGATGGGTTAAAGAGCCACTGTCACAGGGATGGGTAGTAACTGTTTTGCCCACTAAAGCTTAAAGCATCTACCTCCCTTTCGTCTGTCATCAGCCTTAGAGCTCAGCCTCAGGGGCACATGGGAATGGGAGACCTCCCACTTTCCTCTGTGCTCTTAAGGAGATCCAGAAGCAGATTTCCAGATTCCCATGGCATAGTTCCCCCCTTCATCCCCAGCAGTAAGGAGCTGATGGTCTTTCACTTAGCATGGCATGGACTCCCCAGTTACCACTGAATAGGTCTGTGTGATTAGCCACAGCCTCTCTGGTCCCTCTGCCTGCAACAGCTAACTCAAAGCCAGCTTGCTATCAACATACCGTTTCAATCTGTAAGGCAGCCATCCCCATATCACCAGAAGGGATCATTATCCTTGAAGTGAGGCAGCCCTCACCCCTTGTCAAACAAAACCAGATAATATAGCTCAATTTCTAAATCACCGCTCCATCACTACATATGCCTCCCTCTCCATCCGGGACGATACAGTGTTTATCCCTGTCACTCCGGGGAGTGATACAAGTTTTAATTTAAGAAGCAAGGATTATGACTGAACTGCGGCCAGCTGTGACTTGAGAATCAAGCTGGCCATGAGAATCGATTTTTCCTCTGTCCTTCCTGCCCAATACCCACCTCTTAGCTCAGACCTTTTGATTTATACCATTAGTATTAAAAACAAATAAAATCCTCCAATTACAATTTCAATAGCCTATTGATTTTCTCTGCTCTCATTTCATGTACTGTTCATCCAGTGCTACACAACTCGTGCTTCATTTTGATATATATATTCTCGAACTGATGCTTTCCTTTGGGATGAATCATCGTGCCTGACAAAGCCATCATTAAACTGTAAAGCATGGAGAAGATATGGTAGTGGGGGACCAAGGAAAGGCAGGACCAATGCAGGAATCAGTTATGAGCTGCAAGGGAGCTGCTGTCCTCCTATGCTCAGTAATTCAGTATCTGCCTGGTGGTACATTGCCAGAGGTTGCCCTGGGATGCCTGTGTTGCAAGGATGCTGCCAGCCTCCAAGTCAGAAGATCTTTCTTGAAGGTCTGTTGTTTCTTTTCCAGGTGACCTCTCCATTTCAATATCTCTAGATTGCTCTTTTTAGGACAATAGGAGCACAACTCCTTTGTCAGTTCAGTGAGGTGAAGTTCCCTTTTTAAGAAGGATTAATTTCTTGTCTCCTCAAGTGCAACCAGAAAAGGTACACAGAAGGTGGAATGGGTGATTCAAGATGTGGAACAGCTTCTGTGCCATATCAAGTAAGCTCGGGCTGTTTAGCTGGGAAAAGAAATGAGTAAAGAGGTATTCAGTAAAGGCATGGTGAATTCTTGTTGCTGCCTTTTCTAATAAAAGATCAATGAGACATTGGATGGAATCATTTGGTAGCTGTTTAAAAAGCAAAAATATACATAGCTCATAACCTAACTGTGGATCATATTTCCAAATGATGTTACAGATGCCTCAAGTTTATCTTGGTTCCAAGAACTGTTGGAAAAAATCTTGGAAGAAAAAAAAAATCAACCAGCAAATTGCCTCTCTCTGAAGAATTTCCTGCACCACAGATGTTGGGAGGCTGGAAGGGTTTTCAGGAGGGGTGTCACTGCAGACTTGCTCTGCTCTTACCCTCCTGTCCTAAGCTTCTACAGATGACTACTCTTGGAGATAGGACAGTGTGCTAGCTAGGACTTTGGTCTGGTCCAATACTGGGGTTATATTCTTTTGAAGATACTGTCAGAGTGACAATAAAGAATTTTTGTAGGTATTTTCTAGAAGTTCATTTCTTGCTTGCAAAGACAGCTTGAAGGAATCAGCAAAGTCTGGACACATCCTGGGCCATGCTCCTGACACAGAGGGAGGAGCTGTATCTTTTTGTATGCTCAGCTTGCAGGTTGTTTTGGACAGAGGCTGTCCTGGAGTTCAGCATATCATTATCCTGGTCCATAGCTGGGTTAGCTAGGTTCTACCACAACTGAAATTAAGATTACTTAAAAATATCATCTAGTAAAACAAGAGTTTTAAAAAAACAAAAATGATATCACCAGCTGTGCCCATCACTACATAATACCTTTGGCTAACCTTTTAAATAACTGGCTTTATTCACCTAGCAATGAGAGAAGTCTGCATTTTCCTCCTACTTCGTTTATAAAGAGGAGAGTTCTGTCTCTGCAAATCAATGTACTTTAGACTAATACCTCCCCCCCCCCCCAAAAAAAGAAATTCCAACTGAGAACACTATAAATCTCTATCAACATTTCTGTGACTGTCTTATATTTTGCCTCTACATTGGGACATAAGCCAGGAGAGAGTTTTAATAAGATACGACAGTTAATTCTGTTACCTCTCTGGCACCATGTATCATACTAAAAAAACCTATACTGCAATGTAAGAGAAAGTTTTATTGGCAACTTCCTCTAAAAATATGTCAGCCATGCATGAAATACTCATTTAAAGTCCTGAATGTGCTACTGAATGAAGACATATGTGCATAAAGGAACATGGCCAATGCAAGCAACATCCAAAATATCTGATTCACCAAGTTCTAGTGCCATTAAATCATCTTGCAAACTTGAGCTCAGGTTTCAATTCTTTAGCTTGAGGAAGAGGCTTGTTATACAGTATTTATGACAATAAATCAAAGTATTAATGAGAGAAGTATAGAAAACACATACTAGTTTATGGAAACAGAATTTTTTTAAAGCTTCTATGTATCCTGTCCAATAACAAAAGTCACATTTTGCTTATCCGTAACTACAGCTGCTATGATTCAGGGCTTGGCTCTTAGGGCTCTGAAGTCAATGAGAGTCATTTCACTCACTTCTCTATTCTTTGTATGAGGCCATTGATGAACACTTTCCATGCTTAGACGGCATTGCAAACCAGAATTAATGTTCCCTATTCATTACATGAAAACATTCTGTTAGGGGAATGATAAGGTTGCCAAGAACATTCAAGAGGTGGGAAATGCCAGCCTTTGGGTTGCCTGAATAACCTTAATAGACAACCCCAGTGTGTATTCATTTTACGAGAGGTTCAAAACAAAATCCTATCCACAGGAAATTTTTAGAAGAGACTGGAATGAGGTCCAATTATGGTTCTAATGTCATAACCACACAAATAATGCCTTTTCTTTTCTTACAAAAGTGTTGCCCCTTTAATATCTTGCACTGGGGCTTTCAATATGTTGAAGTTTCTGTAGTGAAGTGGGAGTCTGAGAGACTTTTTTAAATCTCTGAAGACTTGGCAAAGTCCCTTGAGGAGGTCGGAGCTCTGGGAAGCATTGTGGAGGCTGGGAGGCTTATGAAGTCCTCGAGGCCCTGGATGCCAAGCCTAGACGGGAAAATGCATGAGGAGAGAGTAGCCTGGGGCAGTATGTGGAGTTTTCCCTTCTGACAGCAACTCTGAACAATTTCTACTTCTTCTTCTGAAATTTTCCTCCGGAAGAAATCTGGAATTTCATATAGATGAAAAATTTTGTCTTTGAGCTTTTTTTTTTTTTTTTTTTTTTTTTTTTAAAGTGTATTCTCCTTCAGTAGTGAGGTGGCATTGCAACCTCTCTTTATTAATGTTTGGGCTCACAAGGGACCTCATCTATATTATTTCAGAACACCTTATGGGCACCAATAAATCTGCCACTGTGACATTGGGGATGTCAGTGGTATGTAACACAGGATAATTCTCAAGCTGTCTTGCCTCCCATTTCCTCATGTTGCATTTGCCTTGTGCGTTCATCTATTACCCTCTACTCTTGGCTTTTTTGGGACAGTTCTGCCTTTGCACTGCAACCCATTTGGGTACCCAGATCCATGTCATGGACCTGTTGCTGACTGAATACAAATCC
The DNA here is from genome assembly GCF_036370855.1 of Dromaius novaehollandiae. NCBI lineage: Eukaryota > Metazoa > Chordata > Aves > Casuariiformes > Dromaiidae > Dromaius > Dromaius novaehollandiae. The sequence goes on along the minus strand of NC_088099.1, from coordinate 167,698,620 downwards.
TAAATAGTTACACCAAAAGCAAAATCCTATGAGCAAGGGAAGTATTAACTTACATTTTAGAGAATAAAAACAGAGACATAGAGCATGATCAACTGGCACCAGATGATCAAAGATGCTTTTGGGAGAGCACGGAATAAACATGGAAAGACAGTTCAGCAGGCACAGTACGAGCCAGTGAGTGGAAGACAGTAATTTCTCTTTCTTTCTCTAAATTCACAGTCCTTTTCTGAAAATTTGGACAAAACATCCTTGTCTAGATCTCCCACTGATCCATGGGCATCATCTTATAGCTGTTGAGATTTCTATATTGACCCCTTCTCACAGCCCTGAAGTTCCTTCTTCCATTGCAGAGAGAGGCTGGTTTTGTCTGAAACATCTGCCACGGTTCACAGCCTGACCGACTCAGTAAATCTGTCTCCTGCTTTCTTTTTGTAACACCATTGACTGTTATTTGGGATGTTCAGCAGCTGCTTCTCACACGGGGAGGAATAGATGTGGAAGAGGGATGACAAAGACGACTGCTCCAGCTACGCCACAACAAGCCATGCCTACTGACAAAATAGAGTCTGAAAGTGCATAAATCCCACAACTGGCACTACAGAGTTCCTCAGCAACCATGCTCAGAAGACACCCAAGTTGACAGAGTGCTGTGCAAACCAGTGGGGGTCAAGTCCACACTGCAGAGGCTTGTGAGTGTTATGGGTGTTCATTCCCTGGCTGACATCACTATGCCCATAAATCTCCTCATGTGGAAGGAAGTGAACCATGGAAGCTGGTATTTCTGGAATAACTTGTATCATCCAGGGATGGCACTAACTGTGCAGTCAGAGAAAAAAAGAAAAAATATATACTTCTGTTGGTACACACCATGTCTCTGAGAGAGAACAAGCCACCACTGTGTTAATGGCAGAAATCACAATGTACCCAGGTCTCAGTGCTTTGGATGGGATTCCCCTTCTCTGCATTAGGTATCTACAGGGTCTCTATTTGAGCTAGCTGTCTTTGTTCCCATCACTGTCTATAGTGGTGCAGTATATGAGTCAGTAGAATTTAGGTCATGAATCATCTAACCAAATATGAGGTCATACTCTCTGCTTTTTCAATATATCTGATTCCTAGACAGGATTCCTGTCTTCCTCTACCCCAAAGGTTAGGTGCATAAATCTCTCAGAGGGATGACGTCCAACTCCTCTCTACTTGCCTTGTAGAACAAGGATCCTGCTTTTATGCATCAAATGCCCTGTGTGTAGCTTTCAGGCAGCCACAGTGCCTGCCAGTGGCTTGGGGATGGGGAAGGACAGGGAAATGAGGCATTGCAGTGTTGTGTAAATACATAGGTGAACTGAACCTTTTATCTCTGCATTGAGATCTTCAGTTGTAAAACAATGTTGATGGTATCCTTCTGGTCTCCCGAGCTTGCAGTCATGCCATGGAGGACTATGCTATGCAGGACAGCAGGGATTACAGTCACAGATGTTTTTTATGAAAATCTGGTTAGATCTAGACTTCCCAAGACCCTCTTTGCTCTGTGTCCCATTCTCTCCTTGGTTAGTCTGCTGAGAATAAGTAAAGGTTCAAGCTAGTGGCTGTCCTTGCAAAGTCAGTCCCGAGGGTACTTTCTTTGTTTGGGTGCTTTCTGAACTTGAAGATTGCCAGCGATAATTGATTTCCTCACTAGATAAAAATTCTGAAACTCCTACTATTCCTTTGCTCTCTGCCTTGACCCACCTGTCACTTTCTATCCATTTATTTTGATAGACTTTAGCAATAAAATGGTTTATATCAGAAGGAATACAGTAGCTTTCTGCAGCTCTCTTAAGGCCTATGCAAGTGACACTTGAATACAGTGGAGCTAAATGGCAGCCTAATGGTTTCTCATTGCAGCTGTGTAAGAATGCTATTAACTCCTCTTTATGTTTTTTATTTCAGAGCCGTTACTGTATACATTTCAGCTAAACCAAGAAATGATGAGCCCCTTCCTAACTTGTCCTTGGAAAGCTGCCAGTGAATGTGAAACCTGTGATAAGGGCAGCATCATTTTTCAAAAAAGCATCTGTTTCTGAGAAGGGAGAAGAGCAGCTTGCAAACAGACTGGTAACAGGGAGAGGAAGATTCAAGCACAGGGAGTCATATAGCTTGTTATTTGTGTGATAGGAAACAATGCTTTAAAGGGTGCCCGGAGGAGAGTTAGAAGGTGAGGAAGGAATTGGTCCATGATAAAAGTGTGGCAGGTTGCAGCTGGCGTGGCCATGCGAGGTGGTGAGAGGCTGAGGAGGGACCCTCACTGCCTCACCTCCTCTCTTGCAGCTCCCTGGTCATGCTGGATGGCATGAAGAGAGGGAGATCACACTGCGTTTCAGGCCTACTGTCCTCTGTTCACCGGCTGGCCACCAAGAGTTAAAATGTCACCCCATGCCTAGGCATTGGATGCCAAGTGTCTGCAAAACTTAGTCCTTTGATTGCATTTTAGTTGGTCCACATAGGGACCCTCCCTCTCTCCCATGTGTATGATCCCCTCTTGGCCAGAAAAAACCTGCATTAAATCAAGTACTAGTGGTAGAAGCATCTGGAGACCTAACAGGGAACATGAACCACTTGTGGTGAGTCCTGCCCCCCTCAAAGATCTTACCATCCTGTATCAGTCAGGAAGAGGAGATGAACAGGGCATGATGATGGGGCAGCTCAGCAGCAGAGTGGTAGAGATGGAAAAGCTCTTGCTCAGTGACATGGGGAGAAAAAAACGTATCTTAAAGCCCAGTTTCACCTCATATAACTTTATGTACCTGTGTACAGCTAAGGAAAAACGGCTGCCTCTACATGCAATGAGCAGCTAAGTAGCTTCAGAGAGTAATCTGGACTTTAGAGGGCTGAGTAGCCTGTTGGGTAGCCATTTTTCTCCACCGTGAACAGAAGAAGTTTAGAGTGAACATAGTCCTGACTTGAGTGCTTAGAGCTGGACACATAAATGCAGGCCCAGGTACGCTTCTATTTTTCAGGGTCCTTGTATGGTATGTTATGTGTTAAACTACACTACTTTCAGAGGAAGTCTGCTCTTCCTGTTACATTATGGATCTTGGACACTTTAAGGAGTTTGTGGAAGTTTTTACAGGCATTAATTCCCCCCATGTTTCTCCCTACCATACCTCCCTATCACATAGAGTTCTCTCCAATTAAGATATAAAGTTAACGTCTAGTGGCAGAATTATTATTATTACCGGCACAGTTTGTGACTCATAAAATTGCAACAACTGCTCTACTCCATGTCAAGGGGGGGTAATTAACCAAGATCATCTATAGCACCAGGTGGTGATTCATTCTAAACAAGAGCTAATCTGAATGTATAGCCGAGCTCAAGTGCCCACTGGACACTGCTGTATATTTCACAGACCATGAAATATGCCCAATCCTTTTTTTTCTCCCAAGCATGCCAGTAAGTTCTTTTTAATAGGGCTTTAAATATTTTTTAATTGGCATTTTATTTTTCTCTAGGAAATATGCAAAGAAGCTACAGCAAAATGGGACAGGATCATTCTTATAGCCATCATCCTTTTCTCAGGTTCACGGAGAGAATGCCAATTCCACCCTCGCGTGCAGAAAGAAAGAAGCAGGAGGAACTGAGTGCCAAAAGTCCAAGCTAGGTTTTAGGAAACTGAGCTCCTGTGCATCAGTCTTGTGAGACTGCTTTGTCCATGCTCTGGAGACGAACAAATGCAGTGAGAAAAAACAAATAATTGAGTTAGTGTGGGGTCAACTCTGGGCTAATGTACCTTGCAGTTTTTCAAGCTGATTAGTGAAGCCCAGCACTTGTAAATGCAGTTATATGGCATCCTGTTCAGAGCTGATCTCCAAGGCTGAGAGTTAGAGCACACAAAAAGCTGTGGAGATAATTTTATTCTGAGACAATTACCTAAACCTGTGTGAAATCTCTTTTCACCACATCAGAACCTGTTTTCAGCATACTGATACCTATTCTCATAGTACTGGAACCTAAGCTGGTATATCAGGTCCTGTTTTCACTGTTCTGGGATCTGTTTTTGCTATACTGAAATGATTTGTTGCAGCAGTGGAACCTATTTTCTAGACAAATGTATAGGGTTCTGGCATCCTTCTCCCTTGAAGATGGGCATTGGTTATTACTATCGAAAATCAGATGCAAAATAAACCCATGAACTACTTGATTTTTGGAGTTTTATTTCCAAACAGTTCAGAGACATTCTTTGTCTATTTTGACAATGAAATAGAGCTTCACACCTTTTAGATTCAACCCATGCTCCTGCTAGAAGCTTTGCTTCTCCACCACTCAGGGCCACTGTCGATGATCACAACTTCGAATAATGCATGTTATACTAATACCAATTGCATATTTATAGCTAAGTCTAACAGCTTAACTGTCTGCTCTGAGACGCATTGCGAGAAATGCTGTGGTTGACTGCAATAGGTAGTAAATACTTTGGAAAACCCCTTTTCTGCTAGGCTCACAAGAGAAAAAGGATGACCAGAAAGGACTTAAAACATGGGAGACTGGTACCTGGTAATATCCCTAGGGCATCCCAGTTGGCCCTGGGTGCGCACGTTCAGGCAACTGAATTAGACCTAGACTGTCCCATTAGTCTGGCTTTAAGAACCAATACGTCATTTGGACAAAGTTCTTCAATGCTGTCAGTTGCCTTAAAGTAATTTTTAATGCAGGCTAGGTTAAAGTCAGAACAAATAAAAAGTCTAAAACAGGCACCAGAATTACAAGGGTTTATAAATACACAGGTGTTCAGAAATGAAAAATAATACCAATTCATGTAGTATATAATATCAAGCTGTGTCCCAGAGGGTTTTCCCCCTGAATGCAGCTGACAGACTGGGAGATTTCCCATGCCTTCTGGTGGGGGGGGGGGGGAGGGAGGGGTCAGCTCCTTCGCTATTCCCAGGATCTGGCAACTAGGGAACACCCTTTTTATTGCTCTATCTGTGGATTATTCCGATTAAAAGATCCCTGTCATGGTGATCTAAGATTTTTTAACCTTAAACCATGACCTTTCTGTGCTCTGCTGCCTGTTTTCCCTTCCAGTTTTAGAAATGCAAATGTCCCTTGGTGGTGGCAAAAGGTAGTTGCCACCCGCCTGGAAAGCAAACAAAACCTGGTCAGGGATTTGGCTGAAGCATTAGTAAAATCTTCCTCCTGGCTGAAGGGAAACACCTTTCCTCCCCTATTACGGCAATGTCCAAGTCCCTGTGGGAAGTTTATTCCTGAATTAAAGCTTCTATTTTATGTGCACATGGAGATTGGAATTGTAGCTTGTAGGAATGCATACATCAAACTCACGCTTATAGATAATTGCTGCCCTTGAGCTGAAAGCAAACATGAGCTGTAATCTTCAAGGGTTTTGGCTTTGAGGAGAAATGTCCTTGCCATTCCCTCAGTGTTTTTGAAGGCCAGGAGGCCAGAGGGCCTTACAGTGAGTATATGCACCAAGAGCTCTGGGTGCCTAGAGCAGTCCTGGACACTGGTCCTCTTTAGGTGTTTCAGTCACAGGACTGGTGATGGCACAGCTTTGGCCTGGGACATCCGGCTGTCTCCCAGACACTGCTTGGGCACAGTCTGGGAGTCTGCACAAAGCTGGGACCATTCCCCACCAACCACTTGGAGATGACCCCTCTCTTTGGAAGGGTCACACTGCTTAATAGGGTGGACATGGGTTGCTGTGTGCTAGTTGGACTCAGTGCCAGGAAATAATCTCAGACACTCTGAGTTTACTAAGAGAGACGTAGCTCATCTGCGCCCTGAGGAGACAGCCACGACCATAGCCTTCTCCTGTTGCAAGCTCTGCAACCAGGACACTGAACCCTAGGCTGTTTTGTAGTGCTGGTTTTGCTTGGGCTAGTTGAGGAAGGTGGATAATTTGCCACAGAGCCATGATACTGGTCAGAAAAGGTGATTCCCATTCCTGTCTCTGCTCCTGAACTGAGCCGTGACTTCTGAGCCCCTCCTGGGCTTTGACTTTGCTGTTCACTTACTGCGCTTGGTTAATTGCTTTGAAAGTATGAAGAAGGGAGCTACCTAGCTGCAGGCTGTCACAGATGATTTATGTCATGTGTTAAACACACTGGCTTTTAACTCTGTGCAGCAGTTTCACCCCCCCATGCCCGTTCACTCCTATTCAATAGCTTGGCAGTTGGGAGAGTGGCTTTTAAAGTATAGTTGGTATTACAATGATTTCATCAATGCTCAGGGTAATAAACAGGTAATTGAGATTTGGCTGCTCTCTCCTGCCCTCATCCTATCTCTGTGCTCCACTCACCTTTGCATCTCTCTCTTAAAAGACTATCATCTGGGGATAGAGGTCATGGGTATATGAGGATGGACCACCCGCTCGTGGAGTATCTGACCATGGGCATCACATGTGAGATGTTGTTATCTCACACATCATACTACTCTCCTCCTGCTATCCCAGGGTCCTTCCGGATATATATTTCTTGGGATAAGCCCCACCTATTTTTTGTTATATGACCCAGAAGCATAAGTCTGAGGGGGTATCTGACGAGGTAGGCTGCCTCCAGCGTTATGAGATTTCATGCATTGGGAACCAAAGAGTTAAGAGGTTTGGAACAGGCAAAATGAGCAGGACTCAGCCAGACCCCTACTGGGGACTGATGGGCAAGAAATGACTTTGTTGGAACATATTTCATCTCCCATTAACAGAAATGAGGCACAGCTCTACTGTGTAATCGCTTGTACCTCCCCAGTACCTCCATTTTGATGGGTATTGCAATGATCAGTTTAGCTAGTGAGCAATTAAAGACTAATTTGCATCTGCACATGAGATTAAAATGTTGGATGGATTAATTTTTAAAAGCTGCTACCTCTCATGGAAGACAACATTAATTGATTGGACGTACACATAGCATAGGATAGCATTTCTTCTCATAAAGAGAGAGGAGCTGCAGTGAAACTCAAGAAAATTCTTTGCTTTGCTCAGGGCATTTATCTCAGGTGACAAATGTTTTCACCAGCTCTTCTAGGATAAGGCTTGTTGTGTAGCTTCACTCCAATGACCACACTACATATAGTTTATCATGCACATAAATTTCAATGAAGCAATTTTCATGCTGACCGGCATTAAATATATCAGCTCAACTATACCTTGCAGCACAGGGACTAGAGCTTCTCTTCCAGTAACATGACGTCTACATTTGTGTTAAAGAGCTGGGAAAATGCAACCAGCAGCCCTGGGACAGATCTGGGCAGATAAACCCCAGGTAGATCCTGTTTTCATAGGAAAAATGTTGCTTTGTCAACAGTGAAACAGCAGATGAGAGTCAGTTTTCTCATTGTGAAAAATATTGGGAAGGATTATTTTTTATATGCTGCAACATCCAGTGGAGCTGTGCCCAGAGAAAACATAAAAAATCCATTTGCAGGGCTGAAATGAGTGTCTGTTTTGTCAATGGAGCAAGAAGAAAAAAGAAATATATATATATAAACAGAATACAAAGATTTTTGACAAGCTGAGATGGAAAAAAAATTTCAAAACAACTGACATTTAGTTTGAGCTCACTTACTTCTGAGGCTCTGGGTGATTGCTGGTTGACTGCCATTTTTGTTATTTTGTGTTTTTGACCCAATTTGGGATAAGGAGAACATAAAATGATGAAATTTCTTGTCTGGCAGGGATCCACTGGTTCCCTCACTGTATTTGAGATGTGCATTATATAGGATATGTTTACATGCACATAGACAGAACCACACAAAGAAAAGGCCCATCTCTCTCTCTCTCTCTCTCTCTCTCTCTTAGAAGATCTTTGTATAGCCCAATATATTAAATATATTGCACTTTAAGCACACATTTTTCTGAGTCTGCCAGCTTTTCAGAAGCTGCACTCCATCAAGAGAAGCTATATCATTTTTTTGCTCTGCATGCTAAGCACTTTCAGGCTACATTGGTACCTGGATGAAAGATGCTCCTCCTGAGTCAGCAGAATACTGCTCCAGTGTTTTGCAAGACTAATTTTTTCCTACTGGAAAACCTAGATAAAATATGGTCCTGTCTGGGCTGGTTTGACCACTGAGTAACTGCAGCCATCTTAGTTTGATGGAACTGGGAATGATATCTCTTAAGATCAAATCAGGGTGTTTTAAACACTAACGTGGCACATTGGGTTGGAGGGACGTTTGGAAAATGAGAAATGAACCTACAATACTTGGGTTCATCCCAGCCAAACCAGCCTGCTGAGCTGAACAGAGCCAAACACCAGTGAAATGTAGCCATGCTTGTCTTGTCTCCATCTTTACTTCGAATCCGAGGGGTCGATATCGCTGCTGAACGCTGGAGGCAGGACTATCACTTGGGTCCCTGGTGAGAAAGGTGGACCACTGAACACCCCCAGGCCTGGGATTTGGCAGGTCTCAGCTCAGCTGGGACTCTGTCTTTCCTTCCAGAGGGTTGAGAGCTTGCAGACAGCAGGAGGGAAATAAAAAAAAGAAGAAGAAAAAACTCCCCACAGAACTGAAATTCACAATGTGCTTTAATTATGATATAACAATGTTAATGACTCCTTGATAACAGATTGGGAAATTAATTAGCATATCATTTACAAAATGGAGCATTACTTTTCTTCTATTTTCACTTTTCTGTTGTTATTAAGGCCTGTGATAGTATCAGCGCCTATGTCCAATCTAGTTAAAATTGTAATAAATCTTGAGAAGTGATGATTAAAAAAAAATGCATGTAGATTAAGAGAGGCCGATATCTCTCAAGGTTGTGTGATTCTTCTGCTGAGTATTTCTAATTTGCTTGTTAAATGTCTGTATATGGGTGTATGAGACTTTTCCACCCTGACACTTCTTCCTGACTTCTAATCATGAAAATAGTTTTTCAGGTATATTCACAAATCATCAGGGATTTTAAAGGGACTCCAGTCCACAATGGAAAGTTCCTTCCAGACCTTCTTGGTAAGCGTTGGTAATGGGAAATCTGGGTATCCTTCCTAGCAGATTTGGTTTGCTCCTGCATGATGTTAGGAAAGACCAGTTGCCTCAGAGCAAACTGGGCTGTTGGGTTTGCTTGAAATAAACCTAGCTGCCTGGATTCATGTCTGTCTTTGCAGCAAAAGTCAGCTCAGTTCCTGGTATTTGTTAGCTGCCCAGGTGGCAGGGTTGGGTGAAGTGAAGTAGGAGGGAGGGAAGTGAAGAAAAATCAGGCAGGGATAGATTACTTAGCTTTGTATGGAACAGCAAATACCAAACAACCCTGTTCCTAGGAGAGTTAGGAAAAAATGTATTAAGAACTTCAGGAATAGGATCCCGAACTCACAGTCTCTCCTAGCAGAAGCCCCTTCTCCTCGGTGTATTACGGAGTCAGGGAAGACAGAAGGTCATATCACGTTTTATCATTTTTGTCTTGAGATATATAGAGTATGTTTAGCAGGTGCTTTTCTCAAGCCATTCTAAAGACACATGGAGTACGAACACACCTCCATCTCGGCATGTCACTTTACTGACCAGTAAATAAGAAAAATGGCACCAAATTCAGCACAGTCCTTCAATGTGGCTATGCACAGATCCGTCCCTAAGGCAACCTACAGCCTAAATCCCCTCACCTCCTAGAAAAGCCGTTCTCATCTGTTTCCTATCCAGGCATCATAAATTACCACTTTCCAGGGGGATCCATGGAGAACTGTTAACTCAGTACAGCTGGTAGCAGAGCCAGGCACTTCCCTGTGGTGAGGAGTTTGTCTCGTTGTTAGCACAGATGTTAAGGCAAGTGCAAGTCAGGTCCTCAAGGTTTGAGAGTGTGTGACACCAAACCCGAGTCTCAAAGCTCATCTTTCGGCTCATCTGCTTCCCTGTCTTCTGCTCCATCCATGTTGCTGGTAGCCAGACTGGTGACCAGTGATGCCTACACGGAGACAGCTGGGCTGAGATGCTGAGATGTGTCTCTCAAGATGCAGGATAATCATCTGGGAGGTAATATATCATATTGGAGACTCCCAAATCCCAGCCTCTGAGGATGCTCTGATTTAAGTTGGTTTCCTACAGCTGTTCATGGGTCACTGACATTTGGAGGAGACAGAGCGCTCTGTCCCCTGCCATTCCCTGTCTTGTCTCCATCAACAAAACAATAATAAAAGGTGACAATTCTGTCTCAGAGAGTCCTAGAGCGCCAGTTCATTGGAATGTAGTGGGTTTGCTGGGGAATTATCCTTTCATACTTTCCTCTTCTGTTGGCATTTGCAGTGTTTCAAATAAGTTATTTGTCTGGACTCAACTTTGTTCTGATATGGTCTCTCTCTCAGGTTCTGATATAAAGCTTTCTTACACATGCCCTCAAACCCCACATGCCCCAAATGCCCTGTGCACTGGGATTTAATAAGAGTAAAACTTGCTGTAACAAAGGTAGGAGCAGCACACCCATTCCCCAGACGCTTCTGCTGTCTTGCAGACGAGATTCAGCGTCATGGAAGTGCATCCAGGTTCATTTCTTTTGGAGTTGAAGAGGGAAGTTGTGGCTCTGCACCTGCCGTTGTTTATTCTAAGTACATTTCAATTTCCATTTCATGGAGAAGGAAATATCCTGCTATCACTCAAATTTGCCTTTGATTGCCTTTTGATTTAAAAGAAAAAAAAAGAAAAAAAACAAGACTTCCGATATGAGCAAAATGATACGACATCCTGAAAAGTAAAATGCACTGAAATTCTACTCCTGCCTAACCCTTGCCATGGGCCCAAATTCTGATCTCAGCTTTGCAGGAGTGTTACACCATTAGGTCAACCCAATCCAGACTCTTCTTTGTAGATTTAACTACCCATATTCCTATCAGCCAGAGGCAGCTAAAGGCTTGCAGAAGTGTGAGCATAATTGGATTTTGTTGCCCCAAGGATGAGGGTGACCCTGGGGCCAGGTTGCCCCTGCAACAGGAAAGGGAGGGGAAGAGCACAGGACTGAGCAAAGCTGGAGAGCCAGTGGGAGAGCTCAGCAGAGCAACACGGGAAAAGTCCATGGTGACACCACAAATATTTTGCTGCCCCAGAAGGCCATTCCCAACAAAGGGGGCTGTGACTGAGCTACTTAACCCTAATGAGAAGGATGGCTTTCAGGCTTCCTGCAATGCTCTTAGGTCTCAGAGGAGGATCTCTGTGCAGAATTGCCCTATGCCCTTTGGATCACTCTTCACATGCCCAGTGTTTATATTCTTTCCTTGAGCATCTGCCACTGATCCACGTTGGAGACAGGCTATGGACCTTATGGCCAGCCTGGCTGTCCCGCTCTCCATCGTGCAGTGCAGATGTAGCACTGAGTTAGAACAATTTACACAGTTATTCCCATGCTTTACAGCCTTGTACTTTGGCCTGAATGTCACAGCTGCAACATTTTGGAGAAAGCCTGTGACAGTGCCGCTGTACTTCTCCTGTCACAGAGATGAAAGCAGAAAAGACCCTTTGTGGTCCTCAGGGCTATAAAATGTCTAGAGTTGTGTCACCAGAACCTTTCAGGTTTTGCACCAAAAGCAAGAAGACACTGGGAGCATACCCAGCGGCAGGCACATGAATTTGAACAATCACTTGAGAAAAACCTCATTAATTAAATTGCAGATTAAAATCCTCATGGAAATAAATTAAAACAATATTGTATGCATTGGGAACAAAATAAATCAGACTCCTGGAGAAAGACTTTCTCAAGAGGAATCCAAGCTCACGCCTCTAATCCGTGAGTTATCAAAATGCTGATACACTGGATTTACAAGAAATTCAGGCCACCAGAGCAATTCCCAACTATGCCACAGACTTTCTCCTGCAACCTTGGGCAAGTTCCTCAGTCTCAGCTCCTCATCTGTAAGAGCAGCTTTATCCCTTGCTTGTCCACACAGCAATACTCAGGAAAGTAAATTTATGCTGACAGAGATCAGGATAGACTCACTATCTCCAATTACAAAGTTTGCAGCCTGGGCTGAGCTCATTGTGGCTGTAGGTTTGCTTCTATGTGGATTGGTCTGTAGGTGCTCTCCAGTTTAGAGGTTTTTCTATTAGGCCCTCTGGAACTCTGTTCACTGTATAAAATTTGCCTTGTGATATAAAGCCCCTCTCACAAGAGTCTCTTAATGCCTTCAGGGCATCAGCTAATATTTTCTTCAGTTTAAATATGTTTTTGTTGAGGCAACAATAGGATTCAATAGGCTGTGGGGATGATACAGGCTCTGTAATAGTTCCATATTGTATTACCTGAAAGTTGAGAAGGTCAGAGAAAGATCAATCTGTTTGAAGATCTGGCAATTGTAAAATTAATTTGAGCTCTGGCAGTAGTTATAGGGACCCTGACAAGCTGCCCACAGTCTCTGGATTCGAAAGCCTGGAAATATCTATCTATAGTGTAATTGCTGGAAATGGCTCTCCAAAACCCATGGGACAGGGGAGAAAAAAAAAAACCCAAAACAAAAAAAACCCCTGGCATGCAGTATGAACGCAAGGGCAGCGAGTGGCTATGCCAGGTTGTGTTAATGGAGTGTTATAGTCTCCTTCATCTCATCTGCTAAATTTACCCTGAAACCAAGGATCTGAGCAGCTCCCTCCTGCATTCCCACCAGGAGAGAGAACATGATAATCTGGACATACTTTGAGCATGTTCCTAAGGATAATCCAGCTTGGGAATGAGATGGGGGAACCTCACGGGAGACCGCGCACTGAAATAAAAGCCCCAGGACAGTGCACTTCCCCTGTGCAATGTAATGATCCCACCCTGTGATGTGGCTCTTCCCCTGCTTGTGATGATACAGTCTTACCTGATGGAAAAAATATATATATATATACCTGAGGAGTATGTCTTTGTCAGCTAATTTCTGAGTTTGTAATGACATGCTTCCAAAGATAACTTCTACTGTCTCAAAGGCTCTGGTTCTTTCCTCTCCAACCTGCCCAACGCTGCTGTCTCCCAATGCCTAAGATGCTTCATGTTTTCCCTCATTTCATAATTTCCTGGTAAAAGATGGCGGAGAAGTGGACTTGCCAGTCAAGCTGCTGTATTTGGTAACGTTATGCTTTGCATTGCTCACTAAATATGGTTCAGTGGTCTGTTAAAATTAATTTCATATTAATTGTTTTAAAACCGACAGCATCCTGCACTGCTTTGGGTGAGCAATTGCCTGTCTCTGCTGGGAAATAATTTTGGCATTTCATTTGGAAAAAAGTAATTAATTGCATGGGTATGCTTAGTTGAGTAAGTCATTACAATCTCTGACTTATGCAAATGAGATTGTTGAAGTATAATTTTGACTGAGATAACTCCACACATACATAAACTTTTAATTTGCACAGTCCAGTGGAATATTTGTGTGCAAATAAAAGCTGTTTATGGGTTAATTTATAAATCTCAATTGCATAATCAATTCACAAGGAGCAGAGAGCTTGTAATGCAGCAGAGCTGCTCTGTGAGTTCCCAAGGATCTTTCTTGGCACATCATTTGATGGTTAACATGATGTATCCACTGGTTCAAACATCCCTGTGCTCATTTTATAGCTACTGTAGCATGAAACATGTTTTCAGGGTCATCCTCCCCAGATTCTGCCTGCCTTAATTATGATGTTTATTATGTGTGTTATGAAGACACAGATGGCCATACTCATGGATTTTAGCAGTTTATTACTAGGTTCTAAATAACCATCTAAGATTTCTTTGTTCCAACAAGTTTAAACAGTGAAGTAACTATTAATTATTTCTTCTTTCTTTTTTTGCCATCTTCTTCGCATAGCATGTGGCTGTTTCCCTCTTGGAACAGAACATTGTTGTGCAACTTACTTAGCAAGCTTAAGATAGAGAGATGGGTGCAAAGGCTGAGAAAGTGCAAGAAAAGAGCTAGGAAATTATTCTTCCCTGGAAAATTATTCTTCCCTAGAAAATACTCTTTAATTTATCCTGAAACTATTTGAGAGCTTGGAGAAAACAGCATTTTGTAGGAAAGATTCTTAAAACAAAGAACTGGTGTCCCTTGTTTGCTGTCCACAATGGATGCTGTGTAGACTCGGCATTAGGTCATATCATTCCCTTTCTACTTCCTACATGAAAAAATCATGTTTTATAAAAGGGTCCCGACGTAAATCAAGGGAGTAATGTCCCTGTGGAAAAATCCCTGAGTTTGGAAAACCCTCTGCTAGTAGGACAGAAGACGGTTTCTTTGGGATTTGATGTATTAGCCATTGTCCTCTGGGGAGTCATTTGGTGGGAGTTAATCATTTTCTCCTTACACTGTAATCAGGAGCTTGCATACAACTTACCCTCTTGATTGAGGAACATAATTCTGAATAAGAGATGAGCTGAGCCCATGGCTGGAGGAGGTGGAGAGATGGGGAACGAGGGAGCTGTGGACAGCAGTGACCGAAGCTCAGATATCTCCTTGAGTGAGCCGGTCTCTTCTGACAAGCTTGATTAAAGGACAAATAGTTTTCAAAGCATATGCCAGTGGCTCTGACCAAGCTGCTACTTCATTGAGAGAGCAGGCTGCTCAGTGCATTGCACTGAGGCTCTTGTAATAGTAGAGAGCCGTTAACAAGAGATGCTTAATTGTCTCTGGCTGAGGGGAAGCTGCCAAGTGGCTTGGCAGCTCCGAAGGCCTCTCTGCATGCCCAGAAAGGCAGGTCTTTGCAGATGCTGATGTTTCGGTGGGAGCATTCATTCCCACCTGAGTCCACAGACTTGATTTTCTCTTTGTGCACCACAGGCCGTCTGCCTCGTGCATAAGGACCAGGTCTGCAAATTATTAGACTAGAATTAATACTTGGGGTCATTCAAATTCATAACATCTCTGAATTGCTTAAGCTTAGGTAAACAAAAAAGGGGTAGAGTAAACATTAACAACAGAACTATCCTTTTGCTCTGATTGTGGCTTCGGGGCTGAAGAGCCCACCTTCTGCAGAGAGGCCTGGCAGTTAAAGCAAGTGTTCAGAGTTGGGTATGAAGCCTTCTTTGCAACAGGGGTATTTAGCACTTAACACTGCATTTGGCAGCAGTATCCTTATTACTGAACTTCCACAGGGAAGTCTTTTTTGTTGTGTTTTTTTGTTTTTGTTTTGTGTACTTCGAGGGCAGACAGTTGCATGAGGTGGGAGACAATCTGAGGTCTGCGTCTCTGCTCTTGGTAGAGCCTTGCTAGTAAAGCCATCCCAGATTAATTAACAATTTTTTTCAGTAAGAGAGAATCAGCCATGTCTCACTAATTGTTGCAAATGACTTAGCAAGGAAGGAGAAACAGAGTAACAAGGTCCTTTTCCTGACTCTGCATTTCTATCTAACCGTGTTTTTACCACTTCCCTCCTCCTTGCATGTCTCTCTTTGAGTGTGGAAGGGTAGTGGGAATAAACCTGGCTCAAGCAGACCTAGTCTAAGCTTGGGCAGGGCCTGGGCAGGTGATTTCTCCAAGACTTCTGCTTTCTTCTCTAAAATAAAGAAAGAAAAAGAGAGAAAAAATGCTGAGAGTCTGTTAAGCAGGATTTGCTCCTGGCAATTCCTTGAAATGCAGCAGCTGGTTTTGCCTTCATTAGCTCCCTAATGAAAGTTTTTCAACTCCGTGTCAGACAAAAAAAAAAAAAAAGAAGTTTCTTTGAGACAGAAGTCTTGCCGCAAGGTCAAGCTGAGACTGTTGCTGCTTTAATAAACACCTCAAATTGTCTCTGATTAATTCTAAATAAATTTGAGAACAGACTTGCGTGTGTGATAAGTGATTTCGAGCAAGTGCTGTTGACACATTGAGCTGATTGAGATTAAGGGGAGAGAGAGATGAACAATGGGGCGAGATTAGAAACTCTTTGTCACACAGATCAGGACCTTGGCATTGAAGGATGACACAATCATTTGTCATGTGCAGGGGGTGAGTGGAATGGATGAGGGTTTACGAGAAGATGGCCAGAGACTTGGAGTCTAGCCGAGCTGCTCAGTAGTTCTCCTGTCACTGCCAGGAGAGTGGATGTTCTTAGTCAAACAAATGTTTTGACCCTGGGGGAGACCTGGGCATTCAATGTCTGCTCCTTATCCTTATGAGACCAGGCAAGCCAAACAGCAGTCGTAGCCATCAGAAGACCAGCCTTGAGGTTTTCTTGCTTGTCAAGCATTGCCACCAGACTGACCATGACAACTCACCATGAGAAACAAGAGGCCTCTCCAACACTCGTGACATACAAGGCAAAGACCTTGCAGGTCATACTCCATCTCTCCATCATGCAATGTTAACAGTCAAGCCCTCAGTACAGCACAGATCTCCTTTTTTGAGTTAAAAATGCGGAGTTATGACTTGGCAGCATTAGTAGGCTATAACAAGCACCCCCATAGTCAAAACCTACTGACATCCTTTATACATACCCATGAGAGTCAAAGACGTTATGCAGGGTGATGGAATTGGGGAGTAGCTATTACGTGACATAAAAGGAAAGGAGACAGATGGAGTCAGAGTGGAAATACCCACAAGGCTGTTGAAGGGGAGGGAAAGGGCTGTTGTAGCTTAGAACATTTAAAATAGTCCAGATATACACTGGAAAATGACTGCAGGGAATGCATCTTTGCTGCCTTTCTTGTCTCTGTGTCCTAGAATTTCTTTCCAGCTCAGAGAGCAAAGATTTTTGCATATTCAGGAACATTTCCTTCTGTGAGACAAAGGAAATAGGGCCTTTTTCAGTATCTATAAATTTATTTTAGTCTAATAAAATTATATAATTATGTATTCCCCTCCCCCATTAAAGAAAATTAATTACAACAGCTTATTTTTTATGAATGTCTTAATCAGACCTTTGCCCATTAACAGAAACAGTACAGAAATTCAAATCAGTCACATTAACACGTGAGAGATGTTTGCTAATGACCCCAACAGTAGGTCTTGTATTAAAAAATTCTTATGAAAATTTATTACGCTCTATAAAAGCAATGACTTATTCAAAAGTAGGAGATGATATTATGTGCAGGCAGGGAGGGGGCCTGGATGAAGTTGCTGGGACTGGTACATTTGCAAATCGGCTCTTGAGGGCAACATAAATAAATATAGCAGAACTCTAAAGAAAATAAAATAGCATGAATCATAAATCAAAGCAATGTAGTGAAGCTGCAAAGGACACTGCAAATAGATAGGATAACAGAAGGAAATATTGGCTCAGGCATAAATAGCTCTTAATAAATCATCAGCCAATGGGAGCAGGGCAGCAGCATCCTAAACTGAAGATAATGGCAGCTGGAAACCTCTTTTTGGTGCTTGTGTATTCAAGGCATATGCAATCTGTAGATCCAGGAACATGCTGGAAAGGCTACTGAGCCCGTTCTGCATTCAACAGGAGGGTTACAGGCTCCATATGAATTAAGTCCATCTTTGGACTGATTGCTGCAGTCTTGGTCTTGAGAAGACATTTAAGGCTGCATTAACCCCTCCACTAAGATAATCCTGTAAGATTATGCACCAGCTGTGATGTTTTAGGGCTTTGCTTCTCAAGCAGGGACCTTTTACTGAACTCTTTACCATAGGGTGTTTTGGGAGGCAGAAGTTTTCATAAGTTCAGAAGCAAGAATATAAATGTTTGGAAGAGAAATCCATTGAGGGTGCTAAATGCACAGCCAACAACTCTGGCTCAGTAAGTGAATGTGAGCTCTTAGTGGACACCAGAAGAATTACAGTTCAGTGTTAGACCTGCTCTTGCATTCTCCCATCAGCATCCACTTTTGGATGGACAGGACCAGGTGGGCCTTAGACAAACCAGTCTAGCTGTTCTTCTGTCTTTGGAACTAATGTTGGAGTGCTCCTTGCTCCTAGCTACCTGACTCAACTCTGATGCAAATAACTAGGATATCTGTTCCTATGCAGGATGGTTGTTTGTATCACAGCTGTTGAGTCAGGATAGATTATTATGATACAGGTAAATACAAAGATATTCCAGTGAGCCAGCACAGGATCTGATTTTGCCTGATGTACTTGCCTGCAGTTTGGGGTGAATTCCTGTCTGCTGCATGAGAAATGGAGCCATACCTGCAGGGCAGCTGTCCCAAAGCGAGCTGTCTTTGTGAGTCAGAGTTGCAGGCAAATTCATCTCACCTCTTCTCCCAGCCTGCCAATCTGAGCTGTGTGTCACCTCAACTAAGCACGTATTGGCAGTGATCTCAAAATAGGCCTTAGACCCTCAAGCATGTTTCTAGTTTTTCTTGATTCTGCCCAAAGTGATTTGATTGCCTGACTGAGGATTCAGAGCCACAGACCAGATTCAATGCAGCCACCAGAACAACATGTGCTGCTTGCTAAAACATAGGGTTAAGCGTTTCCTTTTTTTAAGGATGCTTCAGCTGTCTGGACTGTTCACACCAAAGGACTAGGTGGGAGATCCCTGCTTATCCACCACTGGGAAGCACTATCCTGCTCTTAGGGGAAAATCAGTCTAAACCCTAGGGGGAAATTCCCAAAGAGGCCATAAAGTAGGTAGCTTTCATAAAGCTAGCTTAGTGGTCCCAGTTTCTCCAGCATGCATACTCCCCTGGAGCTAGGAAACAGTTCATAAAGAGATAGCCCATATTATCTTGGAGCTGGCTGAGAGGAGGAGAAGAACATATATTTAGATCGTGACAGTTGCTAATGTCAAAGGAACTGGGAATAACAGAGGACCTCAGCTCTCAGTTCCAGTTTCCTGTCATGAAATATCCAAAGATGGGAAATACGAGTGAGAAAAAACGTGACATCTGGCATAAGACATAAGTTCTGTGTTGTGGCTCTTTCTTACGAGGAGTTGCTGGTGGAAATCTGTGTCCAGGGCTAGGCAAGTCGTCAGAACAGGTGAGTTTACTGAGTGGTCTGCTCTAAAAGTCAATGAGATGTTGTTGTTTCTATTGTGGAGATAAAAGACGTGAGACAGAAGGAAAGGAGTGAAAAAGGAAGATGCATGTTATTTTGCAATCAGTTTAGTAGAAAAAAATAAGGTAGAGATTAAAACTCCTATGCGCTGAATTTATCTGCCTTTGATAGAGCTGTCAGTTTGAACATAGCTTTTTTTGCTTAACAAACATGATAAGGTAGGCCATGAATTTTAATAAAACAAACAACAACACTAGGACTGATTGGATTGCTTCGATGTTTCATTTTGTCCAGTAACCTTGAGAAAAACAGCATCAGGATTAATATGTAAATGCATTTTCAACCCTGGCTCTAATTATAGTGACATTGTAATAGAAAGCAATGCAATAGTTACTACTGATGAATAGCTCCCATCGTTCAACTGGTTAGCCTATTTAGGAAAACATTAGCCTGTGTACAGGCTACTTACTACCATGTTCCCTGTGTTTTATGACCCCAAACACACAAGTATGCGTAAATGTCTGTAAGCCATTCATCGCCAAGAGCACGTCAGAGCATTTGGATTGAGAGTATCAAGGTTCCCAAAGAGAGTAGGTAAAACAGAGCAATCAAGATAAGGGGTTATGGGGTCTGACAGCATTAAAAGAGGTTTTAGGTCACTGCTGATCTGCCTGGGATGTGTACCAAATGGCACTAACTAGCACTGATGGGGTCTACTGATGATCCCTGAAAGTCTGGAGGCTCCAAATGGGAATAGCTAGGCTGTTCATGAGCTGCTCTCATGGCCTGTGAGGTTATAAGTGATTTTGGTTTGAGGTACGAGACAGGTCTACCACCTAATTGCTTTCCTGGCCTTTGAAGGCATTGTTTCTGTCAGTGAACAAAGATCCTGGCTGATATCACATCACCTTGGGGTGGTAGATCAGCTTCTGGTGTCTTCATGTTGGGCGATTTTGGGATCTCTTACTGATAGTGAAGGAACCAGCTGGAGCTTGATCTCCCAGAAGCGCAAGTTACCTGTATGTGTAAGTCAGCCTGGAATCTCACCCCATAACGCCTGCACCTATAGCGATAACCCTTCTTTTTTTCCACATCTTTTATAAGAGCGTCCATTTGTTTCATTTAAAGGTCCCAAATGGCGACATATCCTTTATTTCCTAGGCATCAGCTGTTGCAGTGATTGATACTTCTTAGTATTAAAAAAAAAAAAAAGAAGTTTTACATGTGAATATTTTATTAGAATTCTGGTACCTTAAATTCTCCTTAGCTATGGTTGTCACTACTTGTCCTCAACTGCTTTTTTGGTCCTGTTGCATTTTCTGAAATAGCCGCTGCTGTGATCCACCTCAGGTGCGCTTGCAAAGAGCATCGCAGTCGTGCAATATAAAGCCTGAGTAAGGCTGGTAGACTGGAAGAAGTGCATATACCTGGGTAATTCTCATCATTATCATAATGGGAATCAGCATTAGAAAAGCGTGTCAAAATGTTACTGTGAAAACAGAAGATCACTGCCAGGCTGCGAGAGATGGTGCACCCCAGAACCGTGTTTGTTAGGTAATAGCAGCTGAGGGAAGTGACAGGCTTACAGCGGGTGTGTGGGAGACTCCCGCACAGCTGGAGGTTGGGACAGGCTCTATGCCAGCTTTTGGCACTGTGCCACTGAGGAAAAGCCTTCTGAGCAAAGTGCTATTGCCAGGGGTCCGCTGTAATATGGCTCTGCAACGAGCCAGGCGACTGACCACCCGCTGGCCACCCCGACACAGCTCCTCCGACAAACTTGGCCATTTGAAGATCACAAAATGGCTTGACTGCACTGGTCTTCCTCTTTGGGGCAAAAGTTGGGATTGCTTTGCAACTTCTGAATATCTAGAAAGGAGAGCTTGGGGTAAGCTTCTCCAGCCTGATAGGTCTATTGCCATTCTCCAGTGTTATTTTTTTCTCTGTTTTAAGATCAGGAACAACATCATCAGGAGCGGAACATATTTCTACCTTTCAGCAGAGTAAATTCACTTCAGGAAACTGCTAGACTGGTGAAATACCTTGTCATGAGGTAGACATAGGATCTCAGAAGTCAGAATAAATGCAGTCTAACATTCAGTTAGGCCTGGTGTGGGTTTCCGTGCAGCTGAGTGAGAGAAGTCACCAAAAAGGGTTGGTGAAAGGAAGAGACAGCTAAGGACTCAGGACTGGCCAAAGACAGGCAGGTGGCTATGCAGTGATTAACATTCAAAAGTTGATATAAATGAGGCTGAGAGCCTCTATGCCATTCCCAGCATGAGGAGAGGAGGTCATGACTGGGGTTGGTAGTTACTTGCATTACAAGTGCATGTGGGCACCCCCCGAGTGACCCCTGAACACTTGATTCACTTAGAATTTACAGCTACACAGCAAGACAAGGGAGAAGATAGCATCTATTGCTGTCTCTTTATTTAGATTAGTGTCTAAGGCATAGAGTTATGGAAATGACTCCAATGCCTCATGATGTACAAGACTGGAGCTAGGCTCAGAGTACAATTTTCCCGAGTTCCCATGCAATTCCCATCACTGCTGAAGACAGCGGCTGTCTGGCTGTGGATCTGTGTGGAAGGTGAATGCAGAACCTCTCCCACCAGAGTCCACATGGTCTCTTTTTCCCCTGCTCAGACCACCATCGAGGGCTTGCTTTGCATTGCCAGTGGTGCAAGTTTTGTGCAGTGAAGGGAAGAACTGAAAAACTCATTGCACCGGACTCTGTCAGGTGACTATGCCAACTTTTTATCCCAAGCAGCCACAGTGGAAACTTTGTGGAAAACTGGGCCCCACTTCAGGCCACCTAATCCCTTGTATGGAAAATGCATGTCAGCCCCGGTTTCAATCAGTTTACTGGGACAACTGGGAATAGCTGCTGCTTATTCCTCCTCCTGCTGTATGATACTAGGAGGCTGAGATGCTTGCTGATTTTAGAAGAGAGAGAATGAACCTGAATACTAAATCTTATTTGTAAACTTGCTTTTTGCCTCTTATTACCTTTTTGGCAGTGTAGACAGCTGACTCTGTCACCTACCAGTGCCGACCACAACAAAAGAAAAAAATAACACCTTCTTGCCAAGCAGAGGTGATGGACAAGGGTCTCCTTTCTGTGCACCCTGTGGTGCATTGGAGAAGGGAGAAGAATTTGAGTCTGAACTGACTGAGATTTTTTATAGCTCTGTTACTGCCCTCCTGCAAGTTACGTATCCTCTCTGTGCCTGTTCCTCTTCTCCCCATATCTCAAGAGGAGAGAGGAGATATAGGGTTGCACAGACCTGTGGGCCAGCTTGGTGTGGCCATTCTTAAGCTTCCATATCCATTTAGCACGCTAGGTCACTGGATCAAAGGTAGCTTCTGACACGTTTTTGGAGGACCTATTGCTAGGTGTTCCAGTGGTAATGGGGGGCTTGTGGGTAGAGAAATAAAGTTTCTTTTGTCTACATACATTCACTACAGAAAATGATTCTTCCCAGGGCCATACCCGAAAGCATAGTCTAGTTAGTTCTGCTCTGGGATGCAGTTTTTAATTCCGAGCGTTAGTTTCACTTTGAATGTCTCATTAGCAGGGTGACATTTTCCTATTAGATGAAAATGTTCAACACAGATTTCCTTGTTGTCGCCACATTACTGTCATCTTGTCTTTTGTCATCCTGGCTGATGGATCAACATGTTCTGATCTGCTACCTTTTTTGTAATGCCTTTATTATTGTTTTCTGTCTGTCTTCCTCTTTCTTTTTTTCAGGCAGAAAGAAAAAGAATAAAATTGAAATACATTAAATATAAACTGACTTTATGACTGAATGATTTCCTTGCTGCATTAAGCAATTTCTTTTGTGCCAGCACCTCTCATGAATGCTCAGGATGTTCTTCTGATGTATTCATGAGAGCTACTTTGCTGGGATCATTGCATGCGTGGCTGCCTTTCTTGAAACAAGCTCATGATTATTGATATCTGTGATTCTTCTTTTCAGCTCGGTAGCCAGGAGGGGGTGTCTGTGCCTTACAAATGAGCTCTCTTACAAGGCTTGTGGGAAAACAACTTCTAGCAGGCATTGCACTGTAAAAAGTCTCATCACTATGAGCTGTGCAGGGAGGGGTAAATGGGGGGGGGGCGGGGAACAGCATCAGCTCTACAGCAGAGGTGGGAGCTGCTCTAGGGCTTGCAGAAAGGATAGAGGGCATTTTGCCTTCAAAATGCCCAGGCTGTGAGGAGCAGCACCAAAGAGGCATGAGGAGGAAGGGAAGAGGAAGGGGATTCCTACAGTGCAACAGAGCATGAGAGGATTCCTCTGCTCTGTTTGCATGCATGTGAGTCTTTGCAGTGAGTGTTTTTCCCAAAACTTTGTACTGTATTCAGCTGGTTTCAACACAAGGGTCAAGAAATATCTACAATCTCAGCTACAACTACAGATGGGCTGTGTCCTCCCTAGACCTGTGCCTACAATGTCAGTGTCTCTCTCTCAGCTGGATGTCCAGGCTCTGACTATTATCAGTGGAGACCCAGTCAATAGACATGGTGGAGCTCACGGATGATTTTTCTGATCAGTGTAAGCATCTCTGTTAGATGAGATGGGCTGTTTATTAAAATCCTTTGAGTATAAAGGGGACTTTATAGAAAGTTTATCCCTCGACTATAAAGGGAATATCTCCAGATGGAGATGCCTCCTGTGGGTGTTACCTCCTTCACTTGAAGTTTCCCACCTCAAGACGAAAGTCTCATCTCAAAGCTCTTTAACCTTCCCATCTAACCTGCAGGCACTATTCTTGAAAAGCTTGTCCTGCACATGTCATACTCCCAGATTGGTGCTGTCCTAGAAGGGAGTAGAGTCTTTTGGACCACACATGATTCCTGGACTATACATGCAGAGCACTGTTCAAATACTTTTCCTGTACAGCCTTGTGCCTCTTGGTTATGGTTAAAATCTGTAAAAGTGGTTCAGTGACATAGAAACACGGGTTCCAGTTTTCAGAATGACATACCTACCTACACCAAAATACTGAGGTATACTTGGAGCCTAAACTGCTGGGTCTCTGAGAAGAGTTAGGTCCTTAACTGTTTTGTGTGCAGCTGGTGTTTAGAAGTTTATGTCTCAAAAGTGGTCAGATATCTAAATCCAGACAAGCCCTCTGAAAATACCCTGAATTTTTGTATGCCTCAGTTTACCATCTGCAAAATGGGCTTAATACTCCACAGAAAAACTGGCTTAATAGCTGCACAGAGAGTCTTCCCTGGTTAACGCACGCAGAAAGTCTGTCTCCCCATCTCCCTGTTTCCGACACGGCAGGGATTCCAAGCTGCCTGATAAATATGAAAGTGAGAGATATTTCTAGCTCTACCAACTGCTCAATAGATATTGATGAGGAAGGCTGGTTTCAAACCTTTATGAAAGGCAGGTGCAGCAATTAGAAGTGTTAGAGGCAGTGGCAGGGGTCCGGCTTGCTCTTTTCCAACACCCTGCCTCAAGGCAGTATGTTTTCCAGAAAATGAAATAGGGTCTTCTCTCCTCAAGGCTGGTGTCTCTGGTAGACACCACACACATGCTCAGTCCTTTTCCCATGTTATGCACTTATCTAGGAGACTGGAATAGGAATGTGATACCATACTGCTTCTGAGATCCTCACCACTACCTATTCAAAGGGACACAGCCTTCTTTTCTCATAATGCAGGAATCCGCAAGGAAAGCTATCCTGACAATGAAAATGGTAGATGCCAGTTGAACTGGTGGGTTCTTCACTCTCTCTAAACCCAGCTTTTCTGTTGTCTTCAGAGTAGTGGTCATGTTTTTCTCACGGGAGGTAAATAAACTAAACTTCTAATCTCCTGTTGTCACTGAAGACCCCCTGGAAACTCTCCCTGACACAGGAGAGTAGTGTAGTAGTACCTTTTAGTGTAGCTAAATAGGTATGAGAAAATCACCCATAGGTATCAATCTAATCAAGGCTGCAGTGCGTTAGGTACTGAGCATTCACCTGGGGAAAGATGGTCTTTGCTCTGAAGATGTGACAATTTAGCAAGAGAGGACAGCTATAAGATGCCTCATTAGGCTCTTCATATTTTTAGATAAGGAACAGAGGGATTAAGCAACCTGCTGAAGGAAACACAGGCCACTGCTGTGAAACATCATTTCGTAAGGGGAATGAAAATACCATGGAAGAAGAATTGTGCCACCTTGCAAAATTTAGTCATCAAAATAAGATGAAAAGTAGCAGGTCTGGGAGAAAGGTGGTGCATTTCGAGAAAAATTAAAAATTATTTGTCCTCTAATATCAGGGCTCATCCACTCGAACTGCCAAAGGAAAGGGGAGATCTAAGTACAGACCTAGAGAGGGTCTGTCAAGGTATTTACAGAAGAAATAGGGAAGTGTTCTTGCTTTTGTACAAATACAATCTCACCTGGCTTATATTATGCAGTACCTATGCTCAGCATGACAAGCCCAGCACTTCAGGGAGCAGAGCACAACTATAGGGGGACCTGTTTTATGAGAAAAGACCTAGAATACCTTGGTATGATTAGCAAAATTTAGCCTGAGAGGAGATATGTTTTAAATATAGATATATGTGTATATATATATATACAGTTTTGAAACCATTTTAAAATCCGTTGCAGAACAATTTTGCATCACATGGCTATCAGTTGGCCTTTCCCGGTTGCCACCTGTGAAAACCCTAGGTGAAGAGGGTAGATCATGGGTTGAAACTCACCAATCTAATAGCAAGTCAGTGTTGACACAGAGAAAATGTGGAAAAAAGACCAAGAATAATTTTAAGAAATGGTAAGAAATGGTAGGAAGTTGTTTCTAATAACAGAACATGGAGACTGTGGAACAACCCCCCAACTCAAGGCACAAGGACCAACCTAGCTGCAATGAACACGATCGCTTCATGGAAAGTATAACCTGTCGCGTGGTGTAGGATTGCTGGGGCTTAGGCCTAGAGGACCAGCGTGTGCCTGCTTCTTTCATGGTCCAAACTAAAAGTGAGTCCCAGATCAGTGCTTTATTTGCACAGGACATCCCTTTACCCCATACAATGCTTTCCTTCTGTGCCATTACTGGTAGGTGTCAATCAGCTGCTACATCTGACTTCAGAGGTGGCTGCCTTGCACTGGTAGATAACAGTTTTTCCCTTTACTCTTTTCCAGCCTTTGCTGTGTAATTCAGTGCTCACTCTCAGAGTAGTCATCTCCCTCCTTCAAATCATGAGACAAGTGATCTAAAATGAAGTCAACATTCAGAACAGAGGGGTGAAGATGGAGAACACTTTGCTGAGCACATGTTCCTGATGGGCACACCCCCTCCACACAAACACATGATAATGTATTTCATATGTTTGTGTTTATATGTGCATCTACATACATATATGTATATATACACACATAGATGGGCACACACACCAAGGCAGACAGAAATCAGTGTCTTACCAGCACCCATATGTGCACACACAGCACTGACATAAGCACAAACAGCCCAGTCCTGTTCCTCCTCCCCAGCTGATCAGGACTGAAGTTGCTACAGGAATATGCAGATGTACAAAACAGGTCTCTCCAGTAGTGGGTCTCAGACAGAGTATCCAGTAGCTGCCCCCAGTTCTTGGGGTCTCCCCAGCTGCTGGCACTAGGTCATACAAACCCATATGGAGGTTCATAGCCCTGCTCCAGTTGTACTCAGATGTCTCCTCCTACTCACCAGCTAGTTCAGCTTGCAGTTTGCTGGTGTTCACACATGCTCACCCAGAATAGACAGTGCAGTCACACAGAAGATAGATAGAAATAAGATTTAATGAGAACATAGGATAGATTGCAACAACTAGATGCAGAGGAAGGCCAGACAAGTATACTGAGGCTGAGCTTGTTTACACCAGAGCAGGCCCTCTTATCCCCTTTCCCTATGCTTATTCCTCCACATCCACACTGATCTCTCCCTTTCCTTGCCTTTGGTCCTAAGCATCCTTTAATAAGTATCTCACATTCCCCTTTGAAACATCACAAAATAAGTTTTACACAAACCCCAAGTGGTCTTGTGCATCACATAAGTCCTACACCTCTTTAAGCAGTGAGCCTTTTTAATCTGCAAGTCCCTGGGTTTCACATGTGGTACATTGGTCTAATCATTCTCCTTGGATAGCCTTGGAGTAGCCAGTTCAGGGTGCTCTGTTGGCTATTGGTTAGATTACTGAGGTTCCTCCATGTGTCATCATTGCTCTGATTTTCACTGGACCATTGTTTTTATGGTGATTAGCCTTCACTCACATGACCTAACATGGTTATCGTGAGATTCACCAGTAGAGGGTTGGCCATGGTCCACAGAAGAGGGGTTAGATCTGCTACTGAACAGTCTTGAAGAGATAGGAGATCCAACTCTTCGCGTACTGAAATATTCTTTGGCAGAGTGGAGCATGATCTTTGACCTCATAAACCTGTATTGTGCCACATCTCTCCTTGTGAAATTCACTTGTGATGAGAACATCATGAGAAAATGGCAACATGAGCAGAAGCAACAATGATGGCAAAGGATGGACATAAAAAGTTTTGCATAAGCTCATTACTTTGACATCCTGAAGCTGCTGGAAACCACTACCTCACAGTGTAATGAGGGATGGAGCTGGGAAGAGCTGAGAGCTTCTTTTTCATATCCACTTTAGGACCTCCTGAGACCCACTTTACATGTCCAACAGAGACAGTTTTATCCTTGGAGGGGGATAACAAACAGTCATTGGGTTACTGTAACTCATGTTACAATACCAGGGGAAATCCCATGTAGATTTGGAGGTCATTGTCATAACCAATAAGGAAAAAGGAGGCTCCAGAAGCTGGAGCTGGAGCATAAGACTGTAGGAGAAAAGTAGTCCTATGCAAAGAGCCAGCTGGTGTCCTCTGCCACACTGGAGAGCCAATGTTCTCAGGTCATTTTCACCTCTAGTGAACATGTTTTTCTCCAAGGCTGTGGTCTAAAATGGCTGTAGCTAACTGAGCTTCCTGCAGCTTCTGTAGACTTTACTTAGGAGTCATCTAGGGACAAATGCACAGGAGCTAGAAAATGTAATTATTAGAGAGATTTTTATTCAGGAGACTATGCAAAGTTAAATGTGCCTTGCTGGGGAAAAGGAAAAAAATAGAACTTAAAGGTCATTTAGCAACCTGTCTGATAACAGTGAAATGTTCTCACTTCACACAGTGTATGCCCAGGCAAACTTTCCTGATTATATTTTTAATGCCATCAGCTCTGAGAAACTAAAATTTTCCATACTTAGATGCCTCCATTTCTTCTTTTATAAGTAATCACACTGAAGTGATCCATATTTTCATACAAAAAATTGCAGCGGCTAAGATGATGCAACATGAAGGCAACTGATCACATAATGAAACTGTAGCAGTAGGACTGTAGAGTATTTCATACGGTCAAAAACACTCTGAAAAGGTTATTGTCACCCAAGGAAGTAGATGTCAAAATTAAGGCAGGAACAAAGCTGGGAAAGGTAGGATTCAGCTCATCTACTTTTAGCTATCTAAAGGAAAGGCAGCTAGTCAAAGCCAGAAATCTATGGACTGATAGGACTGAATGTACGGGCTCTATGCAGTTCCCTACACACAGGCAGCTGGAGCCTTTGGACATGCCCCGGGGAATCCTACCTGGTTCCTAGCTGTGGGTCTGGAAGGGCACAGTCTCCTGTGAGCCCTGTGTCCTACCACTTAGCCTCATGTGTATATCTTGGGCATTCCTCAAATGTCACAAGATGCCTAAGTGTGAGCAAGAGAATCAAGCCCTGAATTTGTACCACAGAGATGCGCCCATCTCACCAGGTCATTCTGGATGCCTTTCTATAGGTGATGGAGAGCTGGTCCATTGAGAGAGAGATGATGTTGTTCAGAGTATTAGTCATCTTACCCTGGCACAGATGCCTGCATTTGGCAGCATGATGGCTTAAATCCTGCCATCTTCATTTATCACTCTCTTATTTATCTCCCTCTCTTCTTTCTCTCTCACCACTTACATCTAAAATATGTGTGTGTCATTTGAGATGTCCTGGTATATCCAGCCTGGTCTCCAGCTACTGCTCTAGAAGGGTGTGGGTAACTCATAGCTGCTAGCCCTAGCTGGAAGGCTTTGATACTCCTGGGCATCTCAAATGGTATAAAATGTCCACATATGAGCGATGTGTGCTTGTTGCCCACGTATTGTGTTAAATATATATATTATGTTATGGAAAGTCATTCTACAGTTTGGGATTCTTCCTTGTGCTGACAAAAGCATGTTGTTGAAAAACTCTGGAATACTATAAAGCAATGCCTGTTTTCATTGATTGTTCTTCTTTTTTCCTACTATTTATAATTCAGCCATTAAAAACTTTTTTATTCTGCAACAGAAACTTCAAAAACTTGAAAATGATTTTTTTTTCTATCTGTAATGTTTGTGGAAAATAAAATGCAATTCCTATGTTACTTCAATGCTTATTTGTTTGTTTGCTTTCTGTTTCTTGAGCTCTATGCATTCTAATTTGTCCCTGTAGGATCACATGAATGCCATCTTTTTCTTTTTCTTTTTCTTTTTCTTTTTCTTTTTCTTTTTCTTTTTCTTTTTCTTTTTCTTTTTCTTTTTCTTTTTCTTTTTCTTTTTCTTTTTCTTTTTCTTTTTCTTTTTCTTTTTCTTTTTCTTTTTCTTTTTCTTTTTCTTTCCTTTCCTTTTCCTTTTCCCTTTCCTTTTTCCTTTTCCTTTTCCCTTTCCTTTCCCTTTTCCGTTTCCTTTTCCTTTTCTCTTTCTTTCTCTTTCTGTTTCTCTTTCTCCTCTCAAAGAAATGATAGAAAGGCAATGTTTAAGGTACTATGAATAAGGCATACACTAATAACATTAGCGTGTGAAAAGAACTTGTCAACTAGTAAGTAATACCGCTTCTAGCTCCATGACTGCAAATGGTTTCCTATCTATATGCCTTTCTTCTGAAGTATTCTTCAGCTGGGCTGCTGCCTGTGCTATGCTGAAATTTGCCATTTCAGACCAACCAGATGATTCATGATTTTTCTATATATATTGATTTGAAAGTCAAACTGGACAAAGATGCATCTGAAAAATTACGACAAAAGAGCAAGGAAAGTTGAAACATGGAAAACATCTAGTGCTGTACACTTCAGAAGTGTACTGGGCACACTGATAGCAGTGAAGACAGACAGACAGTCCCTGGCAACAGGGAATGAAGATTCCTTCTACTTGAGTGAGACAGACTCTAGGCCTTTTTAGGGAGCAAAATCCTAGATTCAGGTGCTTCTGATCATCCATGAGAAGATAGAGGTTTACAGAACGTTAATAATATTAGAACTTATGCCATTGCTGCTGTTGCATCCTTCTAGAGGATTTTTAAGCTTATAGTTAATTAGTATTTTTAGCGGATGTTTTTCTGGATGTGTAATTTTGAGTAGACACAAAATGAGATTGGTGGGTAGCTGGCAAAACACATCTGTGCAATAGCAAACTGGCAGTGCAAACATGAACTCCATTATACAGCAAGAGGGATCCAGTCGAGAAGAAAATGAAGAAGCCTCTGTCAGGCATTCAGTTAACACAAGTAAAGACAGAAGATGCCATGTCTGAATTTTGCTACCCAGACCTCCTTGCTCCCTTACTGTGTGCACCAAAACAGGGTGGCCCTTAGAAACATGAGAGTCCCTACAGATAGACACAGCACTGGAGGCTGTGGACAGAGGCTTCGGGGGAAAAGGGCTTTCATAGCATCTCCTGTGGGCTACCTAAGATCTGCAGCAAAGGTGTTTGTGCAGGAATGAGGTGACACAGCTACAGCCCAGCATCAGAGGGACCGACACAACCTTGCCACCCTATATCCTGTCTCCAGTTTATGTCCTAATCTCTTGCACATGTTTTTATTTCCTGGCAGAATAGATCCCAGCATCTTGGTGAGGATACTGGGGTTCAGGATCTGGCTGAATTCATTTGTCTGTACACCTCTCTCTAAAAGCCATCAGATCTAATGATTCTATTAATTCTACACGTTGAGCAGAAACTGTCATAGAAAAGGTGTCCTGGACTCTGGTCCCTGCAGCAAAGCTTCTGGATGTCTCTTCTGTAAATTGGAGAGGATACAGAAATAGCCTTGCACTCATGACCCCATGCCCAAACTTTTCAAAGTTTCCCACTCAGTCCTAAAATGAATGTCTCCATACCTCTAACATGAGAAAACCAAGTTAACACTCTATATTGCAGTTACTGAGGAGCAAAAGGAACTGGAGGGGATGGGATCTGTGGTTCCCCTAGCAGAGTAGAAGCTAAACCTCAGTTTCAGGACAAAGGCTGAGGCACTGTTGGAGCTCAGGCACTTCCAGGATTTGGGAGAAAATGAACTGAATTCCCTTGATTTCCCAGCTGTTGAATGTTGCGATAAATCCCACCATAGAATCATAATCCTATTTTGGATGGGGCCTAGAGAAAACCCTGTGGGCTGTGAACATCACCACCCACATCCTCACCAGGCACTGGATACAGTTTCAGGACACATTATGACATCTATT
The DNA here is from genome assembly GCF_036370855.1 of Dromaius novaehollandiae. Taxonomy (NCBI): domain Eukaryota; kingdom Metazoa; phylum Chordata; class Aves; order Casuariiformes; family Dromaiidae; genus Dromaius; species Dromaius novaehollandiae. The sequence goes on along the minus strand of NC_088099.1, from coordinate 167,667,304 downwards.
AAGCCTAGTGTAGACATCCTTAAGAGTTCAGAGATCATGCAATTTAGTCAGGGCAATGCTATATGTGATGTCTTATGGTACAGCTCCAAGATGACCTGTCCTTCCTCCTCACCCCAGGACATACCCAATAGTTTCCCATTGCAATTACTGTTAGGTTCAATTAAGATTCTGTGTATGGTGGGTGAGGCGTAGACATGATACATCGGTTTATTCACACTTACACAGAAATTAACATGCCTCCAGCTGCAGACTCCTGGATCCAGAGCTTTAGGTAGACTGGCAGAGGCTAAAGGAATGAAGAAGTGAGTGGTCACATGCAAAGAGCAGAAAGACATGTGTGGGTGGTACACCTCAGCATCTCAGGAGGTGCACAGGTACCACAGTGATGGATGATATGCCAGTTGGAAAAGAGATCAATAGCTTGAGAATGATTTTGCCTTCTAATTTTCCCAGAGATGTTGGAATCCTATTATGCCAACCAATAATATTTTGACTCCCAAAGGGCTGTCAATGAATCAAGGCTCAATATGCCCCTTTGACATACAGGAGTACAATTAACAGGAGGGAAGCTGAGGCACGGTGGAATAGTGACTTGCCGCAGTAGCTTGGCATGTCAGCTGATGAAAAGTGAGGCCTCTAAGTTGCCCTCACTGCATTATCTGAGAACCACCTGCTCCTCTCCTCGTCTCAAAGTGAGAAATAGCTTGAATTTCAACAATTCTTCCTCTTTTAATAAAAAAGAAGAAAATTGAATCCTCAAAGTAACCAGCCACCGCTGATGAAAAATAATGATTAAATCATGTTCAGGAAGAGATAAAGAGCTCTGGGTTCTTGGGGAGAAATCCTCTATTCTTCACAAACCCTTTAAGGGTTTCAGGGAAGGAGGTAGAAGAGGGATCATGTCAAGGCATCAAATTCTCTCTAGCTGGGCTGTGAGAGAAAGGACATTATGATGGTTAGAGTGTCTGATTGCCTTTTCTAGCTCTGTTATAAAATACTTAAGAGTTATACTTGGTAGCATCTCAATATTTGAGATACTGAGCAGATACCTAGCCCTTTGGAAAAGAACCATGATAAAGAGCGACTGTGAGCTTTTGATGGTATCCTGTAAGAAGTACTGTCTCTCCATGGCCTGGTCACCACTCAAAAATGGATAAACATTAGACCACTCGTTTGAGAATGAATCTGAATACTGTCCCAGCTTTCACAGGAAAACAGAATGATATTGTCCTTTAGCTCCCACACAGGTGCAAAAGAGGATTTGAAAGTATGACTTGACAACAAGCATGTGAATCTGCAGAGATCCCAAGGGCTACTAAGTCTGAAATGAACTGTCCCAACCTCATCTCTGCAGAGGGTCTCTGCATTCAGACACCTTGCTGGTAATGGTGCACTATGGGGAGATTGGCAACCTTCACACAGAACCTCCTGGATGATCTGGGGAAAGCCAAACCAGTCAGAATGGGTGGGATTCCTCCTCACATGAACCCGCTAAAGGAGATCCATGTGGATGCATGGTACCATTTGTGATACCTCGGGGTATCTGAGACATTTGCACAAGGCTGAGAGATGAATGGGACCAATGGGAGACCCATGCCCTTCTGGACTGGTAGTTGGATGCTGGAGGGACCTCCCAGGATGTCTCAAATGGCTCTAAATAAACTTTGTGCTGGAAACTGGGTCAAAAAAACTCTTAATGTCACTGTCAACCTGTAGTTGTTTGCATCCATGCTAAGGACTTGATCCTAGCTGGCTTGGGCAAAACAATAAGAAATATTTTTGGTTCCCTGGTTATAATGCTATGTTTTGCCCAGAAGAAGTGCAATTTATTCCACAAAAGGATGCCCAGCTTATGCACATGTTGAATAGCCCCTGCAAAAGCTGATGGTTCTGTAGATGTCTTTCTCATCTCTGAATGTCTTGAAAAACAAAATCAGCCCCAACCATCCCTTGCTGGAAAGACAACATCCAAGTCTTGCCTGCAGGAAAGCTGACCAGATCAGCCAAGTCCACCTTTGGAAATTCACTGAGTTGCTCCGTGGTGGGTGGTTGTCTTCTGCTATTGACAATCAAAGGCAAACTACATTTATCACTGAAACCTGAACTACAAACACTGTGTGACACCTTTTCTCTAACCTGTGGGATGTGGTGGGGAGATTGTCTTGCTGCTGGAACCCGAGAGAAATGGATATGTCATGGCTTTTAGCATTTTGTTTTGCTTTGGTTTTTCTCCCCCCCCCCCCCCCATTGTTTTTTAGTTAGAAATAGCAGCACCAAGCACAGACCAGGCTCCAGTGTAGGGCATGGGCTGTCCATGTCTTCTTCAGTGCACCCAGGGCAATAGAGAGAGCCAGCTGTTCAGCAGTGTCCCCAGGGCTTGGACAGAGCCTGCCAGCCACGGTCAGGGTGCTGTTGCATGAGGTACTGTACAGACACATGGTAGTCATCTTAAGAGCATAGCAAAAATTGAAGTAGGGACACCGAAGCTGAAAGCATCATCCATGATGGTTTGAGCTGTAGCTATGTTCAGGGCTCTGTGTCTAGGTCCAGGTGGGTATCTGCAAAACAGGCTATTGCATTACTCTTTCTATGTTATAATTACAGTCCTTCTTGTATTTGAACTAGCTGTCAAGTTTGATTAGAAGGTATTTTTTTTCTCCCAGCTCAGACTTTCCTTCCTTTAGGGCACAACCCTTTTCCTGGGGTAACCAAGAGTCAGATTTAACAAATCCCTTTGGTAGGCTCTTAGCAATATCAGCAATGATCTCACTCCTTCTGCTCTCTTTCTGTGGCTCTTTATATCCGTGATTTTATGTCGTTTATTGCAGGCCTTATAATTCTAATAGTGGTCTGTGGTGGCTGAGGTGGGGAAAAGGGGCTGTAGGGACCATCCTGGAACAAATGTCATTGCAGATGTTGGCTGTGACAGCTCATACCATCCCACCTAGCTCTGAGCTTTGAAACAGAGCACCCAGAGAGCTAGACTTAACTCTTCCTTGGCACCTCTTGGTGCCAGAACAGACCCGAAGCCACCAGACCTTCCTTGTCTTTGCCACAGCTTTTTCTGACCTAGGCAAGTTCACTTTTTGCTTGCTAAGGTGGTGAATGCTTTTTTTGATTAGTAGATTAAAATTTATTAGAACAAGGTAGAAGATGCACTCCCTAACATAAACCCAGAAGTGCTGCCAGGGAGAGAAGTACATGCTGCTCAGAGGTCCTCAGAGCCCATTTGACAGGACTCAGGTGGGGACAGAACCACCTCCAGTCTGTGAGCTGAACATTGCTATAAACTCCTGTTCTCAGCAGGCCTCAGCCCTGGTTCCTGCTCTGTCCTGTGTCAGTTTTGGTTTCTCTGCCTTTTCCATAAATTAACTTCCCTTAGACCAGGTGAAGGTCTACCCCACAGCCCCAGCCCCCTATGAAGTTTGGTCCATCCAGTCAATTGGGACTATAACTCTGAAACAATGCCTACGTCTCCACTGTACCTCTGTGCTGGAACCCATGGCTTCTCCAAAATTAACAGTTAAACAGTGCACTTTTCTAGTTTTTCCTGTGGAGCTGGCAGAAAGTTAGAGGATGCCTCTCTCTGACTTGTAATGAGAGCGTGATCATACCAAAGAGATGAGCGGGGTTTAGATTAGGTCCTTCGTGAGCCGGTGTTACTCATCCAGAACACTTGTAACACCTGTAATAGCAATGGAAAGCATGAGTTCTACAGCAGTGGTATATTACTAGGGACCTGAAACAAGACATTAATTATTTAGAGCTACATTTTGAGAAGTTCAGTCCTCTGCCCACTGGGACCACCCTTCTCTCTCTTAACTTGCCATCAATTCATTGCTGAGATTAATTCAGAGCATGTCTCTCCATCCCTGACACTACTCTAAATGCAGGAAATGTATAGTGGAATTAAATTGGCAAAACAGAAATGCCACTTAAAGATGAAATAGGCCCAGCAATGTCCAAAATCAATAGAAAAAAATAAAGGTTTTAGAATTTTTCATTTGAATCTTTATTTTTCACTGGGAAATCAGAAATCACCTGCACACTTTCTGGGAAAGTTTATTTCCCCTTTGGACTAAGCACCATTTTAACTTCGTTTGTTTATTGTACTTTAGCAACACATGCAGAGTTGTGAGTTCAAACGGTGAGTTTGTTTTGTAACTTAGCAAAGATACAAAAATTTCGTGGCACGAACTTGGAAAAGTAAGTCTTTACAGTTATTGAGATGAAATGTTTTTACCTGAGCCATTATTTTTCAGATTTTCATCCATCCAACATTTTTAGATTTCTTTCTTTTCCCCCAAATTAGGACTGCTCCGGTCCTGTTCTGTCCTGTCCTGTCCTCTCCTGTCCTCTCCTCTCCTCTCCTCTCCTCTCCTCTCCTCTCCTTTTCTCTCCTGTTCTCCCTTCACCTAGGGCTAATGGGTATGATCTGTTCTCTTCAAATAGTGCCTGGCCAATGGGGTGAATCAGGCCAAGACAATTTCAAGAGATGCTATATCCTTCTGTCAGCATCTCACAAGGTCCCCATGACCCAGGTTATCATACTGGAAACACCAAGAGTCTCCTGCTGTCCAAAGAATAGTTTGGGATGGAGAAATGGGACGGAGAGAAGCCATGGCTTTTAGATTATGGATTTTCTTTCTCAGGCTCAGTCTTGCAATGATATTTCACAGATCTTCCTACAGGATAGAGGCTGAGAGGCTGGAGATGGAGTGATAGTTTTGTGGGGTGTCCTGTGGTAATCAGTGACTTTCTGTCTTCTGTCACCCATCTTTGGGTGCA